>NC_073628.1:1341250-2008125 GCF_029407905.1 Bubalus kerabau | reverse complement strand
GGTGCTGCCCTGCTCCAGCCCGACCCCGGACCGCAGGGTTCCCTCCCGAGCCACACACGCTCCCCAGGGACCCTGTCTCTTTGTTCCCCTTAGGCTGGAACGGTTCTTTAGTCTCTGCGTTTTTTAACCTTGACATTTTTGAGGAGTTCGGGCCAACTGCTTTGGAGTGTGCCCTTCAACTCGGGTTTATCTGGGATTTCTTGGTGATTAGATCCGGGTGTGTCTTTGGCGAGGACACAGCTCACGAAGGACAGCCGTCCCGGCCTCTCGTGCAGGCTTGTCCCTTCCTGGGGTGTCACCTTTGCTCCCTGGGGGAGGCGGGGGCTGCAGGCTTTAAGCCTGGAAAGTTCCATCTTCCCTAGCAATGCATCAGCACCATAGGGGGGCGTGGAACTGTATGTAAGCGCCTGAAATTCCCCTGCATCAGCTGCTCGTCCACGCCACCTCCCCCTCCCTGGTCGGCGTCCACACTGGGGACCCCGTGTCATCACCCCTTACTCGCTCACAACCACACACAGGTGTGTCCACGTGGATGCTCTCTGCGTGAGCTACGTCCATCTCCCCCATCACGTGTCACTGTTGTTCAGCCGCTCAGTCATGTCTGACTCTGCGACCCCACGGACTGCAGCATGCCTGGCTCCCCTGTCCTTCACCATCTCCCAGAGTCTGCTCAAACTCATGTCCATTGAGTCAGTGATGCCATCCTACCAGCTCATCCTCTGTCGTCCCCTTCTCCTCCTGCCTTCAATCTTTCCCAGCATCAGGGTCTCTTCCAATGAGTCAGCTCTTTGCATCAGGTGCCCAAAGTACTGGAGCTTCAGCATCAGTCCTTCCAATGAATATTCAGGGTTGATTATGATTCCTTATGGAATCGACCTACATGGGGTTCCTAGGTGGGGTCAACGGTAACCTACTCTTGAGTTGAGTCGGCTGTTGTGTTGTTTTGGGTTTCCTAATGCCACTGGTCCACAGGCTGGCCCACACCATTCCCTGCCAGCCATGCCTGACTTCCCCAACAGCAGCCTGCCTACAA
Organism: Bubalus kerabau; assembly: GCF_029407905.1. Lineage (NCBI taxonomy): Eukaryota > Metazoa > Chordata > Mammalia > Artiodactyla > Bovidae > Bubalus > Bubalus kerabau. The sequence goes on along the minus strand of NC_073628.1, from coordinate 2,007,092 downwards.
GCCGAAGTGGGCACCTGCCCTGAGCAGTTCGCCTGGGTGGATGCTCTCTGCAGCCACACATGGGCTGGGTCACCTGGCCAGACGCTTTCTGGGAGAAGACTCCCCAGCCACTTTTCAAAAGCATTTTCTTGTTATCCCTGGTCCCACATCTGGAAATTTTCAAACAAACAGAATGAAAGCACCATGCAGGGCATGCCTGCCGAGGTGGCGCCCAGATGCCCCGTGCACCCACCATGCACTGTCCCTCCATCCCCTCACCTTCTAACACGCTCAGAGTGCACGGTGCCCACTGTGCAAAGCTCAAATTTACCTCGTACCTACTGAGATGTTCTACTTCTTACCAGTACAACTTTAATATCTTCTCCCAAATAGGCAACCATCTCACAAAGTTTCTTAAATTTGTTCAGTTGCTCACTCATGTCCGACTCTGCGACCCCATAGACTGCAGCATGCCAGGCTTCCCTGTCCATCACCAATGCCCGGAGCTCACTCAAACTCCTGTCCATTAAGTCAGTGATGCCATCCAACCATCTCATCCTCTGTCGTCCACTCCTCCTCCCGCCCTCAATCTTCCTCCTCCTGCCCTCAATCTTTCCCAGCATCAGAGTCTTTTCCAATGAGTCAGTTCTTCACATGAGGTGGCCAAAGTATTGGAGTCTCAGCTTCAGCATCAGTCCTCCCAATGAACGTTCAGGATGGATTTCCTTGAGGATTGACTGGTTTGATCTCCTTGCAGTCCAAGGGACTCTCAAGAGTCTTCTCCAACACCACAGTTCAAAAGCTGGAAGAACTATACAAGTCACTGTCAAATTTAAAACCTTATCTAAATATATTACACAAGAGCCTTCTCATGCCTCATTTAAAATTCTATACTTGCTGTTCTTCCTTAACTGGAGTTATGAAAGCTCTGTCACTTTTTTATTTCTCAAGGAACCAAGAATCAGATCCTGAATAGGATTGTCAATCCAAATTTTTTGCTTATTGTTTTCTTTTAATTTTAATTTAAAATTAAATTAAAAAAAATAAAAGATGCTTGCTCCTTGGAAGAAACGCTATGACCAACCTAGACAGCATATTAAAAAGCAGAGACATTACTTTACCAACAAAGGTCCGTCTAGTCAAGACTATGGTTTTTCCAATAGTCATGTATGGATGTGACAGTTGGACTATAAAGAAAGCTGGGCGGCAGAGAATTGATGCGTTGAACTGTGGTGTTGGAGAAGACTCTTGAGAGTCCCTTGGACTGCAAGGAGATCCAACCAGTCCATCCTAAAGGAGATCAGTCCTGGGTGTTCATTGGAAGGACTGATGCTGAAGCTAAAACTCCAATACTTTGGCCACCTGATGAGAAGAGCTGACTCATTGGAAAAGACCCTGATGCTGGGAAAGCTTGAGGGCAGGAGGAGAAGGGGACGACAGAGGATGAGATGGTTGGATGGGATCACCAATGTGATGGACAGGAGTTTGAGCAGCAAGCTCCAGGAGTTGGTGAGGGACAGGGAAGCCTGGCGTGCTGCAGTCCATGGGATCGCAAAGAGTTGGACACGACTGAGCAACTGAACTGAACCGACATTATTTTCTATTCTTATCTCTTTAAAAATTTATTGCTTTGTTTTTGGCTGCACTAGGTCCTCGCCGCAGGCTTTCTCCAGTTGTGGGGAGCAGGGCCGCCTCTACCTGCAGCGCGTGGCCTCCTCACCGCCGCGGCTTCTCGTTGTGGGGCGCGGGCTCTCGGGTGCGGCCGCCGCGGCTTCTCGTTGCGGGGCGCGGGCTCTCGGGTGCAGGCTCAGCAGTTGAAGCTCATGGCCTTGGGCGATCCGCGGCACATGGACTCTTCCCAGGCCAGGGATCAAACTCACGTCCCCTGCATTGGCAGGTGGATTCCTAACCACTGGACCCCCAGAGAAGTCCTATTCTTATTGCTTATTACTTCATTTCTGCTTTTCTTTTACAGAAGTTTTAAACGTACATGCCTAGTTCGTGTGTTTATTCTCTTTTTAAGAACGGTGGTACGTGTAGCTATGACTTGGCCTGAGTGCAGGTGCGCACACACCCCTTTAACTTGACTAAATTATGTAGTAACAGTGCTGCTGCTGTTTTCATTGCTAATTAGCTTTTCTAGAAATCTATTATTAATTAAACTTGTAGTTGGCATTAAATTCATATTGCAATCAAGGAACTCCAGTATAGCTTGCTGATTTTAGATTGTACTGAGACTTTTTCAGTCTAGCATAAAATCAACTCTTGTGACTATGCCAGGAATATTGTAAAAGACATATCTTTTGCTTATAGGGTGCAAAGTTTGGCAAATCTATCAATTTAATTATACTAACAACTCAAATGATTTTTCACTTTCTTGATCAAAGAGTGAAAGAGGTTATTTCTCTTTGCATTTTAAACAACTCTTGTCTTAATACCCTTTATCAGCTTCAGCACTGACTGTATCTTTGCTACTGCTAAGTCACTTCAGTCGTGTCCGACTCTGTGCGACCCCATAGACGGCAGCCCACTAGGCTCCCCCATCCCTGGGATTCTCCAGGCAAGAACACCAGAGTGGGTTGCCATTTCCTTCTCCAATGCAGGAAAGTGAAAAGTGAAAGTGAAGTCGCTCAATCGTGTCCGACTCTTAGTGACCCCATGGACTGCAGCCCACCAGGCTCCTCCATCCATGGGATTTTCCAGGCAAGAGTACTGGAGTGGGGTGCAATTGCCTTCTCCCAACTGTATCTTTTAGTCTTTCAAAATTACCCTCTTTGCCCTGGTTCTTTTTACTGTTATTATTTTTGTTTGTTTGGGTGCATTGGGTCTTAGTTGCAGCGCAGGGACCTTCCAGTTGCGCCGTGTGGGCTCGGGAGCACGTGGACGCTGCTGCTCCACAGCATGTGGGATCTCACTTCCCCAGCCATGGACAGAACCCAGGCCTCCTGCATTGCAGGCTGGATTCTTAACCACTGGGCCTAATTCTTCACCCGAGATTAAGGCTGCAACCTCTGTTCTCTCCTGGTGCACGTGCTTGGAAATCTTCAGCCATTCGTTGATTCTGATGGTGCTGTACCTGACCTTGTGATTTTTCTAGACAACATATGTGTTTTTTCAGTCAGTTCTAAGACAAAGGCTCCTAGTAAGGGGGCTCTTGCCACTGTTCACATGCATGGAAAAGTCTGGCCTTCCAGGGTGGAGACAGAAGGCAGCCTAAGGTGGGGCGGAGTGCAGAGTTGAGAGGTGGACTGGTTACCATTTTGTCGACTGGAGGGTAGAGGCGTGTGCAGGATGCTGAGACGGAGCCCCAGAAGCACCGGCCCAGCTGGGAGGAGAGGGGAGGAAGGATGTGAGGGATCTGAAGTCTGGTGGCAAAGAGAGAGGAGGGACGGAAGGCAAGGCTGGGGGCGGGACTCAGCAGTGGCTGGGGGCGGGGGAGGAGGAATGGGGAAGGGAGGGGGAGGGGAGGGGGGAGGGGAGGGGGAGAGAGACCGACGTGGTCCTCCCACCCTCCTTCAGGAGAACGGCTCCTCCCCGGGGCCCTGCTCTGGCGCACACCCCGTCCCTGATATGTCCGGGGCCGGCCATCACTGTGGCACTTTTTCGTGACAGGTAGAAACTGAGGGGCTGAGACGCCACTGCCACTTCAAACAGGGGCCCGAGAGCAGGGTTTCATCCAACAGAAGTGGGGGCACTCCCGGGGAGGGAGGAACTTGGTCCCAGGAGGGCCTGGGCGCCCCGTGTGATGGGGTGACAGGGAAGGACTTTGTCCAGGGCCAGAGACTGAGGGGTGTGGAGCGGGCAGGACAGGAGTTGATGTGGGCGGACTCCGTGATCTGGCATGGATGGTCCCCAGAACGTGCTGCTGCAGGAGAGCCCCCCTCCCCGCCGCCGGGCAGCTCCAACCAGCAGTCACATGACCTGGTCATCCCACTCCTGGGTGCAGATGACAAAGAATCAAAAACAGGTGTTCAAACAAACACTGCACACACATTCAGAGCAGCACGGCCCACAGCAGCCCGAAGGTGGAGGCAGCCAAGTAGCCATCAAAGGGCGAATGAGTCAACAAAACGTGGTCCGTCCACACAGTGGAATATTATCCAGCGTGTAGAGCGACAACATTCAAACCCAGCCTATGACATGGGCAAAGCCTGAGCGACTACAGCGAGTGACGTCGGCCCTAAAGGACCACACGTGTATGACTCCATTCTCACCAAACACCCACAACACGCAAAGCCACGCAGACAGAAAGCCGAGCCTGGCTGCCCTGGGCTGGAGGAGGGGCTGGAGTCACGGGTAAGGCGTTTCCCATCTGGTGATGGAAAGCTCAGGAGTCAGACAGAGGGGACCGTCGTACAGCCCTGCGAATGTGCTGGACACCACAGAACCGTGCACTCTCAGCTGATTAAAATGGGAGACTTTAGTTATGTGATTTTCATCTCCTGTTAAGTTCATGCACACACAGACAGTCACACACACACACTCACACACATACACACACACACACACACACAGGCCTCTCTGAAGTCAGGCCGCTGGATTCCCATGTGGCTTGCTTCTCACCTGCTGGGCATCTTAAAAACGAGGCTGATTCAGGTCAAGTGCCTAACGGGCAGCTAGCACACGTCCGGGACCCACCCCTGTAAGGCTGACCATCACCATCATGACCTAGAACAATCCATCCTGACTCCAAACGCCCCCATGCCAGTGCCCTCTTCCTGACACTTAGCCTGAACGCCACCCGCTGCATGCGGCGCCCACAAAGGCCTGGAAAGCAGGAGGCCTGGCCGCGCTGAGAGGAGCTCCAGCTCAGGTGGAACACCCTGACGCTGGACCTCGGTCAGGGCAGCCCCAGGGCCACAGCAAGTGGGCAGCATCGTGAACATTTCTGAGACCCCAGCCCAGCTGCGGCCCCACAGGCAGGACCGCTGGGCAAACAGGGAGCCTCAGGCAGCCCCGAGCACCCGCCGCCGCTTCGGAACCTGTCCACTGGCTGCTGCAGGCCCGCCTACTCAGCTGTCGGCTGGTGGGCTGCCCTTGGCCTGCCCGCCCCAGCTCAGGGAGGCACCGGCAGGCTCTGGGTCGTGGAGAAAAGCCCTCGGCCAGCAGAGCAATGCCAGGTCACCGACGCCTGCCCGTCCACACGCCCTGACCGTAGGTCCTGCCCCAGGCACTGTCTCTGCTGGGGCCACAACGACAGACCTGGATAGACACCGCCCCTGCCCAGCACAACCCCCTCCCCACTGCCAGTCCCCCACCAGTGGCTGGCAACCCCCTTCCACCCTGCATCTCCAAGACCAGCTTTCCTGGCGGGACCCAACGCCCCTCTCACAGCCCCCAGAGCAGAGTCCCCACTGAGTCCCTGAGGCCCGCCCGCAACCCCCAAGCTAACAATGGGCCGGCCCCTGTCCCTCCGTCTGAGGGTTTATTGCTGGACAGATGCAGAGCAGCCAGCAGAGGAAAGACAACAGAGCTCCTGCTCCGCTGTCCAGGGTCAGTCCCTCCTCAGTGCCGCAGAGCCTTCCGGGGGTCCAATCTCACAGGGAGTCCAGGCTGGGGTGGGGGTCTCCGGGGCCAGAGTGGGAGGTGGGGCCTAAGGTGGGTGGGACCCCGTGTCCCGCTCTGCCCGGAAGGTGCCGCCCACCTGGGGGCCAAGACTCAAGGGCAGGGGGCAGGCTCCTTCCCCGAGTGACGTTTACCCCCACCCCTCCACCAAGAGTCCCCCTCTCCCTGCCCATCTGGGACCTGGAGTCGGGAGCCCTGAGGTCCAGAGCTGTGAGCCCCTCCTTGAGGCCCCGGTCGGGGTGTTCTCCCAAGGCCCCTGCAGACAGCACGGAACCTGGCCACGCTCACAGGGCCACCGTGTCCACTCCTCAGTCAAGGGGGCAGGGATGGCCGCCCGCACCCCAGACAGGAGAGGGGCAAGTTCAAGTGCAGGCAGGAACCAAGTCAGCAAGCAGCGCCCCACCCACTGGCCGCCCACCCACGCGCTCAGATCAGTGAGGACTCAGAGCTCTCAGCACGACCCCCCGTCCGCTGCTCTGCCGGACCCCAGGCCCTGGCTCTCACCACCCCCGCCGTGGGCAAGGCCCCCACCCTGAGATGCACAGGTCAGCCTCAGGGGGTACCGCATGCTTCCTGCATCACCCCGGCACAGGCTCCATATATGTGCACACACCCACACACATCACACGCACCTACATACCCACACATGTGTAAACACACAAGTACATGCACACCTGCATACACACACACAAGGCTGAGATGCTGCCACACTCAGAACCACATCTGGGAATGGGGGCCACTGGGCCTCCCCCATCCAGGACTTGTGTGGAGTGAGATGGGGGATGTGGTACCTGCCTTTGGGCTCCAGCAGGTGGACAGGCGTGAGCCAAGCTTCCTTACCGTCAGAGGCTCCAGAATCAAGGACCAGTGCTGAGGACAGTTGGGCGGGGGTGGGGGGGGGCGGAAAACGGTGGGGAGCAGAGGGGGGCCCTCCATATGGAACTCAGAGGGCAGTGAGCCCACGTGTAGGAGGGAGCCTCCATCACAGCTCCGGTCTGATGCAGAAACGGACTCAAACAGACCCATCCGAAACCCAACACCATCAACTACACAACTTCTTGAGAGTCCCTGGGCTGCAAGGAGATCAAACCAGTCCATCCTAAAGGAAATCAACCCTGAACATTCATCGGAAGGACTGATGCTGAAGCTCCAATACTTTGGCTACCTGAGGCAAAGAGCTGACTCATTGGAAAAGACCCTGATGCTGGGAGAGATTGAAGGCAGGAGGAGAAGGGGACGACAGAGGATGAGCTGGTTGGATGGCATCACCAACTCAATGGACATGAATCTGAGCAAACTCCAGGAGACAGTGATGGACAGTGGAGCCTGACGTGCTGCAGTCTGTGGGGTCACAAAGAGTCAGACCCAGCTTAGCAACTCAACAACAACACACCTAGAAGAAAACAGAAAACCTTCGGGCCTCAGGTCAGGCAGAGGTTCTTACACAAAGCACTGGAACCACAGCCCACAGAAGGACAAACAGGGGCGTCCTTCTCCACCAGCATCAAAGGCTTTTCCTCTTTGGATGACACCACAAACCGGGGACAACCTGTGCAGAGCGTGCAGGTGAACCCTGAAGTCACCAGTAAGAAAACAAGCAACACACCCTTCCCAACCTTTCAAACACCAGCTTCCCTTGTAACTGCCCACATCTGGAGACAACCCAGACGCCCGGCACCAGGCGAGCGGGGGCCCAAGCGGCCCCACTGTGGATGGCTGCTGCCCCGCTGTGAGGGGTGGGCAGCACCCAGGATGAAGCTCCGGGGGTGCTGAGCGAGGCAGAGTGCTCAGTGCAGGGCCCCCCACTCTAAAAACGCCAGCAAGCACAGACCGACCTGCGGGGACCGGAAGCAGACAGGTGGGGGCCAGGGGGCAGGGGGCGGGGCGAGAGGGAGGGCTCCCCAGGGACACGATGACACTTTGGGGGGTTGACGGACAAGCCCGCCAAGCTGACGGTGGTTTCACGAGCTCTACATATGTCAAGACGGGTCAGGCTGCGTACTGGGTTGGCCGCAGAATTCAAGAGTAACAGAAAAATCTGAACTTTGGGGCCAACCCAGTACCCTAAAGCAGTTGATTGGACGTCAGTTGTATCTCACTAGGCTGTTCCGAGGGCTTCCCAGGTGGCGCCAGTGGTGAAGAACCCGCCTGCCAATGCAGGAGACGTAAGAGACCCGGGTTTGATCCCTGGGTCAGGAAGATCCCCTGGAGGAGAGGGCATGGTGACCCACTCCAGTATTCTTGCCTGGAGAATACCATGGACCGAGGAGCCTGGCGGGCTACGGTCCATGGGGTCGCAGAGTCAGACAGGCCTGAAGTGACCTCATACACACGCAAAGCTGTTCTGGAAAAAGTGTTCTGAGAAAGGGCCCATGGCAGGCACACTGGCAGTAAGCCTGGCAGAAGCAGGCCTGCCCTGGGCCCCAAGACTGCCCCCCCGGGCCCCTGCGCCCCGATGTCATCTCAACGGCCTCTGCAAGGCTACTTCCTGACACAGTGTCCGCCCTCAGCTGGCCCTCCGGCCATACCACGTGCCCTCAAGCCAGGGGACAGTGCCCCACTCTCCCCACCCCACCCCTCCATGAATGAGGGGACGGGACCGAGTCAGCACCCACCTCCCACCAGACCCGAGGGCATCCATAGCTCAGTCTCCGCCCAGGAGCCGCTCGGGGGCAGGGTGTAAGCTCAAGGGGCCACAGCCCTGCCCAGCTGCCCAGCCACAGCCCGGCGCCTCTCGCCTCCTGACCTCTCTGGGAGCACCTCCCTCTGGCCCCCACCCCGGGGCCCCCTGCAGCACACATGGGCCCCCACGGCCTGGGAAGACCCCTGACCATACCAGCTGGCTGTGCCCAGGACTGCCAGCCAACCGGCTCTGGGAAGGTGTGGGGCAGGCCCACGGGGTGCCCCTCGAGCAGTGGACGGACAGGACAGGGCAAGCAGAGGCCTGCGGCCACCACCCCCGACCTGCCACGACCCGGAGCCCTGCTGGGGCCCTGGGAAGTGGCTGCAGAAGGCACAGGTGGGCCATGGCATCCAGGCTGCTCAGGGACAAAGGGCACAGCGGAGCAGAAGGGACAGGGCAGCAGGCCCTCGGGGGCTCACTTGCCCGCTGGGCACTGCCGGGACACAGCCCAGCCCCCCAGGGGAGTGGCTGGCGGGGGCGAGGGGCGTGGCCTCAGGTGAGCTGGACCCCAGGTCACACGGAACTGCAGGCCCAGGGCATCGAGGTGGAGGGGCTGCCGGAAGCCCAGGCTTAAGGTTCATGTGGGCACTCGGCGGGTGGGGGGTGCCTGAAGCCTGAGACCCCCAGGGCTGGGGTCACTCGTGGGCCTCAGCCTGAGGGCACAGACCCCACCCCAACGGGCCAATGACCACGGCGTCATTGTTGGATGTCCTCGGGCCTGGCTTGGAGGTATGTCCCTGGGCTGGACACCACGCTGAGACCGCATCGCTGTGGCTGGCTGTCCCCATGGGCGATGACCCCCTGGGTGGCCCCATCTCTTCCCAGCTCTGCTCTCATCAGCACCGAGGTCCTCTCTGGGGTCTGCGTCCCCCCCAGAAGGCACTGACCCTGGGGCCTCTGGGAGCCAGGGACATGCCCACTGGCTCAGCGGACTGTGGACGGGGCCCACCCTTCAGGAAGACCTTCACCCTCTCCCCACGATGGCGCCCCTGAATCTGGGGGGCCGCCCACTGCATCTACCTGCCCGCTGCCCTCCAGGCCCGCTGGGTGCTGACCTCCTCAACCCTTCATGAGCAGGGGCTCTAACCCGTAGCCTGCCCTCCGCGACACCCGGCGATGCCTTAACCGGCACAGCTTGGGGGCAGACGCCACTGCTGTCCGGTGGGTGCCGAGGCCAGGGGTGCTGCTGCCCCAGAGAGCACAGGATGCCCCCCCCACCGCCCCAGGAATGATCCAGATTAAAATGCCAGGAGCGCTGGGGCAGGCGGGGGAGCCTACGCTATAAACTGAAAGCTCTCACGATCCCTGGTGCAGATAAGATGGCTGAGGCCTTGCATGAAGCCACCATCATGCCAGACACGTCCAGGGCCAGGGCACAGAGCCTGCCCGCCCCACACCACCCTGCAGACGGGAGCACTCTCTCTCCATGCCCGCCTAGCAGTGCCCGCCCTCACGACACTGGTCAGCATTCCTGTAGCCTGGCTACCACGGGCAGAGCCAGCCAGCAGCGAGCTCCGCACAGGGCCTTCTGGCCTCCAGGATCATGTTCCCCGGGGCAAGGCTGACACCAGAGGCCAAGCCCCGAGGCGGGGCAGACGTCTGTGATGCCACCCCGACTCTCACTTCGGGACACGCCCAGGGACGGGAACACTGCCAGCCCCTCACCCCTCTGAGGACAGCGCCTCCTGGACCCTCACTCTGCAAGGCTCCACCCTGTTCCTGCAAAGTGGGAGATGCATCGGGGATGGTGAGGACACAGAGGGGCCAGGCCCACCCTCTGGAGAGGAAGCCATCCAGGGTCTGCCCCACTGACACCCATCTGTCTAGGCCGGAGCTCAGCCAAGGCGGCCCCTTCTCCCACTCACTCCCCCAGCTACAGGGTGGTCACTGTCCACCCTCATCATCAACACATCCTGAACAGAGGCTTCACCCAAGTCCCCTGCTCAAGGCCTTGGTCCAGGACCAGGGGGTGCAGTGCCCTTGTGCCCAGCCCCCACCCTGGGAGGCCATGCCAAGGCGGTCACCCAGCTCCCAGAGGAAGGGCGAATCGTGTTACCAGCTGGGCAGGTGCCACCAGGAACCACCCAGATCCAGAACCACCAGGGAGGCTCAGCTCCCACCAGGCCTGCCAAGCCGAGGATGACCTTCCTGCTCCCAGGGGCATGGCAGGCAGGTGAGCAAATGGGCCAGGCAGTCCTTGGGAGCTGCCCAGGCTCGGGGCCGACCACACACGCCCGTCCGTGGAAGCAAGCGTTAGGCTGCAGGACCACCCGGGCCACTCCTTCAAAGCCCCGCCCCAGATGCTCCTGGCCGGGGTCCCCCAATGTGGCATGATGGTGGGGGGCAGAGCACCAAGCCAGCCCACCCCGGTGGGCTGGGCCCGGGACCTGCATCCTCAACTCAGGCCCGGACACCTCGGGAACACCCAGGAGGCAGGGCACCTGCTCCAGCCACCAGCAGGCAAAGTGGCCCCTCATGGCCCCTGCGACACCCAGAAGGCCCCCAGGCCGCTGTCCCCCACCACCAGGGCACAAGCCCCGGGCTGAGCCGGCCCAGAGCAAGAGGCCAGCAGCAACTCAGGGAGCAAGGGACCGTCCCGGGAGGGGGTCGACGCAGCCCTGCCACCCACCCTGATGGGACCTGGGCACGTGTCTGTCCCCTCGGGGCCTCTACCCACTTGACCGGCTGCGGGGCCATTAGCTGCCCCCCACCCTGGTGGGCGTGAGCTCCTCCAGCTCAGACCCCAAGACAAGCCTGGCCATGGAGGAGTCAGAGGTCTTGGGCCACCTGGCCGGGCAGAGGGCAGCTGGCCGCCGGCCCAGGGATCCACCCCAAGGGCCGCAGCTGCAGGGAGGGCCCCAGCCTCCTTCCTGGATGGGCAGCCCGGCCCCCAGGTTGGGCACAGGGCTCAGTGTTGTTGCAGCTAAAATAGAAATCAGGCTTATCTGATAAAGAAGAAAAACAAGGAAACGATGAACAGCCTGGAGAAAGACCGTACAGAGGCCTGAAAAAGCGAAGCCGCTCAGAGAACCTTTAGCTGTTACTATGAACAAACACTTGTAGCCAGACTTGTCCTTCACACAGCTAACTGCTCGCAGACCCCACAGGCCCTGGGAGCCTGCTGTCCAGGTCCTGGGGTGCCCTTCCTGCCCCAGGGCTGAGGCCTCTGGGGGGCTCCCCCCGCCATCAGCCGGCTCCTTTTGTCTCTGGGCAGGACCGCCCCAGACCTGGGCCGAGAGGGACCCGAGCGGACAGTGCAGTCATGACCCTGAGAGGCTGGGGTCCCCTACATGGCAGCCCTGCCCACTCCCTGCAGTCCCTGCCCCCCAGTCTCCCTAAGAGGAGGGCCGGGGGCCCAGGCCTGTCCCGGCCCAACCCAGAGGCAGCGTCCGGACGCCGGTGGGCACGGACGCCTCGCTGCCCTCCCGACCCCACATCATGCTCAACCCCCTCGGGATTCCCGGCCACTGGCAGGGTGAGGGGCCCCAGGACCCTGCGAGGGCCTGCAGGCTGCTGATGTTCATAAAGACAACCCTTTACGATGATTTTTGAAACAACCAGTATTTTCAAAGTGGAAAATTCAGAGAAGCAGAAGTTTAAAAATTACAACCCAGAACCCACACCCAGGGGTGACCACCAGGAGCCCCTCAACGTCCACTTCCGGGCCACCCCATCCGCTCAACTGTGCTTTTTGGGACCTGTGACGCCGGGACCCGCCGTCTGCCGTGGTCACAGCCGGTCCAGGCCGCACGTGCCCCCCGGCACCCCTGCTGACCGCGCTCTGCCTCACTGCAGACACAGTCCTTCATCCGGGTCCCCTGGCAGCAAACCAACCCCACCCAACAAGGAGCCCCCGGGTGCTGCTTCCACCTTCCCTGTGATGGGTTTGCCGAGCACTTCCTGGGGAGCCGGCCCCAGGGGCATGGACCCTGGAGTGGCCGGTGCAGCCAGGGGCCTGGCCAGCCACTTCTGGGCTGACCCCCTCCTAAGAAGCATCCTGGGGTCTCAGGAAGCTGGGAGGCCACTGCTTAGAGCCTCGAGTCCTCCAAACCCGGGTCAGACCTTGGCCCTGTGGTCTCCGAGCTCCCTGAGCGAGTGCCGAGGCACCCCAGGGGGGCACAGGGAGCCCTCCCAGGTGACCGCCTGCCACCCCACCCCCACCGAGGAGACCCGCGGACACCCGGGGCGGCGTGACTTGGCGGTGGCGGGCGGCCTGCCAGAGACCTTGATAAGAGCGCGGAGGGGGGGCCTGTCCTGGGGATGAGGCCAGCGAGGCCCACAGAGCCCCCAGCCCCGCCCGTCCCCCTCATGGCAAGGGCAGCCAGAACATTCCAGCGCTGCCTGGGAAGTGCCCAGGAGTGAGGTGCCCACACCCCCGCCGAGCTGCCTGCGGGACTTTGGGCCTCAACCAAGGGGGCCAGATGGGGGAGGGCAGAGAGCAGCCTCCACCCCCGGGGGCTTCTCACCCACTTCCTGTTTCATCCTCAGCCTGGGGACAGGGGGGTGGAGGGCAGGCCTCTCCAGGGACACAGGGGGTCACCTGGTGGCCCCCGGGTACACACAGGTCAGGGACAGGCCAGGAGCAGAGCCAGGGGGTGGGGCTCCCCCCACGATCAGGCAAGCTGGGGCCTCCTGGGATGCATCTCACTCCCTTCACCCCCCCCACTCAGCAACCCAAGGGTCTCAAACACGCCAGGACCCTCACCTAGGCCCCCATACAGCTGCTGGACTCGCTCGACTGAAGCTGGAACTCTGCCCTCCCATCCCCCTAGGCCCCTTGCCCCTGCCAGGCCTCCCCGAGCGGTTTGATTCTTTGTGGGGTCACCCTTCCCTTCCGCACCCCAGGGCACACGAGAGGTGGGTGGGAAGCAAGCACAGAACAGCCATGCCCAGTGCCGTGGGGTCTCCAGGGGACGCGGGGGCGCTGCGAGGGCTGCCACTGCACGAGGCTTCCATGGCACCTGAGGCAGCATGTTCCAGAAATGGAGCCCCTCGCTGGAGCCTGGGGGGCAGCCGGACGAGACAGTCAGAGGGAGGGGGCGAGTCCAGACTCAATGCCACAGACGCAGCGCGGGCACTAGCCCTGCTGGCCAGCAGGCTCACGTCCACATCACCCACCGTGGCAGGCAGCCTGGGGACAATGTGCAGATCCACCCACATGTCCACGGATCACTCCCGTGGCTTCCCAAAGTGACGCCCACAAGGACAGCCCTCCCGAAGACAGGCCTGGGGACCCCGGCAGGACGGCGGGACTGGTCTCCCTCCACCAAGGACTTTCTGCAATTTTTCTAGGTTGTGGGCTTCAGCTAGGTTGTCCCAGGACAGCCGATCCACCCCAACCACCCCGGGGATGAGTCTGGCCAAAGTCACACTGCCTGTAGACCCTCTCAGGACAGCAGGTGACCAGTACACCCAGTGGGTGCTGGAACCTTGTGGAGTCATCCGGCCACCTGTCCACCCATCCACCCCCACGTCCATCCATCCGCCTGTCCATCCAACATCCCACTCTACATCTGTCTGTCCACCATCCACACCCACATCCATCCATCTGTCCATCCGTCCATCTGTCCATCCAACATCCAACTCTACATCCATCTGTCCACCCATCCAGTCCTACATCCCATCCATCCATCTACCATCCATCCCTACATTTGTCTGTCCACCATCCACACCTACATCCATTCAACCATCCATCATTCCACCTGTCCATCCAACATCCATCCCTACATCTGTCCATCCATCCATCTCTACATTTGTCTGTCCATCCATCCACTCGCCCATCCCTTGGGGACACTTACTCCAAGCTGTGCCCTGTACTGGCCCAGGGATCCTAGACCCTCCCCCTTATTCCACAGCAACCACAGGCCTCAAACTCCTGAGACTCAGGAAGCTCCACGGGGGCACAGGGCTCCCTCCCACAGCAGGACCCCATTCCCAGGAAGGGGCACAGGGCCTCAGCCCACCAGCAGACAAGACTGATGTGAAGGCTCCCTGTGCACGGATGACAAGGACCCCAAACAAGAAACCAGGAGCCCCGTGCCGGGGAGCAAGGGCACCTCTGAGATGGACCTCCCCATTCAAGATGGATCTCCTGCTCCGAGATGGGCCTCCTGTCTCCTCTGGCCCCCGTCTTCTGGCGGAGGGGCCTCGACTAGTCAGGGCACTGGGTCTGACCAGGCCCGCTGCTCCACACCTGCTGTGCCCCCTGAGTGCCTGACCCCACCTGGGAAGGGAAGGAACCACTCGGACTGTGTGGGTGAGACAACAGGCTGGCCGGGCTGTGGGCCAGGGACACCGTGGCCCGAAGGCACGCATCACACAATGCTGGGGAGCAGCCTGGGGTGAAGTTCCTCGTGAGGCCCACTCCATTGAGGGGTTTACTCTGGACTTGTTGCAATGTAGCCAACAGGCACGTCCTCGAGTTGACTCCAAATCCCGAGACGGGGCCCCCGGCGCCCTGACAGGACGCCTGATTTCTCTCGTGCGGCGATGTTCCGGGCTCACCTCATGTGTCCCCTACCCCAACCCTGCACATGGACGTTTCCCCGGGACCCCTGGTGTCCCCCCAGGGAAAGGGAACCTGGGAGCACAAACCGGGGGCCAGGGATGCTCAGAGCCATGGGTCCGTCTTTCTGTCTAGCCCTTTCCTGGAAATGAAGAAGCGTTTTGTTGTTGTTGTTTTAACTGGAGGATGACTGCTTTACAGCGCTGCCTTGCTTCCTGCCCTATGACAGCGTGAATCTGCCACAAGGGTACACACGTCCCCTCTGGAAGTCCTCATTTCATGCACTCTCGAAGCCTGGCTTGAAAATCTGTGAGCACTACCTTGCTAGCATGTGAGCTGAGCACAGTGGTGCAGTAGTGTGAGCGTTCTCTGGCACGGCCCTTCTTTGGGACTGGAATGAACGCTGAGCTTGTCCAGTCCTGTGGCCACTGCTGAGGTTTCCAGGTTTGTGGGCATATCGAGTGCAGCACTTTCACAGCATCATCTTTTAGGATTTGGCCACCTGATGAGAAGAGACGACTCACTGGCAAAGACCCTGAGGCTGGGAAAGACTGAGGGCAGAAGGAGACAGGGACAACAGAGGATGAGGTGGTCAGATGGCATCATCGACTCAATGGACATGAGTTTGAGCAGACTCCAGGAGATAGTGGAGGACAGGGAAGCCTGAGGTGCTGCAGTCCATGGGGTCGCAAAGAGTCAGACACGACTGAGCGGCTGAACACCACCATCTGCAGCTCTCTTCTGTGGTCAACGTCCCAGCTCTCAGGCACACCAGCAGAATTCCTCGGCAGCCTCACCCCATGATTCCCGCACAAGGCATTTAGAATAACAAAACGAAAAGCATCACAGCCGTGACACCGTGAGCAGCACGTGTGCACACACCCAGCTCTGCTCGTCCTGGGCGGACAGCCCACTGGCAGCAGGTCACCTGAAATAAGACCTTTTCTGGGAACCATTCCACCCGTCAGCGAAGCTTAGGGTCATTTATGTTTTGAGGGACTTCTTTTTCTAGTTAAGATTTATTCAGGGATTTGGGAGATCGGGGGTTGCTTTTATATTTAAAATTATGGGTACTATTTACAAGGTTCCAAAGTCAAGCCCATAAAACCATCAAATTATCCTTAGAAACATTTAGGTTCTGTTACGTACCCCCTGCCCAGAGGGTTTAATCCTTCCACTGCTTTAGGTTCTTAATATAAAGTTGCAGGCAGATTCTTTACCAGCTGAGCCACAAGGAAAGCTCAACATAAAGTATTTATCAGTGCCCCCTTTTATTAGAGCAGCAGCAGCTTATTATATTTTTATCCACTGCCTGTGTGGGGTTTTTTTCACGTAAAAATATTTCCTGACCAGACTACCCTGGTGGTCCAGTGCTTGAGAATCCATGTGCCAATGCCGGGGACATGGGTTCGATCCCTGCTCGGGGAGCTAAGATCCAGCATGGCACACAGCGTGGCCAAAAAATAAAAATCTCCGTTAAAAAAAAATCTAAATTAAAAAAACATTTCCTGGTAGTCCCTCCGTTAAAGCATGTGGAGACTGCGTTGTCCCCCTGGCACACCTCCACAATGCTCTGCAGGCCGTGAGTCCAAGCTGCCTCCTGCGCCAGGCACTTGAGTTCCCCATCTTCCGCTATTAGAAGGAATGCTTTAGCACTCAGCCTTGGGCTTCTCTGGTGGCTCGGTGGTAAAGAATCTGCCTGCCAATGCAGGAGACATGATTTCGATTCCTAGGCCGTGAAGATTCCATAGGCCGCAGAGCAGCTAAGCCCACACACCACAACTACTGAGCCTGCGCGCTGCAGCCCCAGGGGCCGCAACTGCTGAAGTCCGGGCTCCCTAGTGTGCACGCTCCCCAACGAGAGACACCCGCGACCACAGCTACAGAGCAGCCCCTACTCGCCACAACTAGAGAAAAGCCTCTGCAACAGCGTGAAGACAGCACATCCAAAAACCCAGTTTCCAAACAATTTAAAATTCAATCAGCCCTGTGCACATGTACTTTGGTTTTGGCGGGGCCGGGGGAGAAGGGGGCAGTATCTTCAAGACAGGTCCCCGGAAGCGGGACTTCTGGGCCAGGAGTACGGGCAAGCACGCTCGCGCCAGATGCAGCCAAATGCCAAAGCCCACTCCGCACGGAGTCTACCGTCCTGCAGGCCCTCCAACGGCAGGGGTGCCTCTTCTCTGCCTCGGCTGCTACCAGCTGAGGGCGTCGTCTGCATTTCCGCCAGCCCGGGGAGGGGGGGGCCCGCGAAGCCCCACCTCTGCGTCTCTGACCTTCTCACACGTCTAAGGAACTGCCCCGCCAGCTGCTTTGCCCATGAGCTCTCTCCACTCACATCTCTCGCTCATTTCCTTGGGGCCACTGGGCTTTTCCGTCTCTGTTTTAGAAAGGCTCTCTGTCTTAGAGACATTAACCCTGTGGCTGTATTGCAATCCTTCCTTGGTCTTCCACCGCTCTCTTTACGTCTCATGAGCTGGTGGTGCGCACGAACGCCATTTCCCTCCCACTCTAACGCTTCCCTAATGCGCTGGCTTTGAGCCACAGAGAAGCGTCCCCACCCTCACCCTCGGGCTGCGGAGGGTCCCCGAGTCTCCTCCTGGTGCTCGAGTGGTCCTCCGACCACTTGGGAGCCACCCCAGGGTGCAGCGAGAGAAGTCGGTCCACCCTCACCTGCTCCTCCCGGTGCGTCAACTACTGAAAACCGCGTTGGCTGGAGATGCCACCTATCGCTCTGGCTAAATTTCCATGCGCAGTTGGGTACACACGTGGATTTTCTTTACTCTGTTTTATTGCTTGTCCGCATGCCAGTACCACACTGCTTTTACTACCCGAGCTTTGTTTTATAACAATGTGAGCCTCCCAGCCAAGAACGTGGATGTGACTTCTGAGAGAGACCAGCTGGGCATGTCTTGGAGCAGAAATCCAGGCCACGTGGCCCATCGGGATGACGCATCCCAAGCACGTGGTCGCAGGGCTGCTCAGGCACCACATGGCGCTCCTCTGGGTGCCCTGGGAACCCTCAACTTCTCCCCGTGATGGGTGGGGCACCTCTGGGTCAGGGCTCCTCCTGTGGGCCCTTCTCAGCAGGGTCGGCCTGGCAGTTGAGGAGGGGCCCCTGGCCCAGACCGGGGGGCGGCGTGTGGTGAACTGGGGTCCTGGCATGGCTGGGCATCTCCATACGGAGAAGTGTTCCAAGGCTGGAGGGACTCAGGGGCAGGGCGGGGACTCTAGTTCATTTTTCTGACTTCCTCTATCTTTGCACAGTGCTCAGCAGCAAATTTGGCAGGAGGATATGGAGGGACTGTCCCAGGGCATGCTTTTCAGAAGAAGAGAAGGGGGCCCACAGAAACAGAGGGGAAGCCCACAGCCCCTGGTCCCTGGTGAACACCCGATGGGCAGGGGAGGCCAGGAGCATGCCCAGGACAAGAGGCAGGCGTGAGACCGGTGCTATGGGAGGTCAGAAGGGGGCGGCCATCAGGCACTTCCTGGACACAGCCGGGGGGGCCTCTGCAGAGTGGGGGTGCAGGCCAGCAGGGGCGGGTGCCCACGCGCACACCAGGCATGACGCAGGAAACCTCAGTGTCGGAAGAGATCAGGCAGAAGTAGAGCAGCTTTCTGGGGTGGCTGAGCCAAGCAGCCCGGCCTCAGTTTCCCCATCACGAGTCACTGAGCAGAGAAGGTGAGCAGAGACCAGGCCCAAGGCCCAGAATGGGCAGGGTGGGCCCAGGGTCGGCCACCGCAGCCCCTGCGAGGTGGCCACAGCGTGTGCGGGTCAGGGGGCTGCTGGGAGAGCCCCCTCTGACAGGTGGAGCCAACATCCTCACGGAGCGCCTGGGACCACAGCTGGTTCTCCCTGTGCCCAGAGCCCACCACAGACACCGACACGCTGCCTCCCTGGGCCAGGCGTCCCTTCTCGGGCAGTGACCACGCACCCACGGGGGCTCCGGCCCCTCCTCGGGACACACTCCCTTTGCAGGCTTTTCACCCGGGCAGCGAGGATCGGCTCCCACCCAGGAAGGGCTGCTGTGAGGGTGGAGGCATTCCAGGAGAAAGGGCCCTGGCGAGACCCCCCGCCACAAACACTTAGGGGCCTGCAGGACTCTCCCACAGCCCCAGGAGGGTCCCGGGTGCCTGCCCATCACTCTCTGAGCTCACCCGCCTCCCCAGCTCAGGAATGTCGCTGGATAAAAATACCCACAGCCAGTGTCATCAGGCCCGCCCGCCTGTGGGGCTCAGGGCTGCCGGGCAGCGGGCTGACCGTCACGGCCGGGCCACAGGGCTCCTGGGCTTCCTGGGCCGGACACCATGTGACCCCGCCCCCAGCACCTACCCTTGCTGGGTGCGGGCTGTGCATCGAGACGGCTTCCAGTGGCCCTGCCCACCCACTTGGACCCTTCAATGCCCAGGGGCACTGAGAACAGCACACACTAATGCCCCACCAGCTCCGGAGTGGCTGAGCCACTGGGGGCTCTGAGCGCCACAAAATAGGGTGGCCGTGAGAGGTGGCATGGCTCTGCCTGGCGCAACGTGGGGAGGCTTCCTGGAGGGGGAGGCCTCCAAGCTGAGCCTCAGCCTGTGGTTCTGGGCAGCAGGGCTTTAGGGCAGAGACCTAAAACAGCCCATCAAAGGCCTCTGAAGGCCAGGCCCCCACCCACAGGGTGGCAGCCCCCAGAGTGGACAGCCAGGGCCCAGTCAGGCTGGCACGTCCCAGGAGGCCCGGCCTGTGCTCCAGATATAGCTTCCTTTTCTCCTCTCTTCCTCCAACAGATGGTGGCACCCACCCCTCACGGGCCCACACCACCCCACGGTCAGTGTTATAACCCCCGCCCAGGGCCTCACCAGGCCTGCCCGGATCCTGGGCAGGATGAGCTTCAGGCTTTGGAGTCAGGCAGCCTTGGGCACACCAGCTGAGTGACCACAGGCCTGTCCCCTCCCCTCTGTGGGCCTGGATTTGCACAGGGCACAGGCCCATCCCTCTCCACCTTCCTCCAGGGCCCAGGGAGAGCCAGGCTGGCCCTCTGCCCCAGCACCTGCACGCCAGCCAGTGCCCACGGGGCTCAGAGAAGGGGCCCGGGGTCACCTGGACCAGCCAGAAGGCAAACCATGGCGGGGCCAAGTGGCATCACAGGGTCAGAAGCCGCGTGTAAAAATGGCCCCTGGGGCTCAGGTCACCTGGAGTCACAGCGGTCATTCCACCTGCAGCAGAGCTGGGCCCCACACCTTGCCAACTGCACCCCTACCTTCTGTGAGGTCTGGGGTGGTCACAGCACCCGGGGGACTGTGGGAGGGAGAGCCCTGGCCCTCCCTGCCCTCGAGACAGACTGCAGCCACCTGACCTGCCTAGGGACCCCAGGCCACCTCCATGCTCTGCCCCTTGCTCCAAGGTGCCTCCTGGGGAGGAAGCTGGCCCTGCCAGGCCCCCTATCCAGACCCAGAGCCTCGACGCCCGAGGTGAAAGGTCAGGTGGCGGAGCTGGCCCTCACTCTCCCCGTGTGCGTCTGTAGCATCTCCCGGCACGACCACACCCATGGACACAGTCTCCACCTCATGGGGGCCGCGTGTGACACCGTCCCGGTGGGCCGTCTCACTGGGGGCAGAAGCCACAAGAGATGCCACACAAGCTGAGAGTCGACTCAGAACGCGGTTTGAGAAGAACTTTCCCAGGTCCCTGGACCAGACAAGGAGGTAGGGGTGCTTGGCCCCCATCAGGAGCACCTCCCCACTCGGCGCCCAGCACCCAGAGCTGGTGGGAAACCAGGACGTGGGCCCCTGACCACGGACACCCCTGTCTTCTAGCAGCATCCCCAGGGCCTGCTGGTCTGCTGAGCCCCGTTCACACTGAAGAGTCAGCCTGAGAACCGGCTTCTGCAGGAGGACTGCAAGCTGCTGCACCTCTAGAAGCCAGGGCATGGGAGCTGGACACCCCAGGTGGAGCCTGGACCCCGGGCAGGCAGGGGGTACAGTGCCCCAGGCCCACCTTGGCTTCTCCCGCATCTGTCTCCTCTGGTTCAAACCCCACCCCAGCTCCACGAAACCTGCTGTAGGCAGCTCCCCAGGCACAGGCGCTGAGTGCTAACGCACCCCTCCTGCCCCTCCAGCCCTGGGCACAGGCTGGGGCCATGGGCACCAAGCCCCCGGGCAGCTGACGGTTCAGTGTCAGGCACGGGCAAGCATTCCCTCCCACCTGAGCAGCCCTGCCCGAAGGTGCCAGCACACACCAAGCCTGCCACAGAGGAGGGGGTGGGGACTTGGGGTGGCCCAGCCACGGGGCAGCACGGGGCATGAAGCCTGGGCCCTGCCGGGGGCCGAGCGCCCAGCCAGCCCTGTGTCCTGCACCAGGCCGCCCCCTGGCCCCAGACTCTCGGAGTGCACTGATGTGCCTTCCAGCTCAGGGGCTCCCGCCTCCCGGACGGTCCCTCCTCTCCCACTCTGCCTCCTAGGAGCCCTCCTCCCCTGCTGGTGGCCCTCGTATGAGGGACACAGGGGGCTCCCCAACTAACGCCAGGCCAGGACGAGACGCTGGACACGCAGAGGGCAGTGGGTCCAGAAACACTTGGATGGGTCTGGGGTGGCAGCGCGGGGTCTCCAGACAGTGAGGGGGAGACCAGGGTCCAGGTCCCAGAGGACGTGACGTGGGGAGAAGTAGAAGGAACCCTCGCCCAGCTTCCCAGGGTGTTGGGGGCCGAGGAACAGTTAGCGGAAACCCGTTAGTGTGTGTCACTCAGTCGTGTCCGACTCTATGCGACCCCATGGGCTGCAGCCCGCCAGGCTCCTCTGTCCATGGGATTCTCCAGGCAAGAATACTGGAGTGGGTTGCCATTCTCTTCTCCAGGGGATCTTCCCGACCCAGGGATCGAATCCAAGTCTCCTGCATTGCAGGCAGATTCTTTACCCTCTGAGCCACGAGGAAAGCCTTGGGGTGTCCTAAACGGCCCGGTAGGGAGACCAGGGAGCCCGACCACCTCTGCCCTCCCCTACTGGCTCCCCTTCCAGGCCTGTAAGACCCTGACTTGAGCCTGGGGTGAGACTGGCACCAGGGACCGGAGAGGGGGGGATACGCTCAGCAACTGGCCTCCACTTTCCGAAGGGCGGGCGGGCTCTGCCCAGCAAACAGCCAGGCCAGCTGCCAGCGCCATCAATGATTAACGCCCGCTGTGAAGGTGCCGCCCAAACCGCCGGGAAGTGGTTGGGAACCCGGGAAGGGCAGGGTGGCGGGAGGGCAGGGATGGGACGGGATGCACTCCTGGGCACCCCACCACAACCCCCCCAAGACTCCCCCCCAGTGTCCAAGCTTCTCCCCACCAGCAGGAATGCAGGTGGAGGGGACTTGGGGAAACTGAGGCAGGGGGTTTCTCCCTGGCTGGCGGTGGGGGCAGCCGGGAGGAGGCAGGCGTCTGCCTGTGTCACCCTGTAGCTCCCAAGAGGTGGGGTTTGGGGAAAGGGGTGTCGGGGAGAGATGAGGAGGGGAGAGGGCGAAGAAGTGAGGAACAGTTCCGGGGGCTCCTGGTCTGGTAGGAGGGACGAGGAACCTGGGGGCCCTGTCCACCCGGCCTTCCACGGTCGGAGGCGGGGGCCCGGGCCAGTGGTGGGATCAGCTGCTACAGGACCCCTGGGCCCGCCTCCAGTGCAGGCACCCCCCCCAACCAGACAGCCCCCCCAAGGCCCATGAGCAGAGAGGCCACAGCCCCCGCCATGCCCTGAACTAGAGTAGACACCGCCCCACAGTGAAGAGCCTCAGACCAGGACTGGGGGCAGTGGGCAGGAAGGCCAGGCGGGCAGGGGCAGTGCCCGGGCGGTGGCCTCCTGCCCCCTGACCCCGGCAGACGGGGCAGGCCGGGCGCACACAGGAAGGGCTGCTCTCCTTTTGGCCGGAGCAGGGGTTCCCCGACCAGGATGGGGACAGGATATCCTGGCCTCCTTCCCCAGCTGCGCCTGGGACAGCGTGCCCAGCCCCTCGGGGCCGTGGACAGCGGCTCTCACACCCGCCTGGGCCCCAGCCCTTCAAGGCCAGGCTCATCCTTCCTGGGCCGGAAATCCAGCTCAGCCTGGGTCGTAACAACCATCCTGCCCCTTTCACAGTCGGCCTCACCAAGGGCAGAGCTGTCTCTCTGCTACTGTCTCGGACCCTGCCAGAGCCGCAGCGGGCACCATCCACCCCTCTTCTAGGAGCTATAACCAGCCTCTGGCCACTCAGCCCAGGCTGCCCCTGCCGCCCCAGCTTGAAACCAGGTGCCCTAGAGAGACCGGCCAATTCAGAGAGTGTCCCATGTCTTTCGCTAATCTCCTAGAGATGAGAGGACACCTTCCCAGGCTCCAGGGAAGCCATGTCCCCCAGCCGGCCAGGGTCCACCTGCAGCCCCACCCTGCATAGGAGGCTGCACCCGCCTCTTACGGACAGGGACACGAGCAGGAAAAGACTGGCCCAAGGTCACCAGGCCACCTACACGGCCTCGCCTCCCCAGCTCCTCTTCCCCACATGGGGAAGCCGCTGGTCCACTGTCCCCAGAGGCCACCACGGTCCACAGAAGCCACCCTGGCCCTACAGCTCCTGAGGAGGCTGGGCAAGGCAGACCGAGCTGAGCAAACTTCCGAGAGCTAAACAATCGGAATCAGGAAGAAAACACGAGCGCGAGCAGTGACTTCCTCTGGGGTGCGGCGGGCCCTCTTCCTCCACAAGGCACCGTGGCCGCCAGGGAGCTGGAGCGAGGCGAGTGCCCCTGGGCATGTGACCCCAGGACGCGAACCGGTGGCGTGTCTGCAGGCCCCTCACTCAGCAGCCCTCAGGGGATGGGGGGCACTGCTGACCCCTAAGTGCTGCTCTGCCTGGTCCTCCCATCTGTGCCTGGAGCTGGCACGCAGGGTCCTGGCCAGAGAGGCGGCTGGGCAGGGTCTGCTTTGGGACCAGCTGTGGGCTCCCCTACAGTGGGCACCTCAGGGATCCTGGGGCCCAGCAGCTGACGGCGGTGCACAGAAGCTCCCACGAGCCTGCTGTTGGCGGGGTGCTCACACAGCCAGCATCAGACGGGGCGCGGTCCCCCAGGGCCAGTGCACACGCACACCCCCCAAACCCCAAGACAAGCCTCTGCTGCTGCAGCCAAGGGCAAGGCCGCCTTCTCCGCAGATAGCCATGGCCACGGCGAGGCCCACTCTGCCCCGGCGGGGGGCGGGAAAGGGGGGTGGGGAAAAGGCTGGAGGACCGTGGCCTCTCTGTGCCTCTGAGGACACTGTCTCCAGGCCCGGCCCTGCTGCTCTGGAAGGGCCACCCCACCCGCACCCCTAGTACCCCCTGAGCTCAGAGGGGAGAAGGTGAGGGATGCAGGCTGTGCCCCCCACCTTGCCACGCCCACCGACACCCTGCTCCACGGCCGCCCCTCTGCTCCCCGGGGTTCCAGGGACAGCCCTGGGTACCCTGCAGCCAAGGGTCTCCCAGCCTCAGGCCAGCCACAGTGGGAGGGCCAAGCACCCGCCTCGACCGATGGGAGATCGGGGGAGGTCCCACTGGGCAGCCCCCAGAGCAGCCCACGGATGTCAAGCCCAGGCTCTGAGGCCGGCACCACACGGAGAGGCCACCGACCAGGCTGGGCCAGGCGGGAGTAGGGCCAGGTGCCGCCAATAAGGCCCAGCTCTGGCCTGGCGCACAGCTTCCTCCAATCCACCAGCAAGCAGCAGAGTCAGGGCCCCTCTCTCTCCTCTCGTCCCAGACCTGACCCCTCCAGGCACCTCTGCCTCAACCCAGATTTCTAGGAGCCGGGTCAGGGTCACGTGGGGCCGTGGGCACCCCCCTCAGCCATGCTGACGCCTCAGCCACAGCACAAGGCCAGCCACCGTCTGCGAAAGCCCTGCTCTGCTGGCCGGGGAGACCACCCCTGTTGGGGGGCACCGGGACCCTGTCTCCTCTTGTTTCTCAGCCCCCCAGAGTTCTCTCCCCTGCATACGTGCTCTCTCGGAAGGATTAACACCTGGGCCAGCCCTGCGGGGCCCAGCAGACCAGCCCTGGGCACAGGCACTGCTCCCAGCTGGCTCCCCCACCCACACACATGCCCGGGCAGCGCCAGCGGGGAGCTCCCCACCCGCACAGGGTCAGACCCACAAGGCCCTGAACTTCTTCACCTGACAGGCTCCCCGCTGTTTCTGTCTTTCCCATTAACCCTTCCCTTCCCTCCCGGCGGGTCTAAGCCGCACTCTATCAAGGTCCCTCTGGCAGCAGGTGGCACAGGGATTTCGCTGCCCGCGCGCCCTCCCCAGCCGGGGGGAAAGCCCTTCCCCGTGCAGGCCGGCGGCGATACTCACACAGCGAAGTGGTAGACGAAGCACTTCCAGCCGGTGGGGCGCTCGAGGAAGTTGTAGACGCGGCCCTGGATGTGAGTGCGGGCGAGCAGCGGCCGGCGCGCGCTGTAGATGGAGACGCGCGGGTCCAGGCTCACGCGCGGCCGCGGACCAAGGTCGGCGGTGGCGGGGGGCGCGGCGGGGGACACGGGGCCCGGGGCGCCAGGCGGGGCGATGGGCGCGTAGAGCGCGCTGCCTGCCGGGCTGCCCTCGGCCAGCTCCAGCGAGAAGGGGCACTTCTTGGCCAGGCCCGCGCTGCCCCGCCGGGCTCCCGGCAGGCGGCCGCCGCCCCAGCGTTTCCTCTCCGCCCTGGGAGGGGAGGTGGCCGCGGCCATGGCCAGACAGGCAGGAGCTGCGGCGAAGGCGGGCGCCCGGGCGCAGTGCGGGGGACCGCTGCTGCCAGCCCCGCCGGGGCAGCTGTCCGCCGGCCGGGCGTGGGGGGAGGGGCCGGCTGCCAGGGGCCGGTCCGGGGGTTGGCGAGCCCCGCCCCAGGCCGGACGCCCCGCCCCTCACCAACCTGTGCGCACCCCGGCACCCCAGCCCGCCCGGTCGGCCCCGCCCCGTCTGCGCCCACCTGTTCGGTCCGCCCCATCCCGCGCTCCTCGCTTCTCTGCCCGCCTGCGCCCACGTGCTCGCAAACGCCAAGCCCACCTGCACGGCCTGCGCGAAGCACCCACATAAGCCAGCAAGGGAGGCTCAGAGTCCGCAGGGTGCCGGGACCGCGAACTGCTTGGGCAGGAGGACGGGGTGGGGCGCAGACATCCTCTTCACCGGTTCTGAGTCCCTCCACAGAGGGTAGAGGTGGGGAGGGGCGCGCCGGGAGGATGGTGACAAGGCCCCGTATATGGGTCCCCCTTGGCTCCCCAACGCATGCTGCTGGCAGAGAACGCGGTCCGGTCAGTGCCCACAGGAACAGTGAACTCTGGAGGCCAGTCGGGAGCATCCGGGCCCTCGTGGGTCAGCATCCGGCCGCTGGGGCGCCCTGTGCTCGGGAGGATGCGGGAGTTCCTGCAGGCGCCGCTGCCCAGGGCTGCCTGGGCAGGTCAGGGGAGAGGCCTTGGAGAGCCGCTTTCTGGCCTCCTCGCCCTCTGGGCAGGGCTGCTGTGGTACCCTGTCCCCTCTGAGTGGCGCTGGTGTCCAGGTGGGTCAGAAGGACTCGAGTCCCCTACCTGGCGCTGGCATTTCAATCCCTGCATGTTGATTGGCGTCAGGATGGAGAAAGGATGTCAAGCAGAAAAAAACTGGCCTCTGTTAGGACGTTGCCCCGGGCAGAGGAATAACTGCCCACCACATCAGGGACCCGTAATGTGGGAGACACTTCCCAGGTCCTGACTGAGCACCCTGGGCTGCTTTATTTCACGTACTCGCCCATCAGAAAGTCAGTTCTTTGGAAGATTGTTACTACCATGAAGATTTGAGGGAAAAAAAGAGGAAGCGGTAGATGAAACTGAGTGATGGGAGTTTCCAGGTGAGAATATTTGATGAACTTCCCAGGTGGCTCAGTGGCAAAGAATCCGCCTGCAATGCAGGAGACACGGGACATGTGGTTTGATCTCTGGGTTGGGAAGATTCCCTGGAGAAGGGAATGGCAACTCCAGTATTCTTGCCTGGGAAATCCCATGGACAGAGGAGCCTGGTGGGCTACAGTCCCTGGGGTCGCAAAACATTTGGTGACATGACTTAGCAACTGAGAGCTGAGATTCTGCAGATACACCTCAGAAAGTGGAATAAAAGAGAGAGGGGCTTCCCTGATGGCTCAGTGGTAAGGAATCTGCCTGCCAATGACGGAGACGCGGGCTCAATCCCTGACCTGGGAAGATCCCATGTGCTGTGGAGCAACTAAGCCCGTGTGCCACAACTACAGAGCTGTTGCTCAGAGCCAGGAGCCACAACTGCTGAAGATCTGTGCCCTGGAGGCCCTGCTCCACAGCAAGAGAAGCCACCGCAGCGAGAAGCCCGCACGCTGCAGCTGGAGGGCAGGCCGTGCTCGCCGCAACCAGAGAAAAGCCCGTGCAGCCAGGAAGACCCAGCAGAACCAAAAATAAAGAAATAAATTAAATTATCCAAAAAATTAATAAAAGAGAGGACTTGGATCAACATTTAAGCTTAGAGAATATCAATGCTGCTGCTGCTGCTAAGTCGCTTCAGTCGTGTCTGTCTCTATGCGACCCTATAGATGTCAGCCCACCAGGCTCCCCCATCCATGGGATTTTCCAGGCAAGAGTAGTGGAGTGGGGTGCCATCGCCTTCTCCAAGAGAATATCAATACCTTTCAGGAAAACTCTTCTTGTTTGCTTCCTGTTTTTCTTAGATTTTTCCCAATTACACAGGAACCAATTAGACTATCACTCAAAAGTGAACAGAAAGACTGCATCCAAAATATTAACACTGATTCAGCTATGATGTAGTTATTAGCGTTACCTAACTAGGTGTTTTGGACCTATGTTTAAAACTTAGTGCTTTTCTGTTGGTGGGAATGTAAACTGATACAGCCACTATGAAGACCACTATGGAGATTCCTTTAAAAACCAGGGATAAAACCACAATATGACCCAGCGATCCCACTACTGGGCATATACCCTGAGAAAACCATAATTCAAAAAGACACATGTACCCCAGTGTTCACTGCAGCGCTATTTACAAAGCTTAGGCATGGAAGCCAAAGATGGAGAAGCTCGACACAGTCAGCAAAACAAGACCGGGAGCAGACTGTGGCTCAGATCATGAACTCCGTATTGCCAAATGCAGACTTAAATTGAAGAAAGTAGGGAAAACCACTAGACCATTCAGTTCAGTTCAGTTCAGTTCAGTCGCTCATTTGTGTCCGACTCTTTGCGACCCCATGAATCGCAGCACGCCAGGCCTCCCTGTCCATCACCAACTCCCGAAGTTCACTCAGACTCACGTTCATCGAGTCGGTGATGCCATCCAGCCATCTCATCCTCTGTCGTCCCCTTCTCCTCCTGCCCCCAATCCCTCCCAGCATCAGAGTCTTTTCCAATGAGTCAACTCTTCGCATGAGGTGGCCAAAGTACTGGAGTTTCAGCTTTAGCATCATTCCTTCCAAAGAAATCCCAGGGCTGATCTCCTTCAGAATTGACTGGTTGGATCTCTTTGCAGACCAAGGGACTCTCAAGAGTCTTCTCTAACACCACAGTTCAAAAGCATCAATTCTTCGGCACTCAGCTTGCTTTATAGTCCAACTCTCACATCCATACATGACCACTGGAAAAACCATAGCCTTGACTAGACAGACCTTTGTTGGCAAAGTAATATCTCTGCCTTTCAATATGCTACCTAGGTTGGTCATAACTTTCCTTCCAAGGAGTAAGCGTCTTTTAATTTCATGGCTGAAATCACCATCTGCAGTGATTTTGGAGCCCAGAAAAATAAAGTCTGACACTGTTTCCACTGTTTCCCCATCTATTTGCCATGAAGTGGTGGGACCCAATGCCATGATCTTCGTTTTCTGAATGTTGAGCTTTAAGCCAACTTTTTCACTCTCCTCTTTCACTCTCATCGAGAGGCTCTTTATTCCTCTTCACTTTCTGCCATTAGGGGGGTGTCACAGTTAGAACTGGACGTGGAACAACAGACTGGTTCCAAATAGGAAAGGAGTACGTCAAGGCTGTATATTGTCACCCTGCTTATTTAACTTATATGCAGAGCACATCATGAGAAACTCTGGGCTGGAAGAAGCACAAGCTGGAATCAAGACTGCCTGGAGAAATATCAATAACCACAGATATGCAGATGACACCACCCTTATGGCAGAAAGTGAAGAAGAACTAAAGAGCCTCCTGATGAAAGTGAAAGAGGAGAGTGAAAAAGTTGGCTTAAAGCTCAACATTCAGAAAATGAAGATCATGGCATCTGGTCCCATCACTTCATGGCAAATAGATGGGGAAACAGTGGAAACAGTGGCTGACTTAATTTTTTTGGACTCCAAAATCACTGCAGATGGTGATTACAGCCATGAAATTAAAAGACATTTACTCCTTGGAAGGAAAATTATGACCAGCGTAGGCAGCATATTAAAAAGCAGAGACATTATTGGTCAACAAAGGTCCTTCTAGTCAAGGCTATGGTTTTTCCAGTGGTCATGTAGGGATGTGAGAGTTGTACTAAAGAAAGCTGAGCACCAAAGAATTGATGCTTTTTAACTGTGGTGTTGGAGAAGACTCTTGAGAGTCCCTTGGACTGTAAGGAGAGCCAACCAGTCCATCCTGAAGGAGATCAGTCCTTAATATTCATTGGAAAGACTGATGTTGAAGCTGAAACTCCAATCCTTTGGCCACCTGATGCAAAGAGCTGACTCGTTGGAAAAGACCCTGATGCTTGGAAAGATTGAGGGCAGGAGGAAAAGGGGATGACAGAGGATGAGATGGTTAGATGGCATCACTGACTCAATGGACATGGGTTTGGGTGGACTCCAGTAGTTGGCAATCGACAGGGAGGCCTGGGGTGCTGTGGTTCATTGGGTTGCAAAGAGTCGGACACAACTGAGTGACTAAACTGAAGGCATGGAAGCAACGTAGATGTTCTTAACAGATGAATGGATAAAGCTATGGTACATAGATGCAATGGAATATTACTCAGCCATAAAAAGGAATGCATTTGAGTCAGTTCTAATGAGGTGGGTGAACCTGCAGCCTATTATAGAGTGAACGTGAACGTGAAATCGCTCAGTCGTGTCCAACTCTTTGCGACCCCATGGACTATAGCCTACCAGGCTCCTCTGTCCATGGGATTTTCCAGGCAATAGTACTGGAGTGGATTGCCATTTCCTTCTCCAAGGGATCTTCCCAACCCAGGGATCGAACCCGGGTCTCCTGCATTGTAGACAGATGCTTTACCGTCTGAGCAACCAGGGAAATCCTCACAAAACCTAGCTAGGCCTAATTCCATGGCCCCAGCCCTTGCCCTCGGCAATGGTTCACACCCTGAAGAGTGGCTTCTCTCTGGATCTTAACAAATCCACCTCTTATCACTTTGTCTCTCAATGAATTTTTGCAATGAGACATCAGAGCCTGAGTTTCATTAGTTTTGGCCAGGCTTGAGTCCCAGGAGAGAGCTGAAGGACAGGAGGAAAAAGCAGTGGGAAAAACATGCTAAGGAATCCCCTTCATAGCCCACCGGAAGATTTGCTAAATATCTGACCGGTGCTCACAGTTTCATTGGTCTGATCCTTGGCACAGAGAAGAGAAAGGACAGAAGAACCCCCACCAGCTTGGGGCTCAGCAGATAGTGCCTTTGGGACATGCTGAGGAGTAGCCTCTCCAGAGTCCCTCAGTTGTGCCTCCTGCCGCCCGCCTGTTCACGGGAGGTTCAAGGAAACAAGAAATGAGAGATTGTAAAGGTCCCTCCAGCCATAGGAGCGAGGACCTCTTATCTTAACCGGAGGAAAGCTGCGTGAGCTTTCTGCTGAGTTTGTTTTTCGCTGTCCCGGTTTCCAGCACGATGGGCCTTCCCCTGCACTGGGTTTCTTCGCCTTCCGCTTCTAGTGTGGGAGCTTTGCTGAGTTGGGCTCCTGCTGTGTTTGCCCTCTTCTGCGCAGAGGTTGTTTCAGCCAGGTTAAATCCGAGTCACGGCACCATAGATGTCACGTGAGTGTATGTTCCTCGGTTCTTTGTCTCGTCGCAACAAAGATTTGGAGTGACGGACCTTAAAGCCCTCGGCGCGTCACAGCTCTCGGGTCTTGGACAAACCATGCTACAGCTCTTAGGCAAATCAGTGTTACAGCTCCATTTTATTTAGAAGATAGCAGGAGAGAGAGCGAGAGAGAGAGAGCACGCGCACGCACATGGGAGAGAGAAAGTCCATATTATAGAGTGAAGTAAGTCAAAAAGAGAAAAACAAATATTGTATATTAATGCTTATATATGGAATCTAGAAAGGTGGTGCTGATGAACCTGTTCGCAGGGCAGCAATGGACACACAAACATAGACAACAGACTTGTGCACCCAGCAGGGGAGGAAGAGCGTAGGCCTGATGGAGAGAGTAGCATGGAGACATGACATTAGCACATGTTAGACAGGCAGCCAGTGGGAATTTGCTGCATGACTCAGGGGGCTCAAACCCGTGCTCTGTGACACCCAGAAGGTGGGGTGGGGGGTTGGGAGGTGGGAGGGAGGTCCGAGAGGGAGGGGACATGTGTACACCGAAGACTGACTCGTGTGGATGTGTGGCAGAAACCAACACAATATTGTAAAGCAACTATTCTTCAATTAAAAATAAACAAACTTTAGTTTTGGTTTAAGATGGCAGAGTAGAAGGATGTGTGCTCATCTCCTCCTGGGAGAACACCAAAAGTGCAAATAACTGTTGAACAGCCATGGACAGGAGGATGCTGGAAGCCCCCAGAATGATACCCCATGTCCAAAGACAAACAAGAAGCTGCATTGAGAGGGTATGATGGGTATAATCACAATAAAATCAAAACCGACACCCACTAGGTGGGCGACCCACAAACTGGAGAGCAATGCCAAAGAAGTTCTCCCACTGTTGTGAAGCTTCTGGACCCACGTCAGGCTTCCCAGTCTAGGGATCCCCAGGGAATCTGACTCTGAAGCCCAGTGGGATTTGATTACAGGCCTTCCACAGGACTGGGGGAAACGGACTCCACTCTTGCAGTTGAGTTAGTTCAGTTCAGTGACTCAGTCGTGTTCGACTCCGCGACCCCATGCACTGCAGTACGCCAGGCCTCCCTGTCCATCACCAACTCCAGGAGTTTACTCAAACTCATGTCCATTGACTCAGTGATGCCATCCAACCATCTCATCCTCTGTCGTCCCCTTCTCCTCCCACCTTCAGTCTTTCCCAGCATCAGGGTCTTTTCCAATGAGTCAGCTCTTTGCATCAGGTGGCCAAAGTATTGGAGTTTCAGCTTCAGCATCAGCCCTTCCAATGAATATGCAGGACTGATTTCCTTTAAGATTGACTGGTTGGATCTCCCTGCAGTCTAAGGGACTCTCAAGAGTCTTCTCCACTCTTGCAGGGCACAAACAAAATCTTGCATGCACCAAGACCCCAGGGAAAGGAGCAGTGACCCCACCGGAGACTGAAGACCTACCTGGTGGTGTCGGGGGGTCTCCTATGGAGACGCTGGTCAACAGTGGCTCATTGCAGGCACAGGGGCACTGGCCACGGCAGGCCTGGAAGGGGGAAGTCACCACTAACTCTACCCATAGACCTTATAGACCCCATAGACCCATAGATCCCCGGGTTGGGTCACCTAAGCTAAACAACAAACAAGGAGGGAGCACAACCCCACCCATCAGCAGACAGCTGGAATAAAGCTGCACTGAGCACAGCCCTGCCCACCAGAGCAAGCCCCAGTTTTTCCCACCCAGTTCCTCCCATCAGGAAGCTTACACAAGCCTCTTAGCTGCCTCTATCAGAGAGCAGACAGAGCAAGAAGGACCACAATCCCACAGTGGTCAGAACAAAAACCACATTATAGAAAGTTAATCCAGATGAAAAAGCATAAAATTATGTTTCAGATGAAGGGACAAGATAAAACCTCAGAAAAATGACTATATGAGGTGAAGATAGGCAAACTTCCAGAAGAAGAATTCAGAATAATGATAGTAAAGATGAATCCTGGTGGCTCAGATGGTAAAGTGTCTGCTTACAATGCAGGAGACCTGGGTTCTATCCCTGGGTTGGGAAGATCCCCTGGAGAAGGAAATGGCAACCCACTCCAGTATTCATGCCTGGAAAATCCCATGGACCAAAGAGCCTGGTGGGCTGCAGTCCATGAGTTCACAAAGAGTCAGACACAACTGAGCGACTTCACTTCACTTCACTTCAAGATGAATCCAGGATCTCAGGAAAACAATGTAGAAGTTGCAAGAAATGTTTACCAAAGACCTAGACAAACTAAAGAACAAGCAAACTGAGATGAATAATATACTAGAAGGAATCAATAGCGGATGAGGCAGAAGAATGGATAAGTGACCTGGAGGACAGAATGGTGGAAACTGCTGCCACAGAACGGAGTATAGAAAAAAGAATGAGAAGAAACGAGACAGCCTAAGTGAGCTCAGGGACAATACTAAACACACCAACATTTACATTATAGGGACATTATAGGGGTCTGAAAAGGAGAAAGGACCTGAGGAAATATTTGAAGAGATAATAGCTGAAAATGTCCCTAAGGTGGGAATGGAAATAGTTAACCAGGTCCAGGAATCACAGAGTCCCAGGCAGGATAAACCCCAGGAGAACACACTAAGAACACACATAGCAATCAAACTGACAAAAATTAAAAACAGAGATAAAATATTAAAAGAAACAAGAGGAAAATGACAAATAACATACAGAAGGACTCCTATAAGGTTATCAGCTGATTTCTCAACAGAAAACAGAAACTCTACAAGCCAGAAGAGAATGTCATCATTATTTAAAGTTATGGAAGAGAAGAACCTACAACCAAAAATACTCTACCCAGAAAGACTCTCACTCAGACTTAACAGAGAAATCAAAAGACAAGTAAAAGTTAAGAGAATGCAGCACCACCAAACCAGCTTTACAACAAATGCTAAAGGAACTTCTCTAAACAGGAAACGCAAGAGAAGGGAAAGACCTACACAAAATAAACTCCAAACAATTAAGAAAGTTGTTAGGATCATGCATGATAGGATCATGCCTGCTAAGTTGCTTCAGTCACGTCAGACCTGTAGGCCTTCCCTGATAGCTCAGCTGGTAAAAAACCTGCATGCAATGCTGGAGACCCCAGTTTGATTCCTGGGTTGGGAAGATCCCTTGGAGAAGGGATAGGCTACCCACTACAGTATTCTTGGGCTTCTCTGGTGGCTCAGACAGTAAAGAACCCATGCGCAATGCGGGAGACCTGGGTTTGACCCCTGGGCTGGGAAGATGCCCTGGAAGAAGGCATGGCAATCCACTCCAGTATTCTTGCCTGGAGAATCTCCTTGGACAGAGGAGCTTGGCAGACTATAGTCCATGACATTCTCCAGGCACGAATGCTGGAGTGGGTTACCTTGCCCTCCTCCAGGGGACCTTCCCAACCCAAGGATCAAACTTGAGTCTCTATGACCTCTGCGTTGGCAGGCCGGTTCTTTACCACTAGCGCCACCTGGGAAGCCCAATAGGGTCACGTGGTTGCTGTTCGGTCTCTCAGTCGTGTCCGACTCTTTGTGACCCCATGGACCACAGCACGCCAGGCTTCCCTGTCCTTCACCGTCTCCCAGAGCTTGCTCAGACTCATGTCCATTGAGTCAGTGATGCCATCCAACCATCTCATCCTCTGTCGTCCCCTTCTCCTCCTGCCCTCAGTCTTTCCCAGATCAGGGTCTTTTCCAATGAGTCGGCTCTTTGCATCAGGTGGCCAAAGTATTGGAGCCTCAGCTTCAGCATCAGTCCTTCCAATGAATATTCAAGGTTGATTTCCTTTAGGATTTCCTTTTACAATTGACTAATTTGATCTCTCTGTAGTCCAAGGGACTCTCAATAGAATCATACATATTGATAATTACCTCAAATATAAATAGATTAAATGCATGAACCAAAAGACATAGACTGGCTAGGCAGAGGCAAACATGTGCATTTATGCACCTCCACTTAACCACGTCACTCTATTTAACCCCCCAGATTGTATGTAATTATTTATAGTGTTAGGTTAATCATGTTTCCAGTATGGCTTGCAATTGTAATGATATTTTATTTTTAGTCTGGCTATTCATTGTGAAAACTGATACATGCCTTCTGCTATCGTGATTTTGCTTAGTACAATAATTGTATCATGATTGGTCAACAAAAAATAGCAGAATTCCGTATCACTAAAACTACCATCTAATAGAAAAGCCTGTAATTACTTTTTAAAATCCAGATTCATATCAGAATTACCTTGGAATTTTTTGAAAAAGACAAATGGCCAGCTATTGCCTTTTTTCCTCCAAAGCTGCAGACGTGTCTCTAGTGAGCACCCATGCTTAAAACAGCTGGACTGTGTGATGATCTTTTACTTTTATCTCGTTTGTTTCCCTTTTTTTATTTCATATTCAGTGCTGCCGTTTCATTTAGTTTGTGTTTTCCAATTGCTCCATTTTTCTTTTTTATGTTCTTTCTCAAGCCCTTACCAAGTGTAGTAGAAAGGCTTTTGTATAAACATATAAATACATAAACAGTATGTGACCTCCTTTGTTTCTGCGAGTCAGAGCCTCTAGCTGAGAGTCGCTTCTCTGCAGAAGGCGAGCACTGCCGCCCCTGATTGCCGTGTCCTTCTTCCTCTTCACAGAGTGTCCCGGGAGAGGCATCACCTACTATTTCCCTCATGGATGCCTTTGGAGTCTTGATTCACCTTCCTGACAACTATTGCCTGTTGAATCTCAAAACAGAGTTAGCCCATTTCTACCCGGAATTCTTAACTTTCCCCAGCCAAAATGTCAGGTTGAATTCAATCAAGAAACTCATCAAAAATACCTGCCCCCATTTCAGACTCTAAATGAATTAAGATCTTCCTGTGTTCATGAACAGTGATAATGTCCTGTGATTTTCTTTTTCTGTAGCATCTATATTAATGCATATATATGGATTCTAGAAAAATGATACCCATGCGTCTACTTGCACAACAGATATAAGACACAGATGTGGAGAATGGACTTGTGGACACAGCTAGGGAAGGAGCGGGCGGGATGAACTGAGAGAGTAGCATTGAAATAAATACATTACCATGTGTAAAAAAAAAAAAAAAAGTTGTAAAATATTACAACTCCCTACTTAACAACCATCAACAGGAGAGTGCTGGATCCCACCAAAAAAAGAGACCGCACGTCCAACGGCAAAACAGAAGCCCCAGCAATTGTAGGAGGGGCGAAATCACATTGAAAATTGAACCCCATACACACCAGAGACGCTTGGAGTGCTCAGACAAATCTTG
Organism: Bubalus kerabau; assembly: GCF_029407905.1. NCBI lineage: Eukaryota > Metazoa > Chordata > Mammalia > Artiodactyla > Bovidae > Bubalus > Bubalus kerabau. The sequence continues at coordinate 1,971,127 of NC_073628.1, read as the reverse complement.
TGTGCACCAGGACCCAGAGACCCCACAGTTCAATCCAGTTCAGTTCATTTCAGTTCAGTCTCTCAGTCGTGTCCGACTTCTTTGTGAACCCATGGACTACACCATGCCAGGCTTCCCTGTCCGTCACCAACTCCTGGAGCTTACTCAAACTCCTGTCCATCGAGTCGGTGATGCCATCCAACCATCTCATCCTCTGTCATCCCCTTCTCCTTCCGTCTTCAATCTTTCCCAGCATCAGGATCTTTTCCAATGAGTCGGTTCTTTGCATCAAGTGGCCAAAGTATTGGAGTTTCAGCTTCAGCATCAGTCCTTCCAATGAATATTCAGGACTGATTTCCTTTAGGATGGACTGGTTGGATCTCCTTGCAGTCCAAGGGACTCTCAGGCATCTTCTCCAACACCACAGTTCAAAAGCATCAGTTCTTTGGCACTCAGCTTTCTATATAGTTCAACTCCCACATCTATACATGACTACTGGAAAGACCATAGCTTTGACTAGATGGACCTTTGTTGGCAAAGTAATGTCTCTGCTTTTTAATATGCTGTCTAGGTTGGTCATAGCTTTTCTTTCAAGAAGCAAGAATCTTTTAATTTCATGGCTGCAGTCACCATCTGCAGTGATTTTGGAGCCCCAAAAATAAAGTCTCTTACTCTTTCCATTTGTTTCCCCATCTATTTGTCTTGAAGTGGTGGGACTGGATGCCATGATCTTAGTTTTCTGAATGTTGAGCTTTACAAACTTTTTCACTCTCCTCTTTCACTTTCATCAAGAGGCTCTTTAGTTCTTCTTCACTTTCTGCCATAAGGATGGTGTCATCTGCATATCTGACGGTATTGATATTTCTCCAAGCAATCTTAATTCCAGCTTGTGCTTCTTCCAGCCCAGCATTTCGCATGATGTACTCTGCATATAAGTTAAATAAGCAGGATGACAATATACAGCCTTGACATACTCCTTTTCCTATTTGGTACCAGTCTGTTGTCCCATGTCCAGTTCTAACTATTGCTTCCTGACCTGCATACAGATTTCTCAAGAGGCAGGTCAGGTGGTCTGGTACTCCCATCACTTGAAGAATTTTCCACAGTTTGCTGTGATCCACAGAGTCAATGGCTTTGGCATAGTCAATAAAACAGAAGTAGATGTTTTTCTGGAACTCTCTTGCTTTTTTGGTGATCCAGCGGATGTTGGCAATCTGATCTCTGGTTCCTCTGCCTTTTTGAAATCCAGCTTGAACATCTGGAAGTTCATGGTTCATGTACTGCTGAAGCCTGGCTTGGAGAATTTTGAGCATTACTTTGCTAGCATGTGAGATGAGTACAATTGTGCGGTAATTTGAGCATTCTTTGGCATTGCCTTTCTTTGGAATTGGAATGAAAACTGACCTTTTCCAGTCCTGTGGCCACTGCTGAGTTTTCCAGATTTGCTGGCATATTGAGTGTATAGCACTTTCACAACATCATCTTTCAGGATTTGAAATAGCTCAACTGGAATTCCATCACCTCCACTAGCTTTGTTCGTAGTGATGCTTTCTAAGGTCCACTGGACTTCACATTCCAGGATGTCTGGCTCTAGGTCAGTGTTCACACCATCATGATTATCTGGGTCGTGAAGCTCTTTTTTGCACAGTTCTTCTGTGTATTTTTGCCACCCCTTCTTAATATCTTCTGCTCTGTTAAGTCCACACCATTTCTGTCCTTTATTATGCCCATCTTTGCATTGAATGTTCTCTGAGACCCCATAGAGACAGAGACTGAGCCAGCACTGTGTGTGAGTGTCTCCTGAGGAGGTATGCGTCAGCAGTGGACTGCTGCAGGGGCAGGGCTCTGCGTGCAGCAGACCTGGGTATGGGATATGCCCTTTTGGAGGAGGTCACCATTAACCCCACCATAGAGCCAGCAGAACTTACACCAGACTGAGGAAACAGACTCTTGAAGGGCACAAACAAAGCCTTGTGGGCACCAGGACCCAGGAGAAAGGAGCAGTGACCCCACAAGAGACTGACCCAGACTTGCCCGGGAGTGCCCAGGGGTCTCTGGGAGGTGTGGGTGGCGGGGGCGGGCTGCAGGGCGGGGGCACTGAGCGCAGCAGTGCATCATGGGACCTTCTGAAGGAGGCTGCATTATCCTCACCACCCCCACCGTAGTTTGGTCTCAGGTCAAACAGCAGGGAGGAAACACAGCCCCGCCCATCAACAGAAAATTGGGTTAAAGATTTACTGAGCACGGCCCCGCCCATCAGAACAAGACCCAGTTTCCCCCTCAGTCAGTCTCTCCCATCAGGAAGCTTCCATAAGCCTCTTATCCTTCTCCATCAGAGGGCAACAGAATGAAAACCACAAGCACAGAAAACTAACCAATCTGACCTCATGGACCACAGCCTTGTCTAACTCTATGAAACTAGGAGCCATGCCGTGTATGGCCACCTAAGACGGACGGGTCACGGTGGAGAGTTCTGACAAAACGTGGTCCACTGGAGAAGCAGATGGCAAACCACTTCAGTGTTCTTTCCTTGAGAACCCCATGAACAGTATGAAAAGGCAAAAAGATAGGACACTGAAAGATGAACTCCCTGAGTCGGTAGGTGCCCAATATGCTACTGAAGATCAGTGGAGAAATAACTCCAGAAAGAGTGAAGAGACGGAGCCAAAGCAAAAACAACACCCCGTTGTGGATGTGCCTGGTGATGGAAGTAAAGTCCGATGCTGTAAAGAGCCATATCGCACAGGAACATGGCATATTAGGTCCACGAATCAATGGAAATTGGAAGTAGTCAAACAGGAGATGGAAAGAGTGAATGTTGACATTTTAGGAATCAGCAAACTTAAATGGACTGGAATGGGTGAATTTAATTCAGATGACCATTATATCTACTACTGTGGGCAAGAATCCCTTAGAAGAAATGGAGTAGCCCTCATAGTCAACAAAAGAGTCTGAAATGCAGTACTTGGGTGCAATCTCAAAAACGATAGAATGATCTCTGTTCGTTTCCAAGGCAAACTATTTAATATTACAGTAATCCAAGTCTATGCCCCGACCAGTAATGCTGAAGAAGCTGAAGTTGAACAGTTCTATGAAGACCTACAATACCTTCTACAACTAATGCCCAAAAAAGCTATCCTTTTCATTATAGGGGACTGGAATGCAAAAGTAGGGAGTCAAGAGATACCTGGAGTAACAGGCAAATTTGGCCTTGGAGTACAGAATGAAGCAGGGCAAAGGCTAACAGAGTTTTCTCAAGAGAACACACTGGTCATAGCAAACACCCTCTTCCAACAACACAAGAGAAGACTCTACACATGGACATCACCAGATGATCAATAACGAAATCAGATTGATTATATTCTCTGCAGTCAAAGATGGAGAAGCTCTATACAGTCAGCAAAAACAAGATCGGGAGCTAATTTTGGCTCAGATTATGAACTCCTTATTGCCAAATTCAGACTTAAATTGAAGATAGGGAGAACCACTAGACCATTCAGGTATGACCTAAATCAAATCCCTTATGATTACACAGTGGAAGTGAGAAACAGATTCAAGGGATTAGATCTGATAGACCCAGTGCCTGAAGAACTGTGGACGGAGGTTCGTGACTTTGTACAGGAGGCAGGGATCAAGACCATCCCCAAGAAAAAGAAATGCAAAAAGGCAAGATGGTTGTCTGAGGAAGCCTTAAAAATAGCTAAGAAAAGAAAAGATGCAAAAGGCAAAGGAGAAAAAGAAAGATATAGCCATTTGAATGCAGAGTTCCAAAGAATAGCAAGGAGAGATAAGAAAGCTTTCCTCAGCTATCAATGCAAAGAAATAGAGGACAACAATAGAATGGGAAAGACTAGAGATCTCTTCAAGAAATCTTGGTATCTCCCAAGATACCAAGGGAAAATTTCATGCAATGATGGGCACAATAAAGGACAGAAATGGTATGGACCTAACAGAAGTAGAAGATATTAAGAAGAGGTGGCAAGAATACACAGAAGAACTGTACAAAAAAGATCTTCATGACCCAGATAATCACGATGGTGTGATCACTCACCTAGAGCAGACATCCTGGAATGTGAAGTCAAGTGGGCCTTAGGAAGCATCACTACGAACAAAGCTAGTGGAGGTGATGGAATTCCAGTTGAGCTATTTCAAATCCTGAAAGATGATGCTGTGAAAGTGCTGCACTCGATATGCCAGCAAATCTGGAAAACTCAGCAGTGGCCACAGGACTCTGGAAAAGGTCAGTTTTCATTCCAATTCCAAAGAAAGGCAATTCCAAAGAATGCTCAAACGACCGCACAATTGCACTCATCTCACACACTAGTAAAGTAATGCTCAAAATTCTCCAAGCCAGGCTTCAGCAGTACATGAACCATGAATTTCCAGATGTTCAAGCTGGATTTCGAAAAGGCAGAGGAACTAAGATCATGGCATCCAGCCCCATCACTTCATGGCAAATAGATGGGGAAACAATGGAAACAGCGAGAGACTTTATTTTGGGGGGCTCCAAAATCACTGCAGATGGTGACTGCAGCCATGAAATTAAAAGATGCTTGCTTCTTGGAAGAAAAGCTATGACCAACCTAGACAGCATATTAAAAAGCAGAGACATTACTTTGCCAACAAAGGTCCATCTAGTCAAAGCTATGGTTTTTCTAGTAGTCATATATGGTGTGAGAGTTGGACTATAAAGAAAGCTGAGCGCCTAAGAACTGATGCTTTTGAACTGTGGTGTTGGAGAAGACTCTTGAGAGTCCCTTGGACTGCCAGGAGATCCAACCAGTCCATCCTAAAGGAGATCAGCCCTTAATATTAATTACAACGATTGATGCTGAAGCTGAAACTGCAATACTCTGGCCACTTGATGTGAAGAACCGACTCATTGGAAAAAACCCTGATGCTGGGAAAGATTGAAGATGGGAGGGGAACGGGACGACAGAGGATGAGATGGTTGGATGGCATCACCGACTCAATGGACAGGAGTTTGAGTAAGCTCCAGGAGTTGGTGATGGACAGGGTGATGGACAGCCTGGCGTGCTGCAGTCCGTGGGGTCGCAAAGAGTCGGACACGACTGAGGGAGTGAACTGAACTGATGTGTAAGATAGATCACTAGTGGAAAGTTACTATATAACACAGGGGGCTTGACCCTGCGCTCTGTGGCAGCCTAGAGGGGTGAGATGGGGGTGGAGGGAGGCCCAAGAGGGAAGGGATATATGTATACTTATACCCCATTCACATTGTTGTGCAGGAGAAACCAACACAACATTGTAAAGCAATTATCCTGTAATTAAAATTTAAAAAATTTTTAATTACAATAAATAAATAAATTTTTTTAAAAATTAGTTCATTTATTTAGGGAGTAAAACCAGAAGGGAAAATGTTTTCCTTCCCAGAGGGAGAAAAAAGAAAGTCAGCTCTTGTTGCTGGACCGGATGCAGCTCGGCCCTTCCCTCTGAGTCCCCACACTTCGGCTGGTGAGGCAAGCACAGCCTGTATTCGCAGGAGGAATGAATGAAGTGGGTGCCTACTGTGCCGGGCACGTGGAGACTCAGGGCGGCCGAGGCAGCAGGGCCTTGCTGGGAAGCACATCATTTAGGACACAAAGCGGGCAGACCGCCAGAAGAAGGTAGGAAGTGGCCTCCACAGGGCCCGGGCACAGCCAGGGCACCTGTGGGCATTCAGTCAATACTTTCCGGATGAAGGCATGTGTGAGAGAAGGGTAAGGACGTCCACACCCCATTGAGCAGGAGGAAGATGAACTTTTAATCGGCGGTGTTGGCACAACTGGAGAGTCAAAGAGAAAGGGAAAAAATAGAGTTGATCGATCCTGCACACACTGCACAAGGGTAAACCCTGAGTGGCTCAGAGGCTTCACGGTAAAAACTGAAATGAAGCCGTGTGGGCTCTACAGGAAAATATGAACGAGTTCGTCAACAAACTACATAGTGAAAACTTCCCCAACTGTGGCTGAAACCCAGAGACAATAACTGAAATCAACCAAGGAAAACAAACAAATGACAACCTGGAGAAGAATTTATGAACAGCAGCACAGGTCAAGGGTTAAGGGCACTGATACCTAAGGAACGTCCAAGACCGGGAAGATGAGAGACACTCCTGTGGACAAGCAGGTGAAAGACGTGAACAGCTCATAGAAAAGGGATTCATGATCTTTGTTCTTGTGGAAAAAATGCCCAACGTCACGGGGAACAAAAGAATGTAAATTTGAAGGTACACAGAGAGAGCCTTGCTTTCTTATCTGATGGGCAAAAGTCCAGGCATTCCCGCAGGCTCCGTGGGCGGAGCCGAGGGAGAGCAGGTGTTTCGGGCATGTCACCTGCCAGAGGGGGTCCTGGCGGCTTTAGGACAAGCGCTCACATCATTCGGTTGGGCTGGTTCGTTCCACGTCTAGGAACTGGCCCACAGACACTCAGGAAAAACAGAAAGCGACACACGCGTAAGGCCACGAGTTGTGGCTTATTCGTATTGTGCGTGTGTGCTAAGTTGCTTCAGTCCTGTCCCACTCTTTGCGGCGCTTTGGACTGGAGCCCGCCAGGCTCCTCTGCCCATGGGATTCTCCAGCTAAGAACACTGGAGCGAGTCGCCTCCTCCAGGTGATCTTCCCGACCCCGGGGTCAAACCCGGGTCTCTCACATCCCCGGCATCGGCAGGCGGCTTCTTCACCGCTAGCGCCGCCTGGGAAGCCTTATCTGTGTGAGCGAAAGAGTAAAAGCAGCCAGAACGTCCCTCCGCGAGCTGAGCCGCGCTGTGGTGGGCGTACAACGTTATCCGTGCTGCACCAGCGCTCCGGAGACGAAAGGAACCCCGAGAGTCGCATCGTTAGTATCGATATTGGTGCTGCTGCTTTGAAATGACATATATGTGTAATATATGTAGTACGTGTGTCATGTTAAACTTCTTAGAAACCAGGATTTTCAGTACAAGAGAAAAGAGAGAGAAATAGGAAATCAAAGTGCAAACCCATCCTTAAATTTGAATTGGGAATGTTAACATAAACTCCTCAGCTATTTTCTCCAAATAAGACTACTTTCTAGTTCTGACTGCTGAAAAGTTGTCTCATCAGAAAGAAGTAAGGATTTCATTGCATGAAAAAGATACATCAAATAAATGGGGGGGGGGGGTGGAAACAGTGGCAGATTTTATTTTCTTGGACTCCAAAATCACTGTGGATGGTGACTGCAGCCACGATATTAAGAGACACTTGTTTTTTGGAAGAAAAGCTATGACAAGCCTAGGCACCGTAAAAAAAGCAGAGACGTCACTTTGCCGATGGGCTTCCCCTGTGGCTCAGACAGCGAAGAATCCACCTGCAACACAGGAGACCCAGGTTTGATCCCTGGGTCGGAAAATCCTCTGGAAAAGGGAATGGCAATCCCTTGGCAAATATCCAAGGGATATTTGGATAAAGGCAAATATCCAGGCAATATTCTTGCCTGGAGAATTTCATGGACAGAGGAGCCTAGTGGGCTACAGTTCAAAGGATCACAAAGAAGCAGACACAGCTGAGTGATGTTTATTTCACTTTGCTGACAAAGGTCTGTATAGTCAAGGCTATGGTTTTTCCAGTAGTCATGTATGGATGTGAGATCTGGACCATAAAGAAGGCCTGATACTTTTGAAGTATGGTTCTGGGGAAGACTCTTGAGAGTCCCTTGGACTGCAAGGAGATCCAACCAGTCAATACTAAAGGAAATCCGTCCTGAATATTCATTGGAAGGGCTGACGCTGAAGCTGAAGCTCCAATACTTTGGCCACCTGATGCAAAGAGCTGACTCACTGGAAAAGATCCTGCTGCTGGGAAAGGTTGAGGGCAGGAGGAGAAGGGGATGACAGAGGATGAGATGGTTCTTTAACACCACCGAGTCAATGGACATGAGTTTGAGCAAACTCTGGGAGGTGGGAAAGGACAGGGAAGCCTGGCGTGTTGCAGCCCATGGGGTCACAGAGTCGGACACAGCTGAGCGACTGAACAGCAATAGCAAGATGACACGTAAAGTGAGCCTTCTTTAGGAGAAACATCTGCTTTTAAATAACTACAAATACAATAGGTTAGATGGAAATGTAAAATGAAAACCCGTTACAGGCAGGAAAAATGATGCTTTATATGAAAGATTGTTATTGACCAAAACTTTCCAATTAACAGTATTATTAACTCAAGTGCTTTTCACTTTAATATAAGACCTTATGGCTGGGGTCCTCCATAACCATTCTTTTTTCTTTTTGTAGTCATTCTTTCTGCTTGTTATTTGAAATATGGCAATATGAATTCATCCTACAGAGATTCTAATCTATGGTTTACATTAACTTTTTGTGTAAAGGCTGCTGTTAGAGTTTAAGATGTTTTCAGTGCCAGGATCCACAGACAGCTTTGCAATCAAATGGAAAATGATGATCATTTGAAGCTGATGCATATTTTTTTTCTCTTTTGCCTCATGCTCCAAGTAAACAAGGTGATAAAGTAAAAAAAAAAAAAAAAAAAAGTATGGATTAAAATATACCAAATATCTTTAAAATCCATTTTATTCAAAAGAATACTACAGAATCCTCACTGGGCCTTGGTCGGAGGCTAGGGCTCATTATTCTGAAAAGGAATAAAATTAATCAGAAAGGGACAGAGTTGAGTGCTTGCCCTTCCTCCTGGGCACGCACTGGACCTCAGGATCACCGAGGCCCCACATGCCCTGTGTACTGAGGCTCCCGGGCAGATGACGCGGAGTCAGGGGATTGCCTGCAAGTTACCGGGAGGGAGGGCGGCGGCCGGAGGAGACGAGATCAGCCTGCTGTGAACTGGCCCCTGTTGCGCCGGCGGCGGACTCAGGCTCTGGACTGTGAGCTTCACTTTCTTGCAAGTCTCCGTATTCTGAAATTATAATCAGTAGCCACCCAAGCACCTGGGAGTTGGGAAGCCAGTTCTGGGGGTCCTGGCCCCGGCGTGGGACATTGGACTGAATGGGAGGCCAGACAACAAGGGGTCCCCGCAAGTTTCCCGAAAGCTCAGAGGAGTTGGGGGGCCTGGGGAGGTCAGAAGAACTGGGGGGTGGGGGAGAGGGAAGTGGGTGCATGAAGCAGGGCTGTGGCTCAGGTGAGGAGGGGCTCAGAGGGTGGGCGAGGGGCCGGGGCCAGGCAGGGGCAGGGCCAGCCCCCAGGAAACACAGGCCTGGGCTCTCAGGGGGCCTGGCTCAGCCATGGACTCCCCAGCTGCCCTCCAGGACCCCCACCCCGCAGCAAGGAAAGCCCCCTCCCTCCCCAGGGACCGTTCCTTTCACACCCTGGGCTTCTGGAGGCAGAAGCTGACGGGCCCACCTGGCTGGGTGCAGACCCAGAGGCCCCCTCCCTGCTTCTCAGGCACCATGGGCCGTCTCTGGGCCTCAGAATATTCTGGAAACACCACACTCGCCTTCCTTCAGCAGCTCTTGGCCAAGACCCCTCAGCTCCCTAGACCCATGCCGGGCCAGATGTGTAAGGAGCCCAGAGGTTGTCAGGGACACAGAGAGAAACTGAGGCTGGGGTAGGGGGAGTGGTCAGCGTCCAGGCCAGGGATCTGCCCCCAGAGCTGCCCAGCTGGCACCCCACTCCAGCTCCACAGCTGGAGTGTCCACTCACCCCTTCCCTCCTGCAGAGCCCTGAGGGCCGCCCCAGGCCCGGGTTCAGCGGCAGGGAGAGAGGGGAGGAGGACTAGGGGATGAGGACAGAGGCGGGCTGTGCTGCAGGGGGGCCCGCCGGCCCAGGACTCGGCCTCTCACCTGCCTCTTCTCCCTCCTTCTTGGGCAGGGGAGGCCAAGGACGCCGAGCCCACAGCACCCGAGGCCGGGCGGAGGCGGGGGCATCCGTCTCCCCGCTGCCCCCAGGGACTGCCAGACGCTCACTGAGCAGCTGGCTGGCCCAGGCGGTCCCGGCCCTGGGGCCGAGCCCTGCTGCTCAGCTGGTGGCCCCCTGCAGAGGGTCCAATGCAGCCCTAGGTCCAGGCAGCCGCCGCCCTCCTGTCCCAGGTACGCGCTGGGAGTGGGGTGCGCTGTGTGGGCACCCTCGGGGGGTGCGGTGCACACGTGTATCACACATGCGTGTCTGGCCGTGTGTCCACAGGTGGGGCACACGAGCCCTTTAGGGACCACGTGGGCAAAGGGGACACCCCGCTCCACTCCCGAGGGCTGCCCAGAGCAGTGGGACCTGGGGGTTGGCAGCAGGGCTCCCGGAAGGCAGACCAGCTGGGGCCCCGGGTCAGGGCCCGGTCATCCGGGGCTGGGCCCGCGGAGCCTCACCCCACACTCACCCCGCCCCACCCCGGACCCAGATCCGGCTGCCCGCGTGTTTCCTTTCATCTGAGGTTAGGTCAGCTGATATCACCGAGCTGGGCTCACGCTCCCTCGTGTCACAAGTCTCCAGATAGCCATCAGGGCTGGCCCTGCTGATACAGAGCCCTGCTGGACATGCTCTGGGGCTAAGATGTGTCCTCCAAATGCCACACAAGTCTGAGCACTCGCTTTGTTCTGGGCAGTGGGGCAGGGGTCGGCTTCAGCGCAGGGCATTGTGGTCAGAGCTGCAAGCACCCCAAGGTCCCTTCTGGCCACCCTCCCACTGGCTGCTGGGCCTCCCCCACTTCCAAGAGGAAGCCTCAGGGACCAGCCCCAGAACCCAAAGCCCAGTGACAAGGGCCCCAGGCAGCTGGGATTGTGCTGGGCAGAAAAGTCAGGCTTGGGGTTTGGGGTCAGCTTCCAGCTGGCAGGGCCACCTTGCGTTATCTTTGCTGGGAATTTGCCCCAGCGGCTTACGAAACTGACCTGAATCTGTTCCAGACTGCCAGCGCATCTGTTGCAGGATGCGGGGTCACAGCCTGGGGCCCTCTTTGGTGAAATCACTCCTAAAAGGTGTTCCCTCAGACACTCACCCTGATCCTTTGGTTTCCTGGGTGACCTGCTGGTGTGAAGTTGGGGACCTCTGAGCTTCATGGGATCCCCGGGACCTGGGTCTGCCCCCAGCTGGCCTGGGGAGTGAGGGCTGGGGCCCGACACACCCCGATTCTGATCAGCACGACTTGAGACCTTCCCATCCTCCCAGGGCACCTGCATGCCACACACTGCCCGCCACCCTCAGCTGACCCTTTGGGGGCCCCAAGCTACCGTGCACCCCAGGAGCCCAGACGGTGTCTGTGCTGGGGCATCTGAGGAGCCATCAGGCCTTTCCTCACTAGAGAGCCAGGCGAGCGTCCCCGGCCCCTGGGAGAAGGGGGCAGGAGACCTGGGAGGCGGCCTGTCCTTGGTCCTTTGGGCTGTGTGTCCATTTCCTGGTCAGGGCCCTCGTCCACCTCGCCAACGCTGCTGAGCCGGCTCTTTGGCCGACCCAGCTGGCCCTCCAAAGCTACCCTGATCTCCCCCTGCAGAACCAGAGCCCGTGCAGGGCCTGAGCTGAGAGTGGACTTAGGGCAGATGAGCGGGTCGGGCCAGGGAGGCTGGGGTGGAGGAGCCAACGGCAAAGCAGGGCTGGCCGGAGGAGGACGAGGGAGGGTGACTCAGCCAGCCTGGCGCTCGCTATCCGAGGGGCGCCTACTGAGTTCCCAGCCTGGCTTGGCCGTGGCGTGGGGGAGGCCCTGCCCGCCGTGGGTGGAGAGCGTCTCTGTGAGACACACAGGCCAGGGGAGACGCCACACAAGGACCTCACACGCCACACGGTGCAGGGCTTCCCCCAGCTGCCTCCTCCTCCCGACCCCCACGGCGGCCAGAGCCTGTGGGAGAGCTGCCCAACCCTCCCCCATCTGTGGCCCCTGAGGGCTGAGACTGACTCACCCATGGCTGAGTCCAGGCACCCGGGAGGACTTGACAGGGAGTGAGTGTGTGACTGCAGAGAGGCGTGAAAGCACGGACAGAGGGACAGACGGACGGGTGGGCGGAGGGGTGGGTGGGCAGGCGGATGGACAATGGATGGGTGGACGAATGGGGTGGATAAGTAAGGATGACGAGCAGATGAACCCCCCTTGGCACAAACGTTACCTTCACACTGAGATGTCCCTTGACCATTTAAAAGTAGAATGCCCCAACCATCCAGCTACCTCCATCCAGGTTCTCAACTGCTCTATCATTTAATTTTAAATGATTTTAATTTTAATCATTTTTTAAATTTGTTTCTTCCTTCTTTCTTTGTTGTCTGCATGTCGCCTGAGCCACGGTGCTGGTGCCTGGGGGTGGCTCAGGAAATCCATGCTGAATGACGAGCTGGCGGGTGACGGGACGGCGGAGGATGAGGTGGAGGGACGGTGGGCTTAGAAAAACAGGTGGGGGTCCACGGAGGCCTGTGGTTTTGAGCCTTAACCGACCCTCAGAAGGGAGAATCTGCTCCTCAGCCTCCTCGGGGGCCAGGAAGGGAAGGGGACAGAGGGACAGCTGAGGACCGGAGAGGCTGTGGCCCCCCTAGCCTAATGCCCGCATGCTGGCACTCCAACTGCACCCACAGGGCAAGAGCACGAGTGTCCACAGACACGCACACGCACACGCGGGGTATGCTCACACCTGCAGGCGCCGGACACACACCCCCCGATGGTCCTCCAAAGCGTGTGATCATCATCCCCACTTCACATCAGGACCTGGACCCACAGCTGTCCAAGGACTCAGCGAGGGCCGCCCCACCACCCCGCACAGAGGCCGGGGCCGCCAGCTAGCCTAGCGCTGCATGGTGGGACCCGCTCTCGGTGACTGGAGTGGGCTGCTCCTCGGGTGACGGGGTGGTGGGACGCACTCCGCACTCACTTCTGTGTATTGCAAGACAATCGCTTTACAACGTCGTGTTAGTTTCTTCTGAACAACATCGTGAATCAGCCATGTGTACACACATATCAGCCATGTGTACACACACATAGAGCCAGACATCCTGGAGTGCGAAGCCAAGTGGGCCTTAGGAAGCATCACTATGAACAAAGCTAGTGGAGGTGATGGAATTCCAGTTGAGCTATTTCAAATCCTAAAAGATGATGCTGTGAAAGTGCTACACTCAATATGCCAGCAAATCTGGAAAACTCAGCAGTGCCCACAGGACTAGAAAAGGTCAGTTTTCATCCCAATCCCAAAGAAAGGCAATGCCAAAGAATGTTCAAACTACCACACAATTCCACTCATCTCACACACTAGCAAAGTAATGCTCAAAATTCTCCAAGCCAGGCTTCAACAGTACATGAACCGAGAACTTCCAGATGCTCAAGCTGGATTTAGAAAAGGCAGAGGAACCAGAGATCAAATTGCCAACAGCTGTTGGATCATAAAAAAGGCAAGAGAATTTCAGAAAAACATCTACTTCTGTTTTATTGACTATTCTAAAACCTTTTTGTGGCTCACAACAAACTGTGGGAAATTCTTAAAAAGATGGGAATACCAGACCAACTGACCTGTCTCCTAAGAAATCTGTATGCAGGTCAGGAAGCAACAGCTAGAACTGGACATGGAACAATGGACTGGTTCCAAATTGGGAAAGGAGTATGTCAAGGCTGTATATTGTCACCCTGCTTATTTAACTTATATAAAGACTACATCGTGAAATGCTGGGCTGAATGAAGCACAAGCTGGAATCAAGACTGAGAGAGAAATATCAATAACCACAGATATGCAGATGACACCACCCTTATGACAGAAAGTGAAGAAGAATTAAAGAGCCTCTTGATGAAAGTGAAAGAGGAGAGTGAAAAAGCTGGCTTAAAACTCAACATTCAAAAAATGAAGATCATGGCATCCGGTCCCATCACTTCATGGCAAACAGATGGGGAAACAATGGAAACAGTGAGAGGCTTTATTTTCTTGGGCTCCGAAATCATTGCAGATGGTGACTGCAGCCATGTAATTAAAAGACCCTTGCTTCTTGGAAGAAAAGCTATGACCAACCTAGGCAGCATATTAAAAAGAAGAGACATTACTTTGCTGACAAAGGTTCGTCTAGTCAAAGCTATGATTTTTCAGTAGTCACGTATGGATGTGAGAGTTGGACCATAAAGAAAGCTGAGTGCCGAAGAACTGATGCTTTTGAACTGTGGTGCTGAAGAAGACTCTTGAGAGTCCCTTGGACTGCAAGGAGATCCAACCAGTCCATCCTAAAGGAAATCAGTCCTGAATATTCATTGGAAGGACTGATGCTGAAGCTGACGCTCCAGTACTTTGGCTCCCTGATGGGAAGAGCTGACTCATTGGAAAAGATCCCGATGCTGGGAAAGACTGAAGACGGGAGGAGAAGGGGATGACAGAGGATGAGATGGTTGGATGGCATCACTGACTCGATGGACAGGAGTTTGAGCAAGCTCCGGCAGTTGGTGATGGACAGGGAGGCCTGGCATGCTGCAGTCCATGGGGTCACAGAATCGGACACGACTGAGCGACTGAACTGAACTTAAGGAGTCCCCTCACTCTCTGACCTCCTCCCACCCGCCCCGCATTGCGCCCGTCCAGGTCATCACAGAGCGGGGAGCTGAGCCCCCTGTGTTACACAGCAGCCTCCTTCAGGCAGTAGAAGGAAGGGGGAGTGAGCTGGGGGTGGCTCCTTCCTGGAGCTCCAGAAAACTCCAGAGACAGAATGGTGGAGGGAGAGGGAGCGAGCCCGGGCCGGGGGCTGTGCCTGAGGGTCCGCTCAGCCCCTGCCAGCCTCTCCCTGCGTCTGTGATGGGTTAACGCTCCCCCGGCCCCCCGGGGGCTGATGGAAGGACTGGCACCTGGCCCGGAGGTGGGTGACTGCGGGCGCTGCTTGTGGGGCCGGGGCCTTCCTGCCACCCCTGGCCCTCCTCATCCCAGTCCTGCTCCTGTTGTCGGGGCCACAGATGAGGCTTCACGTGCCCAGTGCAGGGTCCTGGGCTGGGAAGATCCTGAGGGTCACTTTGTGCGGAGGGTACTGGCAAGGGGCCTGAGGACCCACGAGGCACAGCCTCAGAGCCGTGGACATTCTTGCGGGCCTGCTCGTCTCCTGAGTCCCAGGCGGGGAGCCACAGAAGACCCGGGAGAACGGGGGTCAGTGATGTGGGGAGCGAGCCTGGGCTACTCAGCTTGGAGGGGGCTTCCACAGCATGGCTGACCAGGTCTCAGCCTTCCCCACAGATGTGCAGGTCAGCCCAGAGGTGGCAGGCAGCGGCGGCCTGCTCTGTCCTCTCCAACCTGAAGTGACCAGAGGTGGTGTCCCCCACAAAGGACCAGGGCAGGGTCCTTCCTGTCCAAGGGCCTGAGTCTAGACCTTATGCAGACCCAAGCGAGGACCCCAGGCTGATGGGGAGATGTGGGGCCAGCTGGGCCCCTCTTTGGGTTGTGGCTTCTGTCCCAGGAGACTAAGAGCAAAGGTGGCTGAGTCTTCCTGCAAATTCAGCCCTGTGTGGCACCACCATGCATGGGCCGGGACTGCCCCCTGTCCGGGGGGGGTGTGTCCCTCTCTCCCAGGCCTCAGCAGGGGGCAGAAGACGAGTGCATCTCCGTGGAGAGCCTGCAGTTAGGAGTGGAACCCACCGTCCCACAGACAGAGGCCTGGGACCTGGCACTCGCTCTGCCAGGCGAGGCATCTCCCCACAAATGAGGGGTCAAGCAAACTCAATCCCGTCCCGAGTAGGGAGCCAGGAGGATGGAGGCAGCTGAAAAAAAGCAGAGCAGGAGTCAGACCTCGGGAGGCCCCGGCCATGTCGGTGGGCGCAGGTGGCACCTGGTGTCTCCTCCCTGCAGTGGGCCCCCTCGAGGGCTGTAGGCCCTGCTCCCAAGGCTCCCCGATGGCAGTGGCCCATGTAAACGCCAGCCTGCACCCCTCATCCACTCACTGGCTGCGTTGCCCCTGCAGCTCCGGCCCTGGGTTGGGGAGGCTCAGTGGCCGACGGTCCCTGGCAGGAAGCAGGCAGGCAGCACACGAGTTCCCCTCGGAGGGTCAGGCCTCCTGAAAAGTGATGCCAGGTGACACAGAGAGAAAGACCAGGGGAGGCTGCTGAGCTTGTGTGGCAGGGGTGGGCGGCGCGGGGAGACAGCAAGGGGGCCTCTGAGGTTGGACGAGGGTGCGCGGAGGCCAGGTGGCTGGAGAAGTGGGAGTGGGCAGGCCAGGGCTGTGGGTTCCGGGTTGGGCGTCATTTCTGGAGTAATAGGGAGCCATGGAGACGTGCAGGCAGGGAGGAGCGGAGCCTGGTACTAGGCTGGGGGTGGCCAGAAAGGGGAGTCCTGGGGGCAGCGGTAGAGGGCAGGGCTGGAACGGAGGGTGGGAGGAGGGGAAGTACTATGTGCCTCCTGCCCCACAGGTTCGGAAGTTCTGGGGAGACCCCCTCACTCTCCACATTGCCTGGGCAGGACACTGGCAGGACCCCCAGGGGGGCCGGACCCCAGGCCAGCAGGGGTGTGTGACCCAGTCCCACCCCCTTGCCAGGGCTGGGTCTGGCCTTCTGCTCAGGAACCCCAAGGACGGCCTCTTCCCCCCAGAATCTGGTCCTCAGGGTCTCAGGCCCCAAGGGCTCGTGGTGTCCGGAGCCCCACTTACCTGGAATCCAGTCTTTCCTGAGGGATCTCAGGCGGCCCCTCCCCTCCCTGGGAGCGGTGGGGGGCTCCAGGCTACCTATGGCTGCTCCGGCCCCGACAGCCGTTGTGTGCAGAGACACAGCGGCCTCTGCGGGCCAGGCCTCGTCCACCGGCCCCGACTCAGCCCGTGGTCCCGGGGTGCCCTCTGGTGGCCGATGGGCCCGACCAGCGAGGCTGTCGGGGAATCCTAGAGCTGGGCCTGGACCTGGCCTCCCACCCAGCCCCGAGCTCAGGGGAAGGGGAGCACGGACGTGTCACCTGCTCTCGTGTGTTACCGCAAATCCCCAGAAGCCGAGCTGCTTGGATCCCCATTTTCCAGAGAAACCAACGCCCAGAGTTAGAGAGACAGAAGGATTTGCAGGGCGTGAACCAGGACCCTGGGCTGCAGGGCCCGCAGTGCCTCCCTGTGCTCTCCTCAGTGGAGCGACAGTGTCTGTGAGAAGCCTGCTTGCTGACAGCAGCCTGCCCATCCCTCCAGGACAGCACTCCTGGGGGCTGACACCTCTCTGCTTGGCGGGACCCAGGAAGGGAAGGGACAGTCTCTGCCCCCTCCAGGGATGGCTGGGCTGTACCCCCTGGGATCAGCCACTCCCACCTGCTGGAGAGATGGGCGAGACCCGGGAGGAAGCAGAGACACAGGAGGGGCGACGCTGCCACCCCCCACGGGGCTGCCTCTTGACACCAGGAGACTGGTGCTGCCCAAGGGGTCCCTGGGCCCATCAGAGAGGGACGGCTGGCCCTTGTGCCTGGTGGCTTGGCCAGAGCAGGCCTGTGGGCCGGGCCAGGCCGAGGTCAGGTGGCACCCAGCTCTGCTCACGGCATTGGCTGCCCAGGTGCCAGGTGTGGTGGGCAGGGAGGGGCCCTGCCACCCGCCCTTTGGCCGTCAGTCACACGTCCGGGCCTCAGGGAGAAAGCAGGCAGGTAGGAACCCGGCTGCCAGCCCCCATGGGGGAGGAGGGGGCGCCCTGCCCCCCAGTCACTTCCTGCCCCGTGCCTCGGTTTCTCCCCTGGACCCTGGAACGAGTCCCGCCTTCCTGGGGCGGCAGACGGACGGTCCCCCCGTGGGTGAGGTGGGGTGTCTGGGAAGGAACCTGCAGAGAGGGTCTGGTCCGGAGGAGCAGCCCCGGGGCCCTGGGGGCCAGATGCAGGGAGCCGGCGCTCACAGCCGGGGCCCGTCTGGGTGGGGGCTGAGTGCTGGCTGCAGAGCGTGGGACCCCTGGGCGCCCGCTCCTGGTCACCACGTTCTCCCATCTCGGGAGGGAGGGGCGGGCCCGAGTGGTGAGGGGCTGGCCCTGATGACACGGCCCTGGGAGGGGTCGGGCTGGGACCCCCAGGCCTGGCTGCCCAGGTCCACGGCACGGGGGCTGCTTCAGGAGACCCCTGACCAGGGCTGGCCATCTGCCCCTCTGCCCACCCCGAGCACGGGACCCAGCGCCTTAGCTTCTGGAGCTGAAGAGCTCGCCTCCATTCTCTTCTGCCTGTCAGGGGTAGGGGGTGGGATTCCAGCTGGGACGACTCAGGACCCCCGGGTGCCTGGACTCCGCCGCCCCCTCCAGGAACAGGGGCCTCGAGCCAGACACCTGCTCATGCAAATCCGATATTTGCATGTCCTTCCCGCTCCGCAGCCCCATTTGCCTGGCGTCCCTCCCACCCCCAGCGCTCGCTGCCCCCCCCACCCCGCCCTGGTGCTCGCGGCCAGCCCTACCATGCTCAGTGACCCCCCAGCACTCGGCACAGGACCCAGTGCCCCTCGGCCCCTGGGCTGGGAAGCCAGAGGCCAGGGACCAGCCTTCGGGGTTGGGGGTGAGGAGTCTGGGGTGAGGGGTGTAGGGTGAGGGGTCAGGAGGTGGCCCCAGAGAAGGCAAAACTGGGGCTTAGGACCAGCTGCCTGTCAGCGAGGAAAGGGCGGCGTGGGCTGGGTGGGCACCATAGCACCCCTCCTGAGACAGAGGCCGGTCCCAGGCCCACCCCCCGGCGGAGCAAGCCCAGGGCTCACGGACCGTGAGCACTCCAGTGCTACCCAGGCTCCCCACAGGCCGGGCCGGGGCGCGTCCAGGGGTGGGGAGGGAGGCCACCCTCACAGGCCCTGCCCTGTCCCCCCCATATGGTGGGAAGGCTCCCCACATCGCTGTCTACACTCTGAGGTTGAAGAGCATCCCCCCAAGTTCACGTCCACCCCAAATCTCAGAATGCTTGGAAAGAGGGTCTTTGCAGAAGCACTGAGTGATAGCAAGGTCATAGGGAGTGGGGCGGCCCCTCGAGCAGTGACCGGTGTCCTTATAAGGAGACGGGGAGATGGAGGCAGAGACTGGAGGGACGCTGGAGCCCCCAGAGCTGGACGGGGTGAGAAGGCCCTAGAGCCTGCTGAGAGCGCAAGGCCCTGCGCACCTTGATTTGGGGTTTCTGGCCTCCAGAGCCTCCCGTCGCTTTAAGACGCTCAGCGGGTGGCCATTCGTTAGGGCGCCTGGGACCCTCCAGCAGTTATAACCCCAAGGGCGGCAGGGCCAAGGGGGTGCCCGAGCCCAGGCCTGGCCTAGCCCCCCTCGCCCCTACGCCGGCTCTGTGGTCACATGCAGGACCCCCCACTCCCTGTGTGTGTCCCAGCAGTGGGGGCCCAGAGCGGGGCAGGGAGGGGGGTGCGGGCTGGGGCAGATGCAAATCCTCCCCCACCCTCCCCCAGAGCTGGGATGGGGGGAATTTGAATACGGCCTTTCCAAGCCGGTGATTAACGATCTTTCATCCTGGAGGCTGTGTGTGGGGACGGGGCCTGGGTGTGGGGGCAACACACGGGCTGTAGGAGTGCCCTGGCAGCCGTGGCAAAGTCCAACAGACAGCGGAGGACAAGGGGAAGCGAGTCTCTGCTCAGGAGGCCGGAACCCCACTGCGGCGTGGCCCGCTCTCCCAGCAGGGCCAGGGAGAGTCCTTCCTGCTCCTCCCACTGCTGGGCCCCGGCGTCCCCGGCCTTGGCCGCATCCCTCCAGCCTCTGTGTCCATCCTCACTCAGCTTCTTCCCCTCCTTCTAAGGCCACTTCTGCCAGTGGATCAGAGGCCGTCCTGATGAGCCCCTCTCCCTGATCACATCTGCAAAGAGCTTACTTCCACAACAAGCGCATTCACACGCCCTGGGAGCAAGGGCGTGGACGCGTCACTTTGGGGGACGTGTCACTTTTGGGGACGAGGTGACGGGCCCGTGGCGGCCTGCAGGGGCCCTGCCCACGCCTGCCGGCCCCGCCTGTGTGCACAGGTGGCCCTCTCTAAGAATCAAAGGGCTGGCCTGGCCCTGAGAACCAAGGGAGTCACTCTCCTTTCACAGAGGGCCCATTCTGGCTGGGCCCAGCCCAGGGCACCTCCCAGGGGACAGCGGTGGACAGGGCGGCCGTGGAACTGGAGCTTCCCAGAGTGGGCCTGGTGGGGCAGAGCATCTCAGTTCTGCAGGGACCTGGGGTCCCATCGGCTCTGCTCCTTCTGTGGACACAGGAGGGCCAGGGCGGGGTGGGTGTGCTTTCCCCATGGGTCTGCAGAGGAGGCTGCTGGAAACAGCAGGTTGCGGGGGGCGTGTGGGCCATGGCCAGGGGGCAGGGAGCTGGGTGGCTGGTCTGCAGTGGGCCCAGGAGGCACAGGGGCGTTTGCCATCAGGCAGGTTGATGAGACCCAGGTCCTGTCCCTTGGCCGTTCCTGGGACCCCTCCAGGCACGTGGGCAGTGCTGGGCCGGAGTGAGGACTTGGTGGGCAGGTATCTGGGAGGTGGGAGGGTGGGGGGGGGGGTAAGGAGGAGGCCCCATCCCTCCTCACCTGAGCTTCGTGCCCCTGTTTGCCTGCCGCCCCCTCTCTGCTCGGCAGCCGGCGCCCAGGGTCCCATGCCTATCCTGGGTTGACAGGGCTGTGGTATGGTGGGGTATGGGGCGGGCTGTAAGACTTCCACTGCCTTTTGGGGTTTCCAGGACACCCCCTGCCAAAGGCTTGGCAGAAGTGGCAACGGAAGGGCTGGCTCGTGGTGCTGGGGGAGGGTGAGTAGAAGTGCGGGGTAGGGAGGGAGCCAGGAGGAGCTTCCATCCCGGCCTGGGGCCGGGATCTCTGGCAGCTTGAAGAGAGCAATGCAGACGGGAGGCAGGCTGAGACCCAGGGGCTGCAGGAGGGCTGGGTCACGGTCAGGGCTGGGGACTGCAGGGAAGGCGCTGGGGCAGGTGCCCCCCCTCTCTGCCTGCACCTGGGCTTCCCTGCGAAGGTGGCAGGGCCTCCAGCAGGAAGTGGGCTGGGGCTCGCCTCGCATGCCCTCAGGGTAGGCTCTGTCCTTGCAGACAGGACCCCATGCAGGACGCCTGGGCCACCCGTCCTGGCAGCCCCAGGGGTGCTGGAGACACATGGGAGCCAAGCCTGGGCCGGGGTGAGATCATCTTCGGAGGGTCTGGGAAGAAGCGAGGCAAGGTGAGAGCTGCCCCCACCTGGGGACTGGCTGGCACCACCCCCTGTGCTACCCTGGGCCCCGGACACCCATCTCCTCCGGGCCGCTCTCTCATAAGGGGTCTGTTTGGAGCCCCCAGGAGGGCGGAATTCTGGAGCTGGTAGCCCCCTCTGGCTTCTGCCTCCTACCCCAACACACGGCAGGTCCAGGCTCCTCCTCCAGCCAGCCTTGGCTGCTCATGGGTCACCCAGCAGGTCCAGATGGCCTGGGGAGCCCTGGCCTTCAGCTGCGGCCCTGCCCCCACCCTCTGGAGCCCAGCCCACCCCTGTGCTTAGCGCCCCCTCGCCCTGCACCCCTGCTCCCACCCTGCAGTTCGTGAGGGTGCCCAGTGGTGTGGCCCCGTCTGTGCTCTTCGACCTCCTGCTGGCCGAGTGGCACCTGCCGGCCCCCAACCTGGTGGTGTCGCTGGTGGGCGAGGAGCGGCCCTTCGCCTTGAAGCCGTGGCTGCGGGATGTGCTTCGCAAGGGGCTGGTGAAGGCGGCTCAGAGCACAGGTGGGTCAGGGCGCAAGCGGCTCAGGGGGCAGGAGGGTCAGGGCGCAGGCGTGTCAGGGCACAGGTCGGGGGCAGACGGGTCAGGGCGCAGGAGGGTCAGGGCGCAGGCGTCTCAGGGCGCAGACAGGTCAGGGCGCAGGCAGCTCAGGGCGCAGGCAGGTCAGGGGGCAGGAGGGTCAGGGTGCACGTCAGAGGGCAGGAGGTTCAGGGCGCAGGTCAGGGGGCAGGTGGGTCAGGGCGCAGGCATGTCAGGGCACAGGTCGGGGGCAGGCGGGTCAGGGCGCAGGAGGGTCAGGGCGCAGGCGGCTCAGGGCGCAGACAGGTCAGGGGGCAGGCGGCTCAGGGCGCAGGTAGGTCAGGGGGCAGGCAGGTCAGGGGGCAGGTAGGTCAGGGGGCAGGCGGGTCAGGGGGCAGGCGGCTCAGGGCGAAGGCGGGTCAGGGCGCAGGAGGGTCAGGGCGCAGGCGGCTCAGGGCGCAGACAGGTCAGGGGGCAGGCGGCTCAGGGTGCAGGCAGGTCAGGGGGCAGGAGGGTCAGGGTGCACGTCAGAGGGCAGGAGGTTCAGGGCGCAGGTCAGGGGGCAGGAGGGTCAGGGCGCAGGCGTGTCAGGGCACAGGTCGGGGGCAGGCGGGTCAGGGCGCAGGAGGGTCAGGGCGCAGGCGGCTCAGGGCGCAGACAGGTCAGGGGGCAGGCGGCTCAGGGCGCAGGTAGGTCAGGGGGCAGGCAGGTCAGGGGGCAGGTAGGTCAGGGGGCAGGCGGGTCAGGGGGCAGGCGGCTCAGGGCGAAGGCAGGTCAGGGGGCAGGCAGGTCAGGGGGTAGGCGGCTCAGGGCGAAGGCGGGTCAGGGGGCAGGCAGGTCAGGGGGTAGGCGGCTCAGGGCGCAGGCGGCTCAGGGCAAAGGCGGCTCAGGGCGAAGGCGGCTCAGGGGGCAGGCGGCTCAGGGCGAAGGCAGGTCAGGGGGTAGGCGGCTCAGGGCGCAGGCGGCTCAGGGCGAAGGCGGGTCAGGGGGCAGGCAGGTCAGGGGGCAGGCAGGTCAGGGGGCAGGCGGGTCAGGGGGCAGGCGGCTCAGGGCGAAGGCGGCTCAGGGCGCAGGCAGGTCAGGGGGCAGGCGGGTCAGGGGGCAGGCGGGTCAGGGCGCAGGCGGGTCAGGGGGCAGGCGGGTCAGGGGGCAGGCGGCTCAGGGTGCAGGCAGGTCAGGGCACAGGCCGGTCGGGGGGCAGGCGGCTCAGGGCCAGGCGGCTCACGGCGCGGGCGGCTCAGGGCGCAGGCAGGTCAGGGCACAGGCCGGTCGGGGGGCAGGCGGCTCAGGGTGCAGGTGAGTTACCACAGGCCGGTCAGGCACAGGTCAGGGTGCAGGCGGCTCAGGGCACAGGTGGGTCTGAACACCTGAGAGGCCCCACACGGGCCCTCAGCTGCCATCCCCATGGTCGCCCTCCCTCCGCGGCACTGCGGGGTGGTGGGAGCCACTCTGGGGTACACAGCGAGGGACTGAAGGTCCCCGGGCTCAGAGCCTCCCCCAGGAGAGCCTGGCCATGTGTGGGGCCAACAGGCCTAAGTGGAAGACCCAGGGAAGGGTGAGACCTCCATAAGCTGCTGTCCACAGCCAGGCCTCCTTACCCCATCTCTTGGGACAGCACTCTGGCCAGCTGGTCGCTGGGGTCAGAATTAAACTCCTGGGCTTTGATTTCAGGGGCTGGGCCTTCGGAAAGCCCAGTCGGGGAGGGAGGTTCCGCCCTCTCCACCCCAGAAAGGACTGTAGAAGTGACAAGGCCCTGCTGACCGCTGGGCCGAGGGCTCTGTGTGCTAGAAGGACGGCCTGGGTTCTGGGCCAGCACAGGCTGGGGTCAGAGTCTCTGTCCAGAGGGCAGCAGGGGCCTGCCTCCAGCCCTAACCCTGACCTTGGTCCTGGAGGGTGCCTGGGGAGACCCCTGTGCTCAGGGACCCCTGTGCCTGCAGGAGCCTGGATCCTGACCAGCGCGCTCCGAGTGGGCCTCGCCCGCTACGTCGGGCAGGCTGTGCGTGACCACTCCCTGGCCAGCACGTCCACCAAGGCCCGCGTGGTGGCCATCGGCATCGCCTCGCTGGGCCGCATGCTGCATCGCCGGCTCCTGGACCATGCCCAGGTGGGCGCCGGGCTCCGGGCGCTCGGGTCGTGGGACACAGCAGATCAGGGAGGCCCCCAGAGGTCGGCTGCCTCAGGGCTGGATGGCGTGCCTGACAGAGGCCCCCAGGGCCATCTCGCAGGCTGACCACACTACACCATCTGTGACTGAGCCCCCACCTACCAGGGCAGCAGTGGGCAGACCAGCCCTACCCTCGGTGGTGGGGGTGGCGCTCACGGGCCTGGGAGGGAGTGAGGCTGATCTAAGGGACAGAGGCAGTGACCTGACACCACAGCGGGGTGGGGGGGGGGCGGGGCTGGACCCAGAGCCGGGAGGGGTGGAGGGAGGTGGGAGGGAGCGGGGCCTCCTGCCCAGTGAGCAGCCAGCAGGAGGCAGCATCTCCCAGGACCCGAGTGGGGAGAGGGCTGCCAGGCTCCCAGCCGGCACAGGCCTGGAGTGGGCACCTGGTGTCCGAGGACCCCACCCGGACCGGCGCCCAAACGCCTGGCTCGGCCACCGCCCCGCAAGCTTTGTGACCTGGGGCTGGCTGGTGTCCTCTGCCCCACCCGGACGGGGGCCTGAGACAGGTCCCCAGAAGGCCAGGCAGCCCCGTGAGTGGAGTCCCCCTCCACCCGGCACACGGGGTTCTGTCTGGAGGGTACCCTCCCTGGGCGCCCCCCACAGCAGCAGCGGCCCTTCCTCCATCTGGGGGTGCAGGCCACGCCCGGGTCTCACGGTGTGTGTGCCTAGGGGGACGGCCCCGTGCACTACCCCTTGGACGACGGAGGCGGCCAGGGCCCCTTCTGCCCCCTGGACAACAACCACTCCCACTTCATCCTGGTGGAGCCAGGGTCCCCCGGGAAGGGCGACGGGCCCACGGAGCTGCGGCTGCGGCTGGAGAAGTATATCTCGGAGCAGAGGACAGGTTACGGGGGTGAGTCTGCCCCGGGGGGCGGGGCTGCCCGCAGGGGAGGGGTGGGAGGCGGTCCACGGGGGAGGGGCTGCCCGTGGGGGACAGGGGCTGCCGGGAACACCGTGGTGGGGGTCGCAGGGGTGGCCAGGGCTGAAGGACCACCAGCTTGGGCCAGGACGGGCGTTCCAGCCACCAAACATGCTAGAGTGTTGAGACCTGGGCCACTGGGGGGTCCTGGGTGAGGGGGCTGCTGGCCAGAGTGATGGGGAACACGACTTTGGGGAGTCCCTGCCAGGAGGTAACATTTCCCCCAGGCAGCAGAGTGGGTGAAGGTCCGTTTCCAGTGCCCCCCGACCCCACCCCGACCAGAGGCTCTGGCTGGGGGCTCCAGGCTCTGCCAAGAAAGTGAGATTTGCAAGTTTCCAGGGGCCTGTCTCCCTCCACCACCGGAAGTTCGCTGCCTGCAGGGGGCAGTGCTGCCCCAGGAGCGGCCTCCAGCGTGGCCAGGGCGGGTCTGAAAGCAGGATTTGCCAAAGCCCTAGTATTTACAACTAACATTTACAATCACAATATACGTGTGATCTCTGGCAATATTTATAAGCAGTGTGTGTGTGTCTACCAACTGAGCACTCTTTAGTGAAAATGCAACCTAAGCCGTGTTTACCCCTCACCTTAAGGACACAGGGCTGGCCCGGGCTGCTGAAGCCGGGAGGCTCATACCCGCTCCGCCCAGTATCCTTCCCGCTTGGCAGGCGCCTCATGAGTTAGAGGGGACCGTTCTCAGGCCAGGGGCGGTCCGGTCTGTCCTGCCTCCTCCCGGAAGTTTGCCAAGCTTTCCCCACACAGCCCACCCGGCAGGTCCGGGCTTCTGGGGCTGCACATTCCGAAGTCTCGCGTCTGCTTTTTTGGGGGTGACTGACCCACGCCCCTCCTTCACCACACTGAGGTGCTCTGGGGCACTTGGATGGCCTGGCAAGTGCTCAGTGGAGCTTCCTGCCCTGGCCGGGGAGAGATGCCCGCCTTTGGAACGTGGTTGGTGCGGCCACGGACCCGATGTTCGACTTGACGTTTAAAGCCACGAAGCGACCACACGGGAGAGTGGGGTGTGGGCCTGGCATCCTTGTCCCGGGTGACACGGCAGCTGGGAGCCTCTCTGGAGAAAAAAGCCTCTTGCCTGGAGTTTGCCCAGAAAATGCCACAGGCTGGTGGTCTGAGGCCCGGGGGGTCACCCCACAGGAGGGTTTCACGCCCTCCACTCACCCAGGCACCTGGGTGGACGCTGTGCTCCATCTGTCCACAGGAACCAGCAGCATCGAGATCCCTGTTCTCTGTCTGCTGGTCAACGGGGACCCCAGCACCCTGGAGGTAGGGCAGGCGGGGACCTCCCACGGGGCCCCCCAGCCAGAGCCGGGATGGCGCTTGGCGCTGACCCGGCCCACTGTGCCCCCTCCACCTGCCTCAGAGGATTTCCAGGGCCGTGGAGCACGCCGCCCCGTGGCTGATCCTGGCGGGCTCGGGGGGCGTCGCAGACGTGCTTGCTGCCCTCGTGAACCAGCCCCACCTCCTGACGCCCCAGGTGGCCGAGAAGCAGTTTAGGGAGAAGTTCCCCAGCGAGCACTTCTCCTGGGAGGATGTCGTGCGCTGGACCGGGCTGGTATGAGCCGCTGGAGAGAGGGCCGCGTGCTGGCCCCCGCCCTAGACCCCAGCCCCTGGACTGCACGTCCGTGCCCAGCCCCACTGGCTGCAAAGCCCCCGGGCTGGCCCCCGCTTCAGGCCCTTGTGGAGTGGGGATGCCCGGCTCTGAGGATGGGGCTGCCCTGGGCCCAGGGGACGGAGGGCTGGCCTTCTGGCTGGGAGCCGTGGGGTCACCTCCGGGCCTTTGTCCTGGGCTCCCAGCTACAGACCATCATGTCCCGCCAGTACCTGCTCACAGTGCACGACTTCGAGCAGGAGGGCTCCGAGGAGCTGGACACGGTCATCCTCAAGGCACTGGTGAAAGGTGGGGCCGGGCTGCGCCTGCCGGGGCCCCGCGGGAGGCGCCGGGCAGGGGAGGGTGGCGGGGCAGCCCCCACCCTGGGCTCTCGGCCTCCAGGAGCCTGTGCCTGGGCGGCTGCGCTCTGCTGCGAGTGAGCGTGTGCGTGTGAGCATGTGCGTGTGAGCGTGTGCGAGTGAGCGTGTGTACAGCCACTGCTCACTTGGGCGGCAGCACGTGTGACCAGACTGAAGGAACACAGAACCTTCCAGGGCCTCCACACAACGATGACATGCAAATCCACGAGAGGTTCTGTCTTTGGAGGTTTTACGTTAGATGTATTTTATCACAAAATTTTTAAACTATTTAATTATTTATTCCTAATTTTTATTTATTTAGTTTTGGCTGAGCCTGGTCTCTGTTGCCGCACTCAGGCTTTGTTTTGGTTGCGGTGTGCAGGCTCTCACCGTGGAGACTCCTCTTGTCGTGGACACGGGCCCCAGGGCACCCAGGCCTCAGCGGTGGTGCTGTGTGGGCACCGCGGCACGGGGGGCCCTCCCAGAGCAGGGCGTGAACTTGTGTTCCCCTGCATTGGCGGGCGGATGCTTAGCCTCTGGACCACCAGGGAAGTCCTTAGAAAACTAGTGTTCAGTTAGTTCAGGGGTTTTTAGTGTTTTTTCAAGATGGTCCATGTCTACTACTAACTCCCGAGCATGTCCACCATCCAGAAGACCCACTAGATCCCCGCTCCCCCCAGCCTCTGGCGATCACGAGCCTGCGTGGCTATGGATCTGCCCGTTGGGGGCACTTCCTGGACATGGGACCACACACCCTGTGGCCTTTGGAGTCCTTCTCTGAGCACAACGCTCTGGGCGGTCGTCCAGTGCACTGTAGCCGGTATAGGGGCGCCAGCCCTTTAGGACAGTGACAGGCTGCGTTTTGTTTCTCTGGCCCCCTGTGGAGGAGCATTCGGGTGGCTTGCACTTCCTGGCTGCCGTTCAGTGTGTTTCTCATTGAACGTAAACACCTGTTGCGGGGCTGACCGCTGCGGGGACACAGACAGGAAGGGGCTCTGTGGGGCAGGGGGCACCCTTGAGGAAGGGAAGGCTCCTCCAGACAGGTGCCCGCTGCCCACTATTCCACCCAGCCCTGGGGTCCCCTTGGGGTCCTGGAGCTCCCAGCAGTGGGGTGGGGGTGGATGTCTTGAGGCTCCTGCCAGTACTCAGAGGGTGTGGAGGGAACCAGGGCATCGTTTCCATGGCATACATCTAGGACACCCACCTTGAGGGACTCTGTGCCCATTGGCTCTGCTGGCGCCTGGGTTCCCCTTCACCCACTCTGCCTTCCCTGCCCGCAGCCTGCAAGAGCCACAGTCAGGAGGCGCAGGACTACTTGGACGAACTGAAGCTGGCCGTAGCCTGGGACCGCGTGGACATTGCCAAGAGCGAGATCTTCAATGGGGACGTGGAGTGGAAGGTGGCTCCAGGCTCTGGCCAGCGCCAGGCGGGGACCCTGATGAGTGGCTGGGGGCAGGTGGTGTCCAGGGCCAGCCTGGCGCGGCTGTTGCCAGGGGAGCCGGGGAGGCCAGGGTACCTCCCGTTGGGCCTCAGTAGTCGGCATCCCAGGCAGGATGGACTAAACGTCCGTCAGTGGGCGCAGGCTGCCTCGATGCAGAGGGACAGGCAGGGCAGGGCACCTGGGAGCTGGGGGTCTTGCCGAGGGTCCCCACGCCCCTCCCGTGGGACCCCTTCCCCACGGGCTCCCTCTCACTCTCTGCCTGGCGCCCCAGTCCCGCGACCTGGAGGAGGTGATGATGGATGCACTGGTGAGCAACAAGCCCGAGTTCGTGCGCCTCTTCGTGGACAACGGCGCGGACGTGGCGGACTTCCTGACGTACGGCAGGCTGCAGCAGCTCTACCGCTCCGTGGCCCCCGCGAGCCCGCTCTTCCACCTGCTGCGGCGCAAGCACGAGGAGGGCCGGCTGACGCTGGCCGGGCTGGGCGCCCAGCAGGCCCGGGAGCCGCCCGCCGGGCCGCCCGCCTTCTCCCTGCACGAGGTCTCCCGGGTGCTCAAGGACTTCCTGCATGACGCCTGCCGTGGGCTCTACCAGGCGGTGAGTGCGGGCGGGGGCGGGGCGGGGCGGGGGCGGCGAGTGCCTGGGGGCGTGAGTGAGGGTGGGGGCGGGCGGGGGGCGGGCGGCGAGAGCCCGGGAGTGGGGAGGGGGGGGGGCGGGCGGCGTGAGTGCGGGCAGGGCCGTTGCCGCGGGCTGACACACCTGCCCTCCAGGAGCGGGGCCTGGCCCGGAGGCCCTCCGGCCAGAAGGGGCTTCTGGACTTGAACCAAAGGAGCGAGGACCCCTGGAGGGACCTGTTCCTGTGGGCGGTGCTGCAGAACCGCCACGAGATGGCCACCTACTTCTGGGCCATGGTGCGGAGGGCAGAAGGGGCCTGGGGGTCCCGGGGGGCTGGGAGGACACCGGGAGGGACCCTGGAGGGTCCTACCGGGGGGAGGGGGGGTTGGGGTGGGCTGGGAGGACGCTGGGAGAGGCCTGTGGGGGCTGGGAGGTGGCTGCACACTTAGGCCCGGTCTCCCAGGGCCAGGAGGGGGTGGCCGCTGCTCTGGCCGCCTGCAAGATACTCAAAGAGATGTCCCACCTGGAGACGGAGGCTGAGGTGGGCCGGACTCTGCGGGAGGCCAAGTACGAGCAGCTGGCCCTGGGTGAGCACGGGGGTGGGCACTGGGGGCGGGGCTGGGCGGCCCGGTGCTCCCAGGGGGGTCGGATGGGTACGTGTGATGAGAACAAAGCCCCACGTCTCGGCCGGCCCAGCGGGGACACTCGGGGTGAGGGAGTCTTCCACGTCCCGAAGGGGAGGCGGGGTGGAGACGGGCGCCTCTCACAGCCCCGGGGGAGGTGGGCGGGCGCAGACGTGGGCCGTCCTGCGGGTCCAGCTCTGCGGGGGAGGCGCCCGGAGGGTGGGCCTGGGTGTCACAGCGGCGGCCGCCCCTGCAGACCTCTTCTCCCAGTGTTACCGCCACAGCGAGGAGCGTGCCTTCGCCCTGCTGGTGCGTCGGAACCGCTCCTGGAGCAGAACCACCTGCCTGCACCTGGCCACCGAGGCCGACACCAAGGCCTTCTTTGCCCATGACGGGGTGCAGGTGAGCCCCGGGGCGTGCTGTGGGCACGGCCTGGGCAGAAAGCAGGTGCCCCAGCCAGCTCCCTCAGGCCCTCACCTGGCCAGTGTCCAAGCCATGGGGGTGGGCAGGTCCATTCCTGGAAGCCGCCCACCTGACTCCCTCTGCTGGCCACTCTCCCCACTAGCCCCAAGTCCGGCCCTATCCCCACCTCTCAGTTCACTTCAGTTGCTCAGTCATGTCCGATTCTTTGCGACCCCACGGACTGCAGCACGCCAGGCTTCCCTGTCGATCACCAACTCCCAGAGCTTACTCAAATTCATGTCCGTCGAGTCACTGATGCCATCCAACCGTCTCATTCTCTGTTGTCCCCCTCTCCTACTGCCTTCAATCTTCCCCAGCATCAGGCTCTTTTCCAATGAGTTGGTTCTTCACATCAGGTGGCCAAAGTATTGACGTTTCAGTTTCAACATCAGTCCTTCCAATGAATATTCAGGACTGATTTCTTTTAGGGTTGATTGGTTGGATCTCCTTGCAGCCCAAGGGACTCTCAAGAGTCTTCTCCAACACCACAGTTCAAAAGCATCAGTTCTTCGGTGCTCAGCCTTCTTTATGGTCCAACTCTCACATCCATACATGACTACTGGAAAAGCCATAGCTTTGACTAGATGGACCTTTGTTGGCAAAGTAATATCTCTGCTTTTTAATACACTGTCTAGGTTGGTCATAACTTTTCTTCCAAGGAGCAAGTGTCCTTTAATTTCATGGCTGCAGTCACCATCTACAGTGATTTCAGAGCCCAAAAAGATAAAGTCTGTCACTGTTTCCATTGTTTCCCCCTTTATTTGCCATGAAGTGATGGGACCTGATGCCATGATCTTAGTTTTCTGAATGTTGAGTGAAAAGCCAACTTTTTCACTCTCCTCTTTCACTTTCATCAAGAGGCTCTTTAGTTCTTCACTTTCTGCCAGAAGTGTGGTGTCATCTGCATATCTGAGGTTATTGATATTTCTCCCGGCAACACTGATCCCAGCTTGTGCTTCATCCACCTCGGCATTTCGCATAATGTACTCTGCATATAAGTTAAATAACCAGGGTGACAATATATAGCCTTGACATACTCCTTTCCCAATTTGGAACCAGTCTGTTGTTCCATGTCCAGTTCTAACCATTGCTTCC
Organism: Bubalus kerabau; assembly: GCF_029407905.1. NCBI lineage: Eukaryota > Metazoa > Chordata > Mammalia > Artiodactyla > Bovidae > Bubalus > Bubalus kerabau. The sequence goes on along the minus strand of NC_073628.1, from coordinate 1,940,383 downwards.
TGACCTGCATATAGGTTTATCAAGAGGCAGGTCAGGTAGTCTGGTATTCCCATCTCTTTAAGAATGTTCTACAGTTTATTGTGATCCACACAGTCAAAGGCTTTGGCATAGTCAATAAAGCAGATGTTTTTCTGGAATTCTCTTGCTTTTTCGATGATCCAACAGATGTTGGCAATTCGATCTCTGGTTCCTCTGCCTTTTCGAAATCCAGCTTGAACATCTGGAACTTCATGGTTCTTGTATTGCTGAAGCCTGGCTTGGAGAATTTTGAGCATTACTTTATTAGCATGTGAGATGAGTGCAATTGTGCAGTAGTTTGAGCATTCTTTGGCATTGCCTTTCTTTGGGACTGGGATGAAAACTGACCTTTTCCAGTCCTGTGGCCACTGCTGAGTTTTCCAGATTTGGTGGCATATTGAGTGCAGCACTTTCACAGCATCATCTTTCAGGATTTGAAATAGCTCAACTGGAATTCCATCACCTCCACTAGCTTTGTTTGTAGCGATGCTTCCTAACGCCCACTTGACTTCACATTTCAGGATGTCTGGCTCTAGGTCAGTGATCACACCATTGTGGTTATCTGCGTCATGATGATCTTTTTTGTATAGTTCTTCTCTGTATTTTTGCCACCCCTCTTTAATATCTTCTGCCGCTGTTAGGTCCACCCTATATTGTGCTCATCTTTGCATGAAATGTCCCCTTGGTATCTCTGATTTTCTTGAAGAGATCTCTAGCCTTTCCCATGAGATTGTTGTCCTTTATTTCTTTGCAGTGATCGCTGAGGAAGGCTTTCTTCTCTCTCCTTGCTATACTTTGGAACTCCGCATTCAAATGGGTATCTTTTCTTTTTTTCTTTGCCTTTAGCTTCTCTTCTTTTCTCAGCTATTTGTAAGGCCTCTTCAGACAACCATTTTGCCATTTTGCATTTCTTTTCCTTGGGCATGGTCTTGATCCCTGCCTCCTGTACAATGTCATGAACCTCTGTCCATAGTTCTTCAGGCACTCTGTCTATCAGACCTAATCCCTTGAATCTATTTGTCATTTCCACTGTATAATCCTAAGGGATTTGATTTAGGTCAATCCTGAATGGCCTAGTGGTTTTCCCTACTTTCTTCAACTTCAGTCTGAATTTGGCAATAAGGAGTTCATGATCTGAGCCACAGTCAGCTCCCAGTCTTGTTTTTGCTGACTGTATGGAGCTTCTCCATCTTTGGCTGCAAAGAATAGAATCAGTCTGATTTCAGGGTTGACCATCTGGTGATGTCCACGTGTAGAGTCATCTCTTGTGTTGTTGGAAGAGGGAGTTTGCTGTGACCAGTGCGTTCTCTTGGCAAAACTCTGTTGGCCTTTGCCCAGCTTTGTTTTGTACTCCAAGGCCAAATTTGCCTGTTACTCCAGGTATCTCTTGACTTCCTACTTTTGCATCCCAGTCCCCTATAATGAAGAGGACATCTTTTTTGGGGTGTTAGTTCTCCACCTCTGGTCTCAGCAAAAGTCAACCCTGCTAAACCGGAGCCTGGCCTCCCTCCATGGAAGGTGTTCCTTCTCCACCAGGAGGGAGGCTCTGGGGGCTCCAAGCTGGGAGGCCTGATGCCTTAGCTGAACCCTGAAGGGAAGCTGCTGCGGGCACTGGGGCAGTTGTGTGTGTGGGGGGCAACAGCACCCCTTTGTTTCAGGCCTTCCTGACCAAGATCTGGTGGGGGGACATGGCCTCGGGCACCCCCATCCTGCGGCTGCTGGGCGCCTTCTTCTGCCCAGCCCTCATCTACACCAACCTCATCACCTTCAGGTCTGTCAGCAGCCGCTTGCCAGGCCCTTGCTGGTGGCGACACAGCCCAGCCTCCCCTCCCCCACCCGCACCCGCGTGGCCCCTTGCGCCCCCTCCCCCACCCGCACCCGCGTGGCCCCTTGCGCCCCCTCCCCCACCCGCACCCGCGTGGCCCCTGTGCACCCCCTCCCCCGCACCCGCGTGGCCCCTTGCGCCCCTCCCCCGCACCCGCGTGGCCCCTTGCGCCCCCTCCCCCGCATCCGCGTGGCCCCTGTGCACCCCCTCCCCCGCACCCGCGTGGCCCCTTGCGCCCCTCCCCCGCACCCGCGTGGCCCCTTGCGCCCCCTCCCCCACCCCACATGCTTGTGGCCCCTCTGCGTGCCCCCTCCCCACATCCCTCTGCAGTTCATCCGCTGGTCGGGTGCTCAGGCCGAGCAGGAGCCTCGGGTGCCCTCCCCACGACCCTGAGGGGCTCCTGTGCTCACAGCGAGGAGGCCCCTCTAAGGACAGGCCCAGAGGACCTGCAAGAGCTGGACAGTCTGGACACAGAGAAGAGCCTGCTCTGTGGCCTGGGCAGCAGGTGAGGGCCTGCAGAGGGGGCAGTGGTGGGGAGCTAGACTTCCGTGGGCAGGGGCGAGCTCTGGACCCCAGGTGCCCGTCTTACCACTGGCCGTGGCCTCTTTTGGGCGCAGGGCGGAGGAGCTGTCCGAGGCTCTGAGGAGTGAGCGTGACCGAGGCCGGAGAGCCGCTTTCCTGCTCACACGCTGGAGGAAGTTCTGGGGGGCGCCCGTCACCGTGTTCCTTGGGAACGTGGTCATGTACTTTGCATTCCTCTTCCTGTTCACCTACGTCCTGCTGGTGGACTTCTGGCCCCCTCCTCAAGGGCCGTCGGGGTCTGAGGTCGCCCTCTACTTCTGGGTCTTCACGCTGGTGCTGGAGGAGATCCGGCAGGTCAGTGACGGAGCCCAGGGGGTTGCAGGTCACAGCCCAGCCCAGGAGGGGCCATGCCCCGCGGGGGGGAGCCCGGGCTGCCATCACTGGGCCATCTACCCCCGCCAGGGATTCTTCACGGATGAGGACACACACCTGGTGAAGAAGTTCACGCTCTACGTGGAGGACAACTGGAACAAGTGTGACATGGTGGCCATCTTCCTGTTCATCGCCGGGGTCACCTGCAGGTCTGGGGGCCCCGGGGCCTGGCAGGGGCAGCCTCGGGGGGCTGGGGGGCAGGGCTGCCTCCAGGATGTGTCCGCCCAGGCCTGGCGCCCGTGCTGTGCGTCCCGGAGGAAGCCCCAGCCCTCTCTGGGTATGGGCGGCCACCCAGCCTGCCCTCCCACCCACCCAGGATGCTGCCCTGGGCCTTCGAGGCCGGCCGCACGGTACTCGCCATCGACTTCATGGTGTTCACACTCCGGCTCATCCACATCTTCGCCGTCCACAAGCAGCTGGGCCCCAAGATCATCATCGTGGAGCGGATGGTGAGCCCGGGCCGGGGCGGTGAGCCCGGGCCCCACCCGGAGGGTGCTGACCCTTCTCCTCCCCACCCCCCGCCCCCCAAGATGAAGGACGTCTTCTTCTTCCTCTTCTTCCTGAGCGTGTGGCTCGTGGCCTATGGCGTGACCACGCAGGCGCTGCTGCACCCACATGACGGCCGCCTGGAGTGGATCTTCCGCCGCGTGCTGTACCGGCCGTACCTGCAGATCTTCGGGCAAATCCCGCTGGATGAGATCGACGGTCAGCACTCAGCCCGGGCCGGGGGGCTCCACGTGGGGCCCTGCCCCGGGGGAGTCACAGCACCAAGACCCCCTAGCAGCACACTCCTTTTGTAAGACCCTGAACACCCGGCCCTTCAGCAGGGCCTCTGGGGGTCACAGGAGACCCTGGCCTGATGCTGACAGAGGGGAGTCCCCAGGGCCGGCCCCCAGGCCCAGCACACCTGCCAGGTCATGTCCGGTGGGGGACAGGTCCGGGCTGATGGGTGCCAGCTGTGGAGGCCCCAACCTCGGGCCCTGGGCGGGAGACAGAGATGGAGCTGTGGGCAGAGAGGGCCGCGGGGGCTGGGGCCTTGCAGCGGGGGTGGGCAGGCGCTGGGCACAGGGCACAGGGCTGGGCCCCCCAGCACCAGCCATTGCCTGGTCTGGGCCCCAAGCTGACCCTCCCAGCATGTCCCTGCCGACAGTGTGCATGCGGCCCACTCACTGGGGAGGCCCTCGGCTGGAAGGCCACTCCTGAGGGCACCCTAGCTTCTGGGGACCCACCCGACATGTGAGCCCAACACCATGCCTGGCTTGTGTGGCTTGCCTGAGGGGGTGTCTCCAGGGAGGCCCCTGCATAAGGGTGGGGGTGGGGGCTGGTGGAAAGTGAAGTTCAGTTGTGTCCAACTCTTTTGGACCGTATGGACTGTAGCCCACTAGGCTCCTCAGTCTATGGGATTTTCCAGGCAGGAATACTGGAGTGGGTTGCCATTTCCTTCTCCAGGGGATCTTCCTGACCCAGGGATTGAACCTGGGTCTCCTGTACTGCAGGCAGACTCTTTACCATCTGAGCCCCCCGAGAATCCTCCGAGAATTTCCCATGATAGTGCAGTGGGGGGTAGGGGGTGCTCGGGGAGGCCCAGGCTGGACCCGGAACACCTGTGTGGGCCCCGGCATGGCTGGGGTTCACTGAGGAGGAGGAGAAGGGGAAGCAGCCCCTCCAACAAGGGGGGCCAGTGTGGGGGCCCAGGGCTCCAGCCGTGCTGGGCGCTCCCAGGGTGCGGAGCAGGGGCAGGGGGTCCTTCACTTAGGTGGGTGTCACGGGGCGATCACGGGCACAGAGTCCCTGAGGCTGACTGCAGCCGCTAATGAGGCAGGTCAGCGCCCGTGACCTGGTAAATATTTGTCCATGGGACGAGGACGTGACTGAGACTGGCGGGCTCCAGGCTGAAGGGCTGCACCGTCACGGGAGCTGCCTCCTAATTAGAGGGTTTTGCGGGCTCATTTCCTGGGCTGTTTTCTTAGTCCCCCCAACGTGTGCTCTCCTGTGGGCGCCGTTTTCCAGGCCATTAGTTTAATGGGCCCCTGCCTGCCCTCCCTGGGCGGCCCCACCTGGGGGACGCCGCCATGACCTCCAACTGCCCCAGTCCCACGGGGCTCCTTGGGAAGAGGTGGGACAAGTGGGCGCCCAGGACCGGGCAGGGGTGGTCCCTCCTGCCCTGATGGCCACACATGGGTACGAGGGAACTCTGTTATGGTTTGGGGTCCCTAGGAACCCGGGGTCACCTGGGCAGGACTAGGGGGTGCAGGTTCCCAGGGGTCCAGTTTTCAACACCACTGTAGCTGCCAGGCTGAGCCCCACTGTGGCAATGCCAGCCTGGGCCAGTGCGCCAAGGGTCCCTCCCCTTCCCTGGCTCTCAGGGTGGACCCCAGCCAGCCCCTTCCCGGAGCCCACCGGGCAGCAGGCAGAGGGTGGTTTGCTCATTTACTGGCCAAGAGGGAAGGCATCCACAGCCCGCGGTCCCAGCTGGGGTCCTGGGTGGCCGTGGAAGCCAGCTCCAAGTGTCCCAGGCAGAGCCCCCCTCTGGGCCCCAAGAGGCCCCGGGATGACCCATCTCCCAGCTGGGCATGGTGGTGCCTCTGAAAGTCCCAGGGGAGACGCAGGCGCCTCATCACCACAGAGCTGCTTCCATCAGACGGGCAGGCTCTCCAGGCCGCTTGGGGTGCCCAGGGCAAGAACGGATCTGCAGGCCACAAGGGCAGGGGCGGCTGGGGAGGGGTCTCACACGAAGGACCTCAGTCAGGAGGGGTTCATCCCATGAGGGAGACACACACACAGGGGAACAGGCCCTGCCAGCCTGACACGCAAGCCCAGAGGTGGGACACGGGCACACACGGAGAAACAGAGACCCCCATGCCCCCCACTGAGGTACAGCATGAAGACGGCGGGGGCGGGGGGGGGGGGTGCAGTCAGGGAAACACAGTCCTACGTGCAGGCGTGTCCAGGTCCACACACACACACAGCCTGCAGAGGTCACCCCTGCAGCCTCAAGCCCTCCTGCCGGGGAGACGCCCCAGCCCCTGGGGCCCCTGCACCCGTGTGCCCTACCCTGGCCTCCTTCTGCACCTCCCTCCCATCTCCTGGGGTGGGGGTAGGGGCCAGGCTGGCCCTGCAGGGCCTGAGACAGGCAGGGGAGGGGCCCCTCAGGGATAACGGCCCCTCCAGAATCCCTGTCCAGGGCCTGGAGCTCAGCCTGCCCCAGGCTGGGTGCTCACTGCCCACGCCTCTCCTGCCCAGACGGCTCGAGGAGCCAGCTCGTCCTCAAGCCCGCGGTAACCCGTGTCAAGGGCATTCTGCCACTGCAGGCTTTGGGAAGGTGCAGACCTGCCCTGGCTCAGACTCCTGTGGCGGGCAGTGAGCCACAGGCCTGCGAAGTCCTGCGGGAGAGACCCCACGCCCTCGCCAAGGCCAGCACCCCCCATGCTGGCTGTAAGCAGAGCTTTGGGTGGGGGTGGGGTGACACGGGCTGGGCTCTGCCTCCAGAGCCCGTGGGCCGCTGTGACTTCAGCCCAGCAAAGCAGGGGGAAGTGGGGCCAGCACGGCCAGGCAGACCACCCAGGACCCGGTTGTCCCAGGACTTGGAGTCTGAGCGCCGAAGCCCGGACCGTGCCTGGGAAAGCACGGGGACTGGCCACCTCCCAGGGCCCTCCCCCCAGGTGGCCTCAACCGCGGGGACACGACTCTCAACGCCCGAGGGTGCTGGCGGCTCGGGCCCGCCCCAACCCCCGCGCCCGGCCCTTTGCAGAAGCCCGCGTGAACTGCTCCCTACACCCACTGCTGCTGGAAGGCTCGCCCTCCTGCCCCAACCTCTACGCCAACTGGGTGGTCATCCTCCTGCTGGTCACCTTCCTGTTGGTCACCAACGTGCTGCTCATGAACCTGCTCATCGCCATGTTCAGGTGGCTGCCCTGCCGCCTGGCTCTGTCCACTTTGGGGGGGCCTTGGTTCTGGTCTCCCCAGCCCAGACCTGTCCAGCCCTGTAGACCGCAGCGGGGCAGTCACCTCTCTGCCCTCAGGAGGGGCTTGGATAAGGGGTGTCACTCCAGAGCTGGGGCTCCCCTCTGGAGGTCTCCCCTCTGGCACTCAGGGCACCAAGGAGGTGGTACAGGCCTGGCAGGTGTGTGCGGGCGGGTGCCTGGGCCTGCCAGGCTGCAGCAGAGGGGCGGTGGGGCTCGGGGCGGGGCGGGGCGGGGCGCAGGGCCGCGTGCCCACGCAGCCCACCCGCGGCGCCCGCAGCTACACGTTCCAGGTGGTGCAGGGCAACGCGGACGCCTTCTGGAAGTTCCAGCGCTTCCACCTCATCGTGGAGTACCACGAGCGCCCCGCGCTGGCGCCCCCGTTCATCCTCCTCAGCCACCTGAGCCTGGTGCTCAAGAGGCTCCTGCAGAGGGGGACCCCGCAGAAGCAGGCGCGCCTGGGTGAGGCTTCTGCCTGAACCGCGTGGACGGAGGGGCCCTGGGCCTGGGCCTGGGCGGGGGCAGGGGGCAGCGGGCCCGACCCCCTTTGCGGCAGCCCCGAGGGCCTGCCCACCATGGGGCTTCCAGGCCTGGGCCCTGCCCTGAGGCTGCCCGGCTCCCCAGAGAGGGACCTGCCAGAGCCGCTGGACCAGAAGGTGGTCACCTGGGAGGCGGTGCAGAAGGAGAACTTCCTGAGCGAGCTGGAGAAGCGCCGGAGGGAGAGCCAGGAGGAGCTGCTGCGGAAGGCGGCGCACAGGTGTGGGGGCCGTGCGGCGGGCCGCGAGGTGGCGCCCTCCCCAGTGCGGCGGGCCGCGGGGGCACCGAGCCCACAGAGCCACCCACGGGCGCCAGCGCCCTCCCTGCAGGGCCGGGAGGTGCTGGCGGGGCTGGGAGCTCTCTGGGGATGGTGGGCTGCCTTAAGGCTGGCATGGCCCCTCATGTCACTGGGTCTGGGCTGGGTAGGGACATGGCCCGGTTCTAACAAGCAGCCTCTCACCCTGGACTGGGCTCTGCTGGGCCAGGCCTGCCCTACACTTGGGGGTTGGCGCCAGTACTCATGGGGTTCTTCCTGCTCTGGGGCAAACCTCACACCCATGCACCTGGTCCTGCCTGTGGGTGGGGACAGCCCTGATGCCCCCACCACCACCATGCCCGAGGGGCCGGAGCACCCTGAACTCAGGTGCCCACAGAGGCTCAGTGGCCCCCAAACACACCCGAAGGGCCTGGGCATCAGGGCAGGGAGGTGGGAAGGCCCCCGGTGTGGGGCACTGGCCTTCAGCAGCCTGCTGCCTGCCCGCTCCCGCCACAGGGTGGACGTCGTAGCCAAGTACCTCGGGGGCCTGAGGGAACAGGAGAGACGCGTCAGGCGTCTGGAGTCTCAGGTGGGCTGGCGGATCAGGGCGCCCTTCTCCCTGGGCAGGGCCTGGCAGGTGGGCATGCAGTCAGGGCAGGGGCAGGGCGGAGAGAACCTGGGGCTTCAGGACTCGTGCCCGCCCCTCCGGGGGGAGACCCTGCTACTCCCCGGGGGTCCTGTGCTGAAGACCCCTCCCCGTCCACTCCTCACACACACGCTGGAGCCTCTTCCTCCCTCTCCTTGAGTGACAGCCATCAGAGCGGGGTCAGGGGCAGCTGGCTGGTGGGGCGGGGGGGTGGATGCGGGCTCGGCCCCGGAGCCCCCAGCCTGCCCTCCTCCAGGTCGGCTACTGCGCGGCGCTCCTCTCCTCTGTGGCCGAGTTGCTGGCCCGTGGCAGCACCAGCTGGAGTGAGTGTGACGGCCCCCATGCCCCGGGCGCTCGGGGGGCGGGTGGGCACGGGCAGCCCTCTGCCAGCCTGCAGACCTGGGGGCTATGTCCTCTGCCTCACCTTAGGCCTCCACTTTCCACCTGTCCTGGGAGAAGACAGGCCCAGGTTTTGGATGGTCCTTGGCTGGCCACAGTCTTTAGGGCGCTGGGGCCCTTTGTGGGAACCCACCAACTCAACCAGTGCGTGGTTCATGGGCCCCACTGGCTGCTTCCCCCGCCCACCCCGCCCAGGGCCAGCTCTCCCTGGGGCTGCCCTACTGGGCACCCAGCAGCTGTAAAGGGGTCGTCCTTCCCTCCCAGACTCTCGGAACTCCAGCAGCGGGAACCCACCGGCCTCTGCTGACCACGGAGGAGCCCTGGGTAGCACAGAGTGCCCAGAGGCTGGCCAGCCGCCCTCCAACACCTGAGCCACCTGGACATGAGCACAGGGAGCCCTGCACTCCCAGGGGCCCAGACCTGGAAGGCATGGCCCTTGGCTGGTCATCATGGGCCTCATGGAGATGCCTGAACAACAATCCCCCACCAGTCAAGCACCCCGGGCGCGATGTACCACCCTCGCCCTGCCCAGCACCTCCCCAGGCCTGGGAATGCAGCGGTGTGTCACGGGCCCCCCGAACCCCATCCAGAGCCAACCAGCTGGGGTCAGAAGAGCAGGCCTCGCTGAGTGTCTTGTGGGGAGCCTCCCTTTAGGTGGGCAGCTGCCTTGGGGTCCACACCCAACCTGTGTCACCCACCAAGAGACTGGTCTTTTTCTGAAACGCTTGGAGTTAGAATCTCTGTCTTCAAGACCCAGGCTGAGTGTTGTGTTGGCTGCTGCCCCCATGCCTGACAGCGTGCACGGGGAGTGCCGGGCCATCCTGTCTGGGCAGTGATGGCAGGTCACCATCCCAGAGGACCCACCACCACCCCCGAAAACTGTTTTACGGTCCCTGGAGCTGGGAAAGCGCGCCCACACCTGGGGCTGCAGCCCCAAGGCAGAGGGCACGCCGGGAGGCGGCCGCTTAGTGAAGCGCGCGACAAGGGACGGAGTCCCGGCCCCTCTGGGAAACCCACACAAGGCGAGTGGGCAGCCAGGCTGGTCTCCCCTTCCCTGGGGCAGGAGACACAGCGGCAGGGCCAGGCCGGGGCTTAACAGCAGTCACGGGAGCCGCGCTGGCTCCCGTCTGCTTCCCAGTGCCCTCTGGGGACCAGGCTCGGCGCCCTGCACAAAGTCGGCAGTCCTGGTGACACCGGTCATCCCCACACACGGGGGCAGCACAGCCACGGGCAGCAGCCACGGGCAGCCGCTTCCCGGCCACGCTCACACTCTGCTCTCCCCAGATGCACATCAACCCCCCAACCCCACCCCTCAGGCGAGCAGCTGCGAGTCCTCCCTGGGATGGGCTGGGGTCTCAGCCTCTTGCTCAAGCCCGAGGAGGGACTCGCCTCAGTCAAACAGAAAGACCTCCTGACGAGCGCGGGACACTGGGGGCTGGAGGGCGGAGGGCCCCGGCTGCGGTTGCTGGGGGAGAGGTGGTCCACACAGATACACGGAGCCAGAGGAACATGTAGAGCCTTTACTGACTCCCGGGCAGAGAATGGGTTGGGCCTCCATCACCCGCGGCCCACACCCTGGCGAGGTCTCCATTCCCTGGTGGCACCTACAGGCAGCCGGCGGGCCAGCTCGCTGCCCTGGAGCCCTGAGCCCGCTCCAGCCCTGAAGCCGCCCTGGGGGCAGCGGTGGCCAGCCTTCTAGCACAGCCAGGTCAGGGAGGCGGCCAGGCGGTTTCCCAGCTCACACCTCCGCACCTGGGGCCTCAGGGCTGCCACCCTTGCTCCGGAAGTGGTCCCTGCTCCGCTTCTTGCTGCCATGGAAACCCACTGTCTCCACCAGCGGGGGGCTGGACCCAGACCCAGCGTGGGCCACGCCCGCAGATGCACCCACCTCCTGCAGGCCCCCTCGGGGTCCGCTCCACTCCTCGGCTTCGGGGCTCCCAGGCCTGGCCAGGTGGGCCAGCTCCACGGGGCCCTCGCCCCCTGCCACTCCTGGAACCCCAGGGTCTCCCCTGCCCGGTTCCCCCACCTTCCTGGATACCCTCTTCCTGTCGGGCCGAGCCTCACTGACTCGGGTGGGTTTGGTGAAGACAAGCCGGCCCTCCCCACAGCTGGAGGGGTCCTGGTTGAAGGAAGGCGTGTAGTTGCCGGGGGCGGGCAGGTTCTGCGGCCCCAGAAAGGCCAGGGCGGCGGCCCGGTTGCTCTGCTCGCTGGTCTCGGCCACATCTTCCAGGCTGTACCTGGTCCAGCGCTCAGGGTGGGTCACGTAGTCAGGGACAGGGGGCGCCCTTGGGGCAGCAGGGCTCCCAGCGGCCCTACCTGGGACCCCCGCTGCAGGCTGGCTGGAGGGTGTAGGCAGCTGCCGGAAGCCCCCCCCGTCACCCGGGCCGGCCGGAGTCACAGCGGGCACAGCCCGCCTGGCGGCCCCCTCCAGCCCATCGAAGATGCTGTGGCTGCGCTGGGAGAAGGTGGAGCTCGTGCCTCTCAGGTGGAAGGGCTGCACCGCCTGTGCGGGGAGGCCCCTGGGGGGCGAGGGGGGCTCGTCGGGGCCTGAATCCCCGGAAGCCTCCCCAGGCAGCCCCCCCGGGCACAGGGCGTCTACCCCAGCACCATCGGGCAGACTGAGGTCGGAGTCCGAGTCGCTGAGGGAGACAGTGTCGGGAGGCAGGGCGTCGACCTCTGAGTCAAGGAAGTGTTGGCTGTGCTCTGCCTCTGCCATGTGTCACCAGGCCACGCCGCACCTGCACCAAAACAGCCCCGGGAGTCCCTGAGAACACAAGCTCAGACCCACCACCCCGGGCAGATCAGCAGGAAGGGCGGTGTCCCAGGAGGAAGGGCCAGCCCTGCCCCCGGCACCGACCAAAAGCCCTCCTCTTACCTCCCCGTCTGATGGGCGCCTGCTGGACGCTGGAGGGCAGGTGGGTTGAATGCTGACGAAGGTTCTTGGTGGCAAAGGCCCCCAGGCACGGCTCTGCTCAGCGGCTCGATGACCGGCTAAGGGCAGGGAGGGACAGCCAGCCATCAGACTAGAGGGCAGACAAACAGGAGTGGTGCCAACACCCCCGGAGTGGGCCTGGGTTTGCAAAGCCCCCACAACAGCCAGGCCCAGGAGCTGGTCCTTTTGACTTGTCACCTCCCTCAGGCCTCGCCAGGCAGGTCTGGCTAGAGCCACTAGGGGACCCACGCGGGGTGGTCTGGTAGAGAGCAGCCCGCCGGGGTGTCAACCCGGGGTCAGCAGCAATCCTTGCGCTCCCTCTGTCGGCCACGTGCGGTAGTGGCAGGCAGTATGCTTAGCAGCTCAGTCGCGTCCGACTCTTTGTGGCCCTTTGGATCGTAGCCTGCCAGGCTCCTCTGCCAACAGGATTTTCCAGGCAAGAATACTGGAGTGGGCTGCCATTTCCTTCTCCAATAAATAATGAAGAAGTGAATGAATGACACGCATAACACAATTTTGTGCTAAAGCAGGTATCGTCCTCCTCACACTGGCTAGCAGCTGCAGGTATGAAACATTAAAAAAAAAAATCTGTGGGCTACAAACTGGAAACTGAGGGTATCCTGGCCCCTGACTGAGTACTTTTTCACTTCGGAGAAAGACCGTCACTGTTTCGTTTTGACACAGTGCCAGTGTCTCCACACACTAGCATATTCAATTGTTTTGTCCTCGTAACATACATACTTTCTAATGGATTACAAGGAGTTGTGAAGGGTGATCACGCTTTTCAAAAAGTGAAATTATGGAACCTACTTCGTCTCAGTCACTAGGCTAATCCTGGTAACAGGCCCGTGAGTGCTCAGAGGGACGGGAGGCAGCCGCCGGTCACGGCAGTAACCGCAAACCGGCTCACTGAACAGCTCGAACTGACTCAGTCAGGACTTCACAGATGTTTGTCGTGTGGATGACGAGTCCATTTATTCACTTTGCTAATAACTGCGATAAAGAATTTTAGAGCTTGCTGCGGGATGCTGCCTGGGAAAAGGGCAGGCAGGAAGTACTCCACAAAGCCGGGGGCACCTGCCGGCTCTGTGGGGAAGAGGGGTGCTCCTGAGTGCAGAGAGATGCCCTGGGAGCTCCAGAAGGGACTGCAGCCAGGTCCTTGGCATCTGAGGGTCAGGCTCTCAAGACGCTGGCTCAGCCCTGTTTGGCAGAGGCCAGCCCCACAGCTCCTGAGGCAACCTGCAGGGACATCTGTGATCCTCCACACACCCTTCACTTTCCCAGCAGAGCACAGAAGTCCTGCCAACACCTGGTTAGCATTCCAGTGTTACCAGGCACCCTGAAACTTGGTTCCAGGCTCAGAGGACAGGGCTCAGCCTCCGTCCACCAACTTCCTCTTCCCACCAAGCCTCCCTTGCTCGCCCAGGGTGACTCCGTTGCTCCTGCACCCACCAAAGACCAGGCCAGGTGGACCAGGAGTGGCTCTGAGTGCCCTGCTCCAGGCCAAACACAGGCGCGATCTCCATTCCTCTGGGCCTTGCATGACTCCCAAAATGAAGGAACCACTCCCGGAAAGGGGACACGAAGTAAACGCCAACGGCGTCTGTTTTAGGGCTGGCAGGACCGGAGTGGGGAGATAATTTGCCCGTCATTCAGTACACTGGAGGCAAAGCTGGAGTTTCAACCAGCCTCTGGCTTCCTAAGTTTGCACTCCCGTCCCCTGGACGCCCGTGATCAGGGGGGCACACGGAGGGGAGCCGGGAATCGCGCCCCAAGATCGGGCACGCGAGGTCTGCGTCTCCTGAGTTCTCTGAGAACTTCCAGAGCTCACTGCAGGGCAGAGCTGAGTCCAGGCTGACGGAGGCGCCGGGTCGGGGCTGGCCAGGCCCCAGGGAGCGCTGGCTTCCTTGAGGGTTGTCTCTCTCCCCCGGGAGGCAGAGCCTTGATTTTCTCCACTCCACGCGCCCACAGTGTCGGCGCGTGCCCAGCAGGCGCTCGTGTCAGCTGCCTGAGTCCTGCGGCCAAGTCGGGCGGGGGCGGGCCAAGGGTCCGGGCCTCACGAGGGTCTCCCTGGTTGGGTCAGCAGACTACGGACAGTGGCCGCTGAAGCCCGACGGGTCAGCAGCACGGCCCTCCCCACCAAAAACCTACCGGCTCACTTCGGCCTGGCTGCCTCCATCTTGAGCCACGCTCAGCCCTTTGGGAAACCGAGTCCCCCGCTAGGCGATGGCCGCTTCTCCCGCGCCTGAAGAACTACATCTCCCACAAGGCACCTGGCTTCCACTCCTGAGGCCTATCGGGAGTGATGTCTTTGCGCATGCGCTAGCTTCCCTACAGGAAACGGTGGCGCTCCTTCGCGAAGAAACCGGAATTGACTCAAGCAGGGAGACGGGGTGAGGAGGCAAGGCTGCGACTCCCAGAATGCTCCAGGGCTAACGGCCAGAGCCTCGTTCTTGGTACTGAAGCCCACTTTGCCGGAAGCCGCAAGGACCGGAAGTGCGTAGCGTATCCGGCGCGGCTCCCAGGCACTTCCGATCCCGTTCCGGAGCAGCCGTCCCTGCTCCTTCGGGTCCCTGGAACCGGGCCGCGGGGCGTGTCCCGCGGTGTGCACTTGTTCCGCCCACTGGACGACTCGGGCCGGCCGCCGCGCGGCAAGCCGCCTGAGGGAGGCGCCCTGGCCTCGCCTGCCGATCGTCTGACTGGTCTTTTCTGCCCCGAAAGAGAAAGCCTCCCAGTCGTGTCCGACTTTGCGACCCTGTGGACTATATAGTCCATGGAATTCTCCAGGCCAGAATACTGGAGTGGGTAGCCCTTCCCTGCTCCAGGGTATCTTGCCAACCCAGGGATTGAACCCAGGTCTCCTGCATTGCAGGAGCCACCAGGGAAGCACCCACTGAAGCTCAGCGCAGATTCTCGTCTCCCCTGGTGGACGGCCAGAGCTAGCCCCCTCGGCCAGGGCCGCACCCAGGAATCCAGGGTTCGGGCCATGCTGCGGCCCAGCCCAGGAACCCAGAGAGGAAACAGGGCCCACTTTAATGTGCAACCTTGGGCATCTGACCCCATCACTTCATGGCACAAAGATGGGGAAACAGTGACAGACTGTATTTTTGAGGGCTTCAAAATCACTGCAGATGGTGACTGCAGCCATGAAATTAAGACACTTGCTTCTTGGAAGGAAAGTTATGACCAACCTAGACAGCTTATTAAAAAGCTGACACATTACTTTGCCAACAAAGGTCTGTCTAGTCAAAGATGTGGTTTTTCCAGTAGTCATGTATGGACGTGAGAGACCGACGATAAAGAAAACTGAGCACCAAAGAATTGATGCCTTTGAACTGTGGTGTTGGAGAAGACTCTTGAGAGTCCCTCGGACTGCAAGGAGATCCAACCAGTCCATTCTGAAGGAGATCAGTCCTGAATGTTCTTTGGAAGGACTGATGCTGAAGTTGAAACTTCAATACTTTGGCCACCTAATGTGAAGAACTGACTCATTGGAAAAGACCCTGATGCTGGGAAAGACTGAGGGCAGGAGGAGAAGGGGACAACAGAGGATGAGATGGTTGGATGGCATCAGACTCAATAGACATGAGTTTGAGTAAACTCCAGGAGTTAGTGATGGACAGGGAGGCCTGGCGTGCTGCAGTCCATGAGCAGTCCATGAGTCACAAAGAGTCAGACATGACTGAGTGACTGAACTGAACTGGGGACATGTCATCCCTAAAGATGCCCACACTCAGGGCCTCACCAGGAATGAGGGGGTCCAGCCACCCCAGGCACTAATTCACATCGCAGCTTGAAGAGGGTTTCACAGCACAGGGAAAAGTAAAAAGGAGCAGGTTCCTTGGGCCATCCGTCTCCCAACCCACATACAGAAGCCCTGTGACCCCCAATGCAGGGCTGGGACCTCGTTTCCAATATTAGCCCCCAAGGTGGCCACTGGGAGCCCTTGACATACGAATTCCAGCCAGGGACTTGGATTCTCAAGAGGTCAATTTAGTGTACAGACAGGTCAGTACCTGCCTGCAGCTCATGGTGACATAATCCAGCATTCCCGGCGGGGGCAGCAGCCTCTGGCTGGGCCTCAGTCCCTGGTTCTGGGCCAGGTGGGCTCCCCCAGTGAGCGGCTGAGGGCTTCACCTCCAGCCCCTGGAAGATGGGGCCACCCAGCGCCTTGACAGGAGATTACAACCAGCTAGACAGGAAGAGAAGAGACCCTAGGGAGGGAGCAGTGTGTCCATCATCTACGGAGCTGACTGTCAAGAGGAAGGGGAGTCTTGCAGGGCCCTCACATCCTGTACCAAGTTTTTTGGGTCGTCCTGCCCACCCCTCGTAGGCCCCCCGGGCAGCAGTGCCAAGGAACGGGGACGGGAGTGAGGGCCAGGTGAAGGCTGCTGCTGGCAACACAGGGCCCAAGAAAGGGGCCCCACTGGCACCACCAATGGCCAGAGAGCTGAGCACCGCCCGTGCCGGGCTCCTCGGCCCCTCAGGCTGCCCTCCGGATCCCAGAGGCCACGGGCACATGGAGGGGCCAGACCGTGTTAGCATGCCTGGTTTTTCCTTCTTTATTGAATGACTTTTCAAGATGTAATTACAATTGAAGGTGACGCGTTAGAAAGGAGAGGTGCGCGTTGAAGGCATAAGGCTGCTCGTAGACCCGGCTCCAGAGACAGGTGGCCGGAAAGGAACAAGGATTAAAAAAAGGCTGAGCGTGTGTGTCGCTCATGGGGACGGGCGCGTGGGTGCAGCTCGGCAGGACGGTCCTTGGTGGCCCCCAGGAGAGGCCTGGCTGAGCAAGCAGAGCCCCCAAGCAGCAGAGGGGGACCCTGCCCTGCAGTCCCCACGGCCCACTCACACGCCCCCTACAGGTGACGTCAGCCCCAAAAGGACAATTAACAGGGAGCTTCAGGACATGAACAAAACCTCAAAAGTAAAAAAGCTGATAAGTGTAGCAGTGATACCAGGAGGTTATATACACAGGTAGTGGCGGCCCCTTCTTGGAAGTGTCTGCATCGCTCCGGGGGCGCTGCTGGGGTCCCTGAGGCCCTCCCTGAGGCCTCAGCGGCCGCAGCCTCAGTACACCGAGCTGTTCCGAATGCCACAGCAGAGCACCATGCTCAGGATCATCTCGAAGATCTGCAGGGAGGGGGCGGGTGGGCGGTCAGCTCCCGGAGATCGTGGGAGGCGGGTGGAGACCCCCGGGGGGTCAGGGGCAGGTCAGTCAGCCCTCGGAGACCCCAGTGTTGGGGTGGGGTCCCCAAGCAGAGCCAGTCGGCCCCACTCACCATGATCACAGCAACCACGATGGCCGCGATGCCAATGAGGTACAGCTTTCCCGAGAAGAGCTCGTCGATCTTCCCGTGGCAGTCCTCCTGCAGGGGCGGCCAGAGGGCAGTCAGAGGCGCCCGTCCTCCGACCCCACAAGGCAGCAGCCGGGGCCCCATGGAGGGGCACAGCCCCGCCCCCAGGGCCCCCCAAAAGAGATGTGAACGGCGTCTGGTCTCTGCCTGGTGCGAACAGCAAGCATGCCAAAGGCACCCTCCCGTGCTCAGAGACCATGAGGCACCGTCAGGACAGGGCTGGCCCCGGGAGGCCAGGGCACCCTCCACGCGGGGCTCAGAAGTGACCACGGCCCCCAGGCAGAGCAGCCCCAACTCCAGCCACCGCACAGCCCAGCGTGACCGTGGCCTGAGGGAGCCCCGGGAGGCCCGGCCACCACCCAGGACCCAAGGGGCGGCAGCCCAACGGGGGAACCATCACGCACCTTGAACAAGTTAGTGATAACGTTGCCGCTGGAGGGACACAGGCTGTTCTTGAGCACAGAGGTGGTCAGTGTCATCAGCGTGTTGGAACCACAGCAGTTAAGCTGCAGGGATGGAGGGCGCCCGCCGTCAGCCCTGGGCACATGTCCCATGGGCTGCAGAGGCCCCAGGAGCCTCCCTGGCCCGGGAGCTGGGGGCTTGGGGCAGTCCCCTCCTGGGGGAGAACCACGCCGAGCGGCCCACTCCTCCTCACCCTTCCACTTAGCTGTGCTGGCCCACCCAGTTCCCCCCGGGGACCCCCCAGAAGACCCCAGGTCCCCGAGCGTGGGGCTGCCAGGCCCCAGTGCCCCTCCCGCTCCTGGCTGAGGTCACACCGAGAGGACAGAACCTCCGGCCCCGGCCCCTCCCTGGGCGCCCCGGCCCCACCGCACCGTCTCGTGGAAGGTCTTCACCACGGCCTTGGCGTTGTTGGCGTCGTCGTCCACGATGGCCTGCTGCAAGGCCTGGTCATAGAACTGCTTCACGTCCTTGGCGATCTGAGGAAGGAGGTGCTCACAGCGCAGAGGGACTGTCCCCCCCCAGACATGCCTTCACCTGGCTCGCTTGGAAGGTCAGGACGGACCTGCCTGCCCAGAGCTGGGAGGGGGCTCTGCGTTTCACTCGGCCACCACAGCCCCTCCTCCAGGAAGCCCTGTGGCTTCCTACCCAAAGACCCCGCCCAGAGAAGCGCCCACAGGCCAAGCCCTCCCCACAGCCTGCGACCCTGCCCTCCCCACCAGCACCCCTGCCCTCCACCTGGACATGGCTCACCTGGTCCTTGTTGACAAAACCCCAGATGCCGGCGGCCACCTCACAGGCAAAGAGGATCACCAGGCAGGTGAAGAACTGGGGAGGGGAAAGGCGGGCAGAGAGGAGGTCAGAACAGGCCAGAGAGGGCCCAGGGCTCCCCGAGGCCGGCAGGGGCTCGCCTGCCACAGACGACGAGCACCCCAGGGGCCCACGGGCGCCTGTGGGGCACTCAGCAGTATCCACCCACCCCAGCCCTGATGGGGGATGAACCGTGTGAAACAGCGTCTAGGACTCGGGCTGGCAGTCACCTGCCACCCTTCTCATCAGCCCCGAGAGACTGGGCTCTGGAGAACAGGGTGGCTGGGTGAGGCGGGGCGGGGGGGGGGGTGGGGAAGGCTGGCTCTGGGCAGGTGGGAGGGGACAGGGAGCAAAGCCCGTGGGAAGGGGGGGTCACTGTGGTGCACCCGGGACCCCCCCACGGAGACACAGGCGCAGACTCCCCAGCCCACGCCACCCAGATGTCAGGCCCTGGGCAGCACGGCCAGGCCTCTGCTTCCCGTGGATGGGTGACTTCCCAGGGACACCTGAGGCCAGACCTGGGCAGGAACTAACCCTTTACTGTATCTGTGGCTCGTTTTAACAAAGAGAGAAAAGCAACTTGGACTTATAACCAGGAACTAGACAAAAAACTAGACATAGCAGCAGTCTGCCATGGTGGGGTCTGAGAACAAACTGGGGCAACCAGAGAGCTGGCACTTGAGGGAGGTTTGCAGGGCCGGGCTGGCACCGTACTCCTGGTTCTGCCCCCTGGCCCACCCTGCAGCCCTCCCACCCGACCCCATACCCAGCCCAGGACCTTACCGTGCCCAGCAGGCACTGGGACTCCTGGATGGCCCCGTAGCAGCCCAAGAACCCAACGAACATCATCACAGCACCCACGGCAATAAGGATGTAGATGCCTGCAGTGGAGAGAGGTTACACCCTCAACAACCCAATGTCCCAGAACCCCCAGCCCCCCAGAAGCCCTCCTCCCTGCGCTGGGCACTCACACCACTGCCCGGGGCTCAGGAGGGCCCACCAGGCGCTGGCGCCCACCCTGCTGGGAGGAGGTCAGATGCCAAGTGGCTTGGAGAGGAGCCTCGAGGGGGAAGCAGCCTGGCAGGGCCGTGTGGGCACCTCTGTGGGCCTCAGTTTCCTCCTCTGTGACGTGGAGGGAGTCAGGCATCACCGGGGCCAGGACTGAACGGCCAGTGGTGAGCGTTCAGGGGTCTCCGCCTGACCCTGCCACCTGTGCGCACTGACCCCTGAGAGCCTCCAGGACTCGGTGGGCCTTGGAGAGCCACCCGCATCTCGGCGCCAAGGGCCCAGCTGCTGGCCTGGGAGGCGGAGCGGAGCCTGGGGTCTGCTGGCCCCAGCTCACTTGAGGGTGACGCACAGGGTCAGTCTGTCCTCCTGGCCTGTCCAGCACTCACTGCTGGCCATGCGGCCCTTCCCTGAGTCTGCAGCCCACCCAGAAGGGGCCCTTGCCCCTTGAAACGCTGACCACGTCTCTCCAAGGACTTCCCACAACCCTAGTCCTTCCAGCAGACCTGGGCCCACCCCCCAGTTGCCATGGTTACGCAGCAGGCGAAGCTAGAGCAGAGCTAGGACACCAGGTCCCAGGGCTTTGGTGCCAAGGGCCCGTTGGCCCTGCCTGGCCATCTCTGGAGAAAAAGTCTGGGAGTTGGGACCCATTGGCAGGCTCAGAAGAAGCCTGGGGCCCTCTCTGGGCCAGACAGAGCCTTTGGGCAACCGTGAGTGGGCCTGGCCGAGGGTAAGCCCTGGGGGCTCCTCACTTGGACACGGCTAGGTTCCGAGACTCCCGTCCCCACATCCCTCCCTGAGGTTCAGCGGGACGGCCCAGGGCACCAGGGAGGGGTGTCCTGGCAGGTGCTGGCCCCCAGCACCTCCCGCCCGCCCCACGGGGCCAGCCTTCCTGCTGCAGCGGGCTCTGGCTCTGACCTGTGAGGCTGGGGACCCTCCTGGACCCTGCAGCATGGCCCGGGTGCTGCTTAAGTCCCGCTAGCCACCCCCCACTTCCTGGCAGTGGACGCAGAGCTCATGTCAGGGCCCACGTCTGTCCCCACCGCCCTTGCAAGCCCCGTCTGCGTCGGACGTCTGCATCCTTCTGCCAGCCAGAGGGTTCTGGAAGGCTGGCCCTGGGTGGGCAGGGACGCTGCGGCCAGAGGGGCTCTGAGAGGCGCCCACCCCTGGTGGCATGGTGGCACAGCAGAAGCCTGAGTCCAGGGGCTGGTAACCGGCCTGCCAGGTGGTCCAGCCCTCCTTCACTCCTTCCCTGAGGGGAGCCCTCAGGCCCAGCGACGGCATGTGGCACAGGCTGGAGGGGCACCCGCAACGCTAGCCATGCCCCCACAAGCCTCCCTATGGGACCCTTCCCATCACGGCCTGGGCCCGGCCCCCAGCCTCCAGCCTTCTACCAAGGTCTCCCCAGACCCCCGCGCGTCTGCCCGGAATGTGTCTCCAGGGGGCCGCACGGGGCCACCCAGGTCTGCAGCCTACTGCCACCCTTGCCCCGGTCCAGGCTGAGGCATGCAGGCTTCAGCTCCTCTCCCAGCTGCCAGGCCACACGCTGGGCTGAGAGCAGGAGCCAGCCAAGCCACGAGGACAGGGACCCCCTTCCCGAACAGTGCGCCCCGGGGAGCCCACACCCCCTGCACCAAGAGCTCGGAGAGGGGGACGTGGACAGAAGACCGGGGCCATGTGGGGGCAGGCCCTGGGCAGGGGGAGGAGAGGCCTGGGAGGAGCCCCAGGGAGAAACTCCTCTCGAGCGTCCAGAGGACACCCTTGCGTCCTCAGACGTGTGGGCAAGGCTGGCTGCTTTGCTCTGAGGGTGCCTGATGTGGGGACAGCAGAGGCCGGGTCACAGTTCCCCTGTGCACTCTCGGGGTGCGCACACCCATGCTCTCTGCCTGAGACTCAGACCTGAGGGGGCCCCCGCAGCCTGGGGGGTGGGGAGCCTAGGACCCTGCAGACAAGAGCTGGGGACCCTCCCTGGAGGGCTGGCCCCGGGACACCCCCAGACCACGGGCTCCAGCCCTCCTGGGGCTGGCCCAAAGAGGACCCCCCACAACTCCGGGGTGGCCGAGTGGGATGGTGAGTGTGGGCCACCCCCAGCCCAGCATCCAAGCGTGCATCTTGAGTGTGGGGGCCCCCCAAGCAGCTGGGAAGGACTGGGACCCCTTGCAGGGTCCATGCAGGATGGCAGGTGGTTGCGCGCCCCACGTGAGCCCCGCAGGCGTCCGGCCTGCTGCTCTGCCTGTGGGGCCGAGAGGGGCCTGCCCAGGGGCCAGTCCTTTAAAGGACAGGAGCGACTCCGCACACCCTCCCTGAGCTCCCTGGAAGCCAGGCCCATCTTAGGGGGCGGGACCGGAAGGAGGGGCACTGCTGTGCATGCGGGAGGCACCCCTCCCCATCCTCCAGAAGCCCTGCTCCTGGAGGCCCCAACCCCACACCCAGCCTGACAGATGCCCTGAAGAGCCGCGGCCTAATAAGGCAGCCAGTGTGGCCGAGGGGCCCCAGGCAGCCCAGGCATCCAGCCCCACCCCGCCCAGGAGCCTCCCTGAAAGGCCCACCGCCTGACACAGCGCCCCCGCTCCCGCCCTGGCTCCCCCCGCCGCTCCCACCCGCTTGCTCCTGCCCTGGCTCCCCCCGCCCCTAAGGGCGATCTGGTGAGATCCCCACAGGCCCCACACCCCTCCCATCCAGCTTTCCCTGGGAGCACCCCGGCCCAGGCAGGCCCTGGAACAACTGCAGAGGGCACCCAGGCCCCTCAGCGTCCCCAGGCTGATGCAACCCCCTACCCCACCCCCGAGCTCTTCCTGGTGGGCCTCCTCCTCCCCGCCCCAGGGAGAAGCAAGCCCCACTCAGTCGCGTCCTCCTGCAAGTGCTTCCTGACTGCCTGTCTGCAGCCTCACTGAGCTTACAATCACACCCCCCAGTGGCCTGTTCCTGCCGGCTCCCAGCCAAGAGCTGCCCAGGTCTGCAACCCATCCCCTATCACTTACCCACATAGAAGGTGTTGGGGGCGGGCCGGTCTCCAAGCTCCAGATACAGGAGGTTGGTGGTCTGCGGGTCATGGCGAAGCCACAGGGCCACGCCCAGTATCACACCTCCCGCCAGCTGGGGAGAGAGCAGGGCACTGGTCACACGCAGCTCAGAGACTGGCCGTGGCGCACATGGATCTCCCACGCAGCAGCGCAGAGAGGCGGGCCCTGGGCCCTCGCTCTGCCGGGTCAGCACCAAGGGCAGGGCTCACAGGCCCTGGGGTCACAGACTCTCGGCTCACAGGCCCTGGGGTCTGGGCTGCCCACTGCCTCGTGTCTGCTTTGCCCCCTTGGTTTTCCAGATGCCCCAGGCGGGCTTTGGTACGGAGGACTGGGGGCTCATCCAGACCCTCCCACCAAGCACCACCGGAGACTGCGAGACAGGCTGTCAGATGAGACTCAGACACCTGGTTTTTCACAAGCACTTCTTTAGTATCAAGCGTGTCCCAAATGCTCCCGGAACACACTCACGCCAGAAAAGCACTCGCTGTTCACTGGAGTGGAAGTGTAACTGACGCCCTGTATTTCACTTGCTAAATCTGGCCAGAGGCCACACCGGAGCCCGCGGCCTGGGGAAGGCCGAGCCCTCCTCCGAGGGGGTGGCACTGCCCTGAGCTGGCTCATCCGGGAACTCCAAGGAGTGAATGCCAAGTCTCTGGTGCCAGGACACGGTAAGGGGTGGCAATCTGATGCCACCGGGCCCTGGCAGGGCTGGCAGTCACCGTCCGAGAGAGGGAGACTGCTGGGAAGGAAGAAGCTCGCTGTGCCCCCCAGACAGCTGGCGGTGAGACCGCCCTGAGCGGGCAGGAAAGGGGGCTCCTCGCAGAGCCTGGCATGGGGGTGGGGGCTTCCGGCTGACTCACCCCCAGAGGTCGGTGACTCAGGGGTAGGCGGGGTCTGCCCTTGAGGGTGCATCCAGGCCAGGCTCACGTCTGAGCATTCGACCCGGCCAGGCAAGCACCCCCGGGCTCCCCCACCAGCGAGGCAGTGACTGTCTTTGGAGCTAGGAACGCCAGCTCCTATACAGACCGTTGGCTCTGTGTCCAAAGAGGAAGAGAAACCAAAACACGGGCCCCAAGAAAACCACCTGGGCGGCCCGATGCTGGCCCCCGAGCGAGGCCCAAAGTCACCAGTGGGGGCCACGCTCAGCGGAGCAAGAGAGATTCGAGGCCCCGGCCCCATGGGCTGCCCCCAGGAAAGCCCCAAGCACCCCCAGGGATCTCCAGGCAGGGGACACGGGACTGCTGGGGCGGGAGGCTCGCAGCCCCACCCAGACCCTCCCACAATGGGCTGGCTCCATGTACGATAAGGCGGGGACTGTTGGGGACCGCTGGTGCCTGGCAGCAGCCGGGCTGTCCCTGCCAGGGGAGGCTGCTGGCACCCCTCTCTGGAGCAGGTGACACCCTCAAAACCCCTGCCCCAGGATGGAGGCGCTCCCTGCCCCTCAACACTTTCCAACCGAGGGCAGCATGCAGGACCAGCAGGGTCCTTCCCAGGGCACCCAGGCCCTGCGCACCCCGCGAAGGGCAGTGCCCCAGCCGCAGGCATCCTGAGGCTGCCCCAGGTGCCCGTCACACCCGCGAGAGGGCAGGAGGGCCTGGGGGACGAGAGCAGGGAAGGTGGGGGGTGGTGGGTGAGGCGGGCGGCTCCAGAGGGAGTCCCGGCTCCTGGCTCAGCCGGCTGCCATCTGCACCTCCAGGGAAGGCGGTGGTGAGGCTGAGGGTTGCCGTGGTAACTCTGGCTGGAAACCGCCACTTATTCTGTTTGGAAACTGTGGTCCAGAGAGTGCTTTGTGAATGTCCGGGACAAGCGGGCAGGGCGGGGAGCCTCATCCGGGCCTCCCTTTGTGGCCCCAGAGGCCGGGCCCCAAACCCCGACTTGGCCTTGGTGTCCCCACTGCAAGGGGCGACGAACATGGGGGGGCCCCTCCCGCCCCTGGCTGTGCTGGGACCACCCATCTTCCCCTGCAGCCCCTCACCCCAGGATCCCAGGGCACAGGCCCATGTGGGGCACCTGGTCCTAACGGAAGCAGTGAGGGTCACGCCTGCCCCACCCCCAGACGCTGAGGCAGGGGGACCGAGGGGCAGGCAGAGCCCCCACCTCTCCTGCCTCGGGAAGGGCTTCCCAGCACAAACCCCAGGATGTGCAGAGGGGCTGTGGTCTCCAGACTTCCCTGTGCTCCCCCACCCTCCAGAGGGGCAGACAGGGAAGCCCGTCCTGCCTACAGGGCAGGGAGCAGCCTGGTGCTAGAGTGACCCCTCCTCGGCCATGCCAGGCCCCGCACACGCCCGCTCGGGCGGGCCTGGGGAAGGCAATGGGCAGTGACCAGCCCAGTCCAGGGGGCGGTGAGCACTCACCTACGGTCACCTACAGAGGACGGGCAAAGCAGCACTGCGACCCCCCAACCCCACCCCAAGAGGGCAGGGCGGGGGACCCAGAAAACCCCCAAGTCTGAAAGAAGCCTGCTCTTCAAAGACTAGCACGGACTGGCGCTGGCAAATGGCAGCAAGGACCCGGATCCAGCAGGTGTCAAGAACTTTCAAAACTCAGCAAGTACACAAATAACCCTATTTTTAAAAAACAGGCCAAGAAACCTCACGAAAACCTAAGCCTGAACAGACACTTCACCACAGAAGAAACGCGCGCAGCAAATAAACACATGGAAAGATGCCTAACGTCACCGGCCCCAGGGGAGATGCAAACGAAACCACAGTGAGACTGAAGACCAGACCAGGTGCTGGCGGGGGCCCCAGAGACAGAGCTCCAGCCCCCAGGATGCTCCCCCCGCAGGCCTGTGCCCATCCCCTGCACCCCCAGGTACTGCCCGAAGTGGGGGTGGACATCATGCCCACACACATGTGCTTTCCCGGTAAGCCCCCAAACCGGGGACACCCCACCTTCTGATTCCCTTCATATAAAAAGTACAAGAGGGACTTCCCTGGCGGTCCAGGGGTTAGGACTCCATGCTTGCAATGCAGAGGACACAGGTTCAATCCCTGGTCAGGGAACTAAGGGTCCAAAAACTCTACGAACTTAAGACATGCAGACATGGGCAGCAGTGGCAGGCTAGTGACTGCCTGGAGCAGGGAGGTGGTGCCCTGGGGGCAGGCCCTGGGGCTCTGCTGGGGTGAGCGCTGTGCACACCCTCCTGGTGGCGGGCTCAGTGTCCACAGGTGCCTCCCACATCAAAACCTACCAGGTCCTGTGAAACTGGAAGTGTCAGTCGCTCAGTCATGTCCGACTCTTTTGCGACCCCAAGGACTGCGGCCCGCCAGGCTCCTCTGTCCATGGGATTCTCCAGGCAAGAAGACGAGTGGGTTGCAATGCCCTCCTGCAGGGGATCTTCTGTCCCAAGGACCAAACCAACATCTCCTGCATTGGCAGATGGGTTCTTCACCACTAGCGCCACCTGGGAAGCCCTATCAGTTTAGTCCAGTCGCTCAGTCGGATGTCGACTCTCTGCAACCCCGTGGACCGCAATACACCAGGCTTCCCTGTCCATCACCAACTCACAGAGTGTACTCAAACTCATGTCAACTGAGTCCGTGATGCCATCCAACCATCCCATTCTGTCGTCCCCTTTTCTGCCTGCCTTCAATTTTTCCCAGCATCAGAGTCTTTTCAAATGAGTCGGCTCTTCACATCAGGTGGCCAAAGTATTGGGAGTTTCAGCTTCAGCATCAGTCCTTCCAATGAATATTCAGGACTGATTTCCTTTAGGATGGATTGGTTGGATCTCCTTGCAGTGCAAGGGACTCTCAAGAGTCTTCTCCAACACCACAGTTCAAAAGCATCAATTCTTCGGCACTCAGCCTTCTTTATGGTCCAACTCTCATATTCATACATGACTACTGGAAAAGCCATAGCTTTGATTAGATGGACCTTTGTTGGCAAAGTAATGTCTCTGCTTTTTGATACACTGCCTAGGTTGGTCATAACTTTTCTTCCAAGGAGCAAGTGTCGTTTAATTTCATGGCTGCAGTCACCATCTGCAGTGATTTCAGAGCCCAAAAAGATAAAGTCTGTCACTGTTTCCATTGTTTCCCCATCTATTTGCCATGAAGTGATGGGACCGGATGCCATGATCTTAGTTTTCTGAATGTTGAGCTTTAAGCCAACTTTTTCACTCTCCTCTTTCACTTTCATCAGGAGGCTCTTTAGTTCTTCTTTGCTTTCTGCTGTAAGGGTGGTATCATCTGCGTATCTGAGGTTATTGATATTTCTGCCGGCAATCTTGATTCCAGCTTGTGCTTCCTCCGGCCCAGCATTTCTCATGATGTACTCTGTATAGAAGTTAAAGACCCAGTTTCCCCCTCAGTCAGTCTCTCCCATCAGGAAGATTCCATAAGCCTCTTGCCCTTCTCTGTCAGAGAGTAGGCAGACTGGAAACCACAGTCACAGAAAACTAACCCATCTGATCACATGGACCACAGCCTTGCCTGACTCAATGGAACTAGGAGCACCGCCATGCAGGGCCACCCAAGACGGACGCCTCACGGTGGAGATTTCTGACTAAACATGGTCCACTGGAGGAGGGAATGCAAACCACTTCAGTGCTCTTGCCTTGAGAACCCCATGAACAGTCTGAAAAGGAGGAAGCCCTATAGTTTGCCAAAGAGAAAATCGTTCAGGAGCCAGTGTGGACACTGAGCAGGTCGTCAAAGCCCAGGGCTGCTGGGGCAGAGCGCACGTGTACTCTGGACACAAGCTTAGCTCAGCCTCCCGTGGGGGCTGGGTGAAAACGAACGCGAACACCTGTCACTAAGTCATCTCCAACTCTTTGTGACCCCACAGGCTGTAGCCCACCAGGCTCCTCTGCCAGTGGGATTCTCCAGGCAAGAATACTGGAGTGAGTAAGTGATTCCCTTCTCCAGGGGATCTTCCCAATCCAAGGATTGAACCTGAGTCTCCTGCATTGAAGACAGATTCTTTACCGTCAGAGCCACCAGGGAAGCCTTTCCTTTTAAAGACATTCTGTTTGCGGCTGTGCTGGGTCTTCACTGCTGCAGGGCCTTCTCTGGTTGCAGGGGGGTGCTTCTCATCGCCGTGGCGCCAGCTCCAGGGCACAGGCTCATCCGCCGCGGCCCATGGGCTTCGTGATTCCGCAGCATGCGGGGTCTTCCCGGATCAGGGATCAAAGCCACGCACCTCCTGCCCTGGTAGGCGGCTTCCTCACCACCGAGCCCCCAGGGCAGCCCCTTAAATGTGCGGTTGACACTGTGTCACACAAAGCTGTTTAAAAGCCCCCACACCCAGATCCCTGTCTACTGGACTTCTAAGTAGCAAGTCCTGAAGGATCCCAGCTGCCTTCTTCACCGAGGTCAGGACCCCAGGCTTCCAGTGACCAGCAGGAAGCATCTGGAAATGTTGAAATCTTGTCCACAGAACTGAGGTTTAACGTCAAACAAGGGACTGGATAACTAAGGATACGCCCGCTACAAAACAGAGTCCGGTGTTAACGGAAAGCATGCCGTCCTGGCGTTGCGTGGGAACCGGGACCTCCGGCTACCAGTCACCTTGGACCCCTGGGCGTCTTCCTGCCTCCAGTGTCCTCACGTGCACGCTGAGGAATTCACAGTGCACACGTGGACACGGGCAGAGCACGCGGATGACGCCACTGTGTACGGAGCGCGCCCGACAGCGCTGGCGACTGCTGGGACGGCCATCGGGAGCGTTGGGCAGGCCGGTCCCCGGTGGGGTCCGCACGGCTTCCTCTCCCCTCTCCCACCGGCCGGCCTGTCGGAAGGGCGGCCGCCAGCTGCTCTTGCACCCAAGATGCTCCTGCTGGGGGCGAGGCTGGGCAGCAGCTCAGGAAGGGGCTGGCTGACCCGCTGCTGGGATGACCAGAGGGCTCCACACCGGGGGACGGCATGGGCTGTTTGCGGTGCTTTGAAGGCTCACTTTCTGTTTCTCTCTTCTTCCCTCCTTTCCCAGAATTAATAAATAATAGCGTCAGCTACGAAGAGGGGGTGGGGGAGCTGCCAAGTACACTGGGTTCCCGCCCGGCCAGTCTGCGTTTCCAAGAAGCAGCTGAAACGGAGAAGGAGCGGGCGTCTCCCTGCTTCCCTCTCAGCTGAGCCCGCTGCCCCCCACCAACCCCGCCAGGCCTTGGGCACCTCCCCACACCCAGCCCTGCCGCGTGGTCGCCCCAAGTGCTGCCCACACGCTCCAGGAGTGACAGGACATCCATGCACCCCGTGCCCCCTTAATCGGTGGCTGAGCCCCAGCAGCCCCCTGGCACTCGTGCCCTCAGTCCAGCGCTGTCAGGGAGGACGGCTCTCTGACCCAGGAACTGCCCACACGGCTCTGTACCCGAGAGGTCCTGGGGCCTGGAGACCCGCCCAGGAGGACAGTGAAGGCCACAGGAAGGGAGCGAGGCAGGAGGTGCCCCTGCAGACCCTGGGACAATTCAGAGGGCCGAGGTGCAGCCCAGATGCTGCTAATGGGCGTGGAGGGTCAGCTGGGCCAGAGTGCACCCCACTCGGGTGGGGCCGGGACGTGGTCCCGCAGGCTGAGCCTCCACCTCCACCCGCCACAAGGACAGACATGGCGACACGGGGCCTGACTGCCCTCCTGGAGTCCTGCCGTGCCCTCTGGGAGCAGGGCCTCCCAGCTCAGGGCAGGAAGGAAGGAAGGACAGAGGAGCAGGACCCTCGGCTCAGCCGGGAAGCGGAAACCCCTCTCCAGCCCCTCGACCTCAGGAAGCCGCCTGGCCCGGCCTCTAAAAATAGGCGTGGGGGTGGGGAAGGACTCGGGCCCCAGGGCCCCACCAGCGGGGGATCCCAGAGCGCCCTACTGCCGGGAGGTGAACACAGGCCCCCCGCCGCCTCCCGTGGCCCAGCAGAGCAGGCCTGGTCACTTTCTGGGCCAGTTCCCGAGCCTACCACCCACTGTGGGCAAGGAGCCCAGGAAGTGGCCTGCTCCTCCACCCCAAACCCACCCCACCAGCTGAAAGAGCCCCTCGTGTGGGATGGCCTTTTGCTCCCTCGGCCCCTGTGCGGGGGTGAGGGGCACACGTGGACACTGACGTCCCAAGGCTGAGCTGCAGGGGGCCACACACGTCAGACAAGGAGGGTCTGGGTGGGCTGGGAACCCACTGCAGAGGGAGAGGGCAGGTGAGGGGCCTGGGCAGGGGGCAGAGGCAAGCAGAGGGCCCCTGGGGCAGCTGAGGGTGTCCGACCGGCACCTGCCCGCCACAAGCCCGGGCACAGCCACTCGCCCTGGGGGAATGCCACGCCATGCCACACCACCCTGCTGCCGCCTGGAGCCATGCCGGCCCTGAACCACAGCGGTTGAAGGAAGGGCCCTGGTTTCCAGCCTGCTTCTACCACTTCCTCACGTGGGCCATTTGGAACCTCAGGCTCCTTATCGCCCCAGTGGGCCGCAGGTGTGGGCAAGGGGAAGGCACTGGGGAGTTTCACATGGGCTAGAGCTGATATCTTGGGGACAGAAGGGAAGACTGCCCATCCAGAGAGCGGGCGGCTGAGCCCCTGGGGTAGGGAGCAGAGAGGACCTCGGCTGTGTGTGAGGGAGACACCGCCGTGAGCCCTGAGCAGGCAGGACTGCGGAAGGCGTTCCCAGGCGCACTGCCCCTTGGCAGCCCCCATACACCTAAGACCCACACTATCGAGCTCTGGGGCTCGGGTCTCCCAGCACCCAGGACTGGAGGCTGGGGAGGCAGGCAGCACAGGGTCCTTACTCATGTCCCCCCAGCTCGAGGCCCAGGGCGCCTGGTAGCCCCAGAGGCACAGCCTGAGCTGTAGCCAGCAATGGGCTGCAGCGCTGAAGCCAACTCAACAGGCACCGCAGGCGAGGCAGACGGCACGCCAGGCGAGGCAGGGCTCCAGGGCACCGCTGGACGCTCCCCGAGGGAGAGTTATGGCCCGGGGCGACCTGGGCGTGGGAGTCGCGACAGGAGATTCGCTGTGAGGGCAAGGGATGCCGGGGGCCGCCCGCCCACACCCACCCGCTCCGCATGGGCCTGGCTTCCTGTCCTTCACCTCCCCCACAATCATCACGTCTCCCTGGCAGTTGGGGTGCAGGGAGCAGCACCGTTCTCAAGGTATAAGGGCTACAGCTTCCGTGGAGAGGGGAAGGAGGCCCTGCTCCCCAGGCCTCTGTGGCAACCCGACCCACACCCAGGCTTTGGAGCCCCCTGCCCGAAGCATCCTCACTACCGATTCAGGCACCTGAGGAACCCGACGCCACCCCCAGCCCCGGCTCCAAGGTGCCTCCCTGTCCACGGAGCTCAGCAGGCCTCAAGGCCAGGGAGGGTGGCTGCCCCCCAGCTGGTCGGCCACCCCTGCAGGGCCTCCCCCAACATCTGGGCGCCCACCTGGAGGCCCCGGTGGTCTTGTGGGAATCGGCGGCGGCTTTGCTGTAGCGAGGAGGGGCCCAGGCCCCACAGAACAAAGTGTGTGCTGGGGGCCGGGGGGTGGCACCAAAGTCCAGAGGCTCTGGGAGGAGGCCTGCGGGGTCAAACCACATCTGGCGGACAGGTGGACAGGGCCCAGGAGAGACTCTGCTAACCTGTCATGGTCAATCTGCTCCTGCAGGGTGGGCGGTCCCGGCCACCGGCCCATGCCGCCTCCAAGGTGGAAAATACCCCGGCCTGGCCGCAGCCTGGCCCAGGTCCCGGGGGTGGACAGGGCCAGGCTCCCGCACCCCCACACCACCCCTAACCGGGGCCCTCTCCAAAACGAGTGCAAACGTGCCATGGGCCCCTCCCTCGGGCACTGGACTCTAAACCTTATTGACCACGGCCCAGGTTCCCCCGGCACGGCTCTCAGGCACTGGGAAGGTGTGTAGGTAGATTATCCGGGAGGAGGGTGGTTTGGTGGGAGCTTATTTCTGTCTGGCCTTCAAAGCAGTTAGAGATAGGGATCAGGGTGAACTCAAATTTCCGGAGGGAGACTGAGCTGGGGGCCACGGGCAGCACCCCATGGGCTGGAGCAGAGCCAGCAGGGTCCCGGGCGCCCACGTCTGTACCCCCTGGTGCCCAGACACTCTCCCTGGGGGCAAGCCTGACCTGGGCACAGACCACAGACTTCCTCTTCTTGGCCTGGCCCAGATCGACAGCCGTAGCCCAAAGTTCAGCAGCCAGGCGCCTGGGGTCACTGGGGGAGGCCACCTGCTCCTTTGAAACAAGGCACAGAAAGTCCCTGCCCCCCAGCAGAGCCCGCCTGGGCCTGGCCCCTCTCCCGGGAAGGAAGGTAACAGAACCGCTAAGTGACAGACAGCCATGTGCCATCTGGAAGCGAGAGCAAAAGGCCAGTGAGCAGGCCTCTAAGCAGCCTCGCCCCAGCCTGCCCCTGCCACCTCCTCTGGAAGGAGGCCTGAGTGCGTGGGGGCAGTGGGCGCCAGGGCGAGGCTGCCGCTGTCACAGAGGGGAAGCCGTGATCACACCCATTTCACAGATGCGGTCAGCAGGCTCCCACGGCTCGCTCACTCTGGGCTGGGCAGGAGTGCAGGGCCGGGAGCCTACACAGGCCCCGAGCCGCCCCAGCAGCAGGGCCCTGAGTCCCAGCCGCCCCGCCCCGCCGGGGAGCTCCCAGGCTCCCCCACACACGTCCCAGCGGGCAGGAGCTCCAGGCCCCGGCTCCCCAGCTCGGGCCAGGCCACTCCTCCCCCAGCCCGGCCACCTCACTCACAGCCCTCAGCCACCTCCACAGGGGCTTGGGGTCTGGTGTGGAGACGTGGGAGAGCCCATGTGTGTGTGTGTGGGGGCGGGGGCGGCGGCGCAGGGCCGGTGTGTCTGTGTGTGAGAGAGAGCCCGTGTGTGTATGTATGTGTGAAAGCCCGTGTGTTAGTGAGAGCCTGTGTGTGTGTCTGCATGTGTAAGAGCCTGCATGTGTCTGTATGGGTGAGAGCCTGTGTGTCTGTGTGTGTGTGTGCGTGTGAGAGCCTGTGTGTGTGAGCCTGTGTATGTGTGTGTGAGAGCCCGTGTGTGTGTGAGCCTGTGTGTGTGTGTAAGAGCCCGTGGGGGGTGTGTGTGTGTAAGCCTGTGTGTGTGTGTGTGTGAGAGCCTGTGTGTGTGTGTGCACGTGAGAGCCTGTGTGTGTGTGAGCCCGGGTGTGTGTGAGAGAGACCGTATGTGTATGTGTATGTGTGAGAGCTCATGTGTGTGTGTGTGAGAGCCCGTGGGGGGTGTGTGTGTGTAAGAGCCTGTGTGTGTGTGTGAAAGCCCGTGTGTGCGTGTGTGTGCACATGAGAGCCTGTGTGTGTGTGAGCCCGTGTGTGTGAGAGACCGTATGTGTGTGTATGCGTGAGAGCCCATGTGTGTGTGAGAGCCTGTGTGTGTGAGAGCCCATATGTGTCTGCATGTGTAAGAGCCTGCATGTGTCTGTATGGGTGAGAGCCCGTGTGTGTGTGTGAGCCTGTGTGTGTGTCTGTGTGTGCGCACGCGTGTGCACTGGCATGTAGGGACGGGCTCCTTCCAGGACCCCATGCCAGCAGGCCTGTGCCGCCGCCTCCCAAGGGGACAGCTTTACTCTCTGAAAAGAAACTTGCGAAAGTGCCTGGATCCGGATCCAGACACGCAGCCTCCACCTCCCGCCTGGCTCGCACTCCCAGCACCCGCTGAGCCACCGAGGCTGGGGCGCGGGTGGGGCTGGCCCTGCGGGGTCCTCCAGGCACCCAAGTGCCAGAAGCCCCCTCCCCACGTCACGGCCTACACCTGGCAAGGAGAGCGGTCTTCCCTGCGGCCACCATGCCCAGCACCCAGCTCCTAAACTAACAGGACCCCAGTTCAGAAGAGAAGGAGCCAAGACCAGAGCAGCAGGCTCCACCAGGGTCCAGGCCCCAGCCCCACACTCTTGGCTGGGGGTGGGGGTGCAGAGAGGGGCTTCCTGCTCCCCACCATGGGTGGGTGGGGCCTCCGTGCCCCTGGAAGCCAACTTGTCAGAGCTCTGAAGGGCAGGCCCGGGGAGGGGAGGAGAAGGGAAATAATTCCTCCGGCCTGAATAGAGTGGCCCCGGGGGATGTGTCAGGCCTCCGCCTGGGCTGCCTGGGAAACCTGGGACATTACCAGAGGCAGCTGGGAGGGGTTGGGGGAGGGGGGAGTCTGCTGGAGACCTCCCAGGCCGCGCGGTGGGAGGGGCTTCTCCGGGAGCTCGGTCTCCTTCCTTGCCCCCACCTCCCACCAGGGCCCTCCCAAGCTCTGCTCTCAAGGGAAAAGCTTGAAGGCCGCTGGGAGAGGGGGTCTGGTTGACACCCCTTGCCAAGGCCAAAGCAGGCGATTACTAAATCAACACCAGGACCAGCCCCTCAGCAAAGGTTGCCAAGGCCCCTGGCCCATCCTGCCAACCTCCCTGCTCGCACCCCCAGGGCAGAGGCTGATGGCCACGGGCCCCACGGGTGCCCTGCAGGCAGGACGAGACAGTTCCACTCCAAGTCCAGTCTCCGCCCCCCCACCCCAGCACCTCAGTGTCCCGGGACCTGACCCTGGGCCGTCCGGAGGGCAAACGGAGGTCTCCAGGCCCACACAGTTCTCCAGGGGCCATTTTAAAACTTTAGCCTCCCCATGTTGACTTGACATCCAGCAGACAGTCCTTGTCCTCCGGGACAAGGGCTGAGCAGCCTGGGGAGGTGGAGAAGCAACAAGGGGCCAGAAAGTGGCCCAGGTCCCTGCCCGGGGACCCCCGAGGGGTGGCAGCGCCCAGCTGCCAGAGGGGCTCCTGACGCCCACGCCTGAGGGCCCCCGGGACAGCAAGAGATCTCCACGCCCCTAATTCCAGCACCAACAGGAAATGGAAACAAAAGCCAAAGCTTCACCCGGCACCAGCCAGCAGTTAAGGCTGATCAGCAAACACAACTCAGGCCTGCTGCCCAGAGGCCCCAGGAGACCCTCCAGCACCCCTCAGACGTCTCACCTGTGGGCACCTCTTTCCAAGCCCGGAGCTGGGCATCCACCCCGCCCCAGTACCCTCAGGCTCGGAGTCGCCCAGCTCTGCGGGCCCCCTGCCTGTGCCAGCTTGGAACACCGCTCAGCCCCTCGCCCCTCACAGCCTCTGCAGCGCCCCAGGGCGAGGAGGGGCTGAAATCTACCTCTGGGTGAGGATACTCGGCCCCCCAAACTGGGGGCACCACTATGCAGGCACCCCGGCACGCGGGCCAACCGGGAGCAGGGCGCTTCTTGTTTGCGCTTTGCCCGGGCACGGACCCCCAAACCGACCCTCAGGGTGGCGACAGCAAACAGGAGGATGAAACTGAGTTGGGCCCAGAGTGGGGTGGACAGTCCCCAAGACTAAGGCAAACTGTAGCGCGCCACCCCACCTCCCCCCGCCCGCCAGCCCGCCAGCCACTGCACCGGGCCGGGCCGCCCATCTAGGGGCGGTGGCTCTGATGAGCTCATGGGGGCGGAGTGTCTCAAGCCCCGCCCTCGAGCCCCTCTTTCCCCAAGAAGCAGGGCGGCCCCAGAAACAGCGGTCCGGAGAACTAAGCAGTAGCCGGGCGCTGGGTTCGGGACACGCACCCACCGCACCACCACCACCACCAGCCGGGAACGGACCCCGGGTCCCCGAAAGGCACGGCCGCGGGGTTCTGGGTCCCGACGCGCAGAGGCCCGAAACCCGTCTTAGAGCCCCCAGACCCGCCGTCGAGGGACGCGGCGGCCCCGGACGACCCCCACCTTCGCGAATCGCCGGCCTAGGCCCTCCCACCCACCCAGGCTGGACGCACACAGGTGGCCCCGCAACTTAGCGGCCCGGCTGCGCCCCTTGGCGGGGCCTAGCCGAGCGCGCGGCCTGCCGGGCTCGGGGAACGCCTCCCACCCCGGTGCAGGCTCACCCAGAAGACGAAATTGAAGACGAAGAGCAGGTATTTGATGCACTTGGTGCAGCCCTCTACCCCCATGGCGGCGCGGGCGGCGGGCGGCCTGCGGGGCGCGTGCCTGTCCTGGGCGTCGGGCGCGGGGCCTGGCGGCCTGGAGAGCGGCTGGGGGCCTGGCGGGCGGCTGGGTGCGCAGACGGGAGGCGCCGGGCAGGCGCGGACGAGGGGCGCGGAGGAAAGCGGACTAGGCGAGCGTGAGGCCTGGCCGGCACGCGCCGGAGTCTTCGCAGCCGCTGCGCGCTCACTCTGAGCTCGAGTGCGCGCCCCGTTCCGATATTAATAGGGCGCCGAAGCCACGCCCACAGGCTCCGCCCCGAGGCCCCCCCCCCCGCCCCGCCGCCCCTGCTGCGGGAGCGCGGAGTGGACGCGGCCCCAGCCAGCAGCCTGGCCCCCAGGGAAGGGGCGCACGACCCTCCCCCTGTGGCTCACACACTTCGGGGTGTCAAATAGTGCAGTCAGGACGCAGGGGCCTGGGCGCGCAGTGCTAGGCGCCGCACGCATCCCTAGGCTGCGGGCACGCTCGATTCCCCGAGGGGCCGCGCGGGAGGACTGGCCTGCAGCCAGGGAAGACTCACTTCCCCTCCTCCTTCAGGCTCCTGGGGACGATCCTCGAAGGCGCCATGGAGGAGGTGATGCACCGGCCAACAGCTAAGCAGTGCGCTTTGTACACAGCGCTTTCCGGGACAGAAAGCCGCGTCGGGTTGGGAGTGAGGCGGCCGTGGAGGAGGCCCTGGTGTGAAGATCATAGAAGCCGAGTCTAGGTCGCTGAGCCCTTGCCCCATGGAAACGGGGAATCGCTGAGAGCTGGTAGAGGAGTCTGTGCTAGAAAGGTCACAGAGAGAGTGTCCCCCCGGCCAGTGTTGCATCCAAGAGGCCCAGGCCGCCTCCGGAACATGGGGCGTGTTTCACGCACACCCTGGTGGTGCCAGTACCCACAGCCCTGCTGTCTCCTGAGTTCCCCGCTGCCCTCACTGCCTGAGCTAACCAGGGGGCAAAGAGGTGATTCGTCACGCTTTCCGCCCAGGTGACAGCAAGGTGACAGCAGCTGGAGAGACGGGAGCTCTGCCTCTGCAGTTGCCCTGGCACGAGTAACTACTGACCGCGTGAAATGTGGCCAGTGCCGCCGCCCGGGACTGACGTGCTGATTTTGCTCATGGTGCAGGGGTTTGCATTTCAGTAGCTGAAGAAGGCCAGTGGCTACTGTGTCGTATCCATCGAGAGGCCCTGCTAGTCCTGTAGCTTTCTCGGTGGTTTATTTAAAAATTTGTTTCAGCTTCACGCTTCTGGAAGAGCCAGGAGCACAGGTGAAGGGTTTGTGCGTGTTGAAGGTTATAACCAAAAGAAGTAACGTCTTTGAGGGGTCTGCCTGGATTCTTTTTGCTGACCAGGAGGCAGAACAGGACTTCAGTTTGAAGAGTCGCTTGTATAGGTGGTTTCCCTGGTGGCTCAGATGGTTAAGAATCTGCCTGCAATGTGGGAGATCTGGGTTCAATCCCTGGGTTGGGAAGATCCCCTGGAGAAGGGAACAGCAACCCACTCCAGTATTGTTGCCTGGAGAATTCCATGGACAGAGGAGCTTAGCTGGCTACAGTCCATGGGTCACAAAGAGCTGGACACGACTGAGCCCCTAACACTTTCACTTTCGTCTGGGTGCCCTGGGCGCTCTGTCCTCCCATCCGCTCCCTTCAGTGACGCAGACATTCCCTGCCAACGTCGTGGGCCGTCTCTTCCCTGGGCCTCCTGGGAAGGGGGTGGTGGGGCAGAGAGCCCAAGCTCAGGGAGCCGCAGAACCATGTGCCTGCGTCCTTGGCCCAGCACCCTGCTTCTTGTGTCCGCTGCTTCAGTCCTGCAGGTGCCAACTATGTGCCTGGTGCTGTAAGCAGCTAGACAGCCAGGACCCCTTCGCTTGAAGACCTCAGGCCCTGGTGAGGCCGACAGATGTCACCCGATGATGGTCATGGTGGTGCTGGGAAGGGACACTGTTTGGAGGATGCTGGATGGAAAGCCACTGGGGGTGGGGGCCACTCCTCCATGGAGTTCCAGGAGAAGTCAGTGACGGAGCCAGCCCTGTGGGGTGCTTTTGTTGTTCAGTCGCTAGGGCTAAATCGTGTCCGACTCTGCAACCCCATGGACGGCAGCACACCAGGCTTCCCAGTCCTGCACTATCTCCCAGAATTTGCTCAAACTCATGTCCATTGAGATGCCATCCGACCATCTCATCCTCTGTCGCCCGCTCTTATCCTGTCCTCAATCTCTCCCAGCTTCAGGGTCTTTTCCAATGAGTCAGTTCTTCACATCATGTGGCCAAAGTATTGGAGCTTCAGCTTCAGCCCTTCCAATGAATATTCAGGGTTGACTGAATAAATGAATCCAATTCAATCCTATTATATTTAGGATTGACTAGTTTGCTCTCCTTGCAGTCCAAGAGACCCTCAAGAGTCTTTTCCAGCACCACAGTTTGAAAGCATCAATTCTTCGGCGCTCAGCCTTCTTTATGGTTCACCTCTCACATGTGTACATGACTACTGGAAAAACCATAGCTTTGATTATATGGACCTTTGTTGGGGTATTGGGGGGAGCGTTTCAGGCAGAAGGGGAGGTTAGAAACAGGAAGCTAGTGGGTGCTAGCAGAAGAATGTGGGAAGAGGGATAGACTCTAAGGTCTGAGGTGGGGGCTGGTGGTGAGGTCAGGGTGAGGCTGGCTCTTGGCCCTGAAGGGTGGTGCTGCGCTGGATTCTGGCCCCAGTGGAGGTGACTGGAGGGTTTCCACAGGAGAACGTCAGGCCTGGCCCCGGAGGAATTGGCTCGCGTGGTTACAGGGCTGGGAGTGAACTGCGTGGGCACGCTGGCGGCCCAGGAAGGCCAGTTTGGTGACGTCATCCAGCCTGAGTCTGGAGGCCTGAGCCCCAGCGACACTGGAAACCGCAGTCTGAGGGCAGGAGGAGGTGCCAGGAGCCACCCCAGCTCACGGGGTGGGGCCGGAGGTGTGTTCCTTCAGGCTTTGGGGGACGGCACCTGCTCTCCTGCATCCACGTTCAGTACTGACCCCACCTGGGAGCACCCCCAGACTCCCCCAGAAGGTGTGCCCCTTCGGGGTACCCAGGGAGGGGTCACATGGACACAGGGGTCCACATCTTGGGCAGGGGTGGCATGTTGTGTGTGCCAGTGTGAGCTGGGGACAGGGTGGGGGGGGCGCCCCAGAGGCAAGGCCTGAGAAGGGGGCGGGGGGCACCCTGGGGGCACGGCCTGGGCAAGGCTCCGGATGTCTGGGCCACAGAGCTCCCGTTCCAGCTCTGGGCCGGGACACCTGGACATGCTCCCAGATGGGCTGCATTTGAGAATGAGGGGGCGGAGGCGGGGCCTGCCAGCCTGGGAGGGGAGCCCCCCACGCCGGCCACCTCCCACCCCTCACTCCTCAACCCCCCCACCTCCCCCACCTGTGCCACCCCTGCCCTCCCCTGACTGCCCCAGGACAGATGGGGAGCTGATGGGGGGCGTGGCCAGCAGCTCGGCAGGCCCAGCAGGCCTCACTGCCCAGCTGGACTTGGCCTGGGTCTCCTCCCAGTGCCTTGGGGCTGGTTCGTCCGCGCCCCGTCTGCAGTGAATGCGCCCACAGGCCCAGGCGCTCGGAGCAAGGCCTGGCTCCCGAGAGGCAGAAGGCCAGGGCCTTCTTCAAGTGTGTTTGACGGAGAGGCTTCTCTGCCCGGGGCTGGTGACTCACTGCTTTTCTGGGACACGTACTGTGTGTGTGTTGTGGGAGGGGGTGTGGGATCACTGAACCCGTCTCCTTGCCTTCCATTTCCTGTGGATATAAGTAAAGACCACCTAAAGGAGACAGGCTGTTTCTGCAAAGCCTGCTTCACAGGGAGTCTGCCACTCTCGCTGCATTTGACGGGGACTCAAGGCCGCCCCCAAGGGAGACAAGTTTACATTAAAAAACAAACGAACAAACAAAAAGAGCTTAACATCTGAAAAAGGTACTATGCCATATTAATAAAATAAAAAACAAATTATATGATCATCTCAATAGAAGCAGGAAGAGCATTTGACAAAACTCAACATTCTTTTATGATGAAAACACTCAACAAGCTCAAAATAGAAAGGAACGTCCTCCATTGGATCAGGGGTGTTTACAAATGACCACAGCTAACATCACAGCTAGTGGTAAACTCTGAGCATGGCCCCCATGAGATCAGGGACAAGGGAAGGACTCCAAAGCCTGCCACTTCTCTCTCTCTCCCTCTCTGACTTTCTCTCCTTCTCTTTCCATATGTATATGTATATATTTTATTGAAATATAGTTGACTTACAATGCTGTGTTAATTTCTGCTGTACAGCGAAGTGATTCAGTTATACATGTATCGAATATATTCACAGGATACTGAATATAGTCCCCTCTGCTCTACAGTAGGACCTTGTGGTTTACCCATCTTATACTTAATCGTTTGCATCTGCTAAGCCCAGTCCTTCCCTCCCTGATCCACCTTCCCCTCGGTAACCACAAGTCTGTTCTCTGTGTTTGTGAGTCTCTGTTTTGTATGAATTCATTTGTGTCGTATTTTAGATTCCACATGTAAGTGATAACATATGCTGTTTGTCTTTCTCTTTCTGACTTACTTGATCATCTCTAGGTCCATCCGTGTTGCTGCATACCCCTGCCACGTCTATTCAACATTGTCCTACAAGTTGTGGCCAGGGCATTTAAGCAAGATGAAGGAATAAAAAGACACCCATATGGGAAAGGAAGGCATAACCTATCTCTATTTGCAGATGACATGATGTCTTGTATGGAATCCACATGCAGAAAGTTAAAACAATAAATAAATATGCTCAACAGTTGGCAGAATACAAGGTCAGTATACAGGTACTTCCCTGGTGGTCCAGTAGTTAAGAATCTGCCTTGCAATGCAGGGGACGTGGGTTTGATCTCTGGTCGGGGAACTGAGGTTCCGCATGCCACAGAGCAGCTAGGCCTGCGTGCAGCAGCTCCTGTGTCCCACAGGCCACATCTAGAGAGTCCATGTGCCCAAGGAAGGACCCCACGTGCCGCAACTGAGACCCAACACAGCCGAAAAAAGAGAGATCAATACACAAAAGTCAGTTGTACAGCTCTACACTAGCAATGGGCAGTCCAAACGTGGAATTAAGAAGACAGTCCCATGTGTAACAGCAGTAACAAAACACCTAGCAATGAATGTGGCAGAAGAAGCATAAGACTTCTTTTGCATAAGCGTAAGTGTACTTCTTGTAGTACCCTGAAAACTACAAGACATTGCCAAAAGCAGTTAAAGAAGGTCTGACGAAATGCGAAGACAGCCGGCGCTCACGGATCCGAAGCTACGGCAGCATGGTTCTGCCGCTAGTGCCCCCACATTGATCTGCAGCTGCGTTGAAATCCCTATCAAAACGCCAGCTGGCCTTTCACAGTCTGATCCTGACATTCTTGTGGGGATGCAAGGGCCCCAGAATAGCCGAAACAATCTTAAGAAGAAGAAAGCTGTTGGAGTCACATGCCCGATTCAAACTTACCGCAGAGCTACAGAGATCAAGGCAGCGTGGCACTGGCCTAAGGACAGACAAGCGTGTCAGTGGAACGGCATCGAGAGTCCAGAAATAAACATTCGCACCCACAGCCAATCGGTCTCTACAAGGACACCCAGACGATTCGAGGAGAAAAAGAATAGTCTTTTCAACAACTGGTGCTGAGACAGCTGAAACTCCCAAGGCAAAAGAATGAAGGGAGGGCCACACCTCACACCACACATAGACAGCAACTCAGAACGGTCACAGAGCTCAGTGTAAGAGCGGAAGCTATAAAACTCTCAGAGAAAAACGCAAATCTTCATGACCTTGAGTTAGACAATGATTTCATATACACAACCCCAAAGCACACGCAAAATTAGAAAAAAACAGCAGGTGGGGAGTTCCCTGGTAGTCTAGTGGTTAGAACTCCGTGCTTCCACTGCTATGGCCTGGGTTCAATCCCTGGTTGGGGAATTCAGATCCTGCAAGCCATGGGGTGTGGCTGAAAGAAAAGAAAAAGGAAAAAGTAGGTAAATTGGACTTGGTAAAAATGTTCAATTCTTGTGTATCAAAGGACACTGTGTATTGAGATTATATGATTTCAAATCTACTCTTTTTTTTTCAAATCTACTTTTGACAATTTAAGTGACAATGTATTAATCCACTGATTATGGCAAAGACAAATGTTTTTAGAAGTAAAGTTGTTTGGAGAGGAGGGATAAATTAGGAGGTTGGGATTAACACGCACTACTACATACAAAATAGATAACCAACAAAGACCTACTTATAGCACAGGGAACTCAACTCAATATTCTGTATTAACCTGTATGGAAAAAGAATCTGAAAAAAAAGAAAATATATATATATATATATAACCTATTCACTTTGCTGTATGCTCAAAACTAACAGAACATTGTTAATGAAACTTGCAGCCACATAACATAAAAATTAAAAACAAAGCAAGCAGGAAAGAAGTAAGGTTTCGATATAAGAATAGGCTGTGTCAGGATGTCATCGTATTTATCAGAGCTCAGCTGCTCAAAGGGCCCCCTGGGGGCTTATCAATAAGAACATGTGAAAAAGCCACCGTGGTGCCCGGACATTAGAGCTGTAAATACCAAGAGTCTGTGACCGCGGAGCCAGACTGCTGATGCAGCTCTCTGAAGCCCTCGGCTTGGTAGAGGTGACTCCTTTATGAGAAATGGTGACGAATGGTGCAACTGTGTCGCCAAGGAGATCCGCCTTCCAGCCGACAGCAGCACCTCGGTTCCCCAGCAACAGGAGAGACTTTTATTTCTGCGCTGGCAGCTGGACATCTCTGTGGAGGAGCCCAAACTTGATTCAAAAGGTACATCTCAGCTGAATTTAGACTTGGTGCTTTTTACTGCCCTCTGGCTGGAGCGATGGAGTAACCCGTCATTTGTTTGGAGTGTGTTATTTCTATTGGCTCATGAAGAGACGTTACCCTGTGTGCTCATGATATTATTGTTACCCCTGCAGTAACGGCATAGGGGTACAGCACCCACCTGCCAACGCAGGAGACGCAAGGAACGTGAGTTCGGTCCTGGGTTGGGAAGATCCCCTGGAGAAGGAAATGGCACCCCACTCCAGTCTTCTTGCCTGGAGAATCCCATGGGCAGAGGAGCCTGGTGGGCTGCAGTCCGCAGGGTCATAAGTAGTCAGACAAGCATGGCGTGGCAGTGAACCTGTGCTAAATAAAGCGTTGGCAAAGATAATCTCAGTCCCTCGGCATGATCTGCCACCCCCTAACAAGACACCATCATTGAGAAAGTGGGGGAAGTGGGGCACAGCCCAGGAAGTGGGGGATAGTATTGGTAAGTCTGATATCTGATAAGAGACTAGTATCCTCAAGGTGTAAAGAATGCGTAGCAACAGCAAAAAGGCAAACAACTCAACTTAAAAATGGACAGAGAATTTGAATAAACTTTTTTTGTTTGGACTAAGCAGCTTGTGGGATCTTAGTTCCCCAAACAAGGAGAGAACACACACCCTCTGCAGTGAGAGTGTGGAGGCCTAACCACTGG
Organism: Bubalus kerabau; assembly: GCF_029407905.1. Lineage (NCBI taxonomy): Eukaryota > Metazoa > Chordata > Mammalia > Artiodactyla > Bovidae > Bubalus > Bubalus kerabau. The sequence goes on along the minus strand of NC_073628.1, from coordinate 1,897,807 downwards.
ACTGCCAGGGAATTCCCTGAGTAAACATTTCCCAAAGAAGATGGGTCGTGTGGCCAGTAAGCACACGGGAAGATCTCAGTGTCATTAGTCATCAGGGAAACGCAAATCAGAAGCACCGTGAGTCATGTCTTCACACCCGCTGGGGCAGCTACTACAGAAAAGACAGACACTACCAAGTGCTTTGAAGAACGTGGAGCAACCGCAGCCCTCAGACCCTGCTGGTGGGGATGTAAAACGACGCAGTCCTTTTGGAAAATAGTCTGGCAGTTCTTCAAAATGCTAAACAGAGTTCCCACATGATCCAGCAAGGCCTCTTAGGTGCATTCCCAAGAGAAACGAAACCACACGTCCATTCAAAGACGTGTCTAGCATTGTTCATAACAGCTAAAGGGTGGAAGCAACTCATGTGGCCATGGATGGATGAGCAGATACACAAGTGTGGACCGCCTGTACCGTTCAGCCATACACAGGAAGGAAGTTGTGACACGGGCCGCACAGTGGTAACCCTGAAACCATGATGCTGAGCAAAAGAAACCCGTCACAGTAGGCCATGGGTTAAATGATTCTGTTTATGGCTAATGTCCAGAATAGGCCGTCAACCAAAAAACAAAATTCACCACCTAAAAGCTGCGAGTTATGTTCTATTCTGTGAGTATTTATAAGACCTTCAAGCCCAGGAGACAGGGAGACAGTGTCCCCAGTGACCCTGAGAGGACGCGAGGGGCGGAGCCAGCTTATGGAGAAGGTTTGTAACAGGGGCAGTTGGTACACGTGGGCTGTCTTCTCGGGGTGTTGAAATGTTACGTTAGGTAGCACAGCTCTGTGGGTGTACAAAGACCTCTGAACTGTGTATTTTACATCAGTGAATTTGATGGTATACAAATTGCATCTCAATAAAGCTGAAACATGTGAGAACTGAACCATGAAGAAGGCATCAGTTCAGTCGCTCGGTCGTGTCTGACTCTCTGCGACCCCATGGACTGCAGCACGCCAGGCCTCCCTGTCCATCACCAACTCCCGGAATCTACCCAAACTCATGTCCATTGAGGCAGTGATGCCATCCAGCCATCACCGAAGAACTGCCGTTGTCTGACTGTGGTGCTGGAGAAGACTCTGGAGAGTCCCTTGGACTGCAAGGAGATCAGGCCAGTCAGTCCCAAAGCAGATCAACCCTGCATACTCACTATGGACGTGGGGCTGCTGCTGGTCCCAGGCTGAGGCGTCTGCTTACTGCTCGGCCGCAGGAGCCCTGGCAGGGTGGAAATCTTAGCCCAGAGGAGTTGGAGGAGGTCCTGCCTTGGGGAGAAGCACAGAGAGGGTCTGTGTCCGGTTTGGGGGGTGGGGGCCTCAGGTGGAGGGAGGCGGGGCCCCTTAAACTTGTCCCCGGCCTCCCAAGCCCTCAGCTAGAGGCTCCTGGGTCTTCCTTCCAGTACAGTCTATGGTACCATCGTCTCCTTTGTGTCAGTGAGATGCAGACACAGAGGGGACGCTGAGTCCCGGCTGCCCAGCTGAGACCCCAGGGAGACATAGGCACTGCCCACGTTCTCCGTCCGCCGCTCGTTCCCACATGTGTGGGGAGGGGGCCCCGAACCACGACGAGTCCACTGGGAGCGGGAAACGTGCTTGAAGGGGGCTCTCTCCATCCTGAGACGAGGAGCACCCAGGACCCAGGGGCCCCGTCTGGTGCGTGAAGCAGAGAGTGGGGTCTGAGACGTATCCTGCTGGCGCTTCCCGCGGACGAGCTGGTGGGTCTTTCCAGAGGAGGCCCGGAGGCCCCCAAGCAGCCCACTGTGACGAGGAGGGCTGTGCTGGTGGAGACGTGGGCTGGGGAGTGGGGGCAGGGCCCTCAGGATCGAAAGCTTGGTGGTGCGGGTGGGGGTGGTTAATACAGCTTCCATTCTTAAGATTAAGGAAAATGAAGAGCAATCAATGCTGCCTACCAAAGGACTCAGCTCTGGTTTCTAAATCAATACTAAATAATCAAATAAACTGGGAGACAAAATTTAAAATCAAGACCAGCAGAAAGAGGTGGGGGGGCAGCAGTGGATGGGGGAGGGGGCAGGGGGCAGGGACAGGTCTGGGGTCTCAAGGGCCCCCCGCGCAGAAGCTGACCCCAGGTACGGTGGGGCTCTGGGAGGAGCCGGAGGAGGGTGGGATGTTCCCTGTGTTCTGATGCCTCGGGGGTGACTCTGGGGCTGGATTCAAGGTGGGCGGGGGTCCTCAGGGGCCCAGGTGGGTGGTGAGGTAGAGGCAGTGAAGGCCTGACTATCAGGGGGCAGGCCAGGAGACTGGCAAGAGGGGCACCGAGGGACTTGGCTGCCCTGTGGGGGTGAAGAGACCATTTCCTGAGGGGGGCAGGGTGCAGTGCAGGGCCTGGATCTGGGGGCTCGGGATCCGACTGGGCCTCAGCAGGGGGCAAGACGAGGCTCCCCCTGCCATCTGTCCTTCTGTCTCCCCAGAGTCCGTCATTCGGGAGAGGCAGGCGTCGGGTGGCGGGGGTTGGGGGCCTCCGCCGGGGCCTCATCCACGCCTCCCCCTTTTCCCCACTGGGTGCCCGGCCTGAGGTGCTATGCTGGGCTGATGCCAGGGCCTGGGTGCAGCCACATGGCCTTGGACCTCAAACAGCAGGCTCAGGCCAGGCAGGCGGGTGAGTCCCACAGCCCGTCCCCAGGGGGTCCTCCTGGGGGCTGGTCCCTTTCACCACTTGGGCCACGTCTTGCTACAAAGCTCCCACTCAGCACTGAGGCCTGGCCAGCAGCCCCCCGCTCTCACTGGCCATGGGGGTCTATGCAGCATGCGGGCCCAGTGAGGCTGAGGGCCCAAGCAGGGCCGGCCCGGCTGAAACTGGCCCTGGGCACAGGGTCTCTGGCTTCCGGACTCTGCCCTGCTCGGCCACCCTCCCAACCCCCCACCCGCTGGGTGCCTTGCGTCTCTCCAGGGCCTCCCCACACCTTGCTGATCTCGGGGTCACTGGATTGGGAACCCCACTCAGGTCAGCCTCCCAGGCAGATCAAGGGGCCCAGCTGACCCAGAGCTCAGGTGCACTGGGTGGACTGGGGGAAGGGCTCCGAGCTCCCTGAGCGTGAGGCTGGGGAGAGCGAGGCTGGGCCCCCTCCCAGACGTGCCCGAGCAGGAATGGGGGAGCGGGGAGGAGAGCCCAGGGAGGCCCCAGCCTTGCCTCCCCACCTGGTCTGGGCCCTGCTGCACCCTGGGGGCATTCACGCAGTCTGCTGTGGCCTGTCGGGGTTTAGCCAACGTGTGTAAATGAGTAAGCGGAGCCCACAGCCCTCCACCCTCCTGGCCTGGCTGCCCAGGGGCAGGCGGGCATGGCCCTGAGTGACTGACCACTGGCCTGTAGGGCCGCCCTCTTCCCTCAGATCCTGGCCCAGACCATGTCCCCCTCCCTGCTCCTTCCATCTCACAGAGCCCCGAGCCGCGAGCATGCCGTGTCCCCGGACGTGGCCGTCTCCATGCTGAGCTTGATCACCGGCGCCCGCGCTCCTGGTCCAGCTCCGCCTTGTTTCCCAGGAGCCCCTCCGTGCAGGGTGTGGGTCGGGCACAGCACCCTCTGGGCTGGTGGGAGGTGGGGTCTTCTCTGTCTCGGTCTCTAACTCCAGACTCCCTGTTCCGCGCCCCCTCATGCCACCCAATATGTGCCCCGGTCCCCTGGGGCCGGGGTGGAGCTGAAGACCTGCAGGTCTCCGCGGGCGTTGCCTGTCTGGCCCACCCATGAGGCTCCCCACCCGCCTCCCGAGCTCTGCCAGCCCCTCAGCGTCCCTCCCAGGGCAGGGGGGCCACCCTGCCTCCCGCACCCGGTGTCCTGCTCCGAGAGCGCGCGCCCTGCCATGCTCCTCGGTCTGTGCCGCGCAGGCTCTGGGGTCACATGGAACCGTCTGTGGAGGTTTTCGGTTTTCCTTCGCTCCAGGTGACATCCTGCCCACACCCCACTCCCAGTTCCCCCAAGTCCTCTCTACCTCTTTGTTTTTCTATCTCCAAAGTAGTTTCTGCGTATCACCAGGAAAGTAGGTTTTGGTGGGGAGGGAGCTGGGAGGACCCTTTAGTGACCAGGACAGGCCTCCGATCACAGACGGGGGGAGGGGGCAGCTCCCGGGACAGACCCGAGAAGTCCAGGGCACAGCAGCCCCCTCCTCCCGGGGGCGCGGTGCGCGGCCTCAGGGTGCTGCCTTCAGTGGCCCTAGTCTCTTTGCTTCTAACGGTTGGGCTTTCCCCAGACTTCCTGCTCAAAGTCCAGAGACTCGGGCACCCAGTGTCTCCCAGGGTGTTATCTTTTCACCTTTGACCAGATCAAAGGATGCTGGCGAGACCCTGATCCCTGCAGGGCCCTGGGATCCAAGGTTGTGAAGGACAGAACATGTGTAAGGAAGGGCCTGGGTTCTGCTGCTGCTGAGGCTGCATGGGGCCCCCGGCAGGGCCTGGACTGGGAGGCGCAGGCCTGGACAGCCTTATGGCTCCTGTACCTCGTGCTGCTGGGCCTCCCAGAGGAGCCGCCACCTCCAGCCATGTGATGTCTGCCCGCCTCCCTCTCCAGCCAACCCTCTGCGTCTCACCTGCTCTGCTCCCACGATAGCGGGGGAGAGCTGTGGGTTGAATTGTGTCCCCGACAAGCTTGTATGTTGACGTCCTAACCCCCAGTACCTCAGAATGTGACTGTATTTGGGAATAGGGCCTTCATGGAGAGTTATTGAATCGGCATTTGGAGTGGATCCTAAATCCAGGGGCAAGTGTTCTCCGCAAGGAATGTGGAGACTGGACTCTGACACAGGGAGAGGCCACAGGGAGAGGCCACGTGGAGATGAAGGCGGAGGCCGGGGGTGGGCTTCTCCAAGCCAAGAAACCCAGCAAACCGCCAGGAGCTGGGAGACAGGCCTTTCCCAGTGGTCCTTCACAGCCCTTGGAGGAACCAGCTAAGCCCACACCTTGACCTTGGACTTCTGGCCTCCAGGCTGTGAGAGAGTAAACCTCTACTCCCTGATTCATCCAGGCTGTGGTATTTTGTCACACAGTAGCCCTAGATGGCTGTGAGACTTAGATTTGGTTCTTTTTTTTAAACTGGAGTGTAATTGCTCTGACCTCCTTGCAGTCCAAGGAACTCTCTTCTCCAGCACCACAGTTTGTCAATTCTAAAGGAAATCAACCCTGACTACTCACTGCAAGGACTGATGCTGAAGCTCCAATACTTTGATGGAAAGAGCCAACTCATTGGAAAAGACCCTGATACTGGCAGAGATCGAAGGCAGAGGAGAAGAGGGTGACAGAGGGTGAGATGGTTGAATGGCATCACCGATTCAATGGCCATGAACTTGGGCAAACTCTGGGAGATGGTTAGGGACAGGAATGCCTGATGTGCTGCAGTCCATAGGGTTGCAAAGAGTCGGACATATTTAACTTACTTGCAGAGTACATCATGAGAAACGCTGGGCTGGATGAAGCACAAGCTGGAATCAAGATTGCTGGGGCAAATATCAATTAACCTCAGATATGCAGATGATACCACCCTTATGGCAGAAAGTGACGAAGAAATAAAGAGCCTCTGGATGAAAGTCAAAGAGGAGAGTCAAAAATTTGGCTTAAAGATCAACACTCAGAAAAAAAAAATCATGGAATCCAGTCCCATCACTTCATGGCAAATAGATGGAGAAACAGTGGAAAAAGTGGCAGACTCTATTTTGGGGGGTTCCCAAATCACTGCAGATGGTGACTGCAGCCATGAAATTAAAAGATGCTTACTCCTTGGAAGAAAACCTAGAGAGCATATTAAAAAGCAGAGACATTACTTTGCCAACAAAGGTCTGTCTAGTCAAAGCTATGCTTTCTCCAGTAGTCATGTACGGATGTGAGAGTTGGACCATAAAAAAGCTGAGCACTGATGAACTGATGCTTTTGAGCTGTGGTGTTGGAGAAGACTCTTGAGAGTCCCTTGGACAGCAAGGAAATCAAACCAGTCAATCTGAAGGGAAATCAACCCTGAATACTCCTTGGAAGGACTGATGCAGAAGCTGAAACTCCAGTATTTTGATCGTCGGCTGGGAACAGCTGACTCATCGGAAAAGACCCTGATGCTGGGAAAGATTGAGGACAGAAGGAGAAGAGGGTGTCAGAGGATACAATCACTGGATTGCATCGCTGATGCAAAGGACATAAACGGGCAACCTTCGGGAGACGGCAAGGGACAGAGAACCCTGGCGTGCTGCAGTCCATGGGGTCACAGAGAGTCAGACGTGCCTGGGCAACCACACAACAACAGCAGCTCTTCCCATCAGGGGCCACAGTACTGGGGCTTCCGCTTCAGCATCAGTCCTTCCAATGAGCACTCGGACTGCTTTCCTTTAGGATGGACTGTTCGGATCTCCTTGCAGTCCAAGGGACTCTCAAGAATCTTCTCCAACACCACAGTTTAAAGGAATCAATTCTTTGACACTCAGCCTTCTTTATAGTCCAACTCTCACATCCATACATGACCACTGGAAAAACCATAGCCTTGACTCTATGGACCTTGTTGGTAAAGTGGTGTCTTTGCTTTCTAATATGCTATCTCAGTTAGTCAGTTCAGTCACTCAGTCATGTCTGACTCTTTGCAACCCCATGGACCACAGCACACCAGGCTTCCCCATCCTTCACCACCTCCCAGAGCCTGCTCAGACTCATGTCCATCGAGCTGGTGATGCCATCCAACCATTCCATCCTCTGTTGTCCCCTTCTCCTCCTGCCTTCAATCCTTCCCAGCATCAGGGTCTTTTCCAATGAGATAGCTCTTCGCATCAGGCGGCCAAAGGATTGGAGCTGCAGCTTCAGCATCAGTCCTTCCAATGAATATTCAGGACTGATTTCCTTTATGATGGACTGGTTGGATCTCCTTGCAATCCAAGGGATTCTCAAGAGTCTTTTCCAACACCACAGTTCAAAAGCATCAATTCTTCGGTGTTCAGCCTTCTTTATGGGGTGTGTCACAGGAGAGTGTGTTCAATATCCACACACTTATTCAAATTCTCTGTGAGGCAGCACACTCAAGACCCGCTTCTACAGCCTCTCCCAGTGCCCAGCGAGGTCCTGCGGTTTCCTCTGTGTCTTGTCCTCGTCATGTCTGAATCAGCTCAGGGCTTATGGCAGCCTTGGTCCCGAAGTGGGTGGGAGATGGAATTCCACGCCAGTAAACGGGCAGAAGCCACATGAGGGCTTCATGTGTCAGCCTGACTGGGTCACGGGGAGCACAGATATTTATTCAAACATTCTCCTGAGTGTATCTGTGTTTCTAGAGGAACTTAGTGTTGGAGTGCGTAGACTGGATAAAGCAGGAGGCCTGCCCCTGAAGGTGGGCCTTGTCCAATCATGTGAAGGCCCACAAAGAGCAAAAGGCTCAGTGAGAGGGAACTCCCCTAGCCTGGTCAGGAGCCCGGACACAGGGACAGTCTTTCCCTGCCTTCAGACTCAGGCTGCAGTGTGGGCCCTCCTGCAGACCCGAGCCCACTGGCTTTTGGACTAGAACTGATACCTTCTGTTCTCCAGGTCCTATGCGCTGACTGCAGGTCCCAGGGCTGCCCAGCCTCCCCGATGGTGTGAGCCAGTTCCTTGTCATCGGAACCCTGATTTCTACGCTGTGTCTTCTGCTACAGGAGCCTGACGTCAGCAGGGGACTGCCCTGCCATCCCTGGAGCCAGGTGTGTGGATCTGGAGGGGACTGGCCTATGGGACTCTTCCCAGCCAAGCCCCATGTCCATCTCAGGTGGGGCTGAGACAGGAGGGAAGCGGACAGGGCACAGCCTTTGAAAGAATGGCTGAGCCCGAGGACATGGCAGAAACGGGCTAGAACCAGGTGGGTCCAGGATGGTGGACGGGCTGACTTCCACTAGACCTTGAGTCTCAGTATTATTGTTGTTGTTCAGTCGCTCAGTCGTGTCCGACTGTTTGTGACGCCATGGACTGCAGCACGTCAGGCTTTTCTGTCCTTCACCATCTCCTGGAGTTTTCTCAGACTCATGTCTATTGAGTAAGTGATGCCATCCACCCATCTCATCCTCTGTCATCCCCTTCTCCTCCTGCCCTCAATCTTTCCCAGCATCAGGGTTTTTTCCAATGAGTCAGTTCTTCTCATCAGGTGGCCGAAGTACTGGAGCTTCAGTTTCAGCATCAGTCCTTCCAATGAACATCAGGCCTGATTTCCTTCAGGACTGACTGGCTTGATCTCCTTGCAGCTGTCGACTGAAAAAAATATACAACTTGAGTGTTGTGTGTTGAGTTCTATTTGGGGCAAAATTAGGACTGCAGCCCAGGGACAGCATCTCAGAGAGCTCTGAGAGCCTGCTCCAAAGCAGCAGTGGGGGAAAGGCAATACATGCGGTCTTGGAGAAGGGAGAGCGCAATACCACGAAGCGCTCATTTTACAAAAGGTGTTTTGTTAGTTGTGAGGCTCTGAGGTCACCATGAAGGGACTTAGGGCTTCTCTAGATATGAGGAGATGCAAGGATTGAGATCATAAAATCTGTTCCTAAAAACATCCAACTGTCTAAAGACCTGTCCCACCAGATTCCCTGGAGCACAGACAGCCTCCACCCACCCTGAACTCACTCAGGGGTTGCAGAAGGTCAGCAGCTATCGCAGCATGGGGTGTAATCTCCGGAGAGTCAGATGGCAAATATCTTTGTTGTTTAACTGTTGGCGATGCTCTTAGTAAGTGCCAATTTGTAGTTGACACAGTCCAAGGGACTCTCAAGAATCTTCTCCAACACAACTGTTCATAAGTATCAATTCTTAGGTGCTCAGCCTTCTTTATGGTCCAATTCTCACATCCATACATGACTACTGGAAAAAACCATAACTTTGACTATATGGATCTTTGTTGGCAAAGTAATGTCTCTGCTTTTTAATCTGCTGCCTAGGTTTGTTATAGCTTTTCTTCCAAGGAGCAAGTGTCTTTCAATTTCATGGCTGCAGTCACCATCTGCAGTGATTTTGGAGCCCGAGAAAATAAAGTCTGTCACTGTTTCCACTGTTTCCCCATCTATTTGCCATGAAGTGATGGAACCAGATGCCATGAATTTTGTCTTTTGTAATGTTGTATGTTAAGCCAGCTTTCTCACTCTCCTTTTTCACCTTCATCAAGAGATTCTTTGGTTGCTCTTTGCTTTCTGCCACTGGGGTGGTTTCTTCTGCATATCTCAGATTATTTCTGTTTCTCCCGGCAATCTTGATTCCAGTGTGTGCTTCTTACAGCCTGGCATTTTTCATGATGTACTCTGCATATAAGTTAAATAAACAGGGTGACAGTATACAGCCTTGACATACTCCTTTCCCAATCTGGAACCAGTCTGCTGTTCCATGTCCACGTCTAACTGCTGCTTCCTGACCTGCATACAGTTTTCACAGGAGGTCCGTCAGGTGGTCTGGTATTCCCATCCTTTTAAGAATTTTTCAGTTTATTGTGATCCACACAGTCAAAGGCTTTAGTGTAGTCAATGAAGCAGAAGTAGATGTTTTTCTGGAATTCTCCTGCTTTTTCTATGATCCAATGGCTGTTGGCAATTTGATCTAATCTCTGGTTCATCTGCCTTTTCTAAATCCAGGTTGAACATCTGGAAGTTCTTGGTTCACATACTGTTGAAGCTTTGCTTGAAGGATTTTGAGCATCACTTTGCTAGCATGTGAAATGAGCACAATTGTGCTGTGGTTTGAAAATTCTCTGGCATTGCCTTTCTTTGGGATTGGAATGAAAACTGACCTTTTCCAGTCCTGTGGCCACTGCTGAGTTTTCCAAATTTCCTGGCATATTGAGCAGCACTTTAACAGCATCATCTTTTAGGATTTAGGATTTGAAATAGCTCAGCTAGAATTCCATCACCTCCATCAGCATTGTCCATAGTGATGCTTTCTAAGGCCTACTTGACTTTGCATTCCAAGATGTCTGGCTCTAGGTCAGTGATCACACCATCATGATTATCTGGGTCATGAAGATCTTTTTTGTATAGTTCTTCTGTGTATACTTGCCATCTCTTCTTAATATCTTCTACTTGTTAGGTCCATACCATTTCTGTCCTTTATTGTGGCCATCTTTGCATAAAATGTTCCCTTGGTTTATACACACACACACACACATATATATATATAAAACATATATATATATATATATATATATATATACACACAGAGGGCTTCCCTTGTGGCTCGGCTGGTAAAGAATCTGCCTGCAATGCAGGAGACCTGGATTCAATCCCTGGTTTGAGAAGGTCCCCTGGAGAAGGGAAAGGCTACCCACTCCAGTATTCTGGTCTAGGAATTCCATGGACTGTACAGTCCATGGGGTCACAAAGAGTCGGACACGACTGAAGGACTTTCACTTCACTTCATCTCATATGTATACAGACATATACACACACGTTCCCTTGGTATATAGTCACAGTACACACTCACTGTGACCCCTCAGCAAGCCAAGTGACATGTCCACAGGTGCCCTGACAGTTCTTATGTCAATCATCAAAGACCGAAAAGTGGGCTGTGGCCCATTTCCTGGAAATCTCCACCATTTCCCCCAAATAGTTAGAATAATCCCCACCCCTTATTACTACTCCATGAAATCACCCAGCCCGTAAAAGCCAGCCACTGCATATTTCGAGGCCGCTCTCACCTTCTGAGATGGCCCACGCTCTGCCAGTGGGGAGTGTTTCTTTTTTAATAAATCGATTTCTTACTTTGTCTCTCACTGAATTCTTTCTGAGATAAGAGATCAAGAACCCAAGCTGCATTAACTCCTGAAACCAGGTGTGAGATCTCAGTTAAAGGACAAGTTTAGGCCATGTTTGAGTCCCAGCCTTATGGGTTCAAATCCCAACCTGAGTTCCATGGTTTCAGGATAACACACTCAACACCACGGCTGCCCATCTCCGGTGACCTTAGCCCCGCTTGTGAGAGCCCGCTGTTGCCCCTCGGATCTCGTCAGCCTTGGCCCTGCCTCACCTGAGGCTGAGGACCCCAGCTCCCCACGTCTGTCCTTCCAGCCCGCTCCCCACGTCTGTCCTTCCAGCTTGCCTTGAGTTCATCTCACATCTGCTTTGTCACCTACTCTCCTGCCATTTCCTGTCTTCACATCTTAGTCACCAACCTAGAACACCCATCCTTCACGCTAATCCTGCCCTTGCTCCTGTTGATCCCGAAAGCTCTGCCTCTGTGCACTGGTCCCAAATTGAACCCCAGAGATAGAGTTTTGGGTGAAGTAGAAAAGAATAGCTTTACCAGGCAGAGGGGGACACATGGGCTCCTGCCCTGAAACCCGTGCGCCCCCACCCTGGGGCGAATCGATGAGGAATTTGATAGTGAGGGTTCAAGGGCAGGGTTGCTAACAAGGATCAGGGTGTGTGCAGGCCCTGCACTCAAGTGGAAGAATCTGCCTGCCAACTCGGGAGATGCAGGTTTGATCCCTGGGTCAGGAAGATCCCCTGGAGGAGGGCATGGCAATCCCCTCCAGTGTTCTTGCCTGGAAAATCCCATGGACAGAGGAGCCTGCTGGGCTGTGGTCCACGGGGTCACACAGTCGGACACGACTGAGGAAGCTGAGCACAGGTACCGGTGGGTCTCCCGATGAGCTTCTCTGGTTCTCAAGGTTATCAAACTGCAGCCTTCTCTGGAATGAAGATGCTAACACCTGCCATTTGTTTGGGGTTTAAGAGGTCAAAGATCCTGTTCTGTGTATCTCTTCGGGTGGAACCAGGACCCTGCTCAATCCTTCACTATTGTATCTCAGCTGCTCCTCCCTTGTCTCCACATCCCTGCCCTTCCCTGATTAGCAACTGTCTGAAAGACTTCCATGCCCAGGATCCCCATGGGGTCTATAGGGTGGGGTTTCGGTGGACATCACATTCCCCTGGTGGGGGGACTTTGTCCGAACACAGTTGCTGGGCCCCAGCATAGTGTTTCTGAGTCATGAGGTCAGCAGGGGCAGGGGGGTGGGGGTGCCATGAGGATCTGAATTTCCACCCCGTTCAGGGGCTGCTTGCTGGTCCAGCCACCACTCTGAAGCTAGATTCTGTTGCAGTAACAAAGTCACCTTATGCTCTCATTCCTTTCCTTCCTCCCACACACAGTCTTACATGGGTTAGATCAGATCAGATCAGATCAGTCACTCAGTTGTGTCTGACTCTTTGCGACCCCATGAATCGCAGCACGCCAGGCCTCCCTGTCCATCACCATCTCCCGGAGTTCACTCAGACTCACGTGCATCGAGTCAGTGATGCCATCCAGCCATCTCATCCTCTGTCGTCCCCTTTTCCTCCTGCCCTCAATCTCTCCCAGCATCAGAGTCTTTTCCAATGAGTCAACTCTTCAAATGAGGTGGCCAAAGTACTAGAGTTTCAGCTTTAGCATCATTCCTTCCAAAGAAATCCCAGGGCTGATCTCCTTCAGAATGGACTGGTTGGATCTCCTTGCAGTCCAAGGGACTCTCAAGAGTCTTCTCCAACACCACAGTTCAAAAGAATCAATTCTTCGGCACTCGGCCTTCTTCACAGTCCAACTCTCTCATCCATACATGACTGTCATGAGAGTGTATGTTCCTCAGTTCTTTGTCTCGTCACAACAAAGATTTGGAGCAACGGACATTAAAGCCCTTGGTGCGTCACAGCTCTCGGGTCTTGGACAAACCATGCTACAGCTCTTAGGCAAATCAGTGTTACAGCTCCATTTTATTTAGAAGATAGCAGGAGAATCCAAGACTCAAAGAGAAGAGAGTGGAGGAGTGTGTGGGGAGGGAGGTGGCCAGGGGGGGAGAGAGAGAGAGAGAGAGAGAGAGAGAGCGCGCGCGCGCGCACGCACGCGGGAGAGAGAGTCCGTGAGAAAGCGCTTTGGCTCCTCCTTTTATATGTTTTTTCCTCCACCTGGGGCTGCCCTATGCAAATTGGGCTTAACCAGGAGTGCTGTTTGTTCTGCCTTAAGTCTTCACTCTGGTCCTCGGACCTTCCTGTCTTTTAGCCACTGCCATTTTGGACTCCTTTTCCCTATTCTACCTACCTAACATTCCCCCCTCAAGAGATGGGAGGCCCAATTCTTTGTGAATAGGGGCATCGAGGTCTTTCTGACTACTTCCTGCTGAACTGGGACGGTGAGGAGTATTGGGCCTCCCCCTCTTGCTAGTCTCAATCTTCAGAGTCCTTATAGCGGTGTCCAAGGGTGTGTGATATTTTCCGTGGTCAGCTTATCTTTGTTGAACTGGCACTGCATGTTGTAGCTGGTTGACCTGGGCAGAGACAAAACAGGTTAGACAATTGACAGTACATGGAATAATCATAGGCATCATCAATATAGCATAACGAGGATTAGTAGGGACATTGGTCAATTTTAAATTCACATCACCAGCATGGCTCAAGTCCCTCCTTGTTCAGGGATCAGAAGATCTATCTCCTGTCTATTTTGGAGTACAGTCTCTGTCAAGCTGTGTTGGCTCCTTAGAGTTATCCTGAGAAATCTTATCCCCAGAAACCAGATTTTGGGGGTGTTCATTAGAATGACACTCATTGGTAGTTCTAAATAGGTATCTGAGATCTCCCAGGGGCTCACAGGTGTATTGAGTGTCCTCTTCTGTTTTCTTCCATGGCTTGACTCGTGAATAGTGAATCCAGGAGTCATGTCCTGGTACCTTGACTGCTGTGGGGGTAGAAAGTATTACAGGGTAGGGGCCCTTCCATGTGGACTGGACTTTAATAAGGACTTGAGTTCCTGGAGCACATAGTGGTGACTCTTTAGAATCTTTTGGGTCCTGGTTGACACCCCACAAGCGTATATCCTGTTGGAATTGCCCAATGGCCACGGTATAAGACTGGAGGGTCTGAGCCTCTGGATCTAGGAAGAGGTCAATGACATAAACAAAAGGTCTGCCATAGAGTATCTCATAAGGACTAAGACCAACCTGTTCCTTAGGGGCAGTGCGGGTGCGGAGGAGAGTTATTGGTAAAGCCTCCTTCCATCCCAGGGAGGTCTCCTGGGTTATCTTTTTTATCGCTGATTTTAAGAATTGATTGGCTCTTTCTACTTTTCCTGAAGACTGAGGCCTCCAGGCACAATGGAGATAATAAGTAATGCCCAATGCTTTCGAGACCCCTCGGGTGACCTTAGAAGTAAATGATGTCCCACTGTCACTTTGTAATGACCTGGGCAGACCAAATCTCAAAATGATTTCATGGAGCAGTTTTTTAACTACCTCCTCAGCCTTCTCGGTCCGGGTGGGAAAGCCTTCAATCCATCCTGTGAATTATCTATCATAACTAATAGGTATTTATACCCTTGAGAAACTGGCATCTGGGTGAAGTCCATCTGCCAGTCCTCTCCTGGGTAGGCCCCACGTCGTTGGACAGGCTGGGCCAGCTGGGGTCTTCGAGCTCCTTGAGGGTTGTTTAATTGGCACGTGGGACAAGAGGAGACTACCTGTCTTATAGTTGTTTGGAGGCCTGTTCCTCTGAAGGACCTTTCTAGTAATCTTTGGAGGGCCTTTTCTCCTAAATGAGTAGTGGCATGTAAGGAGTTAATGAACTTCCATTGGAGGCTTCCAGGCAGAAAAAGGAGTCCCTCCTTTTGGAACCACCCCATATGATCTTCTTGAAAGCCCTCGATCTTAGCTTTAAGAGTCTCTCCTTCAGTATATGAAGGAGTTTCTGGCAAATTAGTCTGTGGAACTAAGGTGGCAATCCCTATTAGGTCATGGTTCTGTAATGCTGCTCTCCTAGCTGCCTGATCAGCTGCTTGGTTCCCTCGTGCCACTTCTGTGCTCCCTTTTTGGTGTCCTTTACATTGGGAGACTGAAACCTCAGCGGGCAGGTGGACTGCCTCCAAGAGTCGAAGAATCTGATCACCACATTTGATTGGGGACCCTCGGGGGGTCTAGGGGCCCCTTTCTTTCCAAACAGCCGCATGTGCATGTAGCACCAGAAAGGCAGACTTGGAGTCAGTGTAAATGGCTATTCTTTTTCCTTTTCCCAGCTCTAAAGCTAGAGTCAGGGCTATGAGCTCAGCTAATTGGGCTGAAGTACCTGGTGGTAGAGGCTTAGCCTCTATGGTCTCAAAATTGGAGACTACTGCATCCCCGGCTCTTCTTTTTCCATCCAGGACAAAGCTGCTTCCATCAGTGTACCAGATTTCTTCAGGATTGGTCAGAGGATCTTCTGACAATCCCTCTCGGGGTTTTGTCCAGTGGTCCAAGGTTTCTAGACAAGAGTGAAAGGGGAGAGAGCCCTCAGGGGTAGGTAGGAGGGTGGCTGGGTTAAGAACCTCACAAGGGGATATAGTGAGGCCTGGATTTTCCATCAGCATTACTTGATATCTGAGGAGTCTTTGATCAGACATCCATAAATGGCCTCTCCCATTTAGGAGTTGTTTTACTTGGTGGCTGGTAAAAATAGTTTGCCCCCAAAGGAAAGTTTTAAAGCATCTTCTATCATGATTGCAATAGCTGCAGGATTTCAAAGGCAGGGGGGCCAGCCTCGGGTCGTTGGATCGAGCCTCTTGGATAAGTAAGCTACAGGCTGGGGCTCAGATCCCAACCTTTGAGTTCACACTCCCAAGGCTCTTCCCTCTCTTTCATGGACATAAAGTTGGAACGCTTTTTCCGGGTCTGGCAACCTCAAGGCAGGTGCCTGAGTTAAGGCCTGTTTTAGTGTAGCTTCTGCCTCCTTTTGAGGAGTTCCCCACATCAGTGGGATTGAATCATCTCGTCCCTTTAAGCTTTCATATAAGGGCTGGGCAATTAGACCCTAGTTGGGTATCCAGATTCTACAATAACCAGTTAGCCCCAGGAAAGCTCACAATTGTTTTCGAGTCGTGGGGGAGGGCAACTGGAGGATTCCTTGTACCCGATCAGAGGACAGCCTCCTGGACCCGTGTGTAATCTGAACTCCCAGGTAAGTGACCTTTGTCTCAACCATCTGTGCCTTAGCACGGGAGACTTTATATCCCCTTTCTGCCAAGAAGTTTAGAACCTGAATTGCATGTTCTTGGGCACTTTTCTCATCTGGAGAGCAGATTAGTAGGTCATCTACGTATTGTAATATTTTCCCATTAGGTCCCAGGTCCAGATCTAGGAGATCCCGGCTAAGGGCTGTCCAAACAAGTGGGGGCTATCTCTGAACCCCTAAGGTAATACTGTCCAAGTCATCTGTTGGGGTTTTCTTCCTGGAGCCTCCCACTCAAAGACAAAAAGATATTGAGATTCTTTAGCCAGTGGTATGCAAAAAAATGCATCTTTGAGATCCAAGACTGTAAACCACTTGGCACTGGGTGGGATTTCTCCCAAGAGTACATAGGGATTGGGTACTGTGGGATGGAGGGGGACTATAGCTTCATTTATGATCCGGAGATCTTGAACCAGTCGCCAGGTTCCGTCTTTTTTCTTTACTGAGAGGATTGGGGTGTTACATGGCAAGCTGGTGGGGACCAATAGCCCACAAGCAAGGAATTTATTTATTAAAGGCTGTAGTCCCTCCCAAGCCTCTCTTTTGAGAGGGTATTGTTTCCAGTTAGGAAACCGAGTGGGATCTCGGAGGACAATGATGACCGGTTCAGCTTGGTGGGCTCGTCTAGGAATCCCCTGGTCCCACACCTGGGGGTTAATTTTGTCGTCCCATAGTTTTTGGTCCCTCTCTATTGAAGGTGTAATGGGTTCTTCAGTAGTAACCAGGAGCTGTAGAACTCTAGGGGCTGAAAAACTTCCCATCACAAGGCTGGTCCCCAGTTTAGTGAGTATATCTCTTCCCAATAAGGGGGTAGGACACTCAAGGACCACCAGAAACTGGTGGGAAAATATTTGTCCATCCCAGCAACAAAGAAGTGCTCGGGTGAATCTTTTAGTAGTTGCTTTTCCTGTAGCACCCAAAATGGTACAGGTTTGGGAGGAGAAGGCTCCGGAGTAGGAGATCAAGACAGAGTAGGTAGCCCCTGTGTCAACCAAGAAATTCTCGGACCTACCTGCCACACCAGCTGCGCCCTTGGCTCCAGCCCTGTGATGGTTATCTGTGACAGGCGGGCTGGCTGGAGCGGGCCGCTTCAGTCCTCTTGAACCATCGTGAGGGTAGGCTTGGCGCTTGACCTGGAGGCTCTTGGGTCCCCAGGGCAGAGTGCTGCCCAGTGTCCCAGTTGATGCATTTGTGGCAAGCCGTTTAGATGTCACGGTTTGGACACTCTTTGGCCCAATGCCCCGCCTGTCTACAGATCAGGCATCTGTCTCGTGCCTTGTCCCTCAAGGACTTGGGGTTTGCCATAGGGCTTCTCTGGAGGGTGGCCAGCATCTGGGCATGCCTTGTCTCTTTCTTTCTCTCCTTCTCCTGGGCCTTGGCCTCCTTCCCCTGTTCTCTGTTATAAAAGGTATTGGTGGCTGTCTGGACCGTCTCATCTAAAGAGGCAGCAGGGTCCTGCTGTCGTAGCTGCTGTGACTTAGTTCTGATATCTGATGCACAATGGGACAGGAATTTGTCCTTTAAAATCACCCGTCCCTCGTAAGAGTCTAAGTCCAGGTTGGTAAACTTTTGGAGTGCCTCTTTTAGCCTCTCCAGAAAGGCAATGGGGTTCTCATTGGGCTCCGGAGTTATTGCTGAGACTGGGCACAGTCCTGCAAGTAATAGGCTTCTTTATGTTTCCATGGGTGGACTTCCTTAGGGGTGCGTCTTTCTGAAGCTTATCCTACCCAGAACTGTTGCAACCCGAGAGCCATGTGTCCCCAGGTCAGGGTGCAGATCCCCAGGCAGGCTGACGCGTGACAGCCTCCTAGAGATCGAATCCCTGGGCAGGTCGAGGCGTGACGGCCTCCCGAGAATTGGGTCCCTGGGCAAGTCGAGGTGTGACGACCTCCTGGGACCCCTGGGACTAGAGGATCCCCGAACAGGTAGAGGCGTGACAACCTTTTGAAGACTGATCCCTAGGCAGGTCAAGGTGTGATGACCTCCTGGGACCCTCCGGACTGGAGTTTGGGCGTCCCCAAGATGTCCAGTGTGACCAGTATTGGGTAGGATTAGGGGGTTGGGTATTATAGAGTATTTCCCTCCCAAGGCCAGCCATTTTCTGGTTGTCTCTCCAGAAGATTGTAGAGGCACCCTTGTGGGTCTGGATAGGGCTCAGGAAAAGAGCATGAAACAGGAGGGAAGGGGGCAGAGCACAACCTTTGAAAGAATGACATAGCACAAGGGTATAATGTAAACCAATTAAAATCAATTGGGTCCAAGATGACAAGTCAAATTCAAGTAAACCTTAATCCCCAGGCTATAAGCCAACAGACACACCCAGAGGTGGCAGGACAGCTCCAAGGCAATAGAGGGAGGAGTGGGTGGTTCCCCAAAGGCTGGGATGATCCTCTCACTCATTAGCATATGAATTCCATCCCCTCACAAAACCTAGCCAGGCCTAATACCAAGGCCAAAGCCCTTGCCCTTGGCAATGGTTCACACCCTGAAGGGTGGCTTCTCTCTGGATCCTAACAAATCTACCTCTTATCGCTTTGTCTCTCAATGAATTTTTGCAATAAGACATCAGAGCCTGAGTTTCATTAGCTTTGGCCGGGCTTGAGCCCCGGTAGAGACCTGAAGGACAGAAGGAAAAAGTAGTCGGAAAAACATGCCAAGGAATCCCCTTCATAGCCCGCCGGAAAATTTGCTAAATATCTGACCGGTGCTCACAGTTTCATTGGTCTGATCTTTGGCACAGAGAAGAGAAAGGACAGAAGAACCCCCACCAGCTTGGGTAACATCTACTGGGGCTCAGCAGATAGCGCCTTTGGGACATGCTGAGGAGCAGCCTCTCCAGAGTCCCTCAGTTGTGCCCCTGCCACCCGCCTGTCGTGGGAGATTGGAGGAAACAAGAAACGAGATTGTAAAGGTCCCTCCAGCCATAGGAGCGAGGACCTCTTACTTTAACGGGAGGTCTTCTGGAATCTGAGACCGGGCCGTGTGAGCTTCCTGCTGAGTTCGTTTTTCGCTGTCCCGGTTTCCAGCACGATGGGCCTTCCCCTGCACTGGGTTTCTTCGCCTTCTGCTTCTAGCGCGGGAGCTTCGCTGAGTTGGCTCCTGCTGTGCTTGGCCTCTTCCACGCAGAGGTTGTTTCAGCCAGGTTATATCCGAGTCGTGGCACTTTTCCAATGAGTCAACTCTTCGCATGAGGTGGCCAAAGTACTGGAGTTTCAGCTTTAGCATCATTCCTTCCAAAGAAATCCCAAGGCTGATCTCCTTCAGAATGGACTGGTTGGATCTCCTTGCAGTCCAAGGGACTCTCAAGAGTCTTCTCCAACACCACAGTTCAGAAGCATCAATTCTTCGGCGCTCAGCCTTCTTCACAGTCCAACTCTCACATCCATACATGACCACAGGAAAAACCATAGTCTTGACTAGACAAACCGTTGTTGGCAAGGTAATGTCTCTGCTTTTGAATATGCTATCTAGGTTGGTCATAACTTTCCTTCCAAGGAGTAAGCGTCTTTTAATTTCATGGCTGCAGTCACCATCTGCAGTGATTTTGGAGCCCCCAAAAATAAAGTCTGACACTGTTTCCACTGTTTCCCCATCTATTTCCCATGAAGTGATGGGACCGGATGCCATGATCTTTGTTTTGTGAATGTTGAGCTTTAAGCCAACTTTTTCACTCTCCACTTTCACTTTCATCAAGAGGCTTTTTAGTTCCTCTTCACTTTCTGCCATAAGGGTGGTGTCATCTGCATATCTGAGGTTATTGATATCTCTCCCGGCAATCTTGATTCCAGCTTGTGTTTCTTCCAGTCCAGCGTTTCTCATGATGTACTCTGCATATAGGTTAAATAAGCAGGGTGACAATATACAGCCTTGACGTACTCCTTTTCCTATTTGGAACCAGTTAGTTGTTCCATGTCCAGTTCTAACTGTTGCTTCCTGACCTGCATACAAATTTCTCAACAGGCAGATCAGTGGTCTAACCCTAACCATCTCTTTCAGAATTGTCCACAGTTTATTGTGATCCACAGAGTCAAAGGCTTTGGCATAGTCAATAAAGCAGAAATAGATGTTTTTCTGGAACTCTCTTGCTTTTTCCATGATCCAGCGGATGTTGGCAATTTGATCTCTGGTTCCTCTGCCTTTTCTAAAACCAGCTTGAACATCAGGAAGTTCACGGTTCACGTATTGCTGAAGCCTGGCTTGGAGAATTTTGAGCATTACTTTACTAGCGTGTGAGATGAGTGCAATTGTGCGGTCGTTTGAGCATTCTTTGGCATTGCCTTTCTTTGGGATTGGAATGAAAACTGATTTTTCCAGTCCTGTGGCCACTGCTGAGTTTTCCAAATTTGCTGGCATATTGAGTGCGGCACTTTCACAGCATCATCTTTCAGGATTTGGAATAGCTCAACTGGAATTCTATCACCTCCACTAGCTTTATTCATAGTGATGCTTTCTAAGGCCCACTTGACTTCACATTCCAGGATGTCTGGCTCTGGGTGAGTGATCACACCATCGTGATTATCTGGGTCATGAAGATCTTTTTTGTATAGTTCTTCTGTGTATTCTTGCCATCTCTTCTTAATATCTTCTGCTTCTGTTAGGTCCTTACCATTTCTGTCCTTTATCGAGCCCATCTTTGCATGAAATGTTCCTTTGGTATCTCTAATTTTCTTGAAGAGATCTCTAGTCTTTCCCATTCTGTTGTTTTCCTCTATTTCTTTGCATTGATCGCTGAAGAAGGCTTTCTTATCTCTTCTTGCTATTCTTTGGAACTCTGCATTCAGATGCTTATATCTTTCCTTTTCTCCTCTGCTTTTCACTTTTCTTTTCACAGCTATTTGTAAGGCCTCCCCAGACAGCCATTTTGCTTTATTGTATTTCTTTTCCATGGGGATGGTCTTGATCCCTGTCTCCTGTACAATGTCACGAACCTCATTCCATAGTTCATCAGGCACTCTATCTATCAGATCTAGGCCCTTAAATCTATTTCTCACTTCTACTGTATAATCATAAGGGATTTGATTTAGGTCATACCTGAATGGTCTAGTGGTTTTCCCTACTTTCTTCAATTTCAGTCTGAATTTGGCAATAAGGAATTCATGGTCTGAGCCACAGTCAGCTCCCGGTCTTGTTTTTGCTGACTGTATAGAGCTTCTCCATCTTTGGCTGCAAAGAATATAATTAATCTGATTTCGGTATTGACCATCTGGTGATGTCCATGTATAGAATCTTCTCTTGTGTTGTTGGAAGAGGGTGTTTGTTATGACCAGTGCATTTTCTTGGCAAAACTCTATTAGTCTTTGCCCTGCTTCATTCCGTATTCCAAGGCCAAATTTGCCTGTTACTCCAGGTGTTTCTTGACTTCCTACTTTTGCATTCCCCTCACCTATAATGAAAAGGACATCTTTTTTGGGTGTTAGTTCTAAAAGGTCTTGTAGGTCTTCATAGAACCATTCAACTTCAGCTTCTTCAGTGTTACTGGTTGGGCCATAGACTTGGATTACTGTGATATTGAATGGTTTGCCTTGGAAACGAACAGAGATCATTCTGTCGTTTTTGAGATTGCATCCAAGTACTGCATTTAGGACTCTTTTGTTGACCATGATGGCCACTCCATTTCTTCTGAGGGATTCCTGCCCGCAGTAGTAGATATAATGGTCATCTGAGTTAAATTCACCCATTCCAGTCCATTTCAGTTCACTGATTCCTAGAATGCCGACGTTCACTCTTGCCATCTCTTGTTTGACCACTTCCAATTTGCCTTGATTCATGGACCTGGCATTCCAGGTTCCTATGCAATATTGCTCTTTACAGCATCGGACCTTGCTTCTATCACCAGTCACAGCTGGGTATTGTTTTTGCTTTGGCTCCATCCCTTCATTCTTTCTGGAGTTATTTCTCCACTGATCTCCAGTAGCATATTGGGCACCTACTGATCTGGGGAGTTCCTCTTTCAGTATCCTATCATTTTGCCTTTTCATATTGTTCATGGGGTTCTCAAGACAAGAATACTGAAGTGGTTTGCCATTCCCTTCTCCAATGGACCACATTCTGTCAGATCTCTCCACCAACTCTTCCTCATCTTCTGTTTTTTGGAAACTTGTGGCCTCCAAGGTCACCTTGAAAGGGGGGACCAGGTGGGAAGTAGCTTGCTTCCCTTCCCCTGCAATCCCACTGGTCAGAACACAGTCACGTGACCCCGAGTGACCGTACTGGATGTGGGGGATTGCAGTCTTTCTGTTTGCCCGGCACCTAGCCTTACCTCTTCCCACAGGGCCGCCTGCCCACCAGATGACTTCTCACACACAGAACACATGCCCGCCTGCCCCGCCTGTGGCTATGGTCATGCCAGGTCCAGGCCACCAGCTGGTGACACGTCAGGTTGGCATGTGCCTCCTCTTGGTCCTGCAGCTTTTGACTTGAAAAGTGGCGTCGTGTTGCTGTCCCCAGACCCTCAGCCTTGTCTGTGCCCACACTTCTGCTGTGGGACCTGGGGTGCCTGCCCACTGCTGCCCACTGCCGCTGGGGAGTTTTGCCCTTGACTCTAGTCTTAGTCATGTGACTCACTTTTGTTCTCATCAAGATGACGCAGCCAGGCCGGCCTTCTCAAGGATGGGGCACAGGTGGCATGGAGCCAGGTCTGGGGACAGCAGCCAACGCCCCGACGGGGCTGTGAGCCCAGGCAGTCTGAGCCCTGCTTCAGGCGCTGCAGAGCGCGCCGCCCGGCGTCCGGGCGACCTGTTGGGTGTGTGCTCATTTTGGTGTTCTGCCGTGGCAACAGTCAAAACCTTTTCCCGTATTAGTCACGTAGGCCAGCTTGTGCTGTGGTGACAAATGGGCTGCAGACCTGAGATGACGTGGCCCCGGCTTAGCAGACAGGCTGCTGGTGTTACCAGACCAGACCTGCGTCCACCTGCCCGTGTGCAGTCCGGCCAGTCTACCCACACTGAGTCACGGTGGAGGAAAGAGCGGCGGCTCTTGCAGGCTCCGAGCAAGGAGTCCAGGCGGCTGGTGCTCAAAAGGCCGAACTCCCCGGAGGCTTCCAGGGTGAGGGACGGGGTTGTGGGGAGGGTGATCGCTTGTGGACACTCTTCCGATTGGTTGGTTGTGAAGTAACGGGGAGTCAGCATCATCAACCTTTTGGTTCCAATGGGTCTGGGGTCTCCATGCAGGTAGGCAACACACAATTAATTTCCTCCACCTGGTGGGGGCTTGGGGGTTTAGTCACTCCATTGTGTCCGACTCTTTGTGATTCCTTGGACTGTAGCCCGTCAGACTCCTCTGTCCATGGAATTCTCCAGGCAAGAATACTGGAGCGGTTGCCATTTCCTTCTTCAGGGGATCTTCCCGACCCAGAGATTGAACCCAGGTCTCCTGTGTTGCAGGCAGATTCTTTACCATCTGAGCCACAGGGAAGCTCAGTATCTGCAAAACAGCTCAAAGGATATGGCTCAGCCCTGGAGGAGGAACTAAAGGTCCTTGACTCTGTTTAGTGGCTAAACTATTATTATTTTGTCTTATTTGACCTTTTTCTTTGTTTCTACATTTTCTTGTTTCTCTGATTAAATTTATCCTTTGACTAAAGTTTCCTACAGACAAAAGGCAGGTGGAGGACATTGGCGGGGGGGAGTTCTGTTGTGGGAAGCCCCCTCGGGTCCTGCTCAGTTACAGTGGCCGTGAGAGCCGACAGCAGAGGCTGGAGCTATGGTTCACGTGATGCCGGGGCATTCAGTAAAGAACACTTCGTGGTCACTTTGCAAATGGACCGCGAGGCGACGGAGCCAACAGCCAAGGGCGGAAGTTGGAAACAGAATGCTGTGTGTGTGTTGGTCGCTGTGTGTGTGTGTGTGTGTGTTGGTCGCTGTGTGTGTGTGTGTGTGTGTTGGTCGCTGTGTGTGTGTGTGTGTTGGTCGCTGTGTGTGTGTGTTGGTCACTGTGTGTGTGTGTTGGTCGCTGTGTGTGTGTGTGTTGGTCGCTGTGTGTGTGTGTTGGTCGCTGTGTGTGTGTTGGTCGCTGTGTGTGTGTGTTGGTCGCTGTGCGTGTGTGTGTTAGGGTGCTGTGTGTGTTGGTCACTGTGTGTGTGTGTTGGTCGCTGTGTGTGTGTGTTGGTCACTGTGTGTGTGTATGTTGGTCGCTGTGTGTGTGTGTTGGTCGCTGTGTGTGTGTTAGGATGCTGTGTGTGTGTGTTAGGGCGTTGTGGTGTTGCTTGCTGTTGGCCTTGTGTGTACGAGGAAGAGGTGGGATCGAGCAGGTCCACTTTGCAAACAGAAATGAAAGTGAATATGAGCACATATTGCAGAAAGAAAAGTGAATATGAAAACATATTCAGAAGTTCAGAACTTGGCAAAGTCAAAGCTTGGTAACAGAGGCCCAGGAGAACGTCTGAGCTGGGGCAAGCGGGGCAAAGGTCAGAGGAAGGGTCAGAGCTGTGTATCGAGCCTGAGGGCCCGGGTGGCTGCTGCCAGGGTAGAGAAGTGTGAGTGCACACGGCCCCACACGCACTCAAGGCTGTGTCAGCAGCTGGCGCGGGTTGGCAGCCGTCCTCCACCTGCAGCTTGGCCGACGGGACAGGTGGCCTTCGGGGTTGTGGGCAAGGGGGCGGGAGGGCCAGGCCTGGGTGGTGGGGTGTGTATGTCCCGCCCGCCCACATGCACCAGCCTGGAAGGGAGAGGGCGCCGTGCACACCTGTGTCGCCTGCCCGTCTTCCTTTTGTCACACCCTCACACTCCTCCAGTCTGAGGCCACAGCTGACCCGCCACCCCTCCCCAGACTGGACGTTCAGGCGTGCTCGTTCCTGGCACAGGGCCCCACACCTCCCAGCAGCTGGACATTTGGTTTCTTCTGCTTGGAATGCCACCCTCCTCAACATGCACATACACATGCAAACACAGCCATATGCCCACATGTATGCATACAAAGCCACGTGTACCCATACACACCCCATGTGCATACATGCCCGCGTGCACACATGCAACCCACTGATGAGCACATACACGTATGTTCACACACACACGCCAATGTGCACACACACACCCGCACTCTTCTCCCCTGGCCTTTTGGGCCTCAGCCTGGAGCTTGCCCACCAGTTGGGCTGAGACCCCCACAGCGCCCACCATGGGCCTACCCCAACCCGTCTTCCTTCCTCCACATCCCTGGCGGGTCTTCCTCTGTCACTGCTGGTGTTGCCGGCCCTGAGCTGGGCCCTGGTGCCCGGGCGGGCTCCGTGGGCTTTGGTGCCGTGGGCAGAGGGGGGCCTGGCTGAGTGCACGGGGGTGAGACAGACCGTGGCCTCCAAGCTGGTGCTACAGCTGATGTGCGGGGTCAGGACTGACCCTGGGGACCCTGGGCCCCCTCCGTGAAGGCTGTGAAGGGACCCCCAGGCTGGGCCACACGTGCTGGACCCGAGAGTGAGCTCACGGCCCGGAGCTGCTGCCACTTGGACACCAGGCAGCCTGGGGCGGGGCTTGGGGGCCCCAGTCCCAGCTTTACTGGAGCCTTCAGCTCTGAGGCTGAGGGCAGGACACAGGCAGCAGCCGGCGGGTCCGGGGTTCTGATCCTGAGCAGCCCAGTGGCTGTTCTCTGGTGCCGCCGGGGCCCCCACCCCACTCCAGCCTCTGTGTCAGGATCCTTGCAGCCTGGAAGAGACTTGGGCCTGGGTGTGGGTGGGGGGGGATGTCCCTGAAGCTGCCAGTGGGTGGCAAGGGGTCCTTGCCCAGCCGCTTGCTGTGGGGATGGGGATGTGAGGGACCCGCAAAGCAGGCTTCAGTCCCCGGGTGCTTCTCAGACCTTGCACCCTGAGGTTCTTGAGCCCCCAGATGTGTTGGCTCAGATAAGACCCCCAGCCTCGCTGTCCCCAGAGCTGCTCGGAGGTGCCCGACAGCCCTCAGGGAAGGGTGAGGTCTCGGGCGCGGACACCTGGGGCCTGGCTGCAGGGCTGCTGCGTGACCAGAGCCCCTGAGGCCTTGCAGGGCCTCTGAGCCAGGACTGGGGCCTCCCTCGCTGCGCTTGTCCCTGGACTGGGGGCTTTCCGTTCTCTCGGGCCAGGAGGGCAGAAGCCACTGGTACACCCGTCCCCCTCCTGCATGATGTGGACTTGAAACCCCCCTGGTCTGAGCACCCGAGTGTTTGTCCTCCCGGGTCACTCTGACCGTCTTGAGAGGCGCCCGGGCCTCTGTGGGCCACAGTACAGAGTGTGGGGGGGAACCCCTGGTGGGGGCTCCTCAGAGGTTGCCCCTTCCTGCCACCAGCCAGGACCCCAGGGCTGCCCCCAACTGTGGGCATCAGGCTTCCTGCCCCACTGCCCTGCCCCGTGTGAGAGCCGCAGATTGGGAGGGGGGCTGTCCCCGCCTGCTACGGGCCCCTGTCGTCCGTGTCCCCCGAAGCATAGCCTGTGTGCCCCCGGGACAGGAGCCGGTCAGCGCCTGGAGGGGAGGGCGGGCACCAAGTGACTTCAGGGACCCGTACGGGCCCCAGAGCACAGGGGCCGAGGGTGCTGAGGGAGCGGCCCGGCCTCTGCGTCCTGTCCACGTTTGTGAAACTGGGCCGTGTTTTTGCACATACAGAAGGTGTGTCAGTGTGCAGGTGACAAGACGGACAGCAGCACCCCCAGGGTCCCAGCAGGCCACGGCCACCCGCGCACCGCCGTCACCCGCCGGGGTGATCCGGGGCCGGGGGGCTTACCGGTCGGTGCTGAAGAGCCGAGCAGCCGGCAGACGCCCACCGGGAAGGAAGAGGCTCCAGGGTGGAGCCCAGCAGAGCCTCTGAGCACGGGCTGCCTGCCGGGCTACATGCCCGTCTGTCTGCAGGTCTGTCTGCCGCCCTCGAGACTCTGCAAGGAGCCCCTCTGGGGAGACACGGGTGTGAGGAAGGCCAGGGGGCTGGACTGTTAGAAGGGCCGCATGTGCGTGCGTTTCTGTGAGTGCTCAGTCGTGCCTGACTCTTTGCGACCCCGTGGACTGCGGCCCCACCAGGCCCCTCTGTCCGTGGAGGAAGGGCAGCCAGAGACCAGACTCCAGACTGTGTGCGGGAATGCGGCCCAGGGCCCAGGCCTGTCCCGGGAGCCCGCAGTGGGGTGAGCGTCCCCGGCTGACCCCGGGCAGGGGGAGGGGGTGCCGACGGTCACGTGGGCAGGACGCAGGGCCAGCCTCCCCGGCATGGACGCGGGGCCTGGAGCCCGCCCTGCGCTCTCACCCACGGGACCGTCTCTGTGAAGGCGAGGACTCAGGAGGCCAGGAGTCAGGAACAGAGACTTTAAAGCCTTTACCCCAAGCGATGAAGGGCCGATAGCAATGCCCAGCGACAGCAAGAGGTAACGAGGTGGGACAGGGCGGATGCGGGAGGGACCACAGCCCCTGGCTTGCCTGGAAAGATGGACGTGATGATCAAAGTCTGGCAAGTTGGATCACGAAACGACGAAACCAATGAAAAAGCGTCAGGAAAGTGAAAGGGGCCTACGAACAGATTCAGCGGGAGATTAAAAGGATGGTGAGAGCGCATTTGACTACCGTGCGGCTTTTTATTCATTTCAGTAAAACTAAACATGCGGGTATCACACAACCCAGCAATTACACTGTTGGGCATTTCTCCAAAAGAAATGAAAATTCACGTCCACTCGAGACGGCGCGCACAGATGTCCCTCGCAGCGTTGCTTGTCATAGCCCCTGGTTGGGGGTGGGGGGTGTTCCAACACCACATCCACTTTTCTGAGTCTCTGGACCCCAGTCGAGGGAGTCCAAGTCTATTCTGACAGTGTCAGCCTGGTTTACTGTCAGACCCCCAGGTTAAGGATTCAGCCCCACAAGATGGTCCCCACACCTGTACCGAGTCCAGACCGCCTCCAACTATGACGGTGAATAGGGGGTTCCCAAGCCCGCCCCCCAGCTGTGATCGTTTCCTAGGACGGCTCACAGAACCCAGGAAGGAGCTTCACTCACTAGTGCCTTTTTATTATAAAAGACACAACTCGGGAACAGCTGGACGGATGTGGTGCTTGGGGGAGGAGGGGAGGGAGGGGGGCCATGGAGCGTCTGTGACCTCCTGGGGACACGGCCCTCCTGGCCCCTCCACGGGGCCCCCATTCACACCCCGGCCGCAGGACTGAGCCCCCAGCCGCTCTCCCCGCCAGGGGTCAAGGGGCGGGGCTGCCAGGGCCAACCCTCTAATCACGCCGGCTCCTTTCGGAGACCAGCGCTCGTCCTGAAAGGACCTAGGGGCCCCCAGACACCTGTCGTCCCCTCAGCTCACGAAGCATGCTCATTACTTCACAGATGAAAGGGTCTTATTTAATTAATTCTTTTTTTTTTTTTGCCACTCTGTGCAGGATATGGGATCTTAGTTTCCTGACCAGGGATGGAACCCCGTCCTCTGTAGCGGAAGTGCAGAGTCCTAGCCACTGGACAGCTAGGGACGTCCCAAGAGATACCACGGGCTCTAGCGACTGTGTGTCAAGGACCAGAACAAAGGCCAACTATTTGTTTTTTTCTTGTATCACAGGCCACTTTCGGGTCACCGACCAGATCCCTTCCAGCAAAACGATGGTAAAATTCAAACGGTATGTGCGCCTCGCTAGAATCAGCGCAGTGCATTGTCACGTTGGGTGGGAACGTCCCCCAGGGCGAGGCTCCTCAGGCCCGCAGGCCCATCTGGTCAGGCTCCAAAGAAGGGCTAGCCTTGGCCCGGCGGCCTGACTTCTCAGGCCTCTGGTGAAGCTGAAACGAGGACCAGCGTCGCCGGCTCTGAGCCTCTCTCGGGTGTTGGCATAACACTGGTTTCCTTCCTCACATCCCAGGACCTGTGGGTTCATCCCGTTGCCCCCAGCTGCTGTTCCTTCTCTCCCTGGTTCCCGGACGAGCTGGTCTAGATTTCAGCTGGGATAGGAGCCCCGAGAATGCCTCCCCTCAGTCCACCCCTCTCCGGGCGAGTGCAGGGCTAGCTATGTCTGCTGTCAGCCCAGGTTTGCCAAACAGGGCGGCACGGTTCCACCGGCTGCTTTAGGCCCGGAGGCGTTCAGGTTTAAAACCACAGTTACATCCCCGACCTGGGGGTCAGCACAGAGCGCTGGGCTGAGCCCCCGTGTTACACGGCAGCTTCCCACTAGTTACCTGTTTACGCATTGTAGTGCGTGGGGTCACAAAAGAGTCGGACAGGACTTAGTGACTAAAAACAAGTGTATTTATATCAATTCCAGTCGGGGGTGGGGTGGGAGAGAGGTCCAAGAGGGAAGAGATATACGGTGTATATCACGTCATTGCACAGCAGAAACTAATAGAAGATTGTAAAGCAATTCTACTCCAATAAAAAGTGAAATTAAAATTTAAAACACAGTTGCAGTTTCTTGCATAAGAAACCCCCCCACTTCTGCCCCTGGTCATTGCAGACTTGGTCTTTTTGGTGTTGCATCAAGTAGGAAAAAACTGAAGTGATTTGGGGAAGAAAGAACAGGGCCTGCCCCCCACCCCCAGCCCGGCAGGAATTGCACAATGATGCCAGCATCCTCTCTGCCCTCGCTGCCCCCGATCCACCCGGGAGACAGAAGTGTCGGTCCAGGGGGGTTGCCGCCAGCTCCCCACGTGCGTGCCCCCCTCCCGTGTTCTACCAGCTGGTCCCCTCGTCCCTCAGACCTGCGCTCCCAGGCTGCACATTCTGGGTCCTACAGAGCTCCTCGTTCGGAAGCCATGGCAGTTGGCCGCCCAGATTGGCGCAACCCACCTCTTCCGGTTTCTCAGGGCTCTGAGTGTCTATGTCTGGGTCAGCCAGACACCATCCCGGCCGAGCGTCTGTTCCCATCAGGACCCCCATGCAGACCACGGGCTCCCAGCCTCAGTCTCACCTGCCAGCTTCCATCGGGATCTACCCCCAGCCCTGAGAACTGGCCACATGGCCATCAGCCACCCCCGTCTCTTCCCGGGGTGCTGTGCCTCTGAGGCTGTGGACCCCATCCTCCTACAGCGCCCCCAGGTCTGCCCACCCCGGGGTCCCAGGTGTATGCCTCAGGTGAGAACCCGGGATCAGCTTGCTGATTCCAGTCGCCTCTGAGCCTGCGACGGGGTTGTGCTGAGGGGCATCGACATGCCTACCTGAGCGCACCCCAGATTCCCACAGAGATTTCCATGGGGCCACATCCTTCACGGACGTCCCTGTAACAGGCCAGGTCCACGGGCCTCCTGCCCGACCAGATGGCCAGGTCTCTGGCCTGCCTACACGTTGGTAAAAACCCAAATGTCAGGACTTCCCCTACCATCCGGTGCTTCCCCCCACTTCAAGGAGAGCACATGCCAGCCTGCAGGGCCATCCAGACAGGATGTGGCTGCCATCTGCACACCGAGCTGCTCTCGGTCGGCCAGGGGAGAGCTGCAAGTCAGGCCGCGTCCCAGGGACAGCACGGCCCGGCAGCTCCTCCCGAGGTCAGTCCCGGGGACGCAGAGGCTCCCTGTGCGGGGTGGGGGCGGTGGCGGGCCTTGTGTTCCCCAGGCGGCACCACCGGGTAGAAAGTGTGTCCACATCATGCTGGAGCTCTTCGGGGCACCTCCGCCCCCTTCGAGGCCTGCCCCCGTGTCATCCTGGACGTTGGGGGGATTTCAGGTTTCATGATCTTTTTTTTTAATTCATGTGTTTTATTTTGGGGCTGTGCTGGATCTTCGTTGTTGCATGCCAGCCTTTCTCTGGTTGCCGTGCTCCAGCTTCTCATTGAGGTGACTTCTCTCATTGCGGCTTGTGGGCTCTCGAGCTCAGCCTCAATTGTTGGGGCGCACAGGCTTAGTTGCCCTGTGGCCTGTGGGATCTTCCTGGACCAAGGATCAAACTGGCATCTCTAGCATTGCAAAGTGGATTCTTAACCACTGCACCACCAGGGAAGCCCTTCATGATCATTTTGCGTCCTTCAGCCATCAGGATGGTGCCAGTGGGTGTCTGATAACAAGGCAAACACAAGCAGGTGTTTGATAACTCCACGCAGATGGAAGTTCTCTCGTCTGAGGTCCCGGTGGTCATCACTAGGAGGTGCCCACGGCTGCTGCCCTGAGCCCCTGTCTTGGTGGCACACAGGGCATCGCTCAGGGACCTGCCCGCCTGGCGCCCCAGCTTCTACTCCCTGGTGGGTGGCTCAGGTCATCTCACTGGTTCCCATTCAGCGTGTCCAGTGAACGCGGCTTGAAGGGCAGAGTTACGAGCTTTACAAGACCAGGCAGGAGAGACATCCCCGAGCCGGACACCACGTCCACCCCATCCCCCAGCACAATCCGGTGGAAGAGGCCCAGTGGCGTCACATAAAGCCTGTCCAAGCATCCCGAGGCTTCTCTGAACTTCGACCTTAATTCCATCGACCTTGACGTTCCTCCCAGTGGCCTCCACTGGGGTCCATCTACAGGGCTTTGTTTCATAATACTAGGCAGGGGACGCATCCCTTATTGCGGCATAATGTCCACATCATAAACCACCAGGTAAAGGGGGCATGGCTGCTGCACCAGGAGCCGTCCAAGCGTCCTCACTGCATCAGCCTGCCATGGCCCGCGGCCCTGTGCTCCTCTCACCCGCTGTTCCGACTGCTGGCTTCTCCAGCCCGTGTCGGTCCCACCGTGTGCAGGGCTCTGGCACTGAGGACTCCTGGACCCTGTCTCTCCACCCCTGACCCTGGTGTCCACTCTGCACAAGGCTCTGGGGCCCCAGCAGAGGGCTGAGCTGAGGGGCACTGTGGTCCACTTTTACCTTCTTTGTTTATGCTTGGAGTATAGTTGATTTGTATATATATAGCAAAAACAAGACTGGGAGCTGACTGTGCTTCAGATGATGAGCTCCTTATCGCCAAATTCAGACTTAAATTGAAGAAAGTAGGGAAAACCACTAGCCCATTAGGTATGACCTAAATCAATCCCTTATGATTAGATTGTAGAAGTGACAAATAGATTCAAGGGTTTAGATCTGATAGACAGTGCATGAAGAACTATGGATGGAGCTTTGTGACATTGTACAGGAGGCAGGGATCAAGACCATCCCCAAGAAAAAGAAATGCAAAAAAGCAAAATGGTTGTCTGAGGAGGCCTTACAAATAGCTGAGAAAAGAAGAAAAGCTAAAGGCAAAGGAGAAAAGGAAAGAATCTAAGTGCAAGGTTCCAAAGAATAGCAAGGAGAGATAAGAAAGCCTTCCTCAGTGATCTGTGCAAAGAAATAGAGGAAAACAATAGAATGGGAAAGACTAGAGCTCTCTTCAAGAAAATTAGAGATACCAAGGGAACATTTCATGCAAAGATGGGCTCGATAAAGGACAGAAATGGTATGGGCCTAACAGAAGCAGAAGGTATTAAGAAGAAGTGGCAAGAATACACAGAAGAACTGTACAAAAAAGATCTTCAGGACCCAAATAATCACGATGGTGTGATCACACCTAGAGCCAGACATCCTGGAATGTGAAGTCAAGTGGGCCTTAGGAAGCATCACTATGAACAAAGCTGGTGGAGGTGATGGAATTCCAGTTGAGCTATTTCAAATCTTAAAAGATGATGCTGTGAAAGTGCTCCACTCAATATGCCAGCAAATTTGGAAAACTCAGCAGTGGCCACAGAACTGGAAAAAGTCAGTTTTCATTCCAATCCCAAAGATAGGCAATGCCAAAGAATGCTCAAACTACCGCACAATTGCACTCATCTCACACACTAGTAAAGTAATGCTCAAAATTCTCCAAGCCAGGCTTCAGCAACACGTGAACCGTGAACTTCCTGATGTTCAAGCTGGTTTTAGAAAAGGCAGAGGAACCAGAGATCAAATTGCCAACATCCGCTGGATCATGGAAAAAGCAAGAGAGTTCCAGAAAAACATCTACTTTTGCTTTACTGACTATGCAAAAGCCTTTGTGTGGATCACAACAAACTGGAAAATTCTTAAATAGATGGGAATACCAGACCAACTGACCTGCCTCCTGACAAACCTGTATGCAGGTTAAGAAGCAACAGTTAGAACTGGACATGGAACAACAGACTGGTTCCAAATTGGGAAAGGAGTATGTTAAGGCTATATATTGTCACCCTGCTTATTTAACTTATATGCAGAGTACATCATGAGAAATGCTGGGCTGGATGAAGCACAAGCTGAAATCAAGATTGCTGGGAGAAATATAAATAATCTCAGATACACAGATGACACCACCCTTATGGCAGAAAGTGAAGAACTAAAGAGCCTCTTGATAAAGGTGAAAGAGGAGAGTGAAAAAGCTGGCTTAAAAGTCAACATTCAGAAAACTAAGATCATGGCATCTGCTCCCATCACTTTATGTCAAAGAGATGGGGAAACTGTGGCTGACTTTATTTTTGGGGGGCTCCCAAATCACTGAAGATGGTGACTGCAGCCATGAAATTAAAAGACTCTTGCTCCTTGGAAGAAAAGCTATGACCAACTTAGACAGCGTATTAAAAAGCAGAGACATTACTTTGCCAACAAAGGTCCATCTAGTCAAAACTGTGGTTTTTCCAGTAGTCATGTATGGATGTGAGAACTGGACCAAAAAGAAAGCTGAGGGCCAAAGAATTGATGCTTTTGAACTGTGGTGTTGGAGAAGACTCTTGAGAGTCCCTTGGACTGCAAAGAGATCCAAGCAGCCCATTCTGAAGGAGATCAATCCTGGGATTTCTTTGGAAGGAATGATGCTGAAGCTGAAACTCTGATACTTTGGCCACCTGATGAGAAGAACCGACTCACTGGAAAAGACCCTGATGCTGGGAGGGATTGGGGCCAGGAGGAGAAGGGGACGACAGAGGATGAGATGGCTGGATGGCATCACTGGCTTGATGGACATGAGTTTGAGTGAGCTCCGGGAGTTGGTGATGGATGGGAAGTCTGGTTTGCTGCAGTCCGTGGGGTCGCAGAGTCGGACACGACTGAGCGACTGAGCTGAGCTGAGCTCTGTTTGCGGTGCTGTGCTGGCTGTGGGCGTGCTGCGCAGTGCGTCGGTTTTACGTATACACATACGCACCCTCTTTCAGGTCCTTTTCCCATATAGTTCATTACAGAGTTTTGAGTAGAGTTTCCTGTGCTATACTCATTATTAGTTATCTATTTTATATTATTATTATCTTATTATTTATCTTATTAGTTATCTATTTTGTGTATGAAATGTGTTGTTGGAGAGGACTCTTGAGAGCCCCTTGGACAGCAAGATCAAGCTGATCGATCCTGAAGGAAGTCAGTCCTGAATATTCGTTGCAAGGACTGAGGCTGAAGCTCCAATCCTTTGGCCACCTGATGTGAAGAGCTGACTCACTGGGCAAGACCCTGATTCTGGGAAAGACTGAGGGCAGGAGGAGCAGGGGGCCACAGAAGATGAGATGGTTAGATAGCATCACCAACTCAATGGACACAAATTTTACCAAAGCCTGGGAGATAGTGAAGGACAGGGAAGCCTGGCGTGCTGCAGTCCATGGGGTCACAAAGAGTCAGACGCGACCGAGCGACGGAGCAACAGCAGCAAATGCAGTGGTGTGTCTGTGTGAACCCCAGTCTCCCAACTTATCCCTCCTCCTCCCTGGTCACCATACTTTTGTTTTCTACACCTGTGGCTCTATTTCTCTTTTGTAAATACGCTCATTTGTGTATTTTAGATTCCACACAAAAGCAACTCATGTATTTGTTTTTCTCTGTCTGAATTACTTCACTCAGTATGACAATCTCTAGGTCCATCCATGTTGTTGCAAATAGCATTATTTTGTTCCTTTTTGTGGCTGAGTAATATTCCATAGTAATATTCCATATATATATACATACACACACCATTTATCTGCAGATGGACATTTGGGTTGCTTCCATGTCCCGACTATTGAAGATAGTGTCAACTTTTATTCTGATTAAGTCGCCTGATCATTGTCCCCAGAGAGTCTAGGTCTGCTTCCTCTTTGTGCCTGCTGCCTTCCTGCTTCTTACTTTCCTCCAAACTGGTGGAAACAGGCCAGACTTGTTGAGGGCCCGTTAATGTTGGGAGACCAGCAAGGCCTCCCTTTGGCCCACCCATCCTTGAGACAGCTGTATTAAGACCTTTGTTTTGCCCCCTTCGATGTCCCTTTTATTAATCTATTTCTTAATGATAATCTAAAGAGTCCACCCTCCTGGAAGAGTCCTTGAGGCCGGCCATCCCTTTTCCCATTTTCTTGTTGGTTAGTTATGTTTTGAGTAGCGACTGTAAGACCCGGGGAGGGGTCAGCTGAGACAGCAGTTTCTGCCATCAGGCTTTCTAGAGGAGGGGAGGAGCGCGCCCAGGATGTCCCCATATATTTCTTTGCAACTTCCTGTAAAGCTATAATTATTTCAAAATAGAGTGTCAGAAAAAAAGTTGTAGGCTGTGAAATTTGAAAACCTCAATGAAACAAAAACATTGATAGAAAATTATGAATGGACCGAACTGACTCAAGAAGAAGTCAGATTAAGAATCATCCTAGTTCATGAGTAGTCTCAGTTGAAGGAAAGTGTCTTCCTAGAGAAGGGTCATCTAAGGGACACAGTAGGAGTAGCAAATACAGCGTGTTAGCTGTCTGCGATGGTATGAGGCGACTTGGCCCCAAATGTGGTACAGCAAGTCCCCTGCACGCAAACAAGCTCTGTTCTGAAATCACGCTTGTAAGTCTAAAAGGTCGGCCCAGGTACCCAACTAACATCGTCGGCTATGTAGTCCTGTACTGTGATAGGTTTATAATACTTTTCACACAAATAATACATAAAAAAAAAACACAAAAAATGAAGAAAACTTTTTAAATCTTATAGCTGTGGTTCAGTTGCTAAGTCACGTCTGACTCTTTGTGACCCCATGGACTGCAGCACCGAGTTTACTCAAACCCACGTCCATCAAGTCGGTGATGCCATCCAGCCATCTCATCCTCTGTCGTCCCCTTCTCCTCCTGCCTTCAATCTCTCCCAGCATCAGGGTCTTTTCCAATGAGTCAGTTCTTCACATCAGGTGGCCAAAGTATTGGAGCTTCAGCTTCAGCCTCAGTCCTTCCAATGAATATCCAGGGTTGATTTCCTTTAGGATGGACTGGTTGGATCTCCTTGCAGTTCAAGGGACTGTCAAGAGTCTTCTCCAACACCACAGTTCAAAAGCACCAATTCTTCCTTTACAGGACAGCCCTCCATACGGTCACCAGCCCAGCAGAGTGAGCAAAGACGATAAGAGAACGGAAGCTGGGTCTAGCCTCAGAAGACACCTCATCACTGTTCCCTCATTCAGTTATTGGATGTTAAGTCACTCACTAGATCAGCCCACATGCTCTAGACAAAGTGGGTTGCATGGGGGTGTGACCAGTAGGAGCCAGGGCTTGATGAGACTAATTTATATGCGGCCTATCACAACAGATGGTAAAGAATCTGCCTGTAATGCAGGAGACCCGGGTTCAATCCCTGGGTCAGGAAGATCCCCTGGAGAAGGGAATGGCTACCCACTCCAGCATTCTTGCCTGGAGCATCCTATGGACGGAGGAGCCTGGTGGGCTACAGTCCATAGAGTTGAAAAGAGCCGAACACGACTGAGTGACTAACTTTCACCAGCACTACCGCGACTTGCCATGTTGCCACATCTAGCGTCATAATCGATCCAACAGACGCTCAGCCAGGAGGAGGCTGCCTGCTGGGGAACGGCTGTCACCAGGACGACCATGGAGGGCTCGCTCGTGGCAAGGGAGAGATGTAACTTGACAGTGGAAATAGCTGCTGTCCCATGTGTGACAAGCAGGCCCGTGCTTCCCAAGCAGGGGCAGCAAGGACCCCACGCCTCACCTGTGCAGGGTTCCCTCCAAGGCGGGTGACTTGCCATCTCACCAAGCCTTCAGTGATCACTTCCAGTTACAAGAAAAACAGGGGAGAGAGGCACACTTAGATGGGCACCAGGAGGACGTCCCTTCCAGAACCTGGGACCTTCGGGCCACTGACCCGGGCTCCCGAGATGGGCTCGTGGCTCAGGGAGAAATGCTGAGGGTGGGAGGAAACTACTGTGAATCCGAGAAGACTGAGGAGACACACCCAGGGCAGGGGCCTCGACAGACTCTAGGTGTGAACAAGCCAGCAATAAGAGCTAAGATGGAAACGTGGTGGAAATGGAATGCAGATTGTGTTCTCAGCGCTGCCAGGGAATTATTGCTAACGTGGCTGCACGGCAGTGGGATTGAGGCTCTGCTGGGAAACAGCTTACTTTTTTGGAGATGAATGCTGAACTACTTGTCTATGCAATTTCTATGTCATGACATATGGAATCGACTTTAAGAGTCTTACATACACACATATCTTTAAGTAAACACACGTGTGTGTATGTGTATGTGTGTCTATATATACAGAGAGAGAATGAAGAACGAGGTATTTATTCTAGGGAACTGGCTCATGCAGTTGGGAGAGGGGCACATCTGAGATCCGTGAGCATGTCGGCAGGCAGGAACCCAGGCTGGCTCCCTGTGTTTCGCTCTTGAGGTTGAAATCCTTCTTCTGGGAAAACTCAGTCTTTGCTCTGAAGGCCTTCAAATGATTGGGCAAGGTCCACCCACTAGATGAAGGTGATCTGTTTTACTCCAAATCTTCTGGTTGAAAAGTTCAATCAGACTTTGCTGTTGGTCCAGAGGTTAAGAATCCACCTGCCAATGCAGGGAACATGGGTTTGATCCCTGATTCAAGAGGATCCCACACGCCATGGGGTAACTGAGCCCATGAGCACCACTACTGAGCCCTCACTCTGGAGCATGGGCTTTGTCACAGGAGAAGCTGCCGCATTGAGAAGCCTGCACCTGCAACTATCGAGGAGCCCCGCTCGCCGCAGCTAGAGAAGAGCCACGCGCAGCAAGGAAGACTCAGTGCAAACACACAAAAATGGTACTCTCATCGAAAAATACCTTCTGCAATATCTGACTGGTGTTTGGCCAAATAGCTGGACACCAGGACCTGGCCGAGCTGACATGTAAAATTAGCCTTTCCCGTAGATATATGTGTATTCATTATATTACTCTTTCTACTTCTTTTCTGTATTAAAGTTTTCATCAAAAGCTAAAAAACAAAGAACCTTTGTTCACAGACGTCACTATAAGGAAAGTGCAAGTCAGGTCGCAAATATGAGACAGTATTTACAATCCATGCAAGTAACAAATGATTTCTACCCAGTAATACAGACTTCCCCACGCTTCAGAAGATAGAGACATAGGATCTGATTTTAAAAATGGGCAAAAGGCATAAGCAGACATTTGGCAGAACAGGAAACAGAAACGGCCAATAATCATGCAAAAGGGAAATCACATCTCCTGGATGCACAGACGTCTTCAGGTTTTGGGCAAAAACACGCATGCGCTGCTGTGAGTGCTGAAATTGGAGCGAGCAGTGTGAGGACCGATGGGCCATGTCCAGGAGGGTGGCTTCTGCACATGCAGTGATTCGGCACCCCACCTCTGGATGGGACCCTGGATCGGGTCCCCAGCCTGTGAGCTGTGCCCCATAGTGGGTAGGAGTGAACCTTAAAATCAGGTGGTGGCGTACGGGCAGCCCTAGCTTCAGGGCTTCTATAAGTCTTTATTGAGATTTTGTTACTGTATAGCTTCTGTTTTATGTTGTTTTTATGTTTGGGTTTTGTGGCCCCAAAGCATACGGGATCTTGGCTCCCCAGCTAGGGACTGAACCCACGTACCCTGCGTTCAAAGGCAAAAGCTTAACCACTGGACCACCAGGGAAGTCCTGCTCCAGGCATTCTTAGTCGGCACAAACCTATGCACGTGCCCACCCCCCGCCCCCGGCGTGTGGCTGCCCGGCCAGTCAATACATGGCTTTGTTTTTGAGTTTTTAGGTCTGTCCTAAGATGCAGAAAGCCAGAGGCTGGACATCTGTGCCGTCACCTGCAGGGACAGCGGCGTGCCCTGTGTCAGGACCACTCAGACACTTGCTTTCATCAGCTCAGTCCAGGGGCCGCTGACCCCTGCCGAGGAGATCTGGAGGAGGCATGGTAGTCCACTTGGGTGAAAACCGCATGGCAGAGCGCGAGTAATCCCTGTGAAAACAGGTCCTCACTGGGCCCAGGGGACAGAGCTATGTGCCCTGCGCCTTGGAGCTCTGAGCACAGGAGGCGGAGGCCTTGTTTGGGCATCTGCTTTGCTTTCACCTGCATCAGCATGTTGGGGTGCTGACTTTGAGAGACATGCAGAGTTGGTGGAGGTGCCCCCGGGGTTACAGGACTTGGTCCTTGAGACCCAGGGGCCCCAGGGCTGCTGGGGAAGCTGAGATGCAGAAGGTCAGTGCCAGTCCTGTGTGGGCACATAGCCGTGCCCTTTGCCAGGAACTCACCTCCCTTTGGGACACCTCGTTTGGCTCCCCTCTGGGCTGGGGAAGAGGTGGACCCCTGCACATGGGGCGGCAGGGTGACCTGAGCTGCCCGTCCTGAAAAGGGTGTCATCGTGCCCTGGGTCACGTAGCTGGGCAGGCCAGCAGCTCCCCCTTGCCCAGTGAGGTTGGGGGTCTGGACTCTTGTAAGGCCCTTGGAGCCCGTGGCAGGCAGGCAGTGTCTCCTTCCCCAGTCAGCCCCATGCTGCCTGCTGGGCCCGTGAAAAGCAAAGGGCAGGGAGAGGAGCCGCCCGTGGGCCCAGCAGGACACCCCTCCAGCTGGGTGCCCAGCCTGTCACAGATGCGCGTCCAGCTCTGCACCACAATGCCGGACCTCCGGGAGACCGGCCTGCCCCCTGGTAGCAGGTTCACTGACGTGAGACCCCATGTGGGTCAGGAGTCTCCAGAGAAACCGCACCAGTGGGATGCCTGCATGCGTGCTCAGTCACTCAGTCGTGTCTGACTCTTTGTGACCCCCCTGGACTGTAGCCCACCAGGCTCCTCTGTCGATGGGATTCTCCAGGCAAGAACGCTGGAGTGGGCCCCTTGTCCTCCTCCAGGGGATCTTTCCCACCCAGGGTGGAACTCACATCTCTTGCGCCTTGTGCCTTGGCGGCGGGCTTTTTACCACTGGCGCCACCTGGGAAGCCCACCAGTGGGATATCTGTCTCTACACCCATCCGTCTGTCTTCCATTCATCCACCCTTCCATCTCTCCATCCTTCCATCCATACACCCCTCCACCTATCATCCAGCTATTTACCTACCTACCTCTCTATAAAGTATGTACTACGAGGAAATAGCTCGCGTGGTTACGGGCCTGGGAGTGACCTGCGTGGGCACGCTGGCGGCCCAGGAGGGCCAGTTTGGTGACGTCATCCAGCCTGAGTCTGGAGGCCTGAGCCCCAGAGACGCTGGAAACCACAGTCTGAGGACGGGAGGAGGTGCCAGGAGCCACCCCAGCTCAGGCGGTGGGGCCGGAGGAGGGGCGTTCTCCTTTCCCCCGTGTGTTCCGTTCAGGCCTCGGGGACCGGCTGGTGCCCCCCAACATGGGGGAGGCCGCCTACTCTCCTGCACCTACAGTCCAGTGCCAACCTCCCCAGGAAACGCTACCCCCGCAGCCTCCCCAGAAGTCGCGTCCCCTCTGGCGGGTCATGCTGAAACACTGCTGAACACGGCTCCCCGCTTCACGGGAAGGGCAGCGATGGTCCCCACCGGCCGGGCCCTCGCCCTGCATTTGGATTGCCCCCCCACCCGCGCCCGTCCTTCCCTTATTTACCGACTTAACACCGTGCTGCTGGGCTAGTTCCTCCCGGATCCCTGTTTCTGGGGAAGGACCTGACCTTACAGCCAGAGGAGCAAGGCAAGTGGAGATGCCCTGGGCTCCCCGAGAGCCACCCCGTACCCGGCTCCTCAAGGAGGAGACCCCATGGGATGGTGGCCTTGGCATCGTTTAGGACCACGGCTGGGGCAGTGGGGTGACCGTGGCCCTGTGTCCTGTAGGACATGCTAGTCAACGCCGCCATCTCCCCCAAATCAGGATGCACGGGGGTGGAGGCCACGGGCAGGGAGGGCCCGCTTCCTGTGATTAGAATGAACGGGCTGCTCACAAACGTTCTGTCTCTTGCCCCTGTTGGTCCCTGCTCGCCTGGTTTTCAGTCCCAGCAAAGGGATGCTTTGAACAAAACAATGGTGACCCTGAGTTGGAAGGGGGAGGGTTCCCACCTGGCCCAGCCGGGGCTCCTCTGCCAGTGGATTAGGGGGCCCCGAAGGGGGTGCCGCGGTGATGGGATCAAGAGGAAATGGGGTCCTGCTCCTGAGTGAGGGCGGGATGAGGGGGCGATGAGGCTGCATGGCAGAGGTCACCACCGGGAGGAGGCCTTCCTTCCCAGCACCCTGCCCACGAAGAGTGGGCTCGCCAGCAGAAGAAGCAGGTGGGAGGGCTCGGACGGGGTGGGCGTGGGAGGGGAGCGGCGAGCCTGACGGCGCACACTCTTGTCCTGCACTCTCACATCCGATTCTACGAACTCTGACTGTGACACACCCCTTCTCTTCTCTTCCTCTTTGGTTTTCGCCATGCTGCACGGCCCCTGCCGTGGAAGCGTCAAGCATACACCGCCCGACTGCCAGGAAAGTCCCTGATTCAAGCCCGTTCCCTCTTCTTCCTACCACTGCTGCTGCCTTCCTTAAAGTTTATTTTGTAAGATGAGAAGAACAGACCGGGAGAGGAACACACCTCCCCAGAGGCCCTGGACGGTTACCAAACCCAGAACCGCGGAACCGCGAGGCTTCTGCCCACGAGCTTCCGGCACAAGGCTGCTCGTCTGTCCCCGGGGAGCTGCTTGTTCTGGGAGGTGTGCTACGGCGTGTGTGTGACTGCAGGCAGCAGGCGTTGTTCACTTTGTCCCCATTTGGCTGCACCTCACAGACGCTGCTCCTTACTGGGGAAGAAGCAGACTCTGCGGGTTTCGGTGGGGCGGGGCCGCACCCCCTTGGTGGAAGCTCACCGGGCCCTGTTTCCTTCTCCTTTGGCAGCTACGACAGGGCCCCCAGGCTGGGCTGGGCCAGTCTGGTGTCCTGCCCAGGACTCTGGGGCTTGAGCCTAGGATGCCAGTCGTCAGGTAGTCGGATGGCGGACACGGGGGCAGCAGCAGGCAGGATTTCTCAGACACACCCCCGGGACTGTGCACACAGCATCACCCACTACACGAGTGATTCCTCCTTACAACAGGGAAGTCACCCGGGTGGCCCTCACCTAGTCACCTGGGCCTGCAGATAGTCCTGCTTGGAGGGTCAGAGGGGAGCAGGAGCCCTCCTGCCTGCGACGTGAGGATGGGGGGCCGTGTGGGGAGGGGAAGTGGTCTCCGGAGCCGAGCGGCCCGTGGACAGCCGACACGGGTGGGGCCTCAGTCCTGACGCTGCGCAGAACTGAACTGCCCCCAGTCTGCTTGAGCCTGCAGTGGGTCCTCCCTTCTACCCAGAGCCTGGGAGTGGGGGGCCAGGGAGCCCTGCCAAACCCACCCTCTATTCCCTCTGCCCGCACTCTCACCCCCCAGCCTCTCCCCAGAGTCTGCCGTTGACCCCTGCTCCCCCAACCCCCATCTGCTTCAATGGAGGTGCTGGTTTGGTCAAGCCTCCTCTTCCCTGACCCCCCACCACGTGGAGGGAAACAGCTCCTCCCCTCCCACGAGGGTCACATGCGAGTCGAGACCGTAGCATCTCCGCTCCCATGGGTAGGCGGGTGGGTGTCCTGGAGCAGCAGAAGCTGACCCAAGCGTCTGCTTGGACTCAGATGGCCCCCGGGAGCGTCCGCTTTGG
This sequence comes from Bubalus kerabau, assembly GCF_029407905.1. Classification (NCBI taxonomy): domain Eukaryota; kingdom Metazoa; phylum Chordata; class Mammalia; order Artiodactyla; family Bovidae; genus Bubalus; species Bubalus kerabau. Next base: position 1,855,239 of record NC_073628.1, on the reverse strand, counting down.
ACGGGCGCGGAGACGGGGATCCCTCCTGGATGCACCTGTAGACTCTGGGCTCCTGGGGAGGGTGGTCGCGGGCCCTGAGGGGCAGAGGTATGGTGAGGACGTGAGGGGCCAGGATCTGGGCCCGGAGGGCGTGCAGGTGGCCAGAGCAGAGGGGCTGGGTCAGCGGTGGAGGAACCTGCGGCATGGGTGGAGGCAGGGGGCTGTCCTGGGGCCCCAGAGATGCCGCTGTGAGACCGGGTGTCTGCGGGGGCGGGGAGGGGGCGGAGCCTGCCTGGCCGAGTGCTTGCTGCCCCCCAAGGGCCTGCTCTAGGGTGTCGGCCTGGGCCCTTGGTCCAGGGGCCCCACAGCTGGGCAGAGGCAGGATCTTGGGAGCGGGAAGGGGTGGTGCTGTCTGCCCCCTGCCTGCACCTGCAGGCCCTTAGGACCCTTCTGGGGAGGCGGCGGTGGGAGTGGGGGGTGCGTGGGCCTACCGTTGGCTCACGGGGTATCTGCCCAAGCGGATGGTGAACCAGATGAAGGAGCTAAGCAGCATTGCGTACACCTGGTGGACGGGGGGGCAGAGCACATGTCCCAGCAGCTCTGGGGGCTCACCACCCCCCGGGGAAGGGAGTCAAGGAGGCCCTGTCACCCCCAGGCCTGCTCCTCCCTGCTCCCTGTGCAGGGCGATCCCTGCGGGTCCCCAGGACCCTGGGGGTAGGGGCCGCGGGGGCGGTGAGAGCTACCGTGAAGGCGAGGCCCAGGCCAATCAGGGTGGAGACGATGTTCCTGTGCACCCTCAGGAAGCTCTGGATCCCCTGCAGGCAGTCCTGGGCAGAGGGCAGTGTGTGGGCCTGGACCGCCCCTCCCGGCCCGGGCACGGTGCCTCCGCAGGGGCGTGGGGCCCTAGCGGACACTGGACCCAGGCTAGGGGTGCCACCCGTCCCAGGACAACTGCCCCGAGCTCCAGACAGGTACTGAAAACAGGCAAAGACAAGCAGGATGGAACCTGCCTCTGTGGGGACGAGGGGCTCCAGAGGTCCAGCGGGGCCTGCCTCTGGGTGGCCCCTGAGCGGCGGTGTTAGGCCATGTGTCTGCCCCTCCAGGGCAGGCTGAGTCCCAGATACCCCACTGAGGGTGAAGAGAGGGCACTGGCTAACAGGGAGGGGCGTTCTTGCAGCATCTGAACCTCCCCGGCCTCCTCAGGCCGTGGGGCCCACAGAGGCACCCTGTCTCCACGGAAGAGGGAGGGGACCACCCCCCTGCTCTGAACCACTCAGAGGCCGAGTTCGGCTCCGAGGATGGACTTGGCGTTTGGGGGCAGGCAGGGTTGGGTTCTGAAGCCGGAGGTTGCAGGGAGAGGAGGCCGGCTTGGTGTCTGTCTATCCATCTGCCCCGGAATCCCTTTGACAGGCTCTCATCCCCGCCCCCGCGGCTGCACTTCCTCTTGGAAGGCGACTGGGGTCCACCCTCCCACTCCCTCCCCCAGGGGTTCCTCCCCACAAGGCTTTCACCGTTTCCCATGTCACCTGCCTCTCAGAAGGTGCAGGAAGCCGGCCTTCACCCCCACTTTGCAGGCGAGGACCTGGGGCCTCCCACCCCCCATCCCTCCACTGCCCTCACCTCCCCCCAGCGCCAGGGCCCAGGGCACTGTGCTGGCTCCGTCAGGGCTGGGCTTCCAGCCATTTGCATCCTCCTGTCTGTTTCTTGGAGGGTGGCCAGGAGCCTCTTGCCAGAGATGGGGTGAGTTTGTTCCTGACCGGTGGGGGAGGGGAGCCAGGGGGTGGGGGGGAGGGGAGGCCACTGTCCCTGCCTCCGACGCCCTCGTGGCCAGATTCAGGCCCAGGCTGACCTTCCAGGAAATGTCCTTCCGGTTTCGGAGTCCCCGGCACAGGCAGAGCTGCCCACCACGCTCTGCGGGCGCTCAGCACAGCTCAGCCCCTGGGTCTCCTACCTTCCCCTGACCTTCTAGAGGGTTCTGACGGGAGGGTCTCAGTCCCTCAAGCTGGGAGCTGTACGAAGGAGTGAGCACCTGGGCCCAGCCGGGTCAAGTGAACCCAGCCCAGGCCAGCTGCCTCCCTGGGAGGGTCTGGGGGGCCAGTGGGTGGGTGTGGCCCTGCTCTGGGGCTGAGAGCCCAGGGATGGTGGCGAGCCCTCCCCTCACCTGTCTGGCAGCCTCCTCCCCCTGACACAGGTCGGCTTCCAAGCCCCCCAGGAGCCCAAGGGGCGAGCTCTTGCCACAGCACCGGAACTGCAGGAGCGGAAAAGGGAGGCGGTCTGCTCTGAGAACCCCAGGGGCAGAGGGGAAACTGAGGCATGACGTCCTCCCCCCGCCCTGCCCCCGGCCAGGACGGGGGCACAGGGCCAGGAGGCTGGCTCTGCAGGGGGCACCCAGCTCCCAGCAGCCTGGCCTGCGGGCACTGAGACCGGCTGTGCCACCTCCAGCTGGAAGCTCACGTGTGCACACGGGTTCTCGCACTCTGCTCTGACCCCGCGGACTCAGAAGCCAGGCCTCCCAGGGCGGAGGAAGACAGGCGCGCTCTGCCCTGCGCCTTGCCCCGCCCTGGCATCGGTGACCCGGGACCCTCAGCTCCGCACCTGGCCAGCTGGCTCTGGGGGACTGCTCCCCTGTGCCCCTTTTCTGGATGGCAGGCTGCCCAGAGCTGTGCCGGAGGGGGCCTCCCCCACGTGCTCACCGTGTCCTGGATGGCCACCAGCTCCTGCCGCCTGCTTTCGGATGCGCTCCTCAGCGCCCGCTCGTAGGCCCGGTCGTAGGCGTCCAGCACGGCGTCCTCCACCTGTGCATGGGGCACCGGGAAGGCCGTGCTGGTGAAGCTCACGTCCCTGACGGACCCCCTGACGACCCTCAGGTGCTGAGCGGCGCTCAACTGGCCTCCTCCTCTTGCTTCCTCGGGACCGGCCCCCCCAGGAGCAGGGCCTGTGTCCCCCGGGTGCTGGTCACAGGGGTTCCCATGCTCCAGCTGTGGGGACTTCCCCCCAAGAATGATTGTTGATGCCACTCTTGCCCCTGGGGTCCTGCAGGGTAAACCAGCTCTTGTCTTACAGTGGGAGGAGGGCCTGGCCTGTGTCCACCTGCTTCTGTTGATCTGGAAATGGACAGTGCAGAGGGAGAGCGAAGGGTGAGCCTGGGGGAGACGGCCAGGAGCCGCCTCGTGCCAGAGTTCAGCTCACAGGGATGGTCCAGGTCGTCCCCCAGAACCATCTGGTACGTTCCGGAAAGCCCAGGCAGCTGGGGTGCAGGCAAGGCCTAAGAGCCCAGGGCTGGCCATGGGCACCCAGGGCTGATGAGGCCCCTTGGGGCCGACGGAGAAGAGCAGCAAAAGGGCCTGGCCAGCTGTTCCGTCACCCTGCGCCGCTTCCCCAGGCCTCCTTCCGTCTGCCCAGCTAAACGTCCCCTCCTGCGCCTTCTGAAGTGCCCTCCCCTTGCCAAGTTATTTCGCCAGAGGCAGACTGGAATCCTGCCTCCTCCAGGGAGTCTTTGGTGATTGTGCTGGAGTCACTGGTCTGACACAGGCAAGGCCTCTGAGCTCCCCTGCCCTCCTTCCCCGCCTCAGAGACCCTGAGCCCAGCCTCCCTTCCCTTCCTGCCCCTGAGTCGTGTGCCCGCTGGGATAAGTGGGCGGGTGCTCAGGGGTACCCTGCTCTGGTCACTCACCCCGCCCTCCAGAAAGGAACCGGCTTCCCCACTCCCTGCCTGGAGGACTTGGGGGCCGGCGGGCAGGGGGGCGCTCTTGCCCAGTGCTGCCCAAAGCCCTGGTGCCCCTGTAGGGACAGGCGGATCTGCACCCCCAGCATCGCGCTCCGAGCTCATTGCTCTCTTGGTGAGACCCAAATCTCCGAGCCTTCCAGATGCTCCGTCCGCTTTGTTCACTACCCGAGGGGGAGGTGGGCAGCGTCCTGGGCGGGGGGCCAGGCGCCAGGCTGGCCACCCCTGCAGGAGGCCTGGCGAGGGGGCCCTCTCCTGGGGGTGGAGACCGGCTGGGCTGTCCTAGTCTCCGTGGGAGGAGGTCTCGGGGGGGCCTGTGGGGGGAGCAGAGCCAGCCTGGGGTCAGGGGTGCAGGAGGCCGTGACGGGGGCGAGCCCCCCCTACCCCCCACTAGGGCCCAGGGAGACCCTGGCCCCTCTGAGTGCTACGAGAAACACTGGCTGGAGGGGCACGCCCGCCGGGGCTGAGCTGTGGGTTCTTCCCCCACCTACCTCCCCACCCCCTCCCGACCCCAGAAGGGGGGCCATGGGCGCCTCCTTTGAAGTGGGGGCCATGAGCTCCTCCTCCGAGTGAAGAGGTGGATCCGACAAAGCCACACCCCTGCCCGAGACCCCTGGCCTGGATGTGGGGCTGGTCTGACTCTCCTGAGGCCCGGTGCCTGGGTGGGTGTTGCTCCACAGACGGACCCCATCCCTGGGCTCAGGGGTCCTGTGTGTCTCTAGGAGAGAAATTCGGGGGGGCTGGGAGGTCTCAGAGGCCCTTGGGCCCCAGGATTTGGGTTCTCCCTACAGGGCGCCCTAATCTTTAAGCCCGATCTCCCAGGGCTCTGGGGGACACCCCTCAGGACAGGGTTTCTAGGCTGCTGAATACAAACCAAGGGCCTGGGGCGTCCCTGCCAGGCCAGCTCCCCTCAAGGATCCCTCCCAACCTTACCACTGACCACACTCCCATAGTCTGCTAACCTGCCTGGCGCAGGATGCCTGGGGGGCGGGGGCAGTAGGAGCTGCAGATGGTGTGCGGAGCAGCCCCCGGTGGCCCAGGGCTGGCTCTGACGGTTACTGGACCATGGGGGCGGGGAGTGGCCCCAAGGGGCGGGGCCCAGCCCTGGAGCTGGGGGACGGGCAGCCTTTCACCAGCTCAGGCACCATCGCACTCAATCCGTGCCTGAATTATTAAGCGGGGCCTGGCAATTCATCGCCCGCAGGCCTGTCTGGGGACTGGGCAGAGCGGCTCTCAGGCGCCCTCAAGCTCTGTATTCACAGCACGACTGCCTAGTCCTGCTGAATGCCCGCCAAGCTTCAGGGCACCTACCAGGGCCTGAGGCTGGGAGAGGGGCCAGGGGCCGGGAGAGGGGGGCAGGGAGTGGTCAGGGCCTGCGGGACGGCTCCGGGGCCACAGGAAGTTACGGCCATCCTCAGGTAGACGGGCCATCTGGACCCCGTGTTTCAGGATCTCTCAGGGGGTGCCAGGGGAGAAATGGGGGTGAACAGACCCCTTAGAGCAAACAGTGTGGCCCTTTGAGCGTCTCTGCTCCTGCCTCCAGGAGGACCCCATGGAAAGAGGGATCTGCTGGCCCGGGTTGGCCTCGACGCCAAGGGCCCCCAGGTGCCCGGGGTCGGGGGCACAGGACAGGCGGCTCCTCGGCCCCTGCCGCCTGGGGCCCGCACTCTCGTGAGAGCGGGTGACGGAGGTCAGACCCGGGCTCGGTGGCTGCAAGTGGGCTCTGCTTGTCCCTTCACCTGTGCTGGTTCATTCCCCCACATGGGGAGGTCTTCATACTCTTTTACAGACGAGGACACGGAGGCCAAGGAAGGTGGGCCGATCTCCCAAGAGCGCCGGACGCAGGGCTGACCCCACCCAGGCCCCCCTGCGCCCACTCAGGTGTGGGAGGAAGCCCCAGCCCCCACTGGGGCCTGCCAGGGCCCCGAACCCTGGACCCCGAAGGCCAGCTGCAGCACAGACCAGACCAGAATGATTTGTGTCCGGGGTGGCGGGGGCTGTGCAGGGAGGAAGCCCAGCTGCGTCCTGTCTGCTTCCACCCCTTCCCCTGCCCAGAGCAGGAGCCCCAGAAGGGTTTCGGCCTGTGGGCCCCGCCCCTGCAGAACCGCCAGCTCTGATCTGGGAGCTGTAAACACACAGGGTCAGAGTCAAGAGTGGGGGCTTCAGCTGCCCCGGGGGAGCTGCCCGGCCGGGCACCCTGGCAGCTGTCTTGGCAGGGACCACCCACGTGGTGACCCCGACCTCGCCTGACCCGGCAGCTCCTGGGTGGGGGGCCAGCAGCCTGGCTCGGTGCTCCCTGGTCTCTGAGAGCCGAGGCTGCCTTTCCGGGCTCCGACCCCCCAAGAACCAGAGGGAATGCTCTTTTCCCCTCTGGTCAGGGGTGGGTGACCCCAGATGATCCCAGAGTGGTGGTGAATGGTTTGGGGTGATCTTTGGGCAGCTACGGGAAAAGAGGCATTGACTCAGGTCTAAGAGTCCTGACGGTGGCCCCCTCTTGCTCCGGCTCTGCCAGGGTGACCTGGTCCCCTCCCCACCCCCATGGGCCTGAGCCCCTCCATCTGCAGACCAAGAGGATGGAACCGCCCTGCAAGGTCTGGGGATGCCCCCTCAACTCCAAGGAGTTCAGCGGTGGCGGGGGAGGGGACAGGGGAACTAGGCCCGTGCTGTGGATAAGGCAGGGCAGGGCCAAAGTCGGTAAAGACAAAGGGTGAAAGTGTGAGTCGCTCAGTCGTGTCTGACTCTTGTGACCCATGGACTGCAGCCCACCAGGCTCCACTGTGCATGGAATTGTCCAGGCAAGAATCCTGGAGTGGATTGCCATTTCCTTCTCCAGGGGATCTTCCCAAGCCAGGGCTCGAACACGGCTCTCCCGCACTGCAGGCAGACTTACCCGCTGAGTCACCAGGGAAGCCCTCTGGGCTTTAGCGTGGGTAACCACACGCCTGAAAACGCACAGCACGAACTTGGTCTCCTGACCCAGCTGTCCTGCATGCTGCATGAACACCTTGGGGTGCCCGTGCAACCAGGGGCCGGGGCCGCTGGGATCCCTGATACACGGTCAAACATACGCCGCTGGTCACCTGCCTGCCTGGAAACCCAGGATCGTCCAGGGCTTCCCTAGTGGCTCAGTCGATAAAGAATCTGTCCGCAATGCGGGAGACCTGGGTTCAATCCCTGGGTCAGGAAGACCCCCCACCTGGAGAAGGAAACGGCAACCCATGCCAGTATTCTTACTTGGAAAATCCCGTGGCCAGAGAAGGCTGGCTTGTTACAGTCGCAAGAGTCGGACACGACTTAGAGACTAAACCGCTCCCCTCATCTGTGTCCTCCAGCAGGACTGGCCGTGGTCTCCCCGGGCTTGTCCTTATGGAGTGCAGGGAAATCTGAAGCCCAAAGAGAAGAGAAAGGCACGCTCGGGGTCTCAGAAAGTCCGTCTGGACAGGGCTATGGGGCTGGGCTCCCCAGGGTCTGCTCTGGGGTCTGGCCTGGGCTGGGCTCCCACAGGTGAAGCCTGGGCCTGGGTTCTCCTGCCTGGCTTGTGTCCGCTCCTGGGGGTGGGGGGAGGCCTCTACAGAGGAGCCCCCCTTTGGGAGGGGCACTCAGGGGCTGCCCTTCAGACTCACAGCTCGGCTGGGGAGCGAAGCTGAGCCTGTCAGGGCCACGGGCACAGGGCACGGCGGGTACTGGTGCTGGCCAGCCCTGCTCTGCCCTTGGGATCGGCCACATGGACCAGCAGCGCCCCCTCCTCAACTGACTGTGGACCTGGCCCTGCCAGTCCTCGGCCCCTGCAAACAGAAGGCCATCTGGGGCTGTGTCCCCCGTCTCTCTGAACCTCTTGGGCACCCATTTCCTCTGTCTGGCCACAGACGTTCTGACCTTGACCCCAAGCCCTGGTCTGGGAGGACTCAGCTTCGCTCATGGACTTGACCAGTCCCGTTTCCCAGGCAGGCTTTCAGCTCTGTCTCAGGGCCTGGAGTTCAGGCAGAATTTCTGGAAGGCCAGGTGGCCCCCGCCCCCTGTCACTTGGGAGCAGTCCCTCCTGAGCTATGGTCCTGCCCTCCTCCCTGGGGTAGCACCCACCCTAGACCCGGGCCCACAGGCTTCAAGCCCCGTTGTCCAGGGGGCTGGCGTCCCGCGTGACTGCGTTATCTCAGAACTGGGGCCTCCCTCCCTGCCAGCCTCGAGCCGCCCTGGGGTCCCTCAGAACCAGCAGCACCCAGAGATGGAGGGGTGGGTGGACGGAGGAAGGAGAGGAGAACGGAGCCCCCCCCCCGCCCCCACAAAGGGACACACGCCCACCATCGCCACGGTCACCACCGACGTGAACGTCCCTGGGAACAGCCCCCGGTGACAATGGAAGGAGCAGGTCACCAGGCAGCCCGCCTGCAGGCAGGTCAGGGCCGCCCTGAAGGACCGCTGGACACCCCGTCCCCTGTCCCGCAGCCCCTGCTGCGAACAGGCCTCTCTCCCGGCCAGGCCCGGCCCCCATCAGGGGTGCAGCCCTCGAAGGTGCATTTTTCTGGAGCCGACTCCCCCACCCCAGTCAATCCTGCAGGCCTGGGAGGCTTCCCTCCGCCAACCCCCCAGGTGCCATCTTCCGGGCCCCGGGGGGGGGGCCTGCCCCCTTCCTGCCCCAGGACCTGCCGCTCTCAGCCCAGCAGAGGGCCGGCCCGCAGGCAGAGAGTGTCCCCAGAGTGGTCCCCACACCCGCCTGCCTCCCCCGGTGGCCACAGGAGAGAGGGAGCAGGGGCCCTCCCCCGCGTGACGGGGCTGCACTTACCTGAGTGGGGCTGTGGGCCCTCCAGAAGGCCGCCTGTACTAGGGCGCAGAACACCAGGGCAAAGCTCAGGAAGGCCTGGGAGGGGGCAGGGGAGGAGGCACCCTGAGTCCAGGTCCCGCCACGGCCTGGTGGCTCCCCCTGCCACAGGCAGACCTGGGCCGGTGGGCACGCTGGCTCCCAGGCCTCGCTAGGCCCTTCTCGGGAGGCCCCCACGGCCGGCTTTGGCTTCCCAGGACCCCAGGGAGGTGGTGGTCAGGCCCCAGGATGAGGGAGCCCTCTGTGCCTGCAGCCGGGAAAGGCACCAACCCCAGAAGGGCCGGGCGGACCTTCCCTGAGCCTAAGATTCAGATTCAGAACAAGTGCCCCCTTTCAAGTGGTCTGGCCTGGCGGGGTGGCTCGGGGATGTTGGCTGCACTTGGAAGTGCTGTGCTTAGTCACTCAGTCGTGTCCGACTCTGTGACCCCATGGACTGGAGCCCGCCAGGCTCCTCTGTCCGTGGGATTCTCCAGCCAAGAATACTGGAGTGGGTTCCCATGCCCTCTTCCAGGGGATCTTCCTGACCCGGGGATCAAACCCGGGTCTCCTGCATTGCAGGTAGATTCTTTACTGACTGAGCCATCAGGGAATCGCTTGGATAGGAAAGGCCTTTTCCAGAAGCGACAGCTGGTTTTGCTTGGTTTTCTGAAACAGGCCTCCCAGAGGTTCAGGAGCTGGGGTTCTAGCCAAGAGCATGGCCTGGTGGCCACACTGAGATGGGGTGACTCCCAGCAGAGGTGCTCGTCTTCCCACCGGTGTGCTCCCCAGGACCCAGCAGGCCTGTCCACCTCCTGCCCATGCCTGGGCCTCGGGCTCTGGTGGACCCTTTCTCTCACGGGGGTTCTGAAGCTGACGAGTATTGGTCCCATCCCCCGAAAATACACAAACGTCCCCAAAGCTCTTTTGTGGGTCGTTTCAGAGGCTCACCCCAGGCTGCCCCGGGGACGTCCCCCACTGTAGTCTGACTGGTCACTTCATGCTGGGGATGCTCCCATTCAGGCTGAGCCTCCTCCGGGAGCTCTGGATGGTCAGTCCGCCTGCTGACCACCTGGCCCAGGGTCTGGAGTCCGGTATCGCTCCTTCCCAGGAGCGGGACTGTCTGCCGCCTGGGGCCGGTGTGGCCAGGCTTTCCCAACCCAGGGCCTTACTGGGGTGACACCAGAGAGTCTATGGCCAGCACGGGGTCCATGGCCAGCATGGAGGGACACCCAGGTGTAGACGGACACGCTGACAGTGCCCGGGCTGGACGGGGGTGAAGAAGACTGTTCTGTTCCACACCTGGTGGAAGGGCTGCGTCCAGGAGATGGGGGGCCAGCCCACTGGCTCCCAGACTCCATGCAGGGACGGGGACCTCCAGCTCCGCTCAGGGGTGGGAGGCCCACCAGCTTCCACCCCACGTTTCCTCCTGCCTGCCCAGGGGCCCACCAGGCCTCAGTCTCCAGATGGCTCTAGGATGCCTCTTCCTCCCCTCCCTCTCTTCCCTCCCCCTCCCCCTCCTCCCTTCCCTCTTCTCCCTCCTCCCCCTCCTCCCTCCCCTCTCTTCCCTCCTCCCCTTCCTCCTCACTTCCCTCTCCTCCTCTCCCTCCTCTTTTCCCTCTCTTCCCTCCTCCCCTCCCTCCTCCTCCCGCTCCTCCTCCTCCCGCCCCCAGGCTGGCCAAGGGCCCCTTTCCCCATCTGGAAGCCATTGCCCAGCGCTGCCTCCCAGGCTGGAGGCCTGGAGCCAGCTCAAGGGACTAGCATTTTCCAGGAACTGTTCCATTCCCCGGGAGAGGGAGCATCACTCCGGCGGCCCGCCCACCCGTCCGCCTTGCAAGAAGGGTCCCGGGTGGCACACGGCGGCCTGTGCGCTGAGGCACTGGGTGCGGTGGGCCCCATGCCTGCCGCCCTCTCTGCTGATTCTAAACAACAACATAAATAAATCCAAATGGCTTCCTTGGCGCAGCGGCCAGCCCTGCTCTCAGCCGCGCATTTCCTGTGTGCAAGGCTGGTTTGGGAGGGGGCGGGGGCAGGAAGGAGGAGCAGCAGGGAGATGGGGGGCAGGACGGGAAAGATCGCCCTCTCCTAGCCCTCCCGGGGGGCTCGCACGCTCCTGACACACACAGAGGCCAGACACAACACCGCACCCCGGGGTGCACACATGGACCCTGCTCACCGGGCGGGCGCGGGAGGGGGTCCCCCGGCCCCCTGCTCCCCCTCACCCCCTCCGGGGGCAGTGTTGGGCTCCCGTCTTGGCTGGGGGCCCACGGGAGGCTGGGGTGCAGCAGGAGGCCAGTCGTGGGGCCCAAGCCGCGTCCCTGGCAGGGAAGCAGAACCGAGGCCCTGGTGCTCCCGGGTCCTGCCCCAGAGCAGGGCGCAGAGCGTGGTGGTCGGGGGAGCCGGGAAGACCCTGGCTAACGGGAGCCTTCGGCAGAAGCAGCTTCAGGCCGCGGCTTTGCGCCTAGCACCATGGCGCCCCCTGGCGGCGGACGCGGCAGACTGTCGCCGCCGGAACCTCCGGGTCTGGCCCCGCTGCCCGCAGCCTGGACCTCCAGCAGTGAGCCCCTGTGGCTGCCCCAGGCCTTAGGGCTCCCCTCCCGGGGGACAGTCCACTTGCCTGGTCGGATGCCCCTGGGGCCTCCCTCCCTCCCCCGCCCAGCCGGACCACACAGGCCAGGTTGGTAGCACTGCCCACGCTCCTGTGGGGTCCTGGTTGTGACCCCGCTGCCAGACGGGCCTCTAGCACACCAGGCCCCGGGCCCGGCTCTGGGACGTGACTCTGCCCCGGCCTTGGTGTGTGGCTCAGTCGTGTCCGACTCTCTGCGACCCCATGGACTGCAGCCCACCAGGCTCCTCTGTCCATGGGATTTTGCAGGCAAAGATACTGGAGTGGGTTGCCATTTCCTCCTGCAGGGGATCTTCCCGACCCAGGGATCAAACCTGGGTCTCCTGCACTGCAGGCAGATTCTTTACCGACTGAGCTACCTGGCCCCGGAGACGTCTGTAACCCAGGAGTCACTCAACACGTTTGCTGGCACCGCTGGCCGAGAACCCTGCCAGCCGTGGGGACCCAGAAGGCTGCCAGGGAGCCCAGGGTTGTCAGCTTCAGAGTACACCTGGGGAAAAGCCCCCAGCAGGAGCTCCCGGGGGGCCGCCCCATGGACTGCTCCCAGGGTAGGGGTGGGGTCTGCAGGCGCAGAGGGTTGGAAGCCGGAAAGTGGGTACCGCAGGGACCCATGGAGGCCCAGGAAGGCTAGACTTGGTGTTTCGGGGAGCCTGAGAGGGACTGGGGGTACAGCTGACACCACTGGGCACCAGCCAGGAGCTGAGGCCCTGGTTCAGGCGAGAGAGGGCAGCTTGAGCCCACGGCGGACACCACAGTCCTTGGGGAGGCGGGGCTGGCAGGTGCAGCAGGACAGGCCGCTTGGAGGAGCAGGTATGGGGGCAGCAAGGGCCCCTGCAAGGGGCGAGATCAGGGCGGGGGAGGGAGCCCCACCACTGGCGGCTGCCACGGAGGGCGTGCAGCTCAGGAGGAGCCCGGGGTCTAGGGGCCACGGCCAGTCCTGACCTACGGGGGAACCGATCGGGCCTGGCCTCGTCCTAAAGGGTGGAATTCATCCCAACTGTGTTCCCAGAGCCTCCTGGGTCACAGAACCAGACCGTCCCAGGCCTCTGACTCCTGGGTGGGGGGATCCTGACTCCCAGGTGGGGGGTTCTGACTGTCCTGGGTGGAGGGGTCCTGACTCCCGGATGGAGGGGTCCTGACCCAGGTAGAGGGGTCCTGACTGTCCCTGGTTGAGGGGTCCTGACTCCCAGGTGGGGGTGTCCTGACTCCCGGGTGGAGGGGTCCTGACTCCCGGGTGAGGGGGTCTTGGCCGTCCCACACCCCTTGGGCTTCGCTTTCCTTAGGGACACAGGGGTGAGGCGGGCTCCCTCAGCCCCCAGCTCAGGGCACTCACCGCAGCCATGAGGCCCCCGGCCCCTCTCACAGTGGCTGCGGCGCTCAGCATGGCCCCCAGGGTCAGGAGTGCAGCCAGGGCAGTTCCAGCGGAGAAGGCTGGGGGTAGAGAGAGGCGTCAGGGTGCCCGGGCAGGGCTCCTGGGTGCGCAAGAATGGACTCGGGGCGGCTGGGCTCCCGGGGGCCCTGAAGGGGCCTCGTCTCCTCAGCAGGGATGTGCCCCCACCTTCCTGCGCTGCCCCTCCCGCCCGTCCCCTCTCCCCTCCCCCGGGGGCTGTCAGAAGCCCGTCCCTGCCCCCAGGCCCGGCTGACAGGCTGGTAATCTTATCAGTCCAGGCCCAGCCCCAGGCTTCCTGCTCCCGGGGCTCTGGGGTTTGGGGCTCGAGATAAACACGGGAGGCCTGGGGCTAGGACCATGGTAACCCCGCCAGCCTCGGCTTTCACCACATCTGCCCTCCTCAGCCTCTTGTGGTCTCTCCTGAGGTCAAGACCCCCAGGGGTGGGGTTGGAGGAATAGGATGCCATCTCTGTGAGCTGTTCAAGGCCTCATCGTGGGTGAGCACCCCTTCCTGGACGTGGAGGACAGGACCTGCATACCTCCTGACATACCCACGCTGCCTCAGGGGCCCAAGGAAGATCCAGGCAGACTCAGGCTCTGTGGGGGGAGCTGGGACCTCAGGGCAGCCCCTCCTGCCTCTGATCCCGCTGCCTGCCCCAGCCCAGCTTCTCTCAGCAGTCCTCACCCCAGCCCAGGGCTCCTCCCCAGCTGCCTTTGCTCCTGAAGCCCCTCCCCAGCGGTGGCTGCCCACAGTGTCACTCACCCCCGTGGCGCAAGGCCTCATAGGTGGTCCTGTCTGCAGACACGGGGCCGATGACGGCAAAGTGGGGCCCAAAGTAGCTGAGCGCGGCTGTGGCGGCCATGGCGGAGCCCAGGAGCTGCGGGCAGGCACGTCCAGCTGGTGGGCGCGGGGCTGGGCACCGACCCCCACCAGCCGTCTCCAGCATCCTGGTCTCACGAGACAGGGTCAGCTGCGGGGCTGGGCACCGATTGCCCCACCTGTCTCCATGTCCTGGTCTCACGGGACAGGGTCAGCTTCAGGGCTTCCAGGTGTTCTAGGGGTGGCCTCAGGGGGGTCTTTGCTGCAGACACCTACCCCCACACCGTCACACACAGACATCCCATCACAGACACCCCACAACATACACACACACCCCATCACACACAGATACTCCATCACACACACAGATACCCCATCACACACACAGACACCCCACTACACACACAGACACCCCATCACACACAGATGCCCCATCACACACACAGACACCCCATCAGACACCCTCTTGCACACACATATATCCCACCACACACACACAGACACCCACCACATACACACACACCACATCACATATACACAGACATCCCATCACGCACAGATACCCCATCACATACACACACACCCCATCACACACAGATACCCCATCACACACACAGACACCCCATCACACACAGACACCCCATCATACACACACACCCCATCATACACACACACCCCATCACATACACACAGACGTCCCATCACACAAAGATACCCCATCACACACACACACACACCACATCACACACAGGTACCCTATCACACACATAGGCACCCCATTACACACAGACACCCCACCACACACACAGACACCCATCAGACACCCTCTTACACACACATACATCCCACCACACACACACAGACACCCATCACACACACACACAGACACCTACCACACATACACAGACACCCACCACACACAGACCCCACCACACACACCACACAGACTCACGTTCACATCCCCCCTTTGCCAGCACGACACTCGCTGTCCAGCGCCTCCAAGGGCCCAGAACCTCCGGTGGTTCCGTTTGTGGACACCCCCAGCCCTCTCAGCTCCCCCTCTCTGTGAGAGCACCTCCAAGGGCAGGAGGCCAGCCCCCAGCCCGCTCCCCTGGGGGACCCCTCTCCGACCCCAGTTCCCCAGCCACCCAAGGCCCTCAGGCCTCCAGCAGGCCCCTTGCTGCCTGGCAGGAGGACTCACACTGCTCAGGGGGCACCTTTCGCCGCCGAGACTTTGCCCTCAGGACCCCAGGTGCACGCCCACGGGGGCAGGAAGGTGGGTGTGTGTGTTAGGGGGAGAACCCACAGTTATGGAGACCCAGGAGCATGGCGCACCCCACCCCCGCCGCGTCCTGCCCAGTCTGCCTGTTACCAGAACAAAGAGGCTGGTGGCCAGCATCTGGCATTTGGCCACCCTGACTCGACTGCAAGGCTCCATGGAGGTTCGTTGCTCTCCTCTGCTCTCCACTCCCCTCCCCACCCTCTCCTCTCCTCCCCTCCCCTCCCTCTGTGGTTTTGGTTTCCAGCTGGGCGGGGACCTCAGACCACAGTACCCCGCAGGAGCTGGGTTAGGTTGGTCACCCATCTGCCTCTCAGCATACCCAGGAACTGAGCTTCTGGGTGCCCCAGAAAAAGGGCAGGGAGGAAGGGGAGGGGGGCAAGGCCAGTTTCCGCCCCCCTGCCGCCCCTCCCCTGGCCCAGGCCCCCAGGACGCGAGCAGGTAAATGAGGCCTCCCTGAGGGGTGTGCCCTGCTCCTGGCAGGGCTGTGGAGGACCCTGGGAGGAAGTGGGCGGGTGAGAGACGGCGCCTGGGTGGGGGTGAGCTTCCCGTCCTAGGAGTGTGCAAGCAGAGGCTGGACCCCCCGTGAGTCCTGCCTCGAGCTGCTGTCCTTGCAGGACTTTGGGAGAGAGGCCTTGCAGGACTTTGGGAGAGAGGCCGTATATGAACTTCTCTATCGAAACACTGTCTTACGAAACATCTTTCGAAATGTTCTGTGACATCAAAATTTTCCAAAAAGCCACTTGATTTTCAATGCTTCAGCGGCACAGATGAGTAATTTAGAGCAGAGTGTGCAGGGGGAGGGGGCTGGAGGAGGGGGCTGGGGAGAGGGCTGGGCCCCTCTCTGCACCCACATTGAGGCTCTGTCGGAACACGAATCTGTGATTAAACCTCCTGATGTGACCCTGGGGCTGCGCTCGTGGGCGGCTGGACCCAGCGCAGCCTGGGGGGAGGCACGTGGTGAGCCCCCAGTCTGGGTCCCTTCTGGGCCAGCTGGGACAGTGGGGTCCCCTGCTACGGTCCTCCAGGGCTGCCTGGGCACAGCTCCCCTCTCGTGCTGAAATCACCCCTCTTCCACATCTCATCACGTGGGTCCTCAGGGCACTCGGGGGCCTCAGCTGGGAAGGACAGGTGCCCAGACAGCTGTCACTGTGTCTGCGGTAAGGCCTGGGCCTTCTAGAAGCCAGCAGAGTGTGGCCTGTGCTAGCCGGTAGCTCTGCCACCTCTTTCCTCTCCCTGTTCTGAGCAGGGGCAGCCAGGACCCCTCATCCACCCCCGTGCCCCCAGCTGCCCCTTGGCACAAGGAATCCTGCCCCATGTCCACAAGGGGCAGGAGGGGGCCCCCGACGTCCCAGCCTGTGCTTTGAGCTGGTGAAGCCAAGCTGCAGCCTGAGGGGCCAGCGGGAGTGGAAGTACTGGATGGGGGTGGGAGTCGGGCCGTGGGCTGAGGGCTGGCCGCCTGGACCCGCCCTCCTGCAGAGACGAGCCAGTCGCCACTGTGCTGGCCTCACTTCTGGAACTGTCTGCCTCTGACTTGGAAGCAGATGTCCTGACCTCTTCCCAGAGGTCAGAGCTGGCTCCTTGACCTGGCCTGCCGAGTGCCGACCCTGTGTGTTTCCCCACATCAGCCCCTCTGCGGGCAGGACACGAGGCTTCCTTGGGGACTGGACTGCTGGGGACTGAGCGCGGCTCAGACCCCCTCAAGTCCAAGCCTCTAATTGAGGCCCCCTTGCCCTGGGCCCGCTGCCTGGGCAGGGAGCCTGGCCCACGTGGGGAGCCGTCCACACCTGCCCCAGGAAGCCTGTTTCCACTCCCTCCGGCTCCGACAGCCAGTCAGAGACAGGAAATGACATCTGGAGGGGAAGTGCTGGCCTTGCCTGGCTCCCTGACCCTCAGCCCCTCGCCTGTCCCCTCTAGCACCCAGGGCGGCCACCCCTCCTGAGGGCAGGGCAGGCTCGTGGGAGCCAGCAGGGCGCAGAAAGCAGCAGCTTCTGTCGGAGGCGCTGGGCCGGGGGACAGACCGCCACCCTGCACGGACCCTGTGCCAAGGGTCCCGCCGTGAGCTGCCTAGGCCGCTCCTGTCTCCGTGTCCACGGGGGATGTGTGTGCGCATGTGTGCAAGTGTGTGCTCATGTCTGCTGGTGCATACGTGCGTCTGTGTAATGGTCTTTGCTGGCCAGTGACCTCCTTGTTTCTCCCTCTTCCTGCCCTCATCTAATAATTACTCGGTTAATAGAAAGCTGTTTTGTCAGGGGAGCCGACTGACAGACCTCCCCATGGCCATGGCTGGGATGCTTTGAGCAACAGAATAAATAACAGATTGATGACAACCCACGATGTTAAACAAACATCCGTAATCCGTGCTGGTCCAGCAGAAGGATGAATACACCAGTGGGAGGGGAGGGAGACTGCCTGTGCAGGAGACTCCCAAGGAGCGTGTGTGGAATCTCCCGTTGGCGGGGAGCACCTCCTTCCGGCCCCTTCTTGGGCTCTGGCAAGCGCCCCTCAGCCAGGCGATCGCGGGCAGCACCGCCAGGGTGAGCCGTGTTGGGGGCTGTGTTGATGGGCCGCGATGGGCAGGCGCTTCACCCCTGCGTCTTCCTGCCTAAATGCACAGCCCTGGTCTGACTGCGGCAAACCCCAGCAAAGGGGTGACCTCCTGTACCCCTGAACCCCACACGGCCAAGGTCATCGAAACTGTCATGGCCCAGAGGAGCCCAAGGAGATGTGACGACCAATGGGTGTAGGTCCTGGGATGGGGCGCAGTACAGAAAAGAGCGAGCAGGCAAGGACTAGAGAAAGCTGAGGACTGTGTGGGCTCTAGTCAGTAACAATGGAGTCCTGGGAAGTGAACCGTTGTGACCGACACCCTGCACGCCGCTCAGACACTGGTATTGGGAGGTGGTACGGGTGGATGGGGGAGCCTTGTGGGCTGCCGTCTGTGGGGTCGCACTCAGTCGGACACGATTGAAGCGACTTAGCAGCAGCAGCAGCAGCAGGGGTGCGGTGGTATCGGTGAACTTATCTTTGCAACTCTCCTTTGTAAATCTAAAACTATCCTCAAATAAAGTTTATTTAAAAATGTGGTGTTAGCTGCCACCCCCGTCTCAGGGCGCAGAGGGGACCAGGCTCTGGTTGGGGTTGGCTCTGCCGGTCCACTTACCGGGGCTTGAACTCTTGGCCCCAGGCCTGACAGAGCCCCACTTCACTAACTGCTTGTCACCAAGATGTTCACGGACTCAGTGATGTCACTGTCCCCCCGTCCCCTTATCTACCCGCCCACCTGTCCCC
Organism: Bubalus kerabau; assembly: GCF_029407905.1. NCBI lineage: Eukaryota > Metazoa > Chordata > Mammalia > Artiodactyla > Bovidae > Bubalus > Bubalus kerabau. Next base: position 1,837,339 of record NC_073628.1, on the reverse strand, counting down.
CGCCCACGAGTCCCCCTGCCCACCTGTCTCCCTGCTGACCTGCCCACCTGTCTACCTGTCCCCCGCCCACGAGTCCCCCTGCCCACCTGTCCCCCTGCTGAGCTGCCCACCTATCCCCCGTCCCCTTATCTACCCGCCCACCTGTGCCCCGCTGACCTGTCTGCCTGCTCACCTGCCCGCCTCTCCCCCGTCCCCTTACCTACCTGCCCGCCTGTCCCCGCCCCCTCGCTCCCTTCTTCCATCTCACGCCCTCTCACGCAGTTGTGGCTTCAGCCACTTGGCCCCTTGCTCCCGTCTGCTGTCTGTGGCCCACCTCAGTTTACCTGGGCAACGGCCTCTGGGAATCTGAGCGGGGGTGTTAGCCATGAAGCAGGCCGCTCCTACCACGAGGCAACTTCCTGGGCCAGGAGGTGGCAGCCTCTGCCCGGCTTCGTAACAGCTGCCCCGAGGGAGACATCCCTCCTCCTTCTCCATCAGAGGCGATGTTCGGCCTCATAGGCTGGTGACACGGTGCCCCCACTCAGGAAGGAGCCCAGGGCCAGCCGTGAGCACAACACCCCCCCACAGCGCAGAGTGTAAGGCTCTGCCATCCTCCTAGGGCGGGTCTGAGGGCTGAGAAGGACCCCGAGTTCAGTCTCTGGCTTTCTCTCCGCCCTTCGGCCTGATTCTGACATTGTTGCAGCCGCCCAGACGTGTGCGCCCTGGGCAGCGTCTCCTGGGGAAGGTTTTCTTCCCAGACATCTTACATCTGGTCAGCCGTGTGAGCTCTGGGGCTCCTGAACAGCTTTCCCTCCACAGGGTGTCATGCTGGCCCATTACCTCAATGACATCCTGCTGGTCGGGTCCCGTGAGCAGGAAGCAGTGGTCATCCAGACACTGTGTAACCACGGGCCATGCTGGAGGGTGGGAAAGAAATCCCGCAGAACTGGCTGCCTGCTGCCTAGTGGCCCTCGAGGGGCCCGGGGCGTGTCTGGGGCACTTTGAGGCCCGCATCTGGCCCTTTCTGCTGCTTAAGAAGATGCCTGATGCCCAGGGGGCCTCTGGTTTTGTGTGTCTGTGTGTGTTTTAACATTTACATCACTTCATGGCAGATCAGTTCAGTTCAGTTCAGTTGCTCAGTCATGTCCGACTCTTTGCGACCCCATGAACTGCTGCACACCAGGCCTCCGTGTCCATCACCAACTCCCAGAGTTTACCCAAACTCATGTCCATCGAGTTGGTGATGCCATCCAGCCATCTCACCCTCTGTCGTCCCCTTCTCCTTCTGCCGCCAATCCCTCCCAGCATTAGGGTCTTTTCCAATGAGTCAACTCTTCGCATGAGGTGGTCAAAGTATTGGAGTTTCAGCTTCAGCATCAGTCTGATAGATAGGGAAAATTGGAAACAGTAGCAGATCTTATTTTCTTGGGCTCCAAAATCACTGCAGATGGTGACTCCAGCCATGAAATTCAAAGACGCTTGCTCCTTGGAAGAAAAGCTATGACAAACCTAGACAGCGTATTACCAAGCAGAGATATCACTTTGCCAACAAAGTTCTGTATAGTCAAAGCTATGATTTTTCCAGTAGTCATGTACAGATGTGAGAGTTGGACCATAAAAATGGCTGAGCATTGAAGAATCGATGCCTTTGAAATGTGGTATTGGAGAAGACTCTTGAGAGTCCCTTGGACTGCAAGGAGATCAAATGAGTCAATCCTAAAGGAAATCAACCCTGCATATTCACTGGAAAGACCAATGTTGAAGCTGAAGCTCCAGTACTTTGGCCCCCTGATGTTAAGAGCTGATTCATTGGAAAAGACTCTGATGCTGGAAAGATTGACGGCAGGAGGAGAAGGATTATCAGAGGAAGATTATCTGACAACAGAGGATAAGACGGTTGGACGGCATCACCGACCCAATGAACATGAGTCTGAGCAAACTCTGGGAGATAGTGAGGGACAGGGAAGCCTGGGGTGCTGCAGTCCATGGGTCAGAAAGAGCCGGACACGACTGAATGACTGAACAACAATGAATGTGTAACATAGATGACTGATGAGAGCCTGCTGCACAGCACTGAGACACTCAGCGCTTTGTGACAAGTTAAATGGGGAGGAAATCCAGCAAAGAGGGGATATATGGACACTTACAACTGATTCATTTTGCTGTGGCAGAAACTAAAACGATACTGTGAAGTGACTATACTATAAAAAAATGCTTTAAGTCCAACAATAACAAAAATAAATGCATGCGTGGCAGATGAAAAACGAAGAATGGGTGTCCCACCAGAGACCGGACCAGACGGTGCAGCTGGGTTTACAGTTTCACGCCATGAAGTTGGGCGCACACAGTCCTGTTCCACCATCAGAGAGGGGTGTATGCAACACAGGCTCCGGGCAGGTTCTAAGGATACAAGCATGTCATGTGAGGCAGCGGCCGCAAAGCCTGCTGTGCCCACCCACTCCTGTGTCACTTCTGGCATCAAGGGACCTTCCCATGACCTGGTGACCGAGGAAGGAAAAGCCCGGGCCTGTCTCTCCAGGGTTCTGCTCTGCGTGGGGTCACCACCCGAAGTGGACAGCCCCGAGCTCCAGGAACCCAAGCAGTGTCTCTTTGTTTCACTTTGCCTGGAAGGAGAGGTCGGGGCCTCAGGTCTACAGACATTACAGCTGTGAAAAGTTTGGTTAGTTGATCAGGGACTTGGAAGGGGCACAGTTGGAAAGTTGCTGGCAGGAGGTCTGGGAAAGAGGGGTGAGGTTAGACTTCCCCAAAGGACACAGAATGGGGAGGCATTCAAGGCCCATGTGAATGCCGAGCTGCCGCCGCGGCCAAGGAGGATCTCAGTTACCAGGCAGACCGCTGGCCCTTCTGTGGACCTCCGCCAACCTCTGTCCAGAGGGCTCGTGGCTGCCACGGTGGAGGTGATGGGTGGGCTTGGCACACGGACTGCCCACTCCACATGGCCGTCCACGGAGGGCCTCTCGCGAAACAGCAGAGACAACACCGATGCCCGGATGCGGTCCGGGTGGTCCGGACACCATCCCAGGGCCGCGGGTGAGGCGGCTGCTTCCCTGTGGGAAGGGCACCAGGCGGCTTCACTAGAATAGACGCTCTGAGTATGGAGTCACTTTCCTGCCCCCACGTGGCTGCAGGCGTACCACCTGTGCCCAGTGGGACGCCTAACCCCCCCGTCACAGGCTGACAGCAAAGAAGCCCCTTCCCCAGCCAGCAGGGGGCTCAGGCTAACTGACCTGTAGGTTTCCCGAGAACCCCCATCACCTGAAGCAGCTGGCCCAACAGGACAGTGTGACGAGCTTTTGAAGATGCGGCTGAAGCGCCTGCTGGGGTGCAGGGCTGGGGTGCTCTGAATCAGCATTTTCTTTCTTTGCTCAGATGTGTGGTTCTGGGAATCATGAGGGAGAAATGGCAATGAGCTCTGTTACCCTAATGAAATGTCTCTGGTGTGTCTTTGCCTCCTGTCCCCACGACTCTAGGTTTTTTTGGTCTAGAATTCAAGTTCCCAAGGGAGGAGGGTTCCCATCAAGGACACATGAAGAGTCCATTAAACCCAGGCCACCGTGGGGTCCTCGTGCCAGAGAATCAACAGGCAGAGAGGGGTGGCAATAAGGTTGCAGTGATCTGTCCCATCGGGTGGGAACCGGTGCTTACTCCAAGGAGGTGAGGATGAAAAAGAACATGTCTGGAAGGCAGAAGTCCCCTGGAGCATGGAGATTCCTGGTCCTGTGATGGAAATCAAATGGGAATTATAGCCATCGGCCCAGGCCTCTCAGGAATGAGGCCTTGGATTGACCCAAGGCAGGGAACCAGCGTCGGCTGAGGTGCCTACAGAGGCCAAGAGGATGTGGAGGTGGGCGTGGGGGAGGTGCTGACAGAGACTAGCCGTGGCCGCCAGGCTAACCACAGAGCTTGGAGGGTGTGACCACGGTTCCCGGCCCACCATTCTGTCTCTGCAGGTAAATCATAAAACGTCAGGGTGGGAATGTGACTAGGCAAGAAGAGAACTGGACACCACCCCGGGGTGGATAAAGGGACCTCCTCCCCTTTGTGGGGAGGGGAGCATGCTTCTGGTTGTCCAGGGCAGAAGTGTAATTTTACTTTGCCTTTATTTGGAAGCTGAGTGTGTTGGTCGCTCAGTTGTGTCTGACTCTCTGTGAGTAGCCCTGCAGGCTCCTCTGTCCAGGGAATTCTCCAGGCAAGAATATTGGAGTGGATAGCCATTTCCTTCTCCAGAGGATTTTCATGACCCAGGGATCAAACCTGGGTCTCTTGCATTGCAGGCAGATTCTTTACCATCTGGGCCATTGGAAAAGTTAAGTACAGTCAAAAAAAAGCACATAGCATTTCGTATGACTCCATGTGTATGAAAAATCCAGAACAGGCAAATCCAGAGACAGAAAGTGGAGTCGTGGGACTTCCCTGGTTGTCCAGTGGCTAAGTCTCCGAGTGCCCAATGCAGGGGGCCCAGGTTTGATCCCTGGTCAGGGAAGTAGGTCCCACATGCCACAACTAAAGATCCTGTGTGCTGCAACTGAGATACAGTCAAATAAAGAAATATTAGAAGGATGTGGGGTGAAACACAAAATCTCCCATCACAACCCTAAGTGCACGGCTCCATGGTGTTGAGTGCACTGTGGCAGGACCATCACACTAGCCTCCTCCAGAATGCTCTCATCTCCCTAAACCCACACTCTGTCCCCATGAAGCACTCATTCCCTTTCCCTCCCCAGTCTGGCCCCACCGCCCCAACATCTGTCTCTAGGAATCTGACCCCTCCAGGGGCCTCATGTGAGTGGAGACATACAGGACTCCATCCTCGATGAAGGATGGTGTCCTTTTGTGTCTGGCTTCTTGGCAGTAGGTCCAGAACATTCTGCACAGCTGCACTGCTCTCCTTCACGGCCGTCAGCCTGTGGCCTCAGTCACCTGACCTCAGTAGCCATCAGCTGGACTCACCAGTCCTGTCTGTGGCATCCACTCTCCCCTGCAGAGAGAGGAAGAGGGACTAATCCATTCCAACACCAGAATTGGCCGCTAGATGGGGACACTCAGGATCAACCATGGAGAAACCCTAGAAGCTAGAGGGAGGAAGGGATCTGAGGAAAGATCAGCAAGTATGATAAACTTCCGGGAGCACTGAAGGTGGTGGTGAACTGCAGTGCGTGTGTGTGTGTGAGACACACACACAGTGTGTCTCTGTTTTCCTCTCTCCATGGATCTGTCTGCAAATCCTCCTTCCCTCAGCCTCCTTGAACTTAGATTTCCACCTCCCCACCTCCGTGAAACCTTGGGCTCAGTTGGAGAATCACCCCCTGACCCCCCGGTTAGTTTCACCTCTCTCACAGGTCCCTCACTCCCCGCTGTCCGTGTTTGAACACAAAGTCACACGCACTGTTCCCTGATCTCTGGGAGCTGACAGCAGGCAAATGTGGGCCCAGTTATCCGCATGGCCAAGAGAGGACCGCCTGGAGATATTAACTTTTAACACGTGATTAAATGTAAGTCGCAGGTCTACAGTTACTTTACAGGGTAAAGGTAATATTTTGCCCTTTGTAATTTTTATTTTTGCAGGGAGGAACCTCGAAATTGTGTAAATATCCTGCTACTCTCCCCACTTTGACCCACTGCTTTAGCATTGATTGGTGATTTGCACCTACACAAATCAGCACTGCGATGCTGTGAAATGGACTATCAGAGGGGACCCTGAGAGTGTGGGGAGGAAAACGAACACAAGCTAATTGGACAAGAGGAGTCACAGAGCGAAAGAGAAATAGCAGGAGGAAATATTTGAAAACGTAACCAAATTAAGTACCTCAGAAGGAAAGAAAGACGAGAAAAAGCTCTCAGGGGCCAAACAGGATGAAAAGGAAGAAGCTAGAGTCTTCCTATCGTAGCAACACAAAGATGAAAGTTCTGGAACGTTTCAGAGTAACCTGAAGATGGCCTGAACGGATGAGCTTCATATCGTTCTTCTCAAGAGCGGTGCTGAATACAAGGAGAAGTCATATTTGGAAAGTGCAGAGGACCAGTCACTTTTCACAAAGGACTTTCCAGGATATCATTATCATTTAAATGTGAAAGTGGAATAAAAACACTTTCAGAGACACCAAACTTCAGAGTATTTAGAATGTTTGCCACAGTAACACCCACTCTGGCAACAAGGTTCTCAAACAATAAGATAAATAAATTCCAGAAGCTGCTGCAAGGGGTGTGAAAGTGCGAGAGACCATGGATCTGCTCTCCATGCCTGTAAAAATCACCAACGGGAATACAAAACAGCATACAAGACATCGCCTCTAACTGTACCAAAACCAAGAGCAACTAGAAATTCATGGGTCACAGGCTTCCCTGTGCTAAATTCTAGACTCAAACAGAGACCCTGGTGGAGGTTGTTGAAGTGAATAGACAGACATTTCTTGTAGGAATGCCTTAATATGACAAAGATGTCAAACCTCCTGAAATTAACCCAGGCTTATCCAGTGCCACCCGGATTCACATCTCAGCTGGGAGTTTGAAACACTCGGTGCACTTACTCTAATGTGATTACTGTTCAGTTGCTAGGTCGTGTCTGACTCGTTGCGACTTTAATGTGGATTACTGTTCAGTCACTAAGTCCTGTCTGACTCTTTGCGACTCCATGAACTGCAGCGTGCCAACTGTCCTTCACTATTTCCTGCAGTTTGCTTAAAAACATTAATCTGTTCATGACAGTCCTTTGGGGAAGTGAATAGCCATTTAACGGGAAAAGAAATCCATTAATTTTAATGGTAACAATTATAATGTGTTTCATCCTAACCTGATAACTTCCAAACATTCACAGATAAAATACCAATCAAGGCATGAAGATGAATTAATCTGAGTTATAAAGAACACAAGGATTTTAAAAGTTTGTCAACTTAAAAAAAAAAAAAATCTGCTGGGACTTTGATCGAGACTGTATCAGATCTATAGATCAACGTGCACCCAGGCGGAACGATATGGCAGGGCCGCAGGAGCCTCGGTTGGCCTCGGACAGCCAGTCCCCAGCAGGCCCCACCAGCGGGCCACAGCCCGCGTCACCCCAGCGGCCCCGCCAGCAGGCCACTGCCCATGTCACTCCAGCAGCGTGGCGCGCCCGCTGTGCGTCGGGACTGGGGTTCGGTGCAGCGAGCCCTTCCTCCTGGGACATGGGGCGTGGCCAGAAAGGCGGCCGCCCCCTCGCCCATCATGCACTGCTCCTTTGTGGGGAACCTGGTTCTAAATCATTAATAGCCGACCTGCTTTTTGGTCCCGGCTGCGTGCAGATGCAGAGCGGCTCCCTCGCTGCAATCTATTGAAAGTCAGCCCTTGACATGAGGGTTTGTAGAAAAAGAAAGAAGAAAAAAACGAAAACAAAGCAAAACAAACAGAAAAAGAAGATTAAAAAAGAAAAATTAACGAAAAAAAGATTAGATCAATGTGGGGAAAAATAATATCTATTGGATCTCCTAATCCATGAACATAATCCATGAATATAATCCTTATGATTATACAGTGGAAGTGACAAATAGATTCAAGGGATTAGATCTGATAGATAGAGTGCCTGATGAACTATGGACGGAGGTTCATGATATTGTACAGGAGACAGGGATCAAGACAATCCCCATGGAAAAGAAATGCAAAAAAGCAAAATGGCTGTCTGGGGAGGACTTATAAATAGCTGTGAAAAGAAGAAAAGCTAAAGGCAAAGGAGAAAAGGAAAGATATAAGCATCTGAATGCAGAGTTCCAAAGAATAGCAAGGAGAGATAAGAAAGCCTTCTTCAGTAATCAATGCAAAGAAATAGAGGAAAACAACAGAATGGGAAAGACTAGAGATCTCTTCAAGAAAATTAGAGACACCAAGGGAACATTTCATGCAAGTGGGCTCGATAAAGGACAGAAATGGTATGGACCTAACAGAAGCAGAAGATATTAAGAAGAGGTGGCAAGAATATACAGAAGAACTGTATAAAAAAGATCTTCAGGACCCAGATAATCACGATGGTGTGATCACTCACCTAGAGCCAGACATCCTGGAATGTGAAGTCAAGTGGGCCTTAGGAAGCATCACTACGAACAAAGCTAGTGGAGGTGATAGAATTCCAGTGGAGCTATTCCAAATCCTGAAAGATGATGCTGTGAAAGTGCTGCACTCAATATGCCAGCAAATTTGGAAAACTCAGCAGTGGTCATAGGACTGGAAAAGGTCAGTTTTCATTCCAATCCCAAAGAAAGGCAATGCCAAAGAATGCTCAAGCTCCCACACAGTTGCACTCATCTCACAGGCTAGCAAAGTAATGCTCAAAATTCTCCAAGCCAGGCTTCAACAGTACATGAACCGTGAACTTCCTGATGTTCAAGCTGGCTTTAGAAAAGGCAGAGGAACCAGAGATCAAATTGCCAACATTCATTGGATCATTCAAAAAGCAAGAGAGTTCCAGAAAGACATCTACTTCTGCTTTATTGACTATGCCAAAGCCTTTGACTGTGTGGATCACAATAAACTGTGAAAAATTCTTCAAGAGACGGGAATACCAGACCACCTGACCTGCCTCTTGAGAAACCTGTATGCAAGTCAGGAAGCAACAGTTAGAATCAGACATAGAACAATATACTGTTTCCAAATCGGGAAAGGAATACATCAAGGCTGTATATTGTCACCCTCCTTAGTTAACTTATATGCAGAATACATCATGTGAAATGCTGGGCTGGATGAAGCACAAGCTGGGGTCAAGATTGCCGGGAGAAATATCAATAATCTCATATATGCAGATGACACCCCCCTTACGGCAGAAAGCGAAGAACTAAAGAGCCTCTTGAGGAAAGTTAAAGAGGAGAGTGAAAAGGCTGGTTTAAAACTCAACATTCAGAAACCTAAGATCATGACATCTGGTCCCATCATTTTATGGCAAATAGATGGGGAAACAGTGGAAACAGTGGCTGACTTTATTTTTTGGGGCTCCCAAATCACTGCAGATGGTGACTCTAGCCATGAAATTAAAAGACACTTGCTCCTTGGAAGAAGAGCTGTAATCAACCTAGACAACACACTAAAAAACAGGGACATTACTTTGCCAACAAAGGTCCATCTAGTCAAAGCTGTGGTTTTTCCAGTGGTCATGTATGGATGCGAGAGTTGGACTATAAAGAAAGCTGAGTGCCGAAGACTTGATGCTTTTGAGCTGTGGTGTTGGAGAAGACTCTTGAGAGTCCTTTGGACAGCAAGGAGATCCAACCAGTCCATCCTAAAGGAAATCAGTCCTGAATATTCATTGGAAGGACTGATGCTGAAGCTGAAACTCCAGTAGTTTGGCCACTGGATGCAAAGAACTGACTCTTTTGAAAAGACCCTGATGCTGGGAAAGATTTAAGGCAGGAGGAGAATGGGACGACAGAGGAGGAGATGGTTGGCTGGCATCACCGACGTGATGGACATGAGTTTGAGCAAGCTCCAGGAGTTGGTGATGGAGAAGGAGGCCTGGAATGCTGTAGTCCATGGGGTCGCAAAGAGTCGGACACGACTGAGCAACTGAACTGAACTAAAGTGGGTTTGTCATAGCTCTTCTTCCAAGGAGCAAGCTTCTTTTAATTTCATGGCTGCAGTCACCATCTGCAGTGATTTTGGAACCGAAGAAAATGAAGTCTGTCACTTTATTTTATTTTTGTAGATTTGGTCAGATTTTTTCAGATGATTATGGTTTCTATGAATTAAAACATTTCGCTCTTACTTTCAGTTGCTTTCTTTTTCTTGCCACATGGCACCAGCTAAAACTTTCAGAACAATGTGAGACAGCAGTCAGAAATTGACCAGTTTCCTACCATTAAACTTGAGGCCTTTATTAGGCTGAGGAAGTGTCCTTTGATTCCTAGCTGCTGGCACCTCTAAAATTATGAATGGCTATTGGATTTTGTCAGATGCTTTTTGTGAATCTATTGAAAAAATGACATGGCTTTTATTTTTAAATATAATGTTGTCACTTAATTGGGTTGATTATGTTGAACAAACTTGCATTTCTAGAATTAATCCCCACTTGTATGGTTGGATTTGAGTTGCGAAGCTTTTCTTTAGATTTTTCGCCTCTTATGTGCATGAGGAGTACCTGCAGTTGCTTTCCTTGTGTTTGTCTCTCTTTGGTGCCGGCACAACACCGCCTCCACAGGCTGAATTGGGAAGTATTTCATCCTTTTTCATTGTTCTCAGTGAGTTTAGGTAGAATTGGTGTTATTTCTTCCTTAAATATTTGAATCAAGTCACCAGCTATTCTAAGCGTGGAGTTTTTTTGAACAGTAAGTTTTTTCCCTTAACTACAAATTTAGTTTACTAAATAGATAGGAAGCTACCTTGGTTATTTCTTTTTGAATTAATTTTGGCAGTTTGTGATGAGTTTGTTATTTGTGTGCAGAAACACAACTCATTTCTGTATGTCGATTTTGTATCAGGCAACTTTGCTGAATTTATTGATGAGTAATAACCATATTTTGTTTTGTTTTTGATTTGTGGAATCTTTAGGGTTTTCTATCTATAAGTTCAGGTCATTTTCAAAAAGAAGCAGTTTTACTTCTTTCATGATTTGGATGTCTTTGATTTTTTTCCTGCCTGACTGCTCTGGCTAGGACTTTCAGTACTTCGTTGAATAGGGCTGTGGCTGTGAGCACCCTCTAACCCTGATGTTAGGGGAAAGGCTTTCATCTTTTCATCACTGAGTATGGTGTTAGCCATGGGATTGTCATATGTGGACTTGACTATGTTGAGGTGTGTTCCTTCTATACCCACTTTGTTAAGAGTTTTTTTTTTTTTATCATGGAAAAATGTTGAATTTTGTCAAGTGCCTTTTCTGCATTTATTGAGACAAGAATATGATTTCCACCCTTCATTCTGTTAATGTGATGCGTCACACTGAATGACGTGTATTCTGAGGCGCCCTTTCACCCCAGGGATGAATTCCATTTGATCACAGTGTACGATCCTTTTAATGTGTGTTGTGTTTTGTTTGCTAGTATTTTGTTGACAATTTTTACCTGTATATTCATCAGCAATATTGACCTGAAGCTTTCTTTCCTTGTAGTTTCCTTATCTGGCTTTGGTATCAGGGTAATGTGATCTCGTAAAATGAGTTTGGGAGTATTCCTTCCTCTTCAATTTTTGAAAGATTTTGAGAAGAATTGGCACTAATTTTTCTTTAAATGTTTAGCAACTTTTATCAGTGAAACCCTCTGGTCCTCTGTTGGGAGGTTTTTGATTAATGTTTTTAATCTCCTTAGTCACGTGACTCTTAAGATTTTCTGTTTCTTCAGGTTCAGTGTCAGTGGGTTGCGTCTTTCGAGGAATTGGTTCATTTCTTCTAGAAACAGTGATGTTGCTCATAGTGGTCTCCTGTCAATCTTTGGGTTTCTGTGGTCCTAGCTGTAACGTCTTCTCTTCCTTTTGTAATTTTATTCATTTGGATCCTGTCTTTATTTTTTTTTTCCCTTGGCTAGAGGTCTGTCAATTTTTCTTTATGCTTTCAAGAACCAATCCTTAGTTTCATTAATCCTTTCTATCATTTTCCTATTCTTTACTTCATTTATCTCTGCTCTAATCTTTACTATTTTCTTCCTTTTATTAAATTAGAGCTTAGTTTTTTTCTTTTCTATCTCCTTGAGATGTACTGTTAATTTGGGGGGAGACTTTTCTTTTTTCTTAATGGATGTGACTCCAGGTTTCTTTTGATTAGTTTGACACAGAATATCTTTTGAAATCTGTACCAATTATTCATTGTTGCTTAACAAATACCCCAAAGCTTAGTGGCTTAAAGTAATAAATTTTTTATCTCACAGCTTTTTTCGGGCAAGGAAACTGGGCGTGATTCAGCTGGGTGCCTCTGAATCAAGGATTCCCATGGGGCTAATTTATTCCTTTTCCTCAGGCCCCAGTAGGGCTTATCTTGGCAGAGCATCGAACTGTTACTAATCCTATTTTTATTTAAAATTTATATTTTAACTTTCATGAATTTTTAACTTGAATTTATATTTTTTAAAAAGTACTGCACTAAGGTGTTGTTATCTTGATTGACGAGTCTTTTGCTCCCTTACGTTACTGACTGAGGCCGTGCCTCACTCACCGCATCTTAGACTCAGCCCTGGGTGTGTCTCGCAAGATAATCAGGGCCTCTTTAGCCACTATCTCTCAGAGCATTGTCTTACTTTTAACATATTTGTGTCTTTATATTGGATGTGTATTTCTAAAAAGCAGCATAGACTTAGACGTTTCTTTATTGTCCGTTATGACACCATCTGCCTTTTAACTGGGATATTTAGACCATTTACACTGAAGGTTATTATTGATTTGGTTAGGTCTGTCATCCAGCTGTTTCCTTTTTACTTACCTGCTCTTTGCTCCGTTTTCTAGCTTTAAAAAAATTAATTGAATGTTGTAATTTTAATTATGCTGTTAGTTCCTGGCATCTAATCTTAGACTGGCTTATTAACTAATATTGTTGGCTTATTAACTATAACCTTCATGGTCTTCTTTTAGTAGTTGCTTTAGGATTTGTAGTTTATATCTTAAATTTATAATCTGCCTTCAAGTGATATCATACAACCCTGCACACAGTGTGAGAGCTTTACAGGAAGCTCTTTCACGCCCCTCCACACTCTGTACTATTGCTGTTATGCAATTTACTTCTGCATATCTCACGCCCCACACCATGCTGCTATCATTTTTGTTTACACGTTGACTTATCTTTTAAATTTATTTTTATTTTGGCTGTGCTGGGTCTTCACCATGGCACGCAGGCTTTCCCTGGTTGTGGCTCGTGGCTCTCTAGGGGTGGCGTGCAGGCTTAGTTGCTCCATGGCATGTAGGATTTTAGTTCCCCAACTGGGGACTGAACCTCCACCCCCTGCACTGGAAGGTGGATTATTAACCATTGGACCACCAAGAAGTTCCAGGACTTAGCTTTTTTATTTTTAGATATATTTAGGTGATAATTTAAATATATTTACTCATATAGTTGGGCTTCTGGGTGGTGCCAGTAGTTAAAAAAAAAAGCCAGCGCAGGAGATAAAACAGACTCCGGTTTGATCCCTGGGTCAGGAAGATCCCTTGGAGGAGGGCGTGACAACCACTCTGGGTATTCTTGCCAGGAGAATCCCTTGGCAGAGGAGCCTGGTGGGCTACAGTCCATGGGATCACAAAGAGTCAGACCTGACTGAAGCAACTTAGCTCACACACACTGATATAGTTACCATTTCTGATGCTCTGCGTTCTTTTGTGTACGTCTATAATTTCATCTCATATAATTTTCCTCCTGCATGAAGGATTTTTTTTTTTTTTTGGCTGCCCCATTTGTCACATAGGATCTTAGTTCCCTGACCAGGGATTGAACTCATGTCCCATGAATTGAGAGAGCAGAGCCACTGTGCTGCCAGAGAATTCTCATGAAAGACATTCTTTAATATTTGTCTAGTGTAGTTCTGCTGGCGATGAATTGTTTCAGCTTTTAAATGTCTGAAAAAAACTTTGTCTCTCTGAGTTTTTGCAAAATACTTTCACTGAGTATAGAATGCTAGGTTAATAGATTTTTTCTCTATATATTTAAAAAATTATATTATTGCATTGTTACCACTGAGAAATCTGTATTTTCTTTATTTTTATGCCTTTATGAATACCTTATTTCCCTGATTTTTTTCCTTTTTGGCCATGCCACATGGCATGTGGAACCTGGACCACAAGGGAAGTCCCCAGTGAGTGTTTTAAAGTATAGATTTTGTTATTATTCAGGCATAGCAAGGCCAACAGAGCCAAAGATGACCCTTGAAAAGACAGTTACAGTTTCTGAGAGGAGGGGGCAGGATGGGATGCTGGGGCTGGGTCAGGAGGCAGAGAGAGTGGAGAGAGTGGGAAATGTGGAGAGGAGCCTCTACTGTGGTTTCCATGGATGGAGTTGGAAAGGCTGGATGAACAGGCTTAATGTTGGCTGGTTTTAATAATTCCAGGGTGCTCTGGGGTACAGGGGCTCCCCTGGCTGTCTGGTTCCTGATCTGGGATGATGAGGGCAGGGGCTGGTGGTCCTGAGCGTCAGAGCCCTATAGAGGAGGTGGTGGGTCTGTGCTCTGCCCGAGACGGTTTGCATGTCTGGCTTTTATCTCTAGGAGCCAGCCCCTCCCAGGGACGGGCAGTCTCTCCAGGGTCCCTGGAGCCCCAAGACGTCAAAGCACCAAATATAGACTAGAAAATGCAGTATTACAACGCAGCTTGGTGCTCCCTGTCTGGGCCTGTTGTGGCTCAGTATGGTAGCATGAGTCACACATGTGTTCAGCATTTGAAACGTGGCCAGACCAATGTAAGTATAACAAAATACACATCTGATTTCCAAACTTAATGTGAAAAGAAATTGTGAACTATCCACTCAATGGTTTTCATATTGATTATATGTTAAAATGTTATTCATTTGGATATATTATTAAAATTCATTTCTTTGTTCCTTTTTTTTAAAATGTGGTTACTAGGTACTTCAAAGTTACATTGAAGGTTCACATTATATTTGCCTTGGGTGGCCTGTGGCTCTTCTAATGTGTTTCCATGGGGACTTCACAGCCCTGGGGGTGGGAAGGGCTTTACACCCCTCTTCCACATGGGAACACCATACTCTTCTCTCCAGAGCAGGCTTTGAGTCTGTTCTCCCAGCTGGGGTGTTTGAGTCAATGTGACTGATCACTGGGAGCTCAGCTTCCACACGATCCTGGGACGTCTGGGAGGGTGTTTCCCAGTGAGGCTGGCATTGATTTGTGGGTGCAGGAGAGCAGGCGGCCTCCCTGTGGAGTGGGCACCTTCCCGTCCAGCGAGACCGGACCAGAACACAGGTAGAGGAAGGAGGGCTCCTCTGCTTCCTGTCTGGTTTCTCAAACTGGACACTGACCTTCTGCCCGCAGAGGCCCGAGACCTTTGGACTCGGGCTAAATCTCACCACTGGCTTTCCCTCTTACAGATTGCAGATGGTGGGACTTCTCAACCCCCATAATCAAGTGAGCCAATTTCCCAAGATAAATCTGTATCTCTCATGGTTCTCTTTCTCTAGAGAACCCTATTAATAACAAAGATCTGGGTACTGAGAGTGTTTCCAGAGGGTACAGAATGTTAAGAGTGTATTTTTTGAATTCCAGGTTTCTAGGATCAGTTTTCTAACCTGATGGGGTTTAGAGACACCAAGGCCTCTATTTCCAGCCAGAGCGAAAACACTGGCAGTCCATGATGGGATCTGGCAAGAGAGATACTCAAAGCATGAATATCCGCAGCCTCCCCATCACCCACTCACACGAAGCAAGGAGCCGCACTGCTCTGCGGGTGGGCCTTTCGAGCACCTCTGGAAACTGGAGACGTCGTGACGTTGGCTGGTGCCGCCTGGTGCCTCTGGACAAAGTGGTTCAAGAAAAGTGCGAGTCTGAGATTTCAAATTCCCCGCTCAAGAGTCTCATAAATAATCTTAAAGATAATCTCAGAAAATAACCGCAGAGTCACAAATAATCTCACAAAGAATCATAAAGAGCTTCTGTGTATGGCCCGAGGAAAGCCTTATCTCCTTCTGCTGCAAGATTGAGATTACTGACAGCCACATGCCCGATCTCATCCTGACTCACCACTGAGCTCCCAGCCTTGCAGGGTGTCTATGGTTAAAGTAGGAAGACCAGGAGACTGTGCTGCGGGGTGAGGACATGTGGGAAGATCCTGGAGGAAGGAGGGGTCCCGAGCCCTCAGATTCTCCTGAGTCCTCTTTGCCAGTGGAAGCAGCCTCTCCAGCCCCAGTGAGTAGGAACCTTCCCAGCTCCATCTGGAGGGGCTGACCCTGCATTGCCTGGGGAGATGCTAACAGTCCCCTGGAGACAGTTGCCACGGAGGATGCTGCTGCTTCTCAGGACTCACCCTCACCACCTCTTGGCTTCTAGACCCATAACTCGACTCAAGTCCCAGCAGGTCCCCAAAGGCGAGGGGCAAAGTGTGCTCTGTGCTCCAGAGGGAGCGGAGTTTTCTGATCTATGCAGACAGAAGCTGAGGGGACACGAGAGACAGATGCTGAAGGTGTAGGATGCTGGAGGATGAAGTCTGTGGGACCGAATTTGTGGACACGAGCCTCTGAGCAGAGATTCTGTCTCCTGCTGCCACTCTGGAGAAGGGGGTGGGGCTCTCACTGTTTGTTTTGCTGCTCGGCTGAGACAGGGGCCAAAACATGGCCTGTCATGATGGCCCGAACTGGAGGTGGCCTACCTCCCTTGTTCAAAGGTTTGGGGATATAGGATGTGAGAGTGGGTTTGTCGAGTAAGACTTGCCCACCCTCCTGGGAGGGCCCAGAAGACCCTCTCAGCACGACTGTGGGGAGCGCACCCATGGGGAGCCCCAACACCCCCAAGGATCATATCTTCAGAGGGCTGCATTCTCTGCCATCCAGACCTCGTGGTGGGAGTTGTGGTCACTGAACTGGGAAGCCTAAGTGAGCAGGGCCACTGGACCCCACTGGACCCCTAGTGGGGGCACTCGCTGCCAAAAGCAACATGGGCATGGTGGCGGGGATGACCATCAAGGGGCAAGGCAGTGGCCAGGACAGTCGGACTGCGCTGACCCATGGTCTTAGCTGCTCGGCCCTGGTGCTGGTGTGGAAGCCTGCCGGGTTCTTATCTGGATAAGGAAGAAGTCCTAGGCCGAGTGAAGCAACATCTACCTGAATCATAAAGACAGAGGGTCACGGCCACTCAGCGAGGCCCCAGGCTTGAGCCAGTTTTCAGACCCAGGACCTTGAAGGAAGGGGAGGCCAGGGCCCCTTGAGGATGGACCCAGGACACCCCTGGAAGTGAATGCTGTCGGTCTTTCTCCCAGCCTTCCCCGGAGGACCTGCTGCTGCTCACAGGTGACTGTGTGCCAGGGAAGAGGAATAATGAGAGTTTCCAGGGGCCCCAAGACTCTGGCCCTGAACCCATACCCACTCCAGGAGACCCAAGCCTCCCTGGGGACCCCCCAGTCAGATGGGCCCCTGGAGGTCAGGGGTCGCGGCCGCTTCAGCTCAGGTGTGCCCATATCAGGCTCAGCAGCACAGCTGGAAGATAAATCCTCAACAGCTGGCAGAGTCCTCACATGGGTTCCCTGACTGTAGAGGAAGGGCTGTGATGGGGGGAAAGGCCAAGGGGAAACCCCTAGAACAGCCTCTCCTGAGGAAGACAGCACACCAGCCAGCATCCCTGGTTGGACTGCAGAGCTCAGTGCCTCCACCCAGGACTTGAAGGCTGCAGGGGTGGAGAGGCGGTGATTCCCACGACAGCCCATGCTATTTGGCTTACGCAGAAGACAGTGGGTCTTGGAGGAGTGAGGCTGATGAGGTGGTGGCTTCAACTGCAGCTGCTGTATCAGGCGTGGTTTCACTGCTTGAGCAAATTCACACCTTCCCTAGTGCCCAGCGTGCACCCCCAGATCTGACAAGCGCCTTTTCCTTCATCCTTGTGCCTAAGGCCCAGCAGAAACAGCTTGCTTTTACCTGGGAAGGCCAGCAGTACACCCTCGCTGTCCTACATCAGGGGTAAGGCGACTCTCTAGCCCTGGGCCACAGTTGAATTCACAGGGACCTTGGTTACTTTCCCTTCCACAAGACATCACACTTGTGCACTACACGGATGGCATTTTGCTGATTTTTGAGCCTATCGAGCAAGAAGCAGCAACTACTCTAGGCTTACAACATTTGTATATCAGAGGGTAGGAAATAAAACCAATGAAAATTCAGGGGCCTTCCATCTCATTAAAATTTCTAGAGAGTCCAGTAAAGTGGCAAGATATCCTTTCTACGGTGAAGGATAGAGTATTTCATCTGATCCCTCCTGCAACCAAAAACGGAGACAATGTAGTCCTCATTTGGGTGTGTTACTCGGGCCCACTGACTGACTAGACGATTGCTGGGTGGGGTGGGGGGCTCTGCTACAGGTCTAGGCTGTGCACTCCTGGAGTCCTAGCAGGTCCAGTGGTCCCGGAAGTGTCAGGGCAGAGATGGATGCTCTTTGAGTCTTCGGCAGCCCCTAGAGATGAATCACAGGGCAGGCCCTTAAGATTTGGGAGCAGGACTTTGCCATCCATCCTAGAAAACTGCTCTCCTCTTGAGGAAAATCTCTGGGCCTGCTACTAGCCTTAGCAGAGGCTGAACACTTCTCCACAGGTCACCAAGTTACCATGTGACCTGCTTATCATGAACTGGGTGTTATCTTTATCTGACCCACCAAGCCAGAAAGCTGGGTGTGCAGGGCAACACTCCACCATCCAATGGAAGTGGCATGTAGCTGGGCCTGACCAAGCAGGCCCTGAAGGCAGAGGTTAGTGACCTGAAGAAGTAGCTCAAATGCCCATGGCTCCCACCCCTGCTACACTGCCTTCTTTCTCCCTGCCTGAACCTGTGGGCTCGGGGGGAGGGGGTGGCTTCCTAGATCTACCAACAGAAGAAGAAGCACCTCGGTCTTGTTTACAGATGGTCCTGTGTGATATGCAGGCTCCCCCCACCAGAGGCAGACATCCCTCAGGGACATGGTGAAGGGCAGTCCTCCCGGTGGGCAGAGCTTTGGGCAGTGCACCTGGTCCTGCACTTCGCTTGGAAGGAGAAACGGCCAGATGAGTGGTGATAACTGGACTCATGGGCTCTGGGCAGTGGTTTGGTTGGGTGGTTAGGGACTCTGAAGCAACATGACTGGAAAATTGGTGACAAGGAAATTTGGGGAAGAAGTATGTGGATTGGCAGGAACCCTGAAAATATTCATGTCCCACATGAGTGCTCACCAAAGGGTGAACTCAGCAGAGGATTTTAGTAACAGAGTGCACAGGAGAACCATCCTGTAGATCCCAATCAGCCTCTTTCCCAGCCACCCTGTCATCGTGCAGTGGATTAAGTAAAGTGGCCTTGGTGGCAGGGATGGGGGCATGCATGGGTCCAGCAACATGGATTCCACTTACCAAGGCTGAGTGTCCAATCTCCCAAGACCAACACCAAACCCCTGATTTGGCGCCACCCCCCAGAGGGGCCAGCCAGCTACCTGATTAATTACACCAGCGTGTAACAGAGCAGGACACTATGGGGACTTCCCGGAAGAGAGCCCTCCACTATGTCTTGTCTGCAGAGAAACTTCAGCCTCCCAAACCTTCCCTGAGTTCCAAAGAGTAAATTTAATCACAGAAGTCAGAAAATGCGGAAAGAAAGGAAAACAGTCAAACATTTAAAATAATACTAGTTTAGCCATTAAGTTAAGAACCTTGAGTTCCTCCTTCAGGGCTGTACATGATATTCTGAGCCATGTCCTTTGAGCTGCTTTGCAGACACTGAAATCCCCACCAGGTGGAGGAAGTTAACTGCAAACTGCCCACCAGCACAGAGACCCCAGATGGGTTGGAACCAGAGGGTGGACGATGTTGGCTCTGATTAGCTCATCACCAACCAATCAGAAGAATGTCCATGAGCTGATCACCCACCCCACAGCCTCTCTCCCTTACCCTTCAGGGAGTTCAGGCCTTTTGAGCACCAGCTGCCTGGACTCCTTGCTTGGCATCTGCAATAGACACTGCACTTTTCTTCACCACAACCGCGTGTCGGTAGACTGGCTTTACTGCTCCCAGGTGAGTGGACCCACATTCAGTAACAGGACTGTTTTCATCATGGCTCCCCTGGTAGCTCAGTTGGTAAAGAATCTGCCTGCAGTGCAGGAGACCCCAGTTTGATTCCTGGGTTGGGGAGATCTGCTGGAAAAGGGATAGGCTACCCACTCCAGTATTCTTGGGCTTCTCTTGTGGCTCAGCTGATAAAGAATCAGCCTGCAATGCAGGAGACCTGGGTTTGATCCCTGGGTTGGGAAGATCCTCTGGAGAAGGGAAAGGCTACCCACTCCAGTATTCTGGCCTGGAGAATTCCAGGAACCATGTAGTTGATGGGATCGCAAAGAGTCAGACACGGCTGAGTGACTTTCACTTTCATCACAGAAGAGACAGTCTTTTGTTCCTACTGGGACAGACACCCATGCTGGATACGGCTTTGCCTTCTCTGCATTCAGTACTTGTGCCGAAGTGAATCACAGAATGCCTTATCCACCTCGTGGTATCCCGCACAGCGTTGCTTCTGATTAGGGAAGAAAGGGTGGCAAGGGGCCCCTGCCTGTGGAACGCACCACGTTCCCCACCATCGTGAAGCAGCTGGCTTGCCAGATGGTGGAATAGCCTTTTGAAGACTCAGTTATAGCACCAGCAAGCTGGCAATGCCCTGCGGGCTGGGGCGGGTTCTCCAAGAGGCTGCGTGTGTTCTGAGTCGGTGTCCACGGTACGAGCTGATTCACAGCGGAGGCTCCTGGGATGAAGGGGTGAAGTGGCAGTGGCCCTGGCTGTGACACCAGCGTGACGGTTCCATCCTGATCCTGAGACCGTGCATGCTCCTGCTCAGAGCTCTCAGTTCCACCAGGAGTTAAGCAATGAGTCCACTGAACCGGAAGTTAGGGCTCACCAGCCAATGCAGGGTCCTTGTGTCTCAGAATCAACAGGCAGAGAAGGGACTCACTGTGCTGGCCAGGGCGCCTGATCCCAAAGTGGGGGGCTTGGCTGCTCCCTCCTCATGAGAGGCGAGAAAGCGCACGAAGGCGCCGGAGGTCTGGGATTGAGGCCAAGGGGAAATGATAGCAGCCCAACCCAGGCAGGACCACTGATGACCCGACCCTCTAGGAACGACGGTTTGGGTCAACCACCAAGCACAGAACCACAGCAAGCTGAGGGGCTCGCTGAAGGCACAGGGAGCATGGAGCAGGCAGTGGGAGAAGGTGGTTACGAATATTGACTACAGCCTCACGACCGTTACAGAAACCAGAACTGGAGTTGTGGTATTTATTTCCCCCTTCTGCTACAGTTATTGTTCAGTCACTAAGTCGTGTCCAACTCATTGCGACCCCATGGACTGCAGCATGCCAGGCTTCCCTGTCCTTCACCATCTCCTGGAGCCTGCTCAAACTCAAGCCCATTGAGTCGATGATGCCATCCAACCATCTCACCCTCTGTTGCCCCCTTCTCTTCCTGCCCTTCGGCTGTAAGTGTCATGGAACCAAACAAACTTGGGTTTGCTCTCCTGCGTGCAGTAGAGCCAATCTACTGACACGTGGTTGTGGTGAAGGAAAGAAGTGCAGATTTATCGCGGGTGCCAAGCAACGAGTCCAGGCAGCTAGTGCTTAAGAGGCCTGAACTCCCTGAAGACTCATAGGGTGAGGGAAGGGAGTGATGAGTGATCAGGGTGAGTGATCAGCTTGTGGACGTTCTTCTGGTTGGTCGGCAGTGAGGAAATTGGGAGGCGATATCAACCTCTGATTCAAACAAGCCTGGGGTCAGGCAGCATGCAGTCAACTTCTCCTGCCTGATGGGGCTTTCAGTACCTGCAAAACAGCTCAATGGACATGGCTCAGAATACCATCTGCAGCCCTGGAGGAGCAGCTAAAGGTCCTTGACTTGAATGGCCGCACTATTCTTTTGTCTTGCTCAAATGTTTTCTTTCTGCGTTTTCTCATTTCTCTGATTCCATTTAAAGTGTTTCCACACAGGAAGCAGGGAGGAGACGTGGCGGGGTGTGCAGGGAGGGAGGCTCCGTTTTGGGAAGGTCCCACCGGGTCCTGCTTGGTGATGCAGTTGTGCATCTCTGTTTCTCTCCTGTCTTCTCCTCTCGTCATGTCACATACGATGCCCTGACTTCATGTCACAGCATTTAGGCCTGGGAACTTAAACCAGTGTTTAAGGATGTCGGGAGAGAGACACACCCCCAGGCCTCCTCCTCCTCTTCTGGGGCAGGAGGGCATGTGCTTTCGTTTGTAGGCAGGACAGCTGTACACAGGAGGCAGAACTATGACCTTTCTATTTTTTTTTGTCTGGAGCTCAGGCATGGATTCAGGAGCTGGGTACAGGTGCCGCGTGGACAAGGGGTGGATGTGTGATGATCAGTTTTGAGTGTCAACCGGCCCAGCTCACAGGTGCCCAGATTAGACTTTATTTCTGGGTGTGTTTCTGGATGGGGTGAAGATTAGAATCAGCGCCCACTGCAGTGTGGACCAGCATCACGGAGTTCGCTGAGCGCTTGAACGGAACAACGGATGCGGTGGGAGGAATTCACCTTTCCTCCTCCGTCTGCCTGCTGGAGCTGGGACCGGCCAGCTCGCCATCTCCCGCCCCTGCACTGGGGCTTACACCACCGGCCCCCCGGTTCTCAGCTCTCCACACTTGGACGGGATCCCACCAGCACACAGGCTTTCTGGGTCTGCCTCCTGCAGACGGTAGACGTGGGGCTTCCTGACTCTACCATCATGCGATCGGGTTCCTCATCATAAACTTCTTGTTACATATTATCTGTTTCTCTGGAGAATCCCAACTGGTCATTGGTGGGTATGATGCTTGATGTCTGGAAGTACTTCATGTCCCATGGCTCCTGCCCACCCCACTGAATTCCAGAAGGTTCTGGACTCCCAAGTGACCTGGGCACACAGGTGGGACTCCTGCAGGAGGGCTTCAGGACAACCTGTGGGCTTGGAGAAGCTGCTGGCTTGGCCCAGACTGGCTACCCACCTCCCACCTGTGCCCTGACCCAGAGAATGCACTTAGGCAGCCAGGGAGGAAGGCCCTGGAGGGGTGGACAGGGAGGTGGGCAGCAGCCCTGGGCTGCAGGAGGAGTGAGGAGCCCAGGCCAAGGCAGCTGACAGTCAGCCCTGCTCGCCCTCACCCAGGCATGGAGCTCACCCAGCCTCTGCCTAGTCCAGTTCTGCCCCAGAGAAGGGGGACCCAGAGCCTCTCTGGGCCTCACGTGTCCCCAGGGTGCCCCACATTTTCAGGGTCTACACCCCAGTCCCATGGAGCCCATGATTTCAGAGTGGGCAAGCGCTCAGCCTTGGTCACCCTGGAGCAGGGGTTGGCATGTCCTCCTGGAGCAGCGGGACACCGGGCTGCTGGGACCTCTCAAGGTCAATGGCAGAGCTGGGCCTGGACTGCTCCCCTGTCCCTCAGCCACCACCCACTCCCGCACCGGGCTGCTGGGACCTCTCAAGGTCAACGGCAGAGCTGGGCCTGGACTGCTCCCCTGTCCCTCAGCCACCGCCCACTCCCACAGTGGCCAGCTCCTTCTGATCCTCTGTGCTGGACGTGAGGTCCCCTTAGCGAAGCACGGTCATGCATGGCCTGGGCACGGGCAGTGCCCTGTGGACACAGAGAGAAGGGTACCTGTCTTTCCGCGTGGAGCCCTCAGATGGACACCCGGGATGAGGGGCACGCTGTGCACAGCACGGCGCTGAGGGATCCACAGGGCTCTGGTGATTCGGCCTCAGAGCTGAGCGTGAGGCCAGCGCAGAGGGGAGCCAGGCTTAATCCCCGGGCCCGGGCATGATCCGACTCGCCGGGGTAATGACCCTCCTGCTTCCAGGCAGTGGACAGGCGGGAGGGGGCAAAGCCAGAGCCCAGAAGGCTGGGCAGAGGCAGAGGCAGCCCCCAGGAGGCCCCGTGGAAGTTCAGGCAGGGCCCTGTTTGCAGGACTTGGGAATTCTCCCTGGCACCCTTGGCACGGGCAGGCAGATTCCTATCTGGCTGGGGGTTTGCCAAATAACCCTCAGGGAAGGAGGGGGCTCTTACCAGAGAGGGGGTGCAGAGGCCAGCCAGGCCTTCCGCTCTGAAGGGACCTTATTCCTATCTGGGTTGCTCCACTGGCCAGAGGTGTGACTGTGGACACATTCCATGTCCTGTCTGAGTCAGCTTCTTCCTGAGAAACAGGGCCCCGCACCCACCTGGCTCCTGGCAAGTGCTAGACTCCAGGTCACTTCCTACAGGAGGCAAGCCGACCAGACTTGCCAGAATCCTTCAGGGGGACAGGAGCCAGAGGGCGCCACCAGGCAGGCAGGAAACCCTCGCCACGGTGCCCCGTGGGGTCCTCGGGAGGCGCCCCAGCCCCCTACCCCTTCCCCATGCCAGCAGAGTAAGTCTGCTCCAGGTAGCTGGGCCCGCCCCTTACCCCCGCCCTCCATTCCCGGAGGTCCTGGCCCTAAGGGTCTGGTCGCTTTTCGGGAAAAACCTGCTGGGTATGGCCTCCCGAGGGCACAGCCATTTGGCTGGCCTTCCCAGGCCGCGGGGCAGGACAAAACTCTCCCATTAACGGCGCACGTCCAAAGTCCCTGCCCCCTCAAACCCCGAAAGGTACCCCCGTCGGTCAGCGGGAAAGGCGGCTGCCCCCCGACTTCCCCCACCGGCCAATCCCAGCGCAGGGGTAGGTGGCAGGTGCTGGCACTGAGGGAAAAGGGTCATGAAGGCGGGTAGACATCCACGGGTGAGCAGCCCGAGGGAACCGGTCCAAGAAGGGAGGACGATTTCAGGGGAGTATGGAAAGTAAAGGAAGCTTCGAGAGCGGGGCGGGGGGAGACGGGCAGAGGGGAAAGGCAGGCGGACTGCCCCCCGGGGTCCAAAGCGGTCTGAGCAAATCTCCAGGCCCTTCGCCTCAAAGACGCGCAAGGCCGGGGGCAGACTGTGTACGTGGCAGGGAACTGGGGGAACGCACCCCAGGAGCCAGACCTCCGGCCTCCACCCCACCCCAGCGCGCCGAATCTCCACCACTTCTTAAGCCCCGCCTTGGCGGGAAGACGGAGTGGCCCTCTCGCAGGCCCAGCAGAATAACAGGTGGGCGCCCGGCCAGGAACAGGTGCGCGTGGGAGCGCGCGCCCACCCGGGTGGCGGGGAGGGGCCGGGCGGGGCCGCGCGGGCGCCAAGCTTTGTTAGAGACGCTCCGGGAGCCACGCGTCTGGCGTACACGCTTCCTCCCAGGGGCCAGGCGTGGGGCCGCGCCCGCCGCGATTGGCCGAACGGGCGGCCCGCCATTGGCTGAGGCCCCCCCCACGCCCCTCGGCCTCAAGGGGCGGAGCGTGGGTGCCGGCTGCCCGGCGCGTGCTGCCCCCGGGGGTCTCACGCGCCTCCGGAATGGCTGAGCCGTGGCGGTGGACACACCCTACCCTCAAAGGCGAACGCGGCGGGGGTCGTACCCAGGACCTGTGAACAGCAACTTCGGGGAGTGGGGGGCGGTGCGCACGCGGGACCCGCGGACTGCATCTTGGGGGCGCACTGGGCACCTGCTGGGAACAAGGACGCACTGGGGGCCTGCCGGCTGTGCCTGGGGGACTGGGTGCGGTCTTCGGAGGCTCACGGCTCTGTCTTTGCAGACTGTGCGCCAGGGGTTGGGCGAAGCGTGGCGCGAGGGGGAGGCAAGGGAAGGAGGGCGTGAGAAAGGAGGCGGCGGCGCGGAGGAGGGTTATCTATGTATTTAAAAACGCGCCGCCTGCGCCGCTCAAGGAAGACCTGGCGAGCGTCTGACAGCACGCGCGAGTCACGAGCCCCCCACGCTCCTCGGCGCGCACTGCCCGCCCTCTCTCGGTCTCCTGCGCCTTACTGTCCCCGGACCCCGGACGACCTGGGGCCGCGTACCCGGGGTAGTCTTGGCAGCGCAGTGCCCGATCGTCGTTGAGACTTGACCGGCGTTCCTCCGCCCTCGGTTCCTTGCCCTCCACCTTCCTGCGGCGCACAGAGACTTTGGGGGAAGCGCGGGGCGAGTGGATGCAGACGCGATGGACAGCCGCGCACTACCCCGGCCCGCGCCCCCGGCGCCTGGTGTCCCGGGCTGCTGCGCCGCTCGGCCGCGACCGGAGTCTCCAGAGCTGCTCCGCTGCAGCCGCCGGCGGCGGCCGGGCGCGGTGGACCCCGGCAGTGGAGCGGCGGCCGTGGCGCGGCGCAATGAACGCGAGCGCAATCGCGTGAAGCTGGTGAACTTGGGGTTCCAGGCGCTGCGGCAGCACGTGCCGCACGGCGGTGCCAGCAAGAAGTTGAGCAAGGTGGAAACGCTGCGCTCGGCGGTGGAGTACATCCGCGCCTTGCAGCGCCTGCTGGCGGAGCACGATGCTGTGCGGGCCGCGCTGGCCGGGGGGCTTCTGGCCCCGGCCGCGCGCCACCCCCTGCCCCGCGCTCCATCGGGGACCCCCGCCACCGCCGCCTCGCCCTCCTGCGCCTCGTCGTCCCCGGGTCGTGGGCACAGCTCGGAGCCCGGGTCCCCGCGTTCCGCCTACTCGTCGGACGACAGCGGCTGTGAGGGCGCCCTGAGCCCCGCGGAGCGCGAGCTGCTCGACTTCTCCAGCTGGTTAGGGGGCTACTGAGCGCCCGGCCCCGCAAGGTAGGCTCCAAGAGGCGGGAAGGAGGGAGGGCTGGAGGGAGGGCAGCTGGGCGCGTGGAGACAACGGCCTCGCTGCTCGCGCTCCCGAGAGCCCGCGAGGCCCGGAGCGAGGCCGGAGCGACGGCCTGGATTTCGCTCCCTCTTTATTCCTCCCCAGACTTCTTCAAGCCTGTGCAAGACTAACGTTTGTTTGTCCGGGATTGCAAAACTTCCCCCTCGCTGCTCCGCCGCCGTAGGGGGAGCGGGGAAACGGAGGGCTGGGGCGGGTGAGGCCCCGAGTGTTTGCGGATCTCGGGGCAGACTAGGGCGCTGGGAGGCGAAGAGACTTTGCATTGCAAATTGCGCGCCCGGCCCGGTGGCAGAAATGAGTCGGCGGGGCGCGGAGCCCTGACTCACCCCGGCTCCGAGCGCTCGCCCCGCCCGGCGCCCAGGGCCGGGCCACACACCGAAGCCGAGGCTCCTACGGAGACCTGGGCTCCAAAACCCACCCAGAGAACGAAACTGCCGACTCCGCTTGTGGGTGTGGGGGAGGGCCGGGCTGCGTGGGGTCTCCGGGGCCGGATCCCGCACTAACGCACGTGCCTGCCCCACCCCCCCTTCCCTCCCAGCGGCGGGGAACGCGCTCACCCCTGCGGAGCCAGTCGGTTGGAAAGGCTCCCGCCTCCGTGTTCGTCGTTCCGCGGGCCAAGCCACCACCGAGCCAGGGATCCAGCCGACGCTCCCCGCCATCCAGCCTGACCCAAGGCTAGTGTGCAAGCGCTCCCGCCTGACCTCCTCCCGGCGGCAGCTTCCTCGGACCCCAGCCACCCTGTCCGCAGAGACTTTCCACTGGACTGGGGCTGCGGAACCGACACTTGGAGGTTTGAAGGGGAGAGGGCTTTATGACGACGCAGATTATGTTTTTTTTTACGAACACATGGACTTGAACTGCTCAGGGACACTGGCGGTATGAAGGCTTATTTTTGTACAAAGAACCCTTAGATTTAGAACACAATAAAGACTGTTTATTCCCTCTTCCTGGAAGTTGTGAACCTGGCTGAAATCTCCCGTGCCACAGCCCTTGTGCAGAGTTCCTGGTGGGCGTCCCCTTTCATCTCTGCCAGCTGTGGAGAGACCAGCCTCAGGAAACCTGTTTTAGGGAAGGTGGATCTATATATAAACCGGTGCTGTGTATCAGTGGTGGTGGGGGTACCCGCTCCATACCCCTGAGGCCCCCCATGATCCAGGTGAGGGTCCCGTGTGGGTGGGAGGGTGGTGGCTTCAACCCTGGACCCAGAAGGCCCACATCTGTGGTCACGTCTCCCTGGACCCTGCGCCTCCGTCTGGGGGTCCACCTGGCGGCCGCCCTGCCAAAGCAGTTCATGGGCCCGGGAGGGCCTGGGGCTCCTGTCAGGCGTCGGGGCGCTGGAGGGTGGTCCAGACAGGGCTGCCTCACGGCTGGGACGCTGATGTCTGCAGGCTGCTGACTGGGATCAGGCTCTGAGGCAAGGCCCAGCATAGGGCTCAGCCCGAGGGGGTCCGACCAGTGGGCCCCCAGGCTGCCCTCTGTCTTGGGGTCCAGGTTGCTGTGGTCAGATCCCCGCTGTCCGCCGCCAGCTGGGTGACCCCGGGCAGGGCTCTCCACCTGCCAGTGGGGGGACCTACAGTTGCGGGAGGACGATGGAGAGGTGTCTGGCTGTGTCCAGCCCACCATACTCAGCCGTCCGCTGCCATGCCTGTGGCTCCTGGCCACGTGTGCCCTGCAGGCTGCAGAGGCTTGGGCCCTCCTCTGAGAGGAACAAGGAGGCCCCCCCAGGCTCCCCAAGCTCAGAGGTGATTACTCAGCCCTACCTTTGACCAGAGGCTCGGCGGCTTTGAAGTCTCACCCTGCCCAGAGCTCTCTTTTATTGCATGGGTGGAGGTGGAGCCGACAGGGATCCCCCAGGCTGCTTTCGGATGCTGAAGGCACCCCTTCCTCCTGCGGGGAGTGGTTGGGTCACAGCCGTTGGAACCTGGGCAGGTTGGGGCGACTGGTGTTGGCAGAACGAATGTCTCCCGGGTGACCAGGGTGACGGGCTGGGTGGGTCTGACGAGGCTCAGGCTTGGCGGGGTCAGCAGAGCAGCTGTGGCTGGGGACTGCGGGGCCAGGAGTGACCTGGCCTCGTCCCAGGGACAGACGAGGCGTGTGATGTGGCCACCCGGCAAGGGCCAGCCTGCAGCCTTCCCCAGGGTCCACAGCGTGGTCAGTGACCTCACCGAGCCTCTGGCTCCGGCCTCTGCTGGGTCTCCTTACCTTGACCCAGGGAAAGGCATGCAGCTCTCAGGACATGGAGTGGTGGTAGGCAGGGTAGTATCACACATGGGTGTTGGCTGGCAGGTGGGTACAGGGGACGCACGGGAGGGGCAGGCCGAGGGGGACTGGTGATGAAATTCTGCCAAGGGTAAGAGCTGCCATTTTTGTGCTTCTGTTTTTACGGAAAATCCCAAGCGCGTGCAGAAGTTCCAGAACTTCCGCCGGACAAGTTCTCTGTGCCAGGCACGGAGGATGCGCTGGTGCCCGAGGAAGCCTCACCCTCATGGAGCTGACGTTCTAGCAGGGCACACAGGCTCCATCTAACCCACAAGTGACATTGTTGTATCAGGCGTCCAGCATCCGGCCTGGTCAACGATGGACACGCCAGATGTGGGAGAAGGCTCTGAGAAGCCCCATCACCAGCACCAAAGACTGAACACAAACCCCTGGCTGTCCATGCATCGCCCCCACCACCCGCCGCGTGGTTCTGAAGCAGACCTCAGACATCGTACGGTTCCACCCGTAAATTCTCCAGATGAGCTTCCAAGGGGAACCCCAATACCTTGACCCCCACAGATGAACAACAGCTCTTTTCATTTTGTCAAACACCCGGTCAGTGGCACAGCCCTCTGACTGCCTCTGTTTTCCATGTTTGTGTTTTTTTTGACTGCCCCATGCATGATTGTGAACTTCCCTGACCACGGATAGGGCCCGTGCCCCCTGTGGTGGAAGCAGAGTCGAGTACTGGACCCCTGGGAAGTCCCTGGTTTTTCATAATAAGGATCCGGTGCAGATCCGCACTGGAGTTAAGCCTCTTGTGAGCATCCCGTCCCCAGCCACTTTACGAGAAAGTGAGGCCATCTGTGTCCCACCGTTGCTGATGGCATCGCGCCTGCTGGTGCCCACTGGGTACTGGTCCTGCATCTCCTGTGACTGGAGGGGGTGGCTTGGAAGCAGAGGCATGATTGACTCCAGTTTGGTTTCTGGTTCCTGCACCTCAGAGCATGTTCCTGGCTCTGCATCCCATGTGGAGACTGATCACAGATTATCTGGGCAGGCTCATTTTTAAGACCACATGGGCACACTGGCCTGCCTGCTCACCCTAGGCAGAAAGCGCCCTGTCCCCCGCCAGCCATCAGTTACCGGATGCCGATCGCTGCCCCCTTTACAGAACCGCAAAGCACAGCTCTGAAAGATGAGGTGCTGGAGGTCATAGAGCCTGAAGGTGACGGGACATGGGACTCAAACAGGGACGGCTTCATTCCTGAGTCCTGGCAGTGGCCCCCTTCCAGGAGGGCGGGGCTGCCTGGGGCCGTCCTGGGGGGCACACTTAGCAATTCCGTGTTCCAGACCAGCACGTTTGCTCGGGTCCCCACCCTCAGCTCCGTGGTGGGGGCAGCGGGGCTCTCCTGGTGGCCTGTGGCCCAGGCCTTGCCGCCTGCTGGAGGTCGGAAGCCAATTTTAGATCGAAGCAGCCTGGGGCTAGGTGGGGACCCCCACTGTGGTGTGGGGGGAATGGTGCCTTGGGGTAAAGCTGGGTGGGACCGGGGCAGTCTTTCCTAGGGGTGGGCAGGTGGGTGGGTGGGCTGTTGGTCTGGATGGCCATAGCCCCCGGGGGCCCTCTGGGGGCGCCGTGCCACGGGGGGTCAGGATGTTGTCTTTGCTATTCGTGACAGTGGGTTTTCCAGGACTATAAAACCCTGCTTTATAGTCCCAGGAGGCTCCCTGTGGCTAAAACTCACCCAGTCAGAGAATGGTGTGTCCCTGGAGGCCACCCACATGGGGCCACCCTCTCGGATGCTGGAGTCTAGCACGGGTGCCTGCTGGCCTCGTCTGCTCTGCCAGGTCCCACGCCTGATCATTCTGGAAACTCCAGTGGGCACCTTCTCTGTGTCCAGGTGCAGCAGCGCCCAGGGAGGCCCTGCCCTCAGGGGACCTGTGTTCTGGGCACGGCACTGCCTGGCCCTTGGCGGACACCCTGGTTCCAGGGGAACATCAGGGGCCCTGGGTGTTGTCGGGGTCATGTAGCATCTTGGAGCCGTGCCCCTGAAACGGAGGCTGCAGTCCTGACCTCGCAGAGCTGTTGCCTGTCCTGTGTGCTGGGGCCAGTGCGTCCCGAGAGGGGCAGTCGAAACCTCCATGGTTCCTGCTTGTTCTAGGGCAGCCCCAGCCTGGAACCCCCGGCCCAGGGCTGGCTTCCTTATCTGCGGGGCCCTCCTGCAGAGTGAGATCACGAGACACCCTTGTTCAAATATGGGGGGAAAGTGACGCTAAAGGTGTGGAAATAGCTTTTTCCTTTTTTCCACGGCCTGTCTTGACGTAGTGTTGCAAACTTGCTATTTAATGCCGTTCAAGTAAAGAACGTTAATAATTTGTTGGCATTAATTTTTATACTGTGCGATGCTAGTCTTAGATGTAGAGATAAGCACGTTAACTGCCACGAGGAATCACCGAAATGACGCCACTGAAATATTGCAGCGTGCACGTAATTTTGCTGTTATGGAACAGCAGAGACGCTGCAAAAACTAGATACCCGCGTTCTACCTGCACCTGCTCCCATCAGCTGTGGCCGAGCAAGGGCTGAAAGGAGGAAATTCTGGGCTCATCCATCCCCGCTTTCGTCCTGTGGTTATTTTCCACCTGAGCGGTGGCCGGCGTGGGCGGTCACTCGAGGAAGGAGGGATGGTGGGTGCCGTGCGCGTGCATGTGGAGCAGGTTCTGGCTGGACTGTGGACGGGGCCCTGGGGCTGTGGCACCCCGCCTGCTGGGTGGAGGAGGCAACCCGTGGACCTTGGGTCTCCCTGGGCCCCATGTCATGGGTCCCCGTGAGCGCTGGTTCCTCCGTGGGGCGGGCTCGCACGTGGCCTGCATCCCTCTGCATCCGTGCGTCCTCTGCTGGCCTGTTGACCTTCACCTGTGAACAGTGGTGTTTGCCCTGGTGTCCGCCGAGCTCCGACGACTGGGAAGCTGAGCCTGGTGCGCACCACCCCCTACCCTCCACCCCCAGCTGGGTTGGGGGGCCAGTGCAGTGCGCATCCTCTGACCCTGCTCACGAAGAGGAGGGGCCAGAACAAGGGTGAGCCTGACCACGGAAGGGACCGGACATCAGCCGTGGGGTTCACGGGTTCACCGTCCCTCTCGACAGAGACTGAGGTTTGGGTGGGCATTCAGGGCAGGGGAGGGACCAGGCGGACCCCTCCTCAGTGCTGCGGACGCTGGAGTCCTCACCACACACACAGCAGCAGTCCCCTGTGGCCTCAGGGCGCAGGAAGGGGGACATGCAGGGGGCTGGATCCCCGAGGAGCCGGCGTGGAGAGGCCTGGGTTGGGGCGGGGCCTGCATCTGCCCCCATGGCCTCGCTCGGGCCAGCCCTGCCTTCCTACCAGTGCTGGGTCCCTCCAGGCCCCTGAATCCTAGTGGAGGTGGGGGGCCCTGGGGGAGGGTCAGGGTGAGGGAGGGTCCCGGTGCTCTGAGGCCACCAGGCCATGAGAGGACCCTGTGGATGGAAGGGGTGCGGCCGCAAAAGGCGCTTTGAGAGCGTGAGGCTCTATTGGACCCAGAGGGCGCGAGGGGGGCCAGGTGGGCCCAGCAGAGCCCCCGTTGTTGGGGCACTTGGGGGTCTTGGGGGAGAGCAGGAGGAGGCTGGAGCTGACCTGGCAGGGCCAACAAGCAAAGGGTCTCAACTGTGGCTTTGTGATGGGGGCGCTGCTGGTCCGAGGAGACTCTGGGAGACAGAAGGCGTGGCAGATCGCTGCTGGTGGGTGAGGAGGGGGTGGCCAGCAAGGCTTGTGGACCCTCTCGGGACAGCGCCGGTTGGGGTGGGGGGCTGTCTGGGGGCCTCCCGGGGCAGGGCGCTGGAGGACGAGGTCCACCCTGGTCTTTGCCGCATCAGAGAGGAGAGTGGGCGAGGGGCCTGTGGGCTGTGAGTCTGCCTCGAGCTCTTTGGGGTCACGGTGCAGGCAGGCCCCCCAGGAGCCCCTCGTCCTCCCAGCTCCCTCGAGGGGTCTCGCCCCTACTTCCAGGCCCCGGGAGGCTCAGCGACAGGCCCGAGGCTCACAGAGACCCCAGGTTCTGAGCCGACAGCTGAGGCTCTGGGCACAGCTCCCTGGCCCGCCTCCCCCCCGGCCCCCACCTGCCTGGAGGGCACCTTTGTTGCTGCTTCTGCTGGGAACGCTGCCAGGCAGGGTCTCATCTGTGATTGGGGACAGACGGAGGAGCCAGAACGCCGGCTCTGGCCTCCCACACCCTGTCTTCCAACTGGGGGCACCTGGGGAAGTGCACGTGGTGAAGGGGGAGCAGAGGCCTGGCTGGGCTCTGGGGGCAAGTGCCCAGTCCCTTCGCTGGCTGCCCCTGGCCAGGGCTGTATGCAGGTGGATGGAGCTTCCCGGAGGGGGGCCCAGGACCCCCTCTGGCCCCACCCCCACCGCGGGGCAGACTGTGATTAATGAGGCAAATCTATCAGCCCCCGGGGCGGCGGGGGGTGTGGAGGAGGGCAGACCAAGCATTTGTCTCGGGTGCCAAGGAAACTGCCTTCAGCCCGGCCACGTGCCCCCAGCAGTGCCCCCCTGCTGAGCCTGGGCCCCTGCAGCCCCCCTTACACGTTGAAATGGGCCTTTGTCACCAGAGCGCTGAACCTCAGCTTCTCAGAGGGGGTCACCCTGAGACCACCCCCAGAGCAGCCCGTGCCCAAGGCCACTCACCAAATGGCGCGAGAAGCTGGGGTGGGTGCCTGCTCCCCTCTGCTCACCCCCACCGCTGCATGCCACCCCCCACGACTCTGCCACAAGCCCTGGGGGAGGGGTGGGGACTCTGAGCCAGGTCTGTCTGCCTGCCTCCCTTCAACAAGACCCTTCCTCCCTAGTGACCGGGAAAGCCAGGCCCAGCACTAAGGCACCCCGGGTGGACTTGGCAAAACTGAGGCAAGAACCCAGGGGCCTTGACAGCCTTGGAGGCAGTGCATTCGCCAGCCAGGGATGCTCTAACAAACATTACAGACGGGGCTGGAGACAGCTGACGTTCACTGTCTCCGGTCCCGGAGGCTGGAATGCCAGGACCTGGTCCCTCCCCTCTCTCCTGGGCATGCAGACAGCCGTGTCCTCACTGGGTCGTCCCTCTGAGTGTGTCTGTGTCCTGACCTCCTCTTCCCGTAAGGACCCCAGTCATTGGACTAGGGTCCACCCTCGTGACTTCCTTTCACCTTCAGATCAGTTCAGTTGCTCAGTCGTGTCTGACTCTTTGCGACCCCATGAATCGCAGCACGCCAGGCCTCCCTGTCCATCACCATCTCCCAGAGTTCACTCAAACTCACATCCATCAAGTTACTGATGCCATCCAGCCATCTCATCCTCTGTCGTCCCCTTCTCCTCCTGCCCTCAATCCCTCCCAGCATCAGAGTCTTTTCCAATGAGTCAACTCTTCGCATGAGGTGGCCAAAGTTCTGGAGTTTCAGCTTTAGCATCATTCCTTCCAAAGAACACCCAGGGCTGATCTCCTTCAGAATGGACTGGTTGGATCTCCTTGCAGTCCAAGGGACTCTCAAGAGTCTTCTCCAACACCACAGTTCAAAAGCATCAATTCTTCGGCGCTCAGCTTTCTTCACAGTCCAACTCTCACATCCATACATGCCCACTGGAAAAACCATAACCTTGACTAGACGAACCTTTGTTGGCAAAGTAATGTCTCTGCTTTTCAATATGCTATCTAGGTTGGTCATAACTTTTCTTCCAAGGAGTAAGCATCTTTTAATTTCATGTCTGCAGTCACTATCTGCAGTGATTTTGAAGGCCAAAAAAATACAGTCTGACACTGTTTCCGCTGTTTCCCCATCTATTTCCCATGAAGTGATGGGACCAGATGCCATGATCTTTGTTTTCTGAATGTTGAGCTTTAAGCCAACTTTTTCACTCTCTTCTTTCACTTTCATCAAGAGGCTTTTTAGTTCCTCTTCACTTTCTGCCATAAGGGTGGTGTCATCTGCATATCTGAGGTTATTGATATTTCTCCCGGCAATCTTGATTCCAGCTTGTGCTTCTTCCAGTCCAGCGTTTCTCATGATGTACTCTGCATATAAGTTAAATAAGCAGGGTGACAGGATACAGCCTTGACGTACTCCTTTTCCTATTTGGAACCAGTTAGTTGTTCCATGTCCAGTTCTAACTGTTGCTTCCTGACCCGCATATAGTTTTCTCAAGAGGCCCAGCCCCAAATACAACTTCATTCTGAGGTCCTGGGGGTCAGGACTCTAAAGAGGACTTTGAGGGGCACAGTTCAGTCCTTCCCAGGCAGGGCTTTCCAGTAACCCCAACCCCTCCCTGTAGGACCCCAGCAGCACATTGTCCGCTGGGACAGCCCCACCCCTAGGGGCCCTCTCCGCACCCTTGCTGCAGACTGGGGCCGGCCGGGGGACGGGCACCATCGGGCAATGGGTGTTGCTGAGGACGGAGGGGCCTGCGTGGCCTTGGATGAGCTGCCTCTCACCCTGGGTCCCCGGGGAGCCCACAAGAGGCCGGGACAGGCTCCAGCCTTCCCAGGGAGGATCCCTGTGTGCCCAATACCTGTGACATCGCTCCCGACAACCTGGAAGGGACAAGTATGGGCTGATGGGCCAGTATCAGGCTGATGGGTGTCATCAGGACACTTTCTTTTCCCTGCTTGTCCCCCTGATGTTCTGCGTGGGGTACGGGCCGGGGCCCCACGTGGGTGGCCTCCCCTGGTTCAGGTTTAGTACGTGGAACTATTTGAGGAGGTGCTGGTTCCACCTAGGGCTCCCCGAGTCCTTCCCGTCACCCCGACCCGGCATTTGCCTACAAGCCCTGGGGCCCCGTGTAGGGCTGGCCACAGAGGCGGGCCATTGCCCTCATCGATAAGCATGCAAATCCCTAAACGAAGTCCAATTAATACACAAATGAGGGCCTGGGAGCAGCTCAGGCTGCCGATGAGGCTGCGCTGGGCTTTATCTTCAGCCGCAAATATTTGTCTCTCATTTGAATGCCTTTTGTGGGATTGAAAGTGGGCAGGGCTCCACCTGGGGAAACCCTGCCTGGCAGGCCGGGTTTGGGGAGCTCACCCACCATCACCCCTCCCACCTGCACTTCCTGCAGGGCCTCCTGGGCCCTGTGGCCTCTCCCTGACCATCCCCTCCCTAACCCTGCCCTGACAGAGGCCTCTCCTCCAGTGCTGCTCTGGGTCTCTGCTCTCCAGGGTCTCTGTGCTGCTCACAGCCTCCTGCGGGGCCCCGGGGAGGGACGGGGTCCCAGACAGAGCCCGGGTCTCTTTCGCATGGGACACACAGGGACTCCGGCACCAGGGGCTCAGCTCTGCCGGGCAGTGGTGTGGAGCGGTCCCGCACAGAGGGCACTCATCTTTCTCGGGGTGGGTGTTAGCCGGAGGCCAAGGTGGGCGACTGAGCGTGTGCGGCCATGTGCGTGCTGGCGTGGTTAGTTCGTGCCCTGCCCGTCCCTGCTCAGCTCAGCCTGCTGTGTTGTGCCCACTTTACAGGCCTGGAAACTGGGACTCTTGGATGTCGGACGAGTTTCTGAGCCTTGGAATCCTGGCAAGGCTGGCTGGCCCAGGGCTCTTACCAAGGAGGAGATGCACAGGGGCCACTCTGTCAGGGGGCATGGGACCAGCCAGAGTGGGCTGTCCTTCCCACAATCTTCTTCCCACTGCCGGCTCCCCTGGCAGTCACCCCTTTACCCTCAACCACTCCTCAGCTTGGACATGACCCCTCCTCCAGAACCCTCTCCTCCCAGACGCTGGCTCTCTTCCAGGAAGCCTTCCAGGGCTGCCTCACCCTGGTCTCAGTGGTCAGGGCCAATAAGGGCCTCCTGTGAGCTCTCTCTGGGAGGCAGGGAGAGAGGTGAGCTGGGGGCGGGGGCAGGCAGCCAGGAGAGGGAAGCCCAGGGGAACCCCCGTGCACCCCGGGCCGTGTGTGCTCCCTGCCTCTGTGGCCACACCGCCTGGGTCCTGTCCTGCCGTTCCTGGGGTGCGGGGAGCCCCGGGCTCGGCCAGAACCTGAGGAGGGCAGGGTGTGGGAATTTCAGAGCAGGGAAGGTCAGTGGGCCAGCCCCGAGGGCTCGGAGTTACGACCGGTCTCTGAATGAAGCTGAGCAGCAGGATTCTGGACCCGGACCGGCTGCCCTGCAGGGCCTGCTGGGGCCTCCTCACCTGGGGAACAGACCAGAGGGCACCTGGGAGCCCAGGGGAGGGGGCTGAGAGGCTGTGGCTGAGGCTGGGGGGTCCCCCGGGGAGAGTGGAGTGGACAGGAGGGACGAGCCCCTGCTGGGGGGACACCAAGGGGCAGGTTGCCGGCCCACAATGTGGGCCCAGCCCAGCCGCCCAGGGCGCTGGCGACCCAGCCCCGCCTCCCCCCCTGCAACATGGCACTTCCCTGCAACATGCCCCCCTGCAACATGGCCTGCACTTCCCTGCAACATGCCCCCCTGCAACATGGCCTGCACTTCCCTGCAACATGCCCCCCTGCAACATGGCCTGCACTTCCCTGCAACATGCCTCCCTGCAACATGGCCTGCACTTCCCTGCAACATGCCCCCCTGCAACATGGCCTGCACTTCCCTGCAACATGCCCCCCTGCAACATGGCCTGCACTTCCCTGCAACATGCCCCCCTGCAACATGGCCTGCACTTCCCTGCAACATGCCCCCCTGCAACATGGCACTTCCCTGCAACCTGCCCCTTGCAACATGGCCTGCACTTCCCTGCAACCTGCCCCCCTGCAACATGGCACTTCCCTGCAACCTGCCCCCCTGCAACATGGCACTTCCCTGCAACCTGCCCCCTGCAACATGGCACTTCCCTGCAACATGCCCCCCTGCAACATGGCACTTCCCTGCAACCTGCCCCCCTGCAACATGGCCTGCATTTCCCTGCAACCTGTCCCCCTGCAACATGGCACTTCCCTGCAACATGCCCCCCTGAAACATGGCACTTCCCTGCAACATGCCCCCCTGCAACATGGCACTTCCCTGCAACCTGCCCCCCTGCAACATGGCCTGCACTTCCCTGCAACCTGCCCCCCTGCAACATGGCCTGCACTTCCCTGCAACATGCCCCCCTGCAACATGGCCTGCACTTCCCTGCAACATGTCCCCCTGCAACATGGCCTGCACTTCCCTGGCTGCCTCTGTGGCCAGAAAGAAGAAGTGGGGTTGGGAGGTGGGCACACAGCCTCCAGGTGGGTGCTGGGCTGGTGAGACAGCCTTTGGGACTCACTTTGGAGTCCTGTCTCTGGGATATTCCACCCCCGGCTCCCCAGCCCACCACCAGGGGCTGTCTGTGGCGGGGGACTGCTCTGGATCCAGTGGACCCCCGCCTTGCCCAGGGTCCCTGAGGCCCTTCTCCTCTGCCCGCCACGGCCCTGGTGGAGGGTTTGTGGGTCTGCGGGGGCCCCTCTCTTCTGCCCACTGCGGCCCTGGTGGAGGTTTTGCGGGTCTGCAGGGGCCCTTCTCTGCCCGCCGCGGCCCTGGTGGAGGGTCTGTGGGTCTGCCGGAGGGTCTGTGGGTCTGCGGGGGCCCCTCTCCTCTGCCCGCCGCGGCCCTGGTGGAGGGTCTGCGGGTCTGCGGGGGCCCTTCTCCTCTGCCTGCCATGGCCCTGGTGGAGGGTTTGCGGGTCTGCAGGAGGGTCTGCGGGTCTGCGGGGCCCCTCTACTCTGCCCGCCGCAGCCCTGGTGGAGGGTCTGTGGGGCCCTTCTCCTCTGCCCGCCGCGGCCCTGGTGGAGGGTCTGCGGGTCTGCGGGGCCCTTCTCCTCTGCCTGCCGTGGCTCTGGTGGAGGGTTTGCGGCCCTGGTGGAGGGTCTGTGGGTCTGCGGGGCCCTTCTCCTCTGCCCGCCGCGGCCCTGGTGGAGGGTCTGCAGGTCTGCGGGGCCCTCTCCTCTGCCCACCGCGGCCCTGGTGGAGGGTCTGCGGGTCTGCGGGGCCCCTCTCCTCTGCCCGCCGCGGCCCTGATGGAGGGTCTGCAGGTCTGCGGGGCCCTTCTCCTGTGCCCGCCGCGGCCCTGGTGGAGGGTCTGCAGGGCCCCTCTCCTGTGCCCGCCGCGGCCCTGGTGGAGGGTCTGCGGGTCTGCGGGGCCCCTCTCCTCTGCCCGCTGCGGCCCTGGTGGAGGGTCTGCGGGGCCCCTCTCCTCTGCCTGCCGCAGCCCTGGTGGAGGGTCTGCGGGTCTGCGGGGCCCCTCTCCTGTGCCCGCCGCGGCACTGGTGGAAGGTCTGTGGGTCTGCGGGGCCCTTCTCCTCTGCCTGCCGTGGCCCTGGTGGAGGGTCTGCGGGGCCCCTCTCCTGTGCCCGCTACGGCCCTGGTGGAGGGTCTGCGGGTCTGCAGGGCCCTTCTCCTCTGCCCGCCGCGGCCCTGGTGGAGGGTCTGCGGGGCCCCTCTCCTCTGCCCGCCGCGGCCCTGGTGGAGGGTCTGCCAGGGCCCTTCTCCTCTGCCCACCGCGGCCCTGGTGGAGGGTCTGCGGGTCTGCAGGGCCCTCTCCTCTGCCCACCGCGGCCCTGGTGGAGGGTCTGCAGGCGCCGCCTGGGCAATGCCATCATCTCCTAGTTGGTGTGTACTTTACCTAAAATGCACCCGTCTGGAGGGTCTGCTCACAAATTGTGCATGTGTGTACACGTGTGTAACCTCTGTGCAGGTCACCACGAGAAATGTTCCTGGCCTGGCAAGTGGCCCCAGGACCCCTGCTCTCCACCCCTATCCTGGCCTGGATCACCAGGCACACCGCCTGTTCCCGAACGTCAGGTCAACCTCACCACGCAGCCTGGACGCTCGGTGTCCCGCTTCATGGAGGCGTCTCTCGGGGTGGTCAGTGCTCTGGGGCTTCTGTGTGCCTGCGTGTTGGCGTGTGCGAGCTCTCGTGCCCAGGCAGGGAAAGGCCAGGCACCATCACTGACCTGTGTCTGTGCCCTGTGGCCGCACTGGCCCAGAGCCCCCAGCCCTGCCCTCCGCCCGTGGGGACGTTGGCCGGGGCCGCTGTCCGTGTGCGTGTGTGTGTGCTGGGGGACGCTGGGCTTCTCTCCATGCCCCACGGGGTCAGCATCCCCATCCCCATCCTGCAGGATGTTCGGGGAGGCCCCTTTCTGCCGCCTCTCCTCACGTCCCTGTTGGAAGGAGTCAGTGTCAATAAGGTCAATGGATGCTCCAGTTTTAAATGAAAAAGAAAAAGGAGCCAGCATGTCGCCTGAGGTCTGACCTGCCGTGTGGTACTGAGCCTGGCAGGCTGTGGGCACAGGGGGTGAGGACCCTCCCTCCTCAGACTGGCCCACCTTGGTCCTCAGTCCTCAGCTGTGGGGATCTGGAAGGGAGGCAGATCTCTCAGAACTCTTCTGGGAGTCCAACCTCGCATTCCCACTGGCCTGGAGCCCCTGTGGGCGCTGAGAGGGGACCTGA
Organism: Bubalus kerabau; assembly: GCF_029407905.1. Lineage (NCBI taxonomy): Eukaryota > Metazoa > Chordata > Mammalia > Artiodactyla > Bovidae > Bubalus > Bubalus kerabau. The sequence continues at coordinate 1,797,480 of NC_073628.1, read as the reverse complement.
GAACCTCCAGGCAGACGGGGTGCCCTCAGGGGAGGGGCGCAGCCAGGCCTGGGCCCCCGCGGCCTCCAACCGCGCTTTCTCTCCCTCCTAGGCCCCTGCCTGCCCCGGCCCGTGCTCAGTCAGGTCCAACCTGTTCTGGGCAGGGCCAGCCGCCAGGGGTGGATTCCAGCTTTTTCTTCATGCTCTACTTCATCGGAAGGCTTACAGCCTGCCTCCGCCCAGCCTGCTCCTACACACACACACACACACACACCCAAAGACATATGCATACACACACGCGCGGAGGAACACATGATACACACACCACACACACACACAAAGACATATACACACATACACATGGAGGAACACACGATACATATATCACATACATGTGCAGAAAGACATGCACATTCACATACACTCAGATACATATATACACACAAAACATTACACAGTCATATACATATACACACTCAGACACATACACATATATATACACACATAGACACAGACACTATACACACAGACACACACTCAGACACACACACACAAATATATACATATACAGACACACACTCAGACACATACACATACATATACACACATAGACACAGCATTACACACACTCACAAAGACACATGCACACACGGAGGAACACACGATACACATATCACATACATGTGCAGAAAGACACACACATTCACATACACTCAGACTCAGACACATATATACACACAAGACATTACACAGTCATATACACACACACACTCAGAGACACATACATATATACACACACTCAGACACATATACTCACATAGACACAGACACGACACATACAGACACACACATAGACACAGACATTACACACACACACTCAGACACACACATATACACACACTCAGACATATACACACACAGACACAGACACATACATATACACACTCAGACAAAGACATATACACACATGCTCAGAGACACATACATATATAGACACACATATGTCACACACAGACATAAATACATACATACACACCCAGAGACACATACATATATACACACCATCTGAGCCACCAGGGAAGCCCCACTCATAAGAAATTACACACACACACACACACACTTACATTACACACATATAAGTATATACACATCACACACACACATACATATACACGATACTTATACTCATGATACATATACATCTATACATGTGCACATACATGTTCACACATGTGTATACACACACACATACAAGTTGGACACGACTTGGTGACTGAACAACAGCAACATCCACACTCAGAGACCCATACATATATACACACACAGACATTACACACACACACTCAGACACATACACACACATATATACACACAGAGAGAGAAAACATGTTCACACACAGAGACACATACATTACACACACACGTGCAGACACATACATGTATACACACAGAGACACACACAGACAGACACACACCTGGAGCAGCTGTGGCCTTGCTGCTCAGACTGTGCCAACAGGGCCCTGGCTTCTCCAGCCGGTGGGGAAGCCTGGCACCCTGGGGTTCCCTCTGCCCTCCCAGTGCCCCACCCAGGAGCCCAGGTGTGCCACCCCAGCACCCCCTCGTCCCCCTCCCGCAGCTGGGGGCCCCACCACCGGCTCCGCCCTCGCCAGCCCTGGGAGTGTTCTTTCTGTCTGTTCCTGTTGTTCTGTTTTATTCCTAGCCTTTGAAACAGGCATGTCCTGGTGCCACTGTGGCTTTGACTTGCATTTCCCCGGTGACTGATGGTGCCTTTTCATGTGTTTATTTGGCATCGTGTATCTGCATTGCTGGTTTTTAAATCAGTTTATTTTCTTATTATGAGCTTTGAGAATTTATTCTGGGTACAAGTTCTGTACCTGATACGTGATTTGCAAGTATTTTCTCCCAGTCTGCCATTTGCCTTTTAATGTCTTAACATTGCCTGTTGCAGAGGAAGAGGTTTAAATTTAACGAAATCCAGTGTATCTGTTTTTTTTTTTTTTTTCTTTTAAGGTGTCACATCTGAGAACTCTTCACCTCACTCAGTGGTTCTCAACTAGCAACCCTTTGTCCCCTTGGGGTATCTGCAATGTCTGGAGATACTTTTGGTCGCATATTGTCAGGTATTCGGCTAAATATCCGATTGTGCACAGGACAAGTTCTTACAGCAAACAATTGTGTGTGTGCTCAGTCACTCAGTCATGTCTGTCTCTTTGTGAGCTCATGGACTGTAGCCCACCAGCCTCCTCCACCTATGAAATTTTCCAAGCCAGAATACTGGAGTGGGTTGCCATTTCCATTCCAGGGGATCTTTCTGACCTAGGGATCGAACCCACATCTCCTGTGTCTCCTGCATTGGCAGGTGGATTCTTTACCACTGAGCCACCTGGGAAGCCCTACAGAAAAGAATTACCTGGCCCCAAATGTTGGTCGTGCTGAGGCTGGAGGCTCTGGCTATCCTGGTCGCAAGGGTTTTCTCCTTTTCTTCTAGATGTTTTATGGCTTTATATTTCACATAGAGGTGTGTGGTTTATTTTCAGTTCGTCTTTTCATTTCTTGCACCTGGTTCTGCAGTTGATCCAGTACAGTTTGTTGAAAGACTCTACGGCACTGAATTGCCTTGGCGTCTTGGCCAAAGCACACTTAGACTAGCCACATTTGTGTGCGTCTGTTTCCGGGCTTTCTATTATGTCCTGTTGACCTGTGAGTCTTTCCCTTCATGGTGACCCACTATCTTGATTACTGTAGCTTTTAGTAAAATCAGTAAGTAATAATATATAGTAAAATGAAACATGCATTCAGTTTACAAATGGAAATATGGGAAACTCAGGAGTGGTCACAGGACTGGAAAAGGTCAGTTTTCATTCCAGTCTCCAAAAAGGGCAATGCCAAATAATGTTCAAACTATTGCACAATTGCTCTCATTTCACTTGCTAACAAGGTAATGCTCAAAATCCTTCAAACTAGGCTTCAGCAGTATATGAACTGAGAAATTCCAGATGCACAAGCTGGATTTAGAAAAGGCAGAGGAACCACAGATCAAATTGCCAACATCCATTGAATCATAGAAAAAGCAAGAGAATTCCAGAAAAACATCTACTTCTGTTTCACAGACTGCACTAAAGTCTTTGACTGTGTGGATCACAACAAACTGTGGAAAATTTTTTAAAGAGATGAGAATATGAGACCACCTTGCCTTCCTCCTGAGAAACCCGTATGTGAGTCAAGAAGCAACAGTTAGAACTGGACATGGAACAATGAACTGGTTCCAAATTGGGAAAGGAGTACATCAAGGCTGTATATTGTCACCCTGCTTCTTTAACTTTTATGCAGAGTACATTGTGCAAAATGCTGGGCTGAATGAAACTCAAGCTGGAATCCAGATTGCAGGGAACTGGAGAAGGAAATGACAACCCACTCCAGTATTCTTGCCTGGAAAAGTCCATGGATAGAGGAGCCTGGCAGGCTGCAGTCCATGGGATTACATGACTGAGCACCCATGCATGAGGGTGGACAGAGATGGGTTGGTAGCAATAAACTGATAAGACTAAAAAAAAAGATTGCGGGAAAAATATCAATAACCTCAGATATGCAGATGATACCACCCTAATGGCAGAAAGTGAAGAGGAACTAAACAGATTTTTGATGAAGGTGAAAGAGGTGAAAAAGCTGACTTGAAACTCAACATTCCGAAAACTAAGATCATGATGTTCAGTCCCATCGAACACACGTGCTAAGTCACTTCATTCACGTCCGACTCTTTGCAACCCTATGAACTGTAGCCTGCCAGGCTCCTCTGCCCATGGGATTCTCCAGGCAAGAATACTAGAGTGCATTGCCATCCCCTCCTCCAGGGGATCTTCCCAACCCAGGGATCAAACCCATGTCTCCTGTGGCTCCTGCAGGAGGATTCTTTACTGCTGAGCCGCTGGCGAAGCCCTGCAGCCGTGAAATTAAAAGATGCTTGGTCCTTGGAGGGAAAGCTATGACAAACCCAGACAGTATATTAGAAAGCAGAGACATCACTTTGCTGACAAAGGTTCATATAGTTGAAGCTATGGTTTTTCCAATTGGTATGTACGGATGTGAGAGTTGGACCATAAAAAAGCCCGAGTGCCAAAGAATTGATGCTTTCAAACTGTGGTGCTGGAGAAGACTCCTGAACAGCAAGGAGATCAAACCAGTTGATTCTAAAGGAAATCAACCCTGCACATTCATTGGAAGGACTGATACTGAAGCTGAAGTTCCAATACTTTGTCCACCTGATGCAAAGAGCTGATTCATTGGAAAAGACCCCAAATGCTGGGAAAGATTGAAGGAGAAAGGAGAAGGGGGCAGCAGAGGATGAAATTGTTAGGTAGCAACACTGACTCAGTGGACATGAATTTGAGCAAACTCTGGAAGATAGTGGAGGACAGAGGAACCTGGCATGCTGCAGTCTGTGGGGTCACAAAGAGTCAGACACGACTTAGTGACTGAACAACAACAACAACAACTAATACATAGAAATAGAATTCGTTTTGTGTATTGACTTTAGGCTGAGATCTTGCCAAATTCTCTTATTAGTTCTAGTTTTCTGTAGTTTTTGCAGGAGATTTTCTAATAAAGCATTCGTGTCTTTGTGAATGGGGGTAGTTTTGTTTTTTTCTTTCCAATCTGTATGTCTTTTTTTTTTTTTTTTTTTTTTGGTCTTATTGCTCTGGCTAGGGCTTCCCTGATAGCTCAGCTGGTAAAGAATCCACCTGCAATGCAGGCGACCTGGGTTCAATCCCTTGGTTGGGAGGATCCCCTGGAGAAAGTAAAGGCTAACCACTCCAGTATTCTGATCTGGAGAATTCCCTGGACTGCATAGTCCGTGGGATTGCAAAGATTTGGACATGACAAGCGACTTAGCAGCAGCAGGGTGACTTTCACTTTCAGGCCTTCAGTACAACACTGAATGGGAGCATTGAGCGAGGGTAGCCAGGCCTTCTTCCGAGTCATGGGGGGAAAGCATTCATGCTTTTCCCATTTAGTATGTTAACTTTTCTTCTTTTGAAGATGCCTTTTATTAGGTTAAGGAAGTTCTCTTATATTCCTGCTTTTCTAAGAGATTTTTTTTTTTTTCCAATTATGATTGAATATTGAGCTTTTGGTTTTTTTCCTTTAGTTTTCAATTCCTGTATTTTGAACCTCTGTTGTTTAGAACATGCACATGTAGGATTGTTCTCTTCTCTTGGAAAACTGATCCTTTTACCACTGTGTGATATCTTCTTATCCTTTGTAATATTTCTTGTTCTGAGGTCTACTTGGTCTGAGATGGGTATAGCCCCTCCAGCTCCGTTCTGATAAATGTTTGCAGACACGTTTTCCCTTCTACTCTCAGCCTACTCCTGACTTTTTATAAAGTGAGTTTCTCATAGACGGCATCTAGTTGAGTCTTCATTTCTTTATTCAATTTGATAATCTCTTTTAATTAGTGCATTGAGATTGTTTAAACTGGATGAAAGTGAAACTGAAGTCGTTCAGTCATGTCCGACTCTTTGTGACCCATAGACTGCAGCCTGCCGGGCTCCTCTGTCCGTGGGGTTCTCCAGCAGGAATACTGGAATGGGTCGCCATTTCCTTCTCCAGGGGCTCTTCCTGACCCAGAGATCGAACCCGGGTCTCAAAATGAATGGGATTACCTACATGTTTGGATTAAACTTTACAATCTCAGTAGCTCTTTCCCACTTTTTCCATCTGTTATTTGTTTCCACCCTTTTCTACCCTCTTTAGGATTAACTGTTTGTTAGGATTTCATTTTATCTTCCTGGTTGCTTTATTGTTTACATCTTTTTTTCTAAAACAATTAGTAGTTGCCCTGTGTCTTGTGATACACGTCTTTAATTTTTTTTCATTTATTTATTTTTGACTGGCTGGCCCTTTGGTGAGCTGGGTCTTCATGCCGCACGCGGGCTTTCTCTGGCTGCAGCGAGCGGGTGCTGCTCTCGTTGCAGTGTGTGGGCTTCTCCCTGCGGTGGCCTCTCCTGCCGCAAGCACAGGCTCCAGAACTCAGACTTGGTAGGTGTGGTGCACAAGCTTAGCTGTTCCACTGCGTGTGAAATCCTCCTGGGCCATCAGTCGAGCCCGTGTCGCCCGCATCGGCAGGCGGATCCTGATCCATCGCTCCACCGGGAGAGCCCGGCACACGCCTTTACTCAGCCTACCAGAGGCTCTCACAGCCTCGATGTGCCGAGTGAGGAGCCTGCAATTGCGTATTCTCAGGTCCTCCCTTGTTTGTGCTATGGTTGCCATGAATTATAGTCGCATTATGCTATAGACATATCTTACAGTACTGCGGTTTTTTTCTTTAGGCCAGTTATCTTTTAGAGCAATTAAACTGAGGAAGAAATAAATTTCATTTTTGCTGCCATTTGTTCCATTTCTAGTGCTTTGTCTTTCTTTGTGCAGATCCGAATTTCCATACGGCATCATGCTTCTTCTGCCCAAAGAACTTCCTTTAATATTTCTTGTAACAAAGATTTTATAGCAATGGTTTTGCTTTCTTATAAAGATTTTGTTGTCGTTTAGTTGGTAAGCTGTGTCTGACTCTTTGCAACCCCGTGGACTGCAGCATGCCAAGCTTTCCTGTCCTTCACTATCTCCTGAAGTTTCCTCAAACTCATGTCCATCGAGTCGGTGGTGCCATCCCACCATCTCATCCTCTCTTTCCCCCTTCTCCTCCTGCCCTCAATCTTTCCCAGCATCAGGTCTTTTCCAGTGAGTTGGCTCTTCACATCAGGTGGCCAAACTACTGGAGCTTCAGCTTTAGCATCAGTCCTTCCAATGAATATTTAGGAGTGATTTCCTTTAGGATTGGAGAAGGAAATGGTAACCCACTCCAGTACTCTTGCCAGGAGAATCCCATGGACAGAGAAGCCTGGTAGGCTACAATCCACGGGGTCGCAAAGAGTCAGACATGACTGAGCGACTTAACTAACTCACTTCCTTTAGGATTGACTGGTTTGATCTCCTTGCTGTTCAAGGGACTCTCAAGAGTCTTCTCCAACACCACAGTTCGAAAGCATCAATTCTTTGGCACTCTGCCTTATTTATGGTCCAACTCTCACATCCATACATGACTACTGGAAAAACTGTAGCTTTGACTATACGGACCTTTGTTGGCAAAGTGATATCTCTACTTTTTAATATACTGTCTAGGTTTCTCTTGGCTTTCCTGCCAAGAAGCAAGAGTCTTCTAGTTTCGTAGCTGCAGTCACTGTCTGCAGTGACTTTGTAGCCCAAGAAAATAAAGTCTGTCACTGTTTCCATCTTTTCCCCATCTATTTGCCATGAAGACATGGGACTGGACGCCACGATCTTAGTTTTTTGAATATTGAGTTTTAACCCAGCTTTTTCGCTCTCCTCTTTCACCTTCATCAAGAAGCTCTTTAGTTCTTCTTCACTTTCTGCCATAAGGGTGGTGTCATCTGCATATCTGAGTTTATTGATATTTCTCCCGGCAATCGTGATTCCAGTTCGTGATTCATCCAGCTGGACATTTCACGTGGTGTACTCCGCATATACGTCAAATAAGCAGAGTGACAATATACAGCCTGGAAATACTCCTTTCCCAAATGTGAACCACTCCGTTGTTCGATGTCCCTTGCTTTTGCTATGATCTAAAGGATATTGGCAATTTGATCTCTGTTTCCCGTGCCTTTTCTAAATCCAGTTTGTACATCTGGAAGTTCTCGGTTCACATACTGCTGAAGCCTAGCTTGGAGGATTTTGAGCATAAAGGTTTTACTTCTCTTTTTTTTTTTTGGACATATATTTGCAATGAGTGTAGAATTCTGGGTGAAGAGTCTTTTGTCCCCTATCACCCCCAGTTTAGCTGGTTTCTGATAAGAAGTCTGCTGTTAGCGTTGTCCTTTCCCTCTGAACGGGAGGCACCTTGTTTTACTGGCTACTTTCAAGGTTTCGTTTTTTGTTGTGGGTTTTCAGCATCTGAACATGATATACCTTGGGCTCCTTTTTATGATATTTGTCTTGCTTGGTGTTCTCCGAGCTGCTTAGATGTGTGGTTTGTTGAACATGAAGCTGTCAGCCGCTCAGCCGTGCCCGACCCTTTGCGATCCTGCAGGCTGTAGCCTCTGTCCGTGGACTTCTCTGGGCCAGCTCTGAGTGGGTCGCCATTCCCTTCTCCGGGTGTGACTTGGTTTCGTCAGTAATTTTGAGAACTCCCCATGCGTTCTGTCTTCAGCTCTTTCCCGTGCACCGGTCCTCCCCTCTTCTGTCTCTGAGATCCAGCTGTGGCTGTGCTCTATCCCTCAGCCTTACCCACAGCTCTGGATGCTTTGTTCTATTTTTCCTCCCTCTTTCATGACTTTTCTTCCTTGTGTTTCAGCTTGAGTGTTTTCTGTGGCCCCATCTCCAGCTTCCCCAGTTCTTTCCGTGACTATGTCAACTTTACTGCTGAACCCATCCTTCCTGTTATGGCGTTTTTCCTTCTAGCATTTCCATTTGATTTTTCCTTCGAGTTCCCACCTCTTGGCTGAAATCTCTCTGATCTTGCATGTTGCCCTCCTTCCCATTAGAATCTTTAACATATCTATCACATTTACTTAAAATGTCCTGAGAGTCTATTTCATGCTGAGTCTGGTTGTTCTCACGGCTTTCTCTTGACAGGGTGATGTCTTTTCTTGACTTTTTTACAGCTTCATAATTCTTGCTGAAACCCAGACATCCTGTGGGAGACAGCAGAGACTGGGGTAAATAGGATTTTAAAAAATAATTTTTAAACTATTTATTTATTTGACTGTGCTGGGTCTTGTAGCATGCAGTATCTTTCATTGTGGCATGAAAACTCATAGCTGTGGCATCTAGTTCCCTGACCAGGGGTTGAATCTGGGCCCCCTACATTGGGAGAGAGGACTTTTAGCCACTGGACAACCAGGGAAGTCTCCCGGGGTAAATAGTTTTATGCCTGGAAATGAGGATATCCTTCTTTTTGATAGGGTTTTCCTGGTAGCTCAGCTGGTAAAGAATCCGCCTGCAACGCAGGAGACCCCAGTTCAATTTCTGGCTCAGGGAGATCCGCTAGAGAAGGGATAGGCTACCCACTCCAGTATTCTTAGGCTTCCCTGGTGGCTCAGCTGGTAAAGATTCCGCCTGCAATGCAGGAGACCTGGGTTTGATCCTTGGGTTGGGAAGATCCCCTGGAGAAGGGAAAGGCTACCCACTCCAGCATTCCGGTCTGGGGAATTCCATGGACTATACAGTCCATGGAGTTGCAAAGAGTTGGACACGACTGAGTGACTTTCACTTTCTTTTTGATGCTATTTCATTGTGGAGATTTCAGTCAATCTGGTTGGGAATGGCGCTGGGCTGGGTGTGGTGTTGCCATGGTTACTCTCGGACCACCACCCGCATCAGATTCCTGCATCACCTTGCGTTTAGTGTGCAGATAGCCCTTCAGGGCAGGCGTCAGCTCCACCTCCAGCCCGAGGTATCACCTTTGTGCTGGGCCTCCGATGGTGTGTCTTTCTGCACCCCCGGGACTTTGCCTGTGATGTTCCTCCGTCACCTGTTGCTCGTCAGCCTGGTGGTGGGCCTGGGACTGTTCTGTTTTTTGATTAACCCTGTATCTCGTGGATAAAGCCTTCTCAAGACTCCAGTCCCAGGGCATGTGTCTTATCTCTCTGCTGGGGCTGTGGGTTCCCTGTGACTCTTTCCCCAGCTGCAGTGGGTCTTCACCGGGGCCCCAAGGGTGAGAGTGTGTCTGCCCTTGCCCCATCATCTCAGGCTTGTGCCCCAGAGGGGAGATGGGGGGAGTGAGTAGCCCAGGGGCTTCCCTGTCTTTGGTGTGGTATCTGCTGGTCCACCACCCCAGGCCCACACACAAGGGGTGCACTCGTGGGACTCCTGCCCGTCTCTGTGAGTGTCCCCAAGGCCCATGGGGTCCTGCAGGTGGCTGTGCGTTTCCCCTACGTCCACATCCTCAGGGCTCTTGTACCCTCTCCTGAGCCCTGGCTTGGCTCTCATGAATTCCTGGAGACTGTCAGCCCAGGCCTCTCCGGGGTCCTCTGCCCCAGGTCGGCGGGTACTCACACTGTCTCCTCTCACAGGTGCACCTGCAGGGACCCTGTGACCCCAGCTCTCCAGGGGTCCCCAGGAATGCTGTGAATTTCAGGTTGCTTGGTGCCTCTTGTTTTGTCCTTGTGGAGGGAGGGGTGCTCTCTGCGTCCCAGGTGTAAGTGGGGAGTCTCCTCTCACTTCTGCTTCTGAGAGCCCCTTCCCAGGGCTCACCTTGCCCTTCTGAGGGGCTCCCCCCATCCTTAGCCCTTTGCACAGATGGGACAGCCAGGGGCCGAAGGGGCAGCTGCCCAGCCCAGCACACTGTAGGGCTGGGGTCAGGCTGTGTCTGGGACACGTTCTCAACCTGCAGGCTCTGGAACTGCCAGGGGCGCGTCCTTGGGGGGAGTCTAGGGGTGGTCTGGGGGTCTGGGACTTGTGCTGCTTCCTGGACGCTCCCTGGCCTGGCCTCTCCTGGGGTCACTGCCTATTCCTGGGAGCATCTGATGCCACCTGGGGTCCATAGGTGCCAAGACCCATCCCTGGGAGTGCAGGCAGACTAGGGTGTTGAGCGTGACGTATGGGGGCTTCGTGACAGCCTGGGGTCAGCCAGGCCAGCGGGGGTGGGCCAGGTTTCGGGTTCCCCTCAGAGCACCCTACCCTCCTCCCCACCCCTCTTCTTGCTCCTCTCTCTCCCACTCCTAGGGTGAGCCCCTGGCGACCACGACTTATCGTGCTGGCTGTGGGTTTTGTGCTTTTTCAGTGAAGTGTGTGTGTTTCTCCAAGAATGCCCACGGGGATGCCCCAAGCCCCAGACACCCCCCTCCCACCCCCGTGGATAACAGTATCCTTGTGTGGATTTGCGGGCCCAGAGCCCCTGGACCAGGGGGCATCTCTTCCTTTAGTGTCCCCTGCTGGATGCACCTCCCCTCCAGGAACCAGGACCTTTACACCCATAGCCTAAAGCCGCTGGATATGGAATCCCAAACCTGCTTCTCTCTCCACTCAGATGAATGGCCAGCACAGTCCCTGAAACTCTGCCCATTGGAAGGCTCCCCTGCATCTGCTGTTTAGCCCACGACTGTCAGTGGCCCCGGGAGGGTGGCGGTGCGGGAGCAACCCCCTGGTCTTCCGCGAGTGCAGCTCATCAAGCAGGCTTTCCCGCCCCCACCCCCGGATCTGGGGGGCCTCCCTAGAAGGTAAGGGCCGTGACCTGAATGCAGCATTGGTGGACGGCATGGGGAGGGGTCCTTGTTTCTGTGGCTTTCCTGGGCCCTAGGCTCCAGCCAGTCACAGACACAGCTCTCTGTTTCCCAGTGGACCACTGCCCGGCTGACCTGATCTTACGACTTGGTGGGTCTGACAGAAGGCAGTGGGCTTTCCTAATGGCTCAGTGGTAAAGAATCCGCGTGCAGTGCAGGAGCCGCTGGAGACCAGGGTTCAATCCCTGAGTCAGGAAGATCCCCTGGAGGAGGGTATGGCACCTCACTCCAGTATCCTGGCCTGGAGAACTCCATGGACAGAGGAGCCTGGCGGGCTACAGCCCATGGGGTCACAGAGTCAGAGACGACTGCCGTAGTTTAGCACGCGTGTACACAGAAGCAGCTCGTGGTGGCCGTTTATAACCACGTGGTCCCTTGGGATCAGTGGGCAGGTGCTGGGTCTCTGCCGGGGGCTCCCGCCTTGCTCCAGATCCCGGGGGCCCGTGCGGTGTCTCCTCTATGGCTCTTGCCAGGGGCTCTGCATGTTGGGTGTCTTTCTCCTCTGCAGACAGCCTGGGTACCAGGGAATTTGCCAAGTGTTATGGCAAAGATCAGGAATGTATTAGACCCCTCAGTCCTTGTATCTGCCACCGTGTAGGGTTCCCGTCTTCCCCGGTGCATCCACAGTGCTTGCCCCTCCTTGTCCATCATGCCCAGTTACCACAGTGCCATCCATGCAGGGAATGAGAACGATTATCTGCGAAATGTCCGGAGGGCATTTTCCCTTTGGACCGTATCGTGACAGAGAGCCGGAGTACTAACGTAGTCCCGGGGCAAGACCCTGAACACCTGCTGTTACCCACTTGTGTGAATGCGCGCTGCTTCCGAGACTCTGCTGGGAAGACTCCAGCAACAGCCGCATGCTGCGCTCCCGAGACTGTTAACGTGATCCCGTGAGCACCCGCCCTGCCCGCTGCTCCCGACCTACTTGGTTAAGTGTGAGGGGTCCACGGGCCCGAGGGGATGGAGGGTGGGCTGAGCAAAGACGTGGCAGGAGTCACCCCCCGGGCGTTAAGGCTTTGAAGGTGTCGTTAGTCTCCGGCACTTCCCCTGAGAAACTATACCTTTCATAGCTTTGTTGCAGTATTACAGACATTGAGTAGCCTGTACACAGTTTAAGGGTACAGTCTGGTAAGTTCTGACCTGCGTGTGTAACTGTGAAACCATCTCCACAATCAAAAGAGTGCGCGTTCTCATCACCCCGAAAGTTTCTTTACGCTTTGTAGCCTTTTCTCTCACCCCTCTCCCTGACCCTGGATAACCACTGATCCGCTTTCTTTTTTTCTGATTTTTTAAAATGGAAGAACAATCGATGTACAGCATTATGTAAGTTACAGATGTACAGGTTAGTGATGGCAGGTTTTAAAGGTTACGCTCCATTTACAGAGCTGTAAAATATTACCTGTACTCCCCGCACTATAGCTCATTTTAGAGTCCCTCTTCATCCCCTACGTCTGTCTTGCCCTCCTCCCTTCCTTCTCCCCACTGATAACCGCTACTTTGTTATCTACATCTTTGAGTCTCCTTCTTTTGTCATATTTGCAGGTGTGTTGTATTTCAGGGCTTCCCTGGTGGTTCAGACAGTAAAGAATCTGCCTGCAATGCAGGAGAACCGAGCTTGATCCCTAGGTCAGGAAGATGCCCTGGAGAAGGGCACGGCTAGATGGATTTCATAAATTCCACATATAAATGATGTCATACAGTATTTGTCTTCCTTTGTGTGACTTGTTTCACATAGTGTGATACCCTACAAGTCCACCCATGTTGTTACAAATGGAAAATTTTCATTTTTAATGGCTAAGTAGTATTCTATAGATGTATATGAAGTGAAGTGAAGTGAAAGTCGCTCAGTCGTGTCTGACTCTCTGCGACCAGGCAGATTCTTTAGCAGCTGAGGGTGGAGGAAGCCCGTAGCTGTGTATGGGTGTGTAGCGTTCTCACATCTCCTTCATCCAGTCATCTGTTGATGGACACTTAGGCTGTTTCCTAACCTTGACTTGTAACATACGCTGCTCTGAACGTTGGGGGGCATGTCTCTTTTTGAATTAGTGTTTTTGAGGTTTTTTCTTTTTTTTTTTTTTTGATATACAGTATACTGAGGAGTGGAATTGCTGGGTCATATGGTGATTCTATTTTTAGTTCTTTGGGGGGACCTCTATACTGTTCCCTGATAGCTCAGGCAGATTTGCTGGAGAAGGGATAGGCTGCCCACTCCAGTATTCTGTTGGACATGACTGGATGACTTGCACGCTCTCCATACTGTTCCGCATGGTGTCTACACCAGCGTACATTCCCACCAACATGTACAAGAGGTCCCTTTTCTTGACCCTCTTGACCACTGGTCCATAGATAAGTTTTCATTTTCTAGGTTTTGTGCCCGTGGAATCTGGCAGTGTGCATTCTTTTACTATAGGTCTTTTACTCTGTGCACTTATTTTGAGATTCATCGATATTGTTCAGTGAATCCCGAGTTCATGCCTTTTAACTGATGGGTAATATGAATGAATGTTTTATTTTGACGTTTGCTTGTTGAAGGCATTTGGGGTGTTTCGGTCGGGCTACAAACAGTGCTATCAACATCCATGTAAACGTCTTTCTGTGGACACTTTTGTTTCTCTTGGATAAATGCCTAGGCTTGGAACGCCTGTGTCGTATGGTAGGTGTCTGCTTAGCTTTTTAAGAAACTGCCTGTTTTCCAAAGTGGTTGTACCATTTTCTACTCCTATCAGTAGTGTGTGAGAATCTAGTTTCTCATATTCTCACCAAAACTTGCTGGTATCATTTTTTAAAAAGTTTAGTCATTCTCATAGCTGTGTAGTGATATCCCATTATAATTTAAATGTGCGCTTTTCTAATGACTAATAATTTTGAGCATGTTTTCAGGGCTTATTTACCATCTTTGGGGGCAAGTTTGTTTTTTTTCTTAATTCTTTGTCCAGCTTTACAGGGTTCTTTGTTTCCCTATTACTGACATTTGAAAGTTCTTGGTATATTCTGAATACAATTCCTTTGTCAGAATATGATTTATGGGACTTCCCTGGTGGTACAGTGGATAGGATTCTTCCTGCCAGCGCAGGGGACACAGGTTCGATCCCTGGTCGGAGATCTCGTGCGCTGCGGAGCAAGTAAGCCCGTGCGTGCATCACAGCTCCAGGGCCTGCGGGCTGCAAGTACTGAAGCCCATTGGCCTGGAGCCTGACTCCACCACAGGGAAGCCGCTGCAGGGAGAAGCCGGGGCATCTCGACGAGGAGCAGCCCCGACTCACCGCGACCAGAGAAGGCCGCGCAGCAGCAGAGACCCAGGCAGGAAAACACCGACTCAAAAGAACACGAGTGACAAATAATTTCCGTTGGTCTGTGGTTTGTATTTTAATTCTCTTAATACTGCCTTTCAAAGACTAGAAGTTTAAGATTTTCATGAAATATAATTTATCCATTTATTTTTCTTTCCTGAAGTTGTTTTTGGTGTCTAACACAGGGTCACAAAGATCTTTCTCCTTTGGTTTCTTCTAGATGCTTCGTAGCTTTAGGTTCCATGTTAGGTCTCTAATTCTTAATTTTTGTAGACTGTATGAGGTGTGGGTCTATTAATGTCAATTAAGTCAAGTTAGTCACATATTTTGCTCAAATCCCTTAAATTCTTATCGCTTTTCTGTGTAGTTCTGTCTATTACTGGAAGCTGGATGTTGAGTCTCCTACTGTAACATGAATCTGTCTTATTTCTCCTTATTTGATCAGTTTTGCTTCACTTGTTTGAAGCTGTGTTATTAGGTGCATAAACATTTAGGACTGTCACATCCACTTGAAGAATCGACCCTTCTGTTGTTATGAAATGACCTTCTTTATCACTGATAACATTCCACACTCTTATCACTTTTCTAGCATTAATATTGCCATCCCAGCTCTCTTTTGGTTAGTGGTGGCTTGGCTTGTATGTTTTCATCCTTCACCTTCTAATCTATTTGTGTTTATTTGCATAAGAAAGTGCATTTTGGGGACAGGCAGCACATAGTTGTGTCTTGCTGTTTTATTCAATCCAACAATCACTACCTGTTAATGTGGGCACTTAGACCATTTATGGCACCCCACTCCAGTACTCTCGCCTAGAAAATCCCATGGACGGAGGAGCCTGGTAGGCTACAGTCCATGGGGTCACGAAGAGTTGGACACAACTGAGCAACTTCACTTTCACTTTTCACTTTCGTGCATTAGAGAAGGAAATGGCAACCCATTCCAGTTACCTGGAGAATCCCAGGGATGGGGGAGCCTGGGGGGCTGCCGTCTATGGGGTCGTACAGAGTCGGAACCAACTGAAGCGACTTAGCAGCAGCAGCTGCAGACCATTTATATTTAATGTGGTTGTTGATAAAGTTGGATTTAAATTTGATAATGTTGGATCTTACAGTTTGTTTTCTATTTGTTCCATCTTTGAGTTTTTTTCATGATTTATCTATTTTCTTTATTGGCTTATTATCTGTAGTCATTTGTTTTATTTTTGTGGTTGCTTCAGGATGTTTCCTGGTGGCTCAGCTGGTAAAGAATCTGCTTGCAATACGGAAGACCTGGGTTGGATCCCTGGGTTGGAAAGATCCCCTGGAGAAGGGAACGGCCACCCAGTCCAGTATTCTGGTCGAGAGAATCCCATGGACTGGACAGGCGCGAAGAGTCGGACATGACTGAATACTTTTCCCTTTCACTTTTCAGGATGTCTCATATCAATATTTATCTTACTGCAATGTGTCTTCAAGTGATATTATACCACATCCCATATGGTATAACGGAGAAGGCAATGGCACCTCACTCCAGTACTCTGGCCTGGAGAATCCTGTGGACAGAGGAGCCTGGGGGGCTGCCGTCTATGGGGTCGCACAGAGTCGGACACGACTGAAGCGACTCAGCAGCAGCAGCAGCAGCAGCATATAGTATCGGAACCTTACAATAGTGTATTTCCATTTCCCCCCAGCTTTCCATTACCGTTGTCATGCAGTTTACTTTTGCGTGCTATAAATCCCACACTGTGTAGCTATCAATTTCATGTAAGTCACATTTTAAATAAAATTTTTATTTCAGAATAGTTACAATTTTAAGAAAATGTTTAAAGTCAGATCACAGTTCCTGTATATTCCACACGCAGTCTCCCGTGTCCTTAACACCTTACATTATTACGGTACATCTATTACAACAACAGTTATATTTAAAGAACACCTAAGTAATAAGAATAAAGTGCATATTTACTTGTGCAGTTACCATTCTGTGCTCTTTGTTTTTTGGTGTCACTTTCCTTCTGTCTGAAGAATTTCCTTTAACATTTTTTGTAGTGAAGGTCTGCTGGGAATTCATTTTCATAGCTTTTTTATGTCTAAAATGTTTTCGTTTCATTTTGGAAAGATATTTCCCCTGGACAGGGAATTCTAGGTGGGCACGCTCTTTCTTTCAATCCTGTTCTGCCATTTTATCATCTCTTATATTGTTTCTAATCTCCTTCAGGATGGACTGGTTTGATCTCCTTACAGTCCAAGGGAGTCTCAAGAGTCTTCTCCAGCACCACAATTTGAAAGCATCAATTCTTTGGCGCTCAGCCTTCTTGATGGTCCAACTTTTATCTGTACATGACTACTGGAAAAACCATAGCTTTGACTATAAGAATCTTTGTGGGAAAAGTGATATCTCTGGTTTTTAGTACTTTGTCTGGGTTCATTGTAGCTTTAACCCCATGAAGAGTGTTCTGTATGGCTTTGGGGAAATGCCCCTCCTGGGTGGAGAGCTGACCTGTCTGGAGAGGCTCTGTGTGTATTTCCCAGTGATTACCCTTCACCTCCCCACCCTCATGCTCTGTCTACCCCGCTGTCAGAGCCAAGAATGGGTCTTTCGGAGCTCTTGCCCACAAGAACCTGGAAGAGTCCCAGGAAGTCCACACTGTGTCCTCCAGGAGCCTGGCTCACACTGTTGTCCACACTCAGCCTCCGGCAGCTGGTCAGCATGACCATGTGAGTGTCTCTGGCGTTCCTGGCTCGTGGCCTCTGTCCCCAGAAGGCAGGTCTCCGCTGTGACTCGTCAGATCTGCGGTCCCTCCTAACTTTGAGGGAGACGTTTTGCCTTGTAACCTCAGGTCTTTGATAGATCTGAGAAAAGTTAATGATTTTTCAGCTGGTTTGGCTTTTTCTTGTGGAAGCAGTGTAGCTCTCTATGTGCTGGAGCTGCATGCAGAAATCCATTGTTTTTTCAGATATCGTCCCTTTCCCATCCCTCCCACGAGCACTCTGACTACTCGTACGTGAGGCCTGAGGTGGCCCCTGCAGTGGACTGGCCATTTGCTCGCGTTCTTTTTCCTCTCTTGCGTTTGGAATGCTTTCTCCGGGCCCATCAGCGGGGATCACGGCCGGTGCATCTTCACCTCCGCCTGGTCCTGTTGACGTCTGGAGTCTCCACTGGCCCGGTTTGCGTGGTTTCCGTGTCTCTGGTTGTCTGTGAGATGCAGTCCGTCTCGCTGGCCCTGCCTGCCGATTCCAGCAGCTGGCGCTCTCTGGCTGATCCATGCACCCCCTGTCTGTGGGTCTCGTCTCTTCCTGCTGCCTTGCACGCTGCCCAGCTGCTCATCCATGTGGATGGCGTGAGTTTTCACTGTGCTGGATGCCGGGTGTTTCTGCATGGGTCTGCTTTATTCCGGAACACAGTTCTGTTACTTTGGGAAGGATCGTCCCTTTCGGGTCTTGCTTTACGACGTGCTAGGCATGTCTGGATCACCAGGCTCTCTGGGGCTAACTATTCCCCACCATGGAGGCAGGCCCCTTGGGTCTGCTGGTGCCCCGTGACTCGTGAGGCTCTCGGGCTGGTTGGCGGGCTGGCCGCTTTTGCTCTGAGTGGACAGCAGGGCCTCTTGCCCGCATCCCCTGGTGCGTTCTTTCCCAGCCTTGGGCCACCGCCTTCCGGCCTGTGCTGCTCAGTTCTATGCTGCATATTCGAGGCCCCTCTGCAGCCCTCTAGGGCTCTCTGTCCGTACAGCTCTTCCTTCTGTCCTGCAAACCCAAGCTGTCTTGTTCTCCCCAGACCCCCAGCTCCAACCTTCCCACTCAGGGTCTCGCCCCGTCTCTGCTGTGGCCTGGACACTCTCTCAAGGCCATGAACTGGTGTTTTGGGGGTCACCTCGTCTGTTCCCCAGTTCTTGGGAATCATTGTCCTTGGTTTCCTGGTGTCCAGCAACTTGAAAACCATTGTTTTGTACATTTTGCGGCTCATTTTTTTCATGTGAGAGGGAAATTTAGTTCTCTTTGTCCATGATGGCTCGGACGGTAAAGAATCAGCCTACAATGCAGGAGACCTGGGTTTGATCCCTGAGTCAGGAAGATCCCCTGGAGAAGGGAATGGCAACCCATTCCAGTATTCTTGCCTAGAGAGTTCAGTGGACAGAAGAGCCTGGCAGGCTACGGTCCACAGGGTTGCAAGACTGAGGGACTAATACTCCCACTTAACAAGTTTATCCATCTTGGCCAGAGGTGGATGACGGCCCTCTGGCTTTGGAGCAGGGGCAGCAGTCTGGGGACGCCACCAGCTCTCGCCTGCTGCAGAAGGTCAAGAGGCCACGTGCAGGCCCACCACTGCCAAGTGGGTCCGTGGTGATTCTGCAGCAGGAGGGGCCGGTGGACACAAGCAGCCTGTGGAGACAGATCTGGGTGGGACAGCTGTCTCCTTCCTCATGTGCTGTTTCTCCATTGGTCCGCGTGTCTCAGCATTAGTGGGGAGGCAGAGCGGGTGCAGCAGCCCTGCAGACCCCAGACCCCTCAGGCCCCCAGGGAGACGGCCTGACCCGGCAGCTGTCGGTCCCCGGAGGGGAGGGACCGACGGACACACACCTGGGTGCTCTCGGTTGTGTCGTGGGTCCTCCCACGGGGACCCCGCTTCTCCTTCTGCTGATGACCTGGTCTGAGAATGGGCTCAGTCTGGGAACTGGTCGGGCCTGCCCTGGGAAGGATGGCCTCCGCCCGGGTCACCTGCTCTCCTCTCCCGCTTACCCACCCCCTCACCTCCCCGCAGACCCCTCAGGGCAGGTCCCTGGTGCCTCTTCAGCTTTGCTGCCTGTGCGAGTCAGCTCAGGCCACCACCACAAAGGCCCACAGCCGGGCAGCTTAGACAGCCAATTCACTGTCTCGGGCCTGGAGGCTGGAATCCCAGGCCCGGGTGTGGGCAGGGCTGGCCCTCCTGAGGCCCCTTTCTGGGCATGCAGACGACTGTCTCCTCCCCGTGTCCCCTCAGGGTCGCCCCTCTGTGTGTCCCAGCCTCCTCTTCCTGTAAGGCCCCCAGTCACGGATTAGGGCCCACCCCAGTGACCCCATTTTAGCTCTTTAAAGGCCCAGCTCCCAGCGCAGCCACCTTCTGGGTGCTGGGGGTCAGGCCTTGGACTTGTGAATTCTGAGGTTACAGGTCAGCCTGTAACTCTGCCCATCGCGACGTGGCCTCCCTGCTGCTGGCAGATAGGCACTGCCCTGCTCTGCTCTGGGATTCTCTGCCCCGTTGCAGCCAGAGCCCAGCTCTGTCACATCGGTCCCACCCCCACCAGCCCGGTCTCCGGGGATGACCCCTGCCCAGGCCCTGGAGATGCTGGCGCCCCCAGCGGCCCCTCCTGCTGCCTTGATAAGTGGAGCGCGCTGGGGGCCTCCCACTAGCATGGCTGCGGCCTTACACACAGACCCGTGTGAGCTGCCCGCCTTTCCAGCCCTTACTTCCTCCACTGTCTGCCGCGCAGCCCTGGCCTCTGGGCATCCTTAACTGGGAGCCTCTGCTCCTCCCTGCCCCCGAGGGCCAGTGAACTCAGGGTCCCCACTTGGGGGTCAGATCCCATGTCCCAGGAAATGGGCCCTGGTAAACAAGCTCTCCCACTCCCGGGGAACGCTGCTGCCTCGACCTCCTCCAGGCCCCAGGGTCCCCGCTGGCCAGCCCTACGGCTCCTTGGGGGCATGACCCTCCCACCCGCGTCAAGGCCGGCCCTTCCTGGCTGGTTGCGCTAAGACTGTAGTTGTGGGCCTGGGGACCAGGCAGGGCGGTGGGGTGGATGCTGAGGAGGGTACCTGCCTCACTTAGGTCCCTGCGTGGTCTTTGAGCAACATGTGGCCCCCGCCTTCCAAAGGCGACTTCTCTGCCGGCCCAGGGGCAAATGGCTCACGTGGGAGGGTCTCACAGCATCTTCCTTCCTCGTGGAGATGCTTGCCCCGGGCCTGCGGGCCTCCCACAGCCCATCCTGGGCTGCCTTGGCCCTGCTGCCTCTGCCTCTGGGTTCTGCCGGGAGGCCCTGGGACTCGCACTCGCCTTTGAGCTGCAGACTCCAGATTTGCAGATCTGAGCTGGCTGCCTGACCCATTGCCCTTGGGTTCAGCTCTCCCTGAGGTTCTTAGGGGCTGCAGGCCAGCGCTGGCTGGGGGTGCCCACCCAGCTCTGTGCAGCAAGGCGGGTGGGCATGGCCTCCCAGGGCAGCTGCGAGCAGTCGGCAGCCCACCTCGGTGGCTGGGGGACTGGTGCAGGGCGGGGGTTTCCGTTCCCCAGAGTCAGGGCGCGCAGGGAGAGCCTGCAGGTGGGCCGGGCTCAGGGACACTGCCCTGGACCCTCGGGCGTCGGACAGCCTGCCGCCCTGGAGCCCCTCCCACGCATGAGAGGCCGCCGGGCCCAGCCAGGCTCGGCGTCCCGGCCCCGGGCGGGCGGGCTGCAGGGGCGTGTGCGTCTGCACGTCCGTGGTCTCCCTGTCCCAGCAGGTCGGTCGCCCGGCACACCAGCTGCCTGGGGCTTTGAAGTGTGCGGCGGCTGTCTGAACCTGCCGGCCTGGGTGGACGCAGCTGAGGACGTGTGCCGGGCGTCGGTGTGGTTGTCGCTGCCCGCGGGCGGCGGGGCCGAGGGTGGGTCCTGGCGGGTGTGGCTGCGTGTGCCCCCGCCGGGGGCTGGGCACGTGTCCCTGCGTGCTGTGTGTGCTACGTGTGCCGGCAGCTGCGGTGCCCCGGGAGCTGGGGCGGGGAGCCCGGGGGGGGGCAAGCTGTGCCCAGGTTCCATCTCCCGCGGTCGCTCTGGGTGCCAGGTGGTCATAACCACACACACACACACGTCTGTATCCTGCCTCCACTTCTGGGGGACTTGGAAGGAACCCGAGAGGGAGGAGGCAGCTCAAACCATCCCCCAGTCCCAGGAGGTGCTGTCTGCCCGGGCCCACCCCCAGAGCTCCCGGGGGACCGTCCCCCTCCGGGCCTGACCGGGCGGGGTCCAGGCAGAGGGAGCCAGGTGCCGCGCAGGCTCCAGCGGACACCTGGCCTGAGACCCAGCTGCGGTCACCTTGCCCCCAGGTCAGGCCCTGTCCCTCCTGGGCCAGTGCTGCCAATGGTGAGTGGGGAGCCCCAGCGGCTGCCACCCCAAAGCGTTTCAGTGGGGAGGCTCCCCACCCCCTCCTTCCTCCAGGGAGGCGTCCCGCCAGCCTCCTGGTGTCGAAGGAGCGCCTGCTATCTGCGCTGACTCGGCGGGGGTCTGAGAGTGGGCTTGGGTCCACGGCGGGGCACGGGCACCTGGAGAGCCGCCAGCCTGAGCGGGGGGCTCCTCTCCAGCGCTCGCCTCTGGGCCTGGATGGGCTGGCAGCATCCGCATAGTATCCAGCCCAGGTGTGCGTGTCTGTCCCGCGGCTTCTGCGCCCCTCACAAGCAGCACCGACCGCGGCCTGTCTCCAGCCTCGACTTCTCCCCAGCAGGCTGCCCCCACCACGGCTCCCCGGCCCGTCCACCTAAAGGTTAGCACACTTCTCCAGATGGACTTGGGAGCCTGCTCCTGGCGCTTCTCCACCTGGGACAAGGCCCTGGGGATCTTCCCTCTCCGTGTGTGGGGATCCGTCTTCTGCTTTTGCATGCAGTTTCGCTCCCTGAACACCCACATACGTACCGACTTGACGTCCTCTGCTTCCTCCCCACTGGGATGACTAAGCCTGCTTCGTCCATGCCATCTCACATGCCCGAGCGGTGCCCG
Source organism: Bubalus kerabau (assembly GCF_029407905.1). Lineage (NCBI taxonomy): Eukaryota > Metazoa > Chordata > Mammalia > Artiodactyla > Bovidae > Bubalus > Bubalus kerabau. The sequence continues at coordinate 1,775,197 of NC_073628.1, read as the reverse complement.
GCCTGAGTGTGAACCAGGAGTGAGGAGCAGGGCCCAGGCCCGGCCTGGAGGCCGGGAAAGCTTCCCAAGGGAGTGGTGCTTGAGAAGGGTAACTCGGCCAGGATGCAGCACGCATAGGGCCCTGTGGCTCGCTGGGCGCGTCCTTCAGAGAACAGAGAGGGGCTGGGCTTGGCGTGTATCACCCAGCCAGCCTGGGGAGGCCCTGGACCTCCAAGCACAGGTTGGTACATGCGGCCTGGCATGCTTGCAGAGGTCACTCTGAGCTCCTGGAGGGGCTGACAGCAGGTGGGGGCGTTTAAGGGGAGACACAGCAGGTGCCATGGCTCCCCTGATGAGGCACTGGGATTGCAGCTGGACAAAATGCACGGGAGGAGCTGACGGACAGGATGCGGGGCAAGAAAGAGGCAGCTGCTGGCTGCACAGGCCGAGAGCTGGGGAATTGTGGCATTGAGGAGGCAGAGCAGTGTTCAGAGCCCCGGGGCCCTGGCCTGGCGCTGAACCTGCCTTGCTGTCCGTCACAGGAGAGGGGCACTCAGAGGGCAGGTGGCTTCTAGGGTCGGAGTCCAGGCAACAGGACTGGGTGACCTGGGTGAGACAGCTCACCGTCTATGACTGGAAGGCTAGGAGATTTGGCATGAGAGCCCACTGAGGCTCTCGGCAGGTGCAGGGGCAGCTGGGCGGGAGAAACCCAGAGGGGGCTGGGGAGGGTGGGGAGCGGTCACGGGGGTGGAAGCCAAGGCACACTTTTTGCAGACAGCTGGTCCCTCGGCCCCTGGCAGGAGCCAGTTTGTATGTGTTGGGGCACAGCAAGATGGCAGGAAGAGATGGAGTGGGCGTCTTCACTCCTCCAAGACATTTCTGGTGAAGAGCTTGGGAGAAGTTTGGGGGGCAGCCTGCAGGGAAGGGTTTTTTTTCTTTTTTTTTTTTCCTGATGGGAGAAAACTGAATGTGTCCAAAAGCCCTCTAAAGAAATGAGCCGGTGTTCAGGGAGAGACACGCGGGAAACATCCATGCACATCACAGGCGAGAGCAGCCCATCTGGGGAGGCACAGACAGCTTCCAGCCCCATGAGGTTCTGGAAAACACAGAACTACGCATTCATGAAAGATCAGGGGCTGGGGGCGGGATGAAGCATGAGCACAGACGGTTTTAGGGCAGGGGAGCCCTCCACGTGACGTGACAACGTGAATACACACCCTTGTATATTTGTCCAATTCCACGGGCTTCCCGTGTGGGGCTTCCCATGTGGTGCCAAAGAATCTGCCTAATAATGCAGGAGACAAAAGAGATGCGGGTTCGATCCATGGGTGGGAAGATCCCCTGGAAAGGAAATGGCTACCTCTCCAGTATTCTTGCCTGGAAAATCCCTTGGACAGAGGGGCCGGGCTGGCTACAGTCCATGGGGTCGCAAAGAGTCTGACACAACTCAGTGACTAAATGAGAACAGCAACAGATAGAATGTACAACCCCGGAGTGAGCCCTCACGTCACCTGTGCACCTCAGTGAATAATCTACTGGTGTGAATAAATGAAATGCGGTCCATCCACACAGTCGGCCTTAAAATAGAGGGACACTCTGACGCACGACACGGCGTGGATGAACCTTGAGGACACGATGCTCAGTGAAATCAGTCAGACTCTGATTCCACCCACGTGGGGTCCCGGGAGGGGTCACATCCATAGAGACGGGGCCTAGCGGGTGGGGCAGGGACTGGGGGAGGGGAGGGGCGTGAGCGCCGTTTGGGAGGGTGGCGGCGCTCTGGAGGTGGGCGGAGGTGACGTCAGCACCGCTGCCTGACTGTCACGTTGGCCGAAAGGCTCATCCGAGTGTTTCTGCACCACCTCGTGGAAAACCCAAATGAACTTTTTGGCCAACTCAGTACTTAACCTGATCGCTCAGCTGGTAAAGAATCCGTCTGCAATGCGGGACACCTGGGTTTGATCCCTGGGTTGGGAAGATCCCCTGGAGAAGGGAAAGGCTACCCACTCCAGTATTCTGCCCTGGAGAATCCCATGGACGGTACAGTCCATGGGGTCACAGAGATTCGGAGACGACTGAGGGACTTTCACTTTCAGCACTGAAAGCCCCTGTACACTTAAAAAATAGTTAAGATGGTACATTCTATGTTTTGTATATTTTATTGCGATGACATTTTATGTATCACTGTTGATCCATCAGTTGTAACAGACGTACCCGTGGATGGAAATTGCTAATTACGGAGGAAACCGTGTTTGGGGACCAGGGTGGGATATGGGAACTCTGTGCTTTTTTCACTCAATTTGCTGTGAACCTGAAACTGCTCTTTGAAAAAGGCTATTAGTTCTTTCTAAAATTTTGTAGACTTGGGTTCATTGAGGGGGGATTTGAAGACTCTGGAGGGAGGTGAGGCCCTGCCCAGGGTGGGGTCCCCAGGAGAGGGAAGCTGGGGGCAGGGGAGGCCCCCCCAAGAACATCTCGGCTCTCACCGGGGGTGAGGTCAGCGGGAGGCAGGGGCACCCCACCCCCAGCACAAAGCCCGGGGCCTGCAGGTCGTGGGTCGGGGGCCGGGGGCGGGGGTGGGGCCAGGTGGCTCCTGGGGACGGGGCAGCTCCGTCCTTGGAGGGCAGTGCCCACCTGCCATAGAACTGGGTACACATGCCCCCTGCTCACTCAGGTGTCCCGGGGACCGGCTGGCATGTAGTAGGTCTTTGGTGAAAAAGGAAGAGCGAACAGGATCGAAGGGACACGGGGCAGTGCAGTGGTGGGGAGGGCCCCTCCCGAGGCTGCAGCTGATGCTGCGGGCGAACGGCAACCCAGAGGTGGGCTTGTTCTCCCGGCTGTCCGGGGAGACCCAGGCCAGGGAAGCCAGGTCACCAGATCATCACAGGCAGAGGTGAGCTCTGAGCCAGGCTGCCCAGCTCGTGGTCTGTGCTTCCTGCCACGAGCCTCTCCAGGTTTCCCACGCTCTGGAACCCACAGTCTGTCCATCTAACACGGTGCTTTAAAAAAAAAAAAATGGGGTAAAATTCACAGGACCTAAGATTAACTATTTTATAGGGCAGCAGCAGTCGTGTATGGATGTGAGAGTTGGCCCATGAAGAAGGCTGAGCGCTGAAGAATTGATACTTTTGAACTGTGGTGCTGGAGAAGACTCTTAAAAGTCCCTTGGACTGCAAGGAGATCCAACCAGTCAATCCTAAAGGAAAGCACTCCTGAATAGTCATTGGAAGGAATGATGCTGAAGCTCTAATACTTTGGCCACCTCATGTGGAGAACTGACTCATTGGAAAAGACCCTGATGCTGGGAAAGATTGAAGGCAGGAGAAGGAGATGACAGAGGATGAGATGGTTGGATGGCATCACCGACTTGATGGACAGGAGTTTGAGTAAACTCCGGGAGTTGGTGATGGACAGGGAGGCCTGGCGTGCAGCAGTCCATGGGGTCGCAAAGAGTCGGACACGACTGAGCAGCTGAACTGAACTGAACTGAGGGCACCATTCAGGGTCACAGCGCTGTGCAGCCAGCCCCTGCTTCTTGCTCAGAGGTGTCTCTTCTTTCCTTTTAAAAATACTCGTTCATTTATTTGGCTGCATCTGACCTCAGTTTCGGCACTCAGGGTCTTCGGTGCATCCTGTGGGCTCGGTCACTGGGTGCAGACTCTCTAGTTGTGCCGCGCGGCTCCAGAGTGTGCGCTCAGGCTTCAGCAGTTGTGACACAGGGGCCTAGTTGCCCCACTCCCTGCGGAATCTTCCAGGACCGGGGCCTGAACCCGTGAGCCCTGCATTGCAAGGCAGAGTCTTAACCACTGGGCCACCAGGAGGCCCTCAGGGATGTCTCTATCACCCATAAGCACTCACTCCCCACTCCAGCCCCCAAACCTCCAGTCTGCCTTCAGTGTGCACGTCTCCCATTCTGGACATTTCCTCTAAACCTAATTGAGTTTGTGGTCTAAAGCCCGGCTTCCCTGGGGCTTATCCATGATGTCACGTGTGCCAGGACCTTCTTTAAGGCTGAGGGATACTGCCTTGAGGGGCTCGACCCAGCTGGATGGACACTGGGTTACTTCCCCTCACTCGCTGTGAACACAGGACAGCAAGTGTGTCTTTGAGACATGGCTTCCGATTCTCACGGGTCTACACCTCGGGGCCTCGCTGCTGGGTGGCACGGTGACTCTGCTTAACTTTTGAGGACCTGCCTTGTTTTGCATTCTGTCTGCCCTCTGATGGATAAGGATAAGAGGCTTATGGAAGCTCATTGACATCAACATTTTAGGAATCAGTGAACTAAAATGGACTGGAATGGGTGAATTCAACTCAGATGACCGTTAAATCTACTACTGTGGGCAAGAATGCCTTAGAAGAAATGGAGTAGCCCCCATAGTCAGCAAAAGAGCCTGAAATGCAGTATTTGTGTGCAATCTCAGAATGAGATTGATCTCTTGCAGAATGATCTCTGTTCTTTTCTAAGGCAAACCATTTAATATCACAGTAATCCAAGTCTATGCCCCAACCAGTAATGCTGAAGAAGCTGAAGTTGAACGGTTCTATGAAGACCTACAAGACCTTCTAGAACTAACACCCCAAAAATATGTCCTTTTCATTAATAGGGGACTGGAATGAAAAAGTAGGAAGTCAAGAGATACCTGGAGTAACAGAGAAATTTGGCCTTGGAGTACAAAATGAAGCAGGGCAAAGGCTAATAGAGTTTTGTCAGGAAAACGCACTGGCCATAGCAAACACCCTCTTCCATCAACACAAGAGAAGACTCTACGCATGGACATCACCCAGATGGTCAATACCAAAATCAGACTGATTATATTCTTTGCAGCCAAAGATGGAGAAACTCTATACAGTCAGCAAAAACAAGACTGGGAGCTGACTGTGGCTCTGAACATGAACTCCTTATTGCAAAATTCAGACCTAAATAGATGAAAGTAGGGAAAACCACTAGACCATTGAGGTATGACCTAAATCAAATCCCTTACGATTATACAGTGGAAGTGACAAATAGATTCAAGGGTTTAGATCTAACAGACAGAGTGCCTGAAGAACTATGGACAGAGGTTCGAGACATTGTACAGGAGGCAATGATCAAGACCATCCCTAAGAAAAAGAAACACAAAAAGGCAAAATGGCTGTCTGGGGAGGCCTTACAAATAGCTGAGAAAAGAAGAGAAGCAAAAAGCAAAGGAGAAAAGGAAAGATACACCCATTTGAATACAGAGTTCCAAAGAATAGCAAAGAGAGATAAGAAAGCCTTCCTCAGTGATCAATGCAAAGAAATGGAGGAAAACAATAGAATGGGAAAGACTAGAGATCTCTTCAAGAAAATTAGAGATACAAGGGAACATTTCATGCAAAGATGGGCACAATAAAGGACAGAAATGGTATGGACCTAACAGAAGCAGAAGAGATTAAGAAGAGGTGGCAAGAATACACAGAAGAACTGTACAAAAAAGATCTTCATGACCCAGATAATCACAATGGTGTGATCACTCACCTAGAGCCAGACATCCCGGAATGTGAAGTCAAGTGGCCTTAGGAAGCATCACTATGAACAAAGCTAGTGGAGGTGATGGAATTCCAGTGGAGCTATTCCAAATCCTGAAAGATGATGCTGTGAAAGTGCTACACTCGATATATCAGCAAATTTGGAAAACTCAGCAGTGGCCACAGGACTGGAAAAGGTCAGTTTTCATTCCAATCCCAAAGAAAGGCAATGCCAGAGAATATTCAAACTACTGCACAATTACACTCATCTCACATGCTAGCAAAGTAATGCTCAAAATTCTCCAATCCAGGCTTCAAAATTATGTGAACCATGAATTTCCAGATGTTCAACCTGGATTTAGAAAAGGCAGAGGAACCAGAGATCAAATTGCCAACATCCATTGGATCATAGAAAAAGCAAGTGAGGTCCAGAAAAAACATCCGTTTCTGCTTTATTGACTATGCCAAAGCCTTTGACTGTGTGGATCACAACAAACTGTGGAAAATTCTGAAAGAGATGGGAATACCAGAGCACCTGATCTGCCTTCTGAGAAATCTGTATGCAGGTCAGGAAGCAACAGTTAGAACTGGACATGGAACAACAGACTTGTTCCATATTGGGAAAGGAGTATGTCAAGGCTGTATATTGTCACCCTGCTTATTTAACTTACATGCAGAGTACATCATATGAAATGCCAGGCTGGATGAAGCACAAACTGGAATAAAGGTTGTTGGGAGAAATATCAATAACCTCAGATATGCAGATAACACTATGCTTATGACAGAAAGAGAAGAACTAAAGAGCCTCTTAATGAAGTGAAAGAGGAGAGTGAAAAAGTTGGCTTAAAAGTCAACATTCAAAAAACGAAAATCATGGCATCTAGTCCCATCGCTTCATGGCAAATAGATGGGGAAACAGTGGAAACAGTGAGACTTTATTTTCTTGGGCTCCCAAATCACTGCAGGTGGTGACTGCAGCCATGAAATTTAAAAGACGCTTGCTCCTTGGATGAAAGGCTATGACCAACCTAGACAGCATATTAAAAAGCAGACATTACTTTGCCAATAAAGGTCTGTATAGTCAAGGCTATGGTTTTTCCAATGGCCATGTATGGATGTGAGAGTTGGACTATAAAGAAAGCTAAGCACTGAAGAACTGATGCTTTTGAGCTGTGATGTTGGAGAAGACTCTTGAGAGTCCCTTGGATGGCAAGGAGATCCAACCAGTCCATTCTGAAGGAAATCAGTCCTGAATATGCATTGGAAGGACTGATGCTGAAGCTGAAGCTCCAATACTTTGGCCACCTGATGGGAAGAACTGACTCATTGGAAAAGACTGATGCTGGGAAAGATTGAGGGCAGGAGGAGAAGGGGACGACAGAGGATGAGATGGTTGGATGGCATGACCGACTCAAAGGACATGAGTTTGAGTGAACTCCAGGAGTTGGTGTTGGACAGGGAGGCCCAGCATGCTGCAGTCCATGGGGTCACAGAGTTAGACATGACTAAGGGACTGAATTGAAGTGAACCTGTTTTGCCCCATTTTGCGCTCCCACCTGCAGTGCATGAGGGCTGCTCTCATGCCCCTTCTGTCCCCTGGGCCTGGGGGTGCGCAGTGGGTGGGGTCTGCTGGCCCCATGGTGGGGGTGTTGGAGTGGCTGCCTTGCTGTCCCCGGGACCTGTGTCCTAGCTCTAGGGTTCTGGAGACTGATTCCAGAACGAGGGGGAAGGTGTGCTCCCTGCCTTCCAGGGGCCCCAGCGCAGGACCTGCCGGTGTGCCCAGGCCTTACCCTGGGCTCTGCACCCGGCCTGAGGCAGGCGCTGGCCTTACCCCTGTTTACCCATTAACCGGCCCGAGGCGGTGGGGCTGCAGACAATGGTGCGTCTGTTCCCCGTGGCCAGGGCGGCCGCACAGGTCCCTGGCACAGTCATCAAAGCTCCGTGATTAAGTCTATTAGGGAGGGATTTGTGCAAACACAGAGGCAGGTGCAGGGCCCAGCCAGCTGCCGGGCCGGGGGCTCCCCGAGGTGGCCATAAACTGCCCGGCAGGCGGCCCGCCCGCCAAGCTCTGCCATCCACCCACCCGGGCTGCTGGTTTCCCGGCGAGCGGCCTGCACACCCTCCTCCGTTCAGCCCTGAGGGCCGCCTGGAGGCCAGCTGGCCAGAGGCAGGGCCAGCCTATGGCCTGCGTTCCAGCAAGAGCGGGCCCAGTCCCTCCGAGCGGGTCCCGTGGTGAAGCGAGCCGTCACCCGGTCCCCAGGGGACATCCTCTCACGGGCCTGCCTGGGCCCAGGGGTCAGCGGAGCTGCGGGCTCGGTGGAAGTTATGACCGGGGCTGGGCACCTTTGGGGGGCGCTGCTGGTATTTCCTGCCAGAAGCCAGTGCCAGGGACGGGCCTGGGGGCAGGGCTGCTGGGGTCTGAGGGGCACCCAGGCCCTTCTCCAGGCACCCCCCTTCTTCTTCCAGAGTGGAGCTGCCAGAGCGTCAGGCGATGGGCAGGGTGCCCGCTCCTCAGCCGTCCTATCCTCCGAGGGTGGACCTGCTGTCCTGCAGGGACAAGTCCGGACGACAGTGCCCGGCCCCCACTGCCCAGCCTTGCGCTCACGGGCAGGGCTGGGGAGAGCGGCTGGGGGCCAGGCTGTGAAGGGAAAGTGGGGCTGGGGTCAGGGTCCTGCCCGCCCTCTGAGCAGGCAGGAGGGCGGCACGTGCCCAGGGAGCCCTGGCGGCCTGTGGCCCCTCTCACACCTGCTCCGTCCTGGGTCCTCCGCCTGTGACCTCCCCCAGACACGCCCCAGCCTGGGGGCACCTTGTCTGGACCCAGGGCAGCAGCGTCCAGCAGCCCCAACCTGCCACAGGGCCTCCACCAGCCCTGTCCTTGGGATCACGGCTCAGCACCAGCATAAGGGACCCGGCTGTCTGGCCTGGTGAACCCCCCACTACCCCACTCAGGTGGAGACCTCCCACCATGGGAGGGTCTTGCTGGGTAGACTGGAGAGCCCTCGGGAGTCACTTCCCACCCGCAGTGGATCTTATCTCCCCTCTCACCTGGTCTTCTGGGACCCTTCCTCCAGGAAGCCTTCCCTGATGTACCAGGCCTGTTAGGTCCCAGACGCCTGTGGATGGATGGCAGGGCCAACTGCAGGGCCCTAGTCTGTGCTGGTGGCCTGGGCCTGCCGAACAGGACTCGGAAGGCAAGTGAGCTCACCTTAGCAAGGGGGGCGGACAGCCCTGCCTCTCTGAGCCCCACCCCCTGTTCATAAAATGGGCTGAATCAAGACTTCTGTGCCACCAGGGACTCCTGGGAGGCCTTGGCTGTGGAGGGTCTGCCGGGCCAGGACCCCTGGGTGGGGACGGCTTCTGCTCCTTGAAGGCCCCAGGCCCTCCTGACCTGACCCCCCAACACTGCGGGCTGCTGGCTGTCCACTGTGCTTCTTGCCTCAAGGGCCTCTCTGGGGGAAGTCCTTGCCTGGCTTCCTCCGGGCAAGCAAGGGATGAGCCAGCACCCTTCGTGACCTAACCTTGGAGGCCATGTTGTCACTTCTGCCTCATCCTACTGGTTAGGAGAGAGTCCCTGGACAGGGTCCTGGAAGCCAGTCAGCAGGCGACGTAGAGGCCATGGTCACTGTAAGAAGGATGGGCCTGGGCTGCATCCACGGGCTCACCGAGGGCCCGTGAGGGTGGAGGAGTGGCTGGGGAGAGCTGCGCGCGCCTCGTCCCCCGTGGCAGCCGCCTGGGCTGGGGCCTGCTGCCCTCTCTGGGGGGTGGGTTTAGGGACCAGGCCCGTGACTGGTTGCAAACTCTGACCCTCAGACACCTAAGGTCTTGGGGACGGGACAGAACACAGAGGCCCTCGGGCTGAGCAGAGCAGGTCAGACAGAGAGAGGCCACCCTGCCCTCCCGTCTGCGCAGGGCCGTCCCTGCCTTGCTGGGGACCCTGGGAGGAAGTCCCAGGCCTGGGCTCTGTCCACGGGACTCTAAGGGTCAGGGGGGCCTTGGGGTAGTGAGTGCCTGGTCCCTTGGAGCATGCAAGGGCAGAGGCTGGAGCCCACCCTCCCGGGAGGGGAGGGCTTAACAGCCATCTGGGAGGAGCAGTGGACAGGAGGGGAAGGGAGGCCCGGGGGCCAGGGATCATGGGCCCCAGTAGGGTCCCTAGCTGGCTTCACCAGTGGCCATGGGCCATCCTGGCTTCTCTAGGCCCAGGCCCCTGCCTGGGCTGGGAAGGACACGCAGTCCAGCCCCGGGGAGGGCACCACTGTGCCCGCAGCTCCCCTAGCCCAGCCCTCGGCAGTCTGAGGTGCCTCTGTCCATTCTGGTGGTCTGGGTTTGACCACTGCCCTTGGGCCCAGGGTGCCCTGGCCTTCGGGGAGGGAGGCTCTGCCCGGCTCTTCCCACCCCACAGACCTCCCTCAGTCTCTCCCTGACCCCTGGCAGGCCTGACCCTGTGTTTTGGTCACTTTTCCAGAGTGTTCCAGCCCCGCTGCCCTCTCCCATCCCTGCTGGGAGCCGTGTCCCCACTGGCCCTGGCCTTCCGTGCTCGTGGCCCCCGCCTCAGATCGCCCGCCCACCTGTCTCTCCGTCCGGCCGTCCGCAGGGCGGGCTGCTGGCCTGCGTCCCAGAAAGAGAAAGGGCCTGATGCCACTGCGGACGGACAGGCTGGGACAGGCAGCAGCCTGGCCTCCGAGCTGCGGAGCCGGGTGCAGGACGGGTTATTTCTGGAATGAGGGGCCAGCCAGGTTCGGGGAGTGGGTGGGCCGTCAGGACTGCTCACAGGTCTGGGGAGTGGCCCCACCGTCGGCCTGGTAAGCAGCTCGCCACCCAGCTCATGAGCGGTCCCCCTGCTGAGGAGCTGGTCTGAAGTGTCGCCCACTCCCCGGGCAGCAGCACGGGCCCCTCCCCTCTCCGCTGCACCTCCTGGCTTCTCAGGCCTCAGGCTCACCAGGCCTGCTGATGGGCTCCAAGGACCCGTCCCACACACAGACCCAGGCCTGGCCACAGCCCCTCCAGTCAGGGGTGGGCAGACCTGACGTGAGTGGCTCTGAGAGCTGCCGCCCAGGCAGGCAGGGGTCTCGGGGCCCTGGTGGGGCCCGTGCGTGCCTGGGGGCCGGGGCCGGGGTCCTCCTTGTTGCCCCCTCTGTGGTCTAGCCCAGTTCCCCTCTCCCACCTGCTCCCCTCCCCTCCCCCCATCAGCCTCTTCTCCTGCTGCCCCGGGATCAGGCAACTCTGCCGCCTTGGGGCCTTTGCACACGCTGCCCCCTCTGCAGGGAAGGGCCTGCCTGGAGCAGATATTCATCCCCGCAGCTCCTCAGAGAGGACTCCCGAGAGCCTCTCACCTACACAGCAGTGCCTCGTGGGCTCAGGCCTCCACCCCCTGGTCCAGGTGGATTTTTCTCCAGCACCAGCATGTCACATCTCTGCATGCTAAGTCGCTTCAGTCATGTCGGCCTCTTTGTGACCCCCTGGACTATAGCCCGCCAGGCTCCTCTGTCCAAGGAATTCCCCAGGCAAGAATACGGGAGTGGGTAGCCATTTCATTCTCCAGGGGATCGTCCTGAGCCAGGGATCAAACTTGCATCTCTTATGTGTTCTGCATTGGCAAGTGGGTTCTTCACCACGAGCGCCCCCTGGGAAGCCCTTTCCTGTCTCTTGGTGTTGTTCAGTCCCCCAGTTACGTCCAACTCTTTGCGACCCCATGGACTGCAGGATGCCAGGCCTCTCTGTCCTTCACTGTCTCCCGAAGTTTGCCCAAGTTCATGTCCATTGCGTCAGTGATACCATCCAGCCATCTCATCTTTTGATGCCCTCTTCTCCTTCTGCCCTCAGTCTTTCCCAGGATCAGGAACTTTTCCAATGAGTCAGCTGTTCGCAGCAGATGACCAACATACTGGAGTTCCAGCTTCAGCCTCAGTCCTTCCAAAGAGTACTCAGTGTTGATTTCCCTTAAGATTGACTGGTTTGATCTCTTTGCTGTCCAGGACTCTCAGGACTCCAGGACTCTCAGGGACTCTCAGGAGTCTTCTACAACACTGCAGTTCAAAGGCATCAATTTTTGGCATTCTGCCTTCTTTATGGTCCAACTCTCACAACCATATGTGACCACTGGGAAGACGTAGCCTTGACTACACGGACCTTTGTCAGAAGAGTAAGGTCTCTGCTTTTCAGCACACTGTCCAGGTTTGTCATAGCTTTTCTACCAAGACGCAGTCATCTTCTGATTCCATGGTTGCGGGCACCGTCCGAAGTGATGTTGGAGCCCAAGAAGAGGGCATCTGTCTCTGCTTTCACCATTTCCCCTTCTATTTGCCATGCAGGAATGGTGCCGACGCCATGATCTTAGTTTTTTCTACTATTTAGTTTTAAGCTGACTCTTTCACTCTCCTCCTTCACCCTCATCAAGAGGCTCTTTAGTTCCTCGCTTCCTGCCATTAGAGTGGTATCACCTGCGTATCACGTCCCGAGAAGATGCTCACTTGTTCGCTCATCATCTAGCTTCCTCCTCTAGAGGGTTGCTGTGTGCTCCCCACACTGACAGCCAGGTCCGACCCACAAGCAGGCACTCAGCTCAGCCCTGTTCTTGGGGGGCCCGGCCGCCACGCCGGGAGGAAGCCCTGGGTGACCCGGGAGCCACGTGTGTGCAGCTGTGCCCGCTGACAGCCCTCCCGAGGTCCTGGCCACAGCCTGCGTCACCCGCCAGCCCTTGAGCGGGGAGGGCGTGGAGGTGGGGGAGCTCCGCCCGCACCCCCTGCCCACAGGGGCCCTGGGGGAGAGCCTGAACTGAGGACGGTGACTCCACGGCCGCTGCTGTTTGAAGGCCCTGGTGTCGGGCAGCGGAGAGAGTGCGGAGGCGGCGTCCGACACACGGCGCCCCCCGCCTGTGTGACCCTGCACCCCCAAGCGGCTCCGCCTGCACGAGCCCATGACCCCGGGGGGCCACCCTGCCCAGCCCCTGTGCTCCTGCTGGGAAAGTGGGGATCCCTCCCGGGTTGTGCGAAGAGGAAATGGGGTGTGATGTGTGTGACAGATGGGGGTCAGCCCCGCGTGGCCCGGACCCCGGTCATCAGGGCTCTGTCTCACGGTGAGAAAAGAAACTGCCCCGCCCCGCCGCCTGAGCCGGCCTCCTGGTCCCCGGCCCATCATACCGGGGCCGAAAGCCCCGCCTTTCTCGAAGCCCCTGGACCTCGGTCTGCACTGGGTGGTTGCGAGGTGACCAGCGTTGCGTCCCAGCCGCCAGGAGGCCACCAGCTCCCATCCAGTTGGGAGTAGTCCCTGGTCTTGAGTGCATACCCCTCCCCGGAGGTGTTTCCCAGAGGCCCCTGAGGAGGGTGCCCTGGGGTCACCACGGGGGGCCTTCCTCTGGACCCAGGGTGGGGCCAGGCTGGAGGCTCCTCCGTCTAGAGACGGAGTGCTGGGCGGCTCCGAGCTCCTCTGCGGGTTCTTTGATGTCCCCAGACGGGCAGGGGTGGGGCCCAAGGCTTCCTCTGGCCCCTTTGAAGGCAGCTTAGCCCTGTGGCCCCCCCCAAGGCAGAACCCGGGGGGCACGGAGCTCACCCAGGTCTCCGGGGAGGTATGTGGCTTCCAGCCTGCCCACCTAAGGGATCTCCAGGGTGGGGAGAGCTCGGTGGAGGCTGACCTCCAATGGGGTCTGCTCACACACAGCCCCAGGCATCCCACACGGGTCCTGGCTCTGAGGAGTGTGAGGATGGGTGGTGAAGGGCGCCCCGGGACCTCCGGTGCCCCCAGGCAGGAGGAGCCAGCCGGGGAGGCTCCAGGCTCCCTCCAGCAGCCGCGCAGCAGGGGCAGGGCCTGTCTTATCAGAGCAGTCGCCCGCCAACCCACCTGCCGCTGATGGTGAGATGGGGCACTGGCCATAAACCCATTTGTTCCCCTGAATGAGAGAGCCAGTGAGAACACAGCCTCATAAAACAGAGCAGAATCAAAGCAGACTTATCTCTGCATTTTGCTATAAAATCTCAGAAGCAGAAGGGCAGCGGCCTCTTTGTGGTGCAGGCCGGCAGGGATTTCCGGGTGTGCGTGGCCACGTGGAGGCCCCCACTGCTCACACCGGTGCCCGCCGAGGGGGTCCTGCGGGAGGCTGTCCCTCTAGGACGGGTGCCAGCTTGGGTCCCCCCCGGGCCTCCCATGGCCCCCCGGGCTGGTGTGAGCAGCTCCCCGTGGGCCTCCCCAGACGCTGAGACGCTGATGCTGACCGCAGGCGTTCGCAGCCACCCTGCCCTGGGCCGGGAGGTGGCCCTGCCTGCTCTGGGCTTGTGTCTGGTGGGGTCTCCCAGCCTGGGGCCTGTGATCAAACCCCTCCCAGTCCCTGCAGAAGTCCCCCACCACCTCCTGGGACCCCCAGACTCTTGGGAGACCTGCAGGGAGGGCGGGCTCTCTGCATGGGGAAGCACTGGGCTGGAGCTTCTGGAGACACCGGATACACCCTGCCCTGTGAGGGGCCACCCCAAAGCTCAGCGTGGAGCCCACATGGGTGCCCAGGTGGAGCCTCTCCAGGCCCCTGGGTCTTCCTCGTCCCCTTGAGGGGGGCCAGTCGGTGGTGTGACCGCTCAGGCCTGGGCCCTTGGACAGCCAGGCGGCTGAGCTGCAGGCCTGGGGTCTCCATCAGAGACGTGTGTGCCCGGTGGTGCTGGGAGGGGCACACACAGGTGTGCACTCGGCCGCTGGCGTGCACAGCACACACCTGGGCCACGAACCAGCCTGTGCGCCCACGTGCGTGTCTGGGCCTCCCGTGCAGCCACGTGCTTGTACACGTGTGCTGGCCCCACACACGCACACGGGCCGCCGCCGCCACGCTGCACGCTTCACCTCTCTCCCAACCAACGCCTGAGCCCCCGGCTGCCCCAGAACCCGCAGCCCTTCCCTCCAAACAGGACCAACTGGTTACGACACTGGATCGCAAACCTCCCCTAGAGGGGAGGGGGAAGGGTGCTAAATGCTGGACCGGGGCCAGGACCAGCCTGCCGCACCCCAGGCTGCCCCCGCCCTGGCGCTGGACCCCACGGGCTCCCATGCCCTGCCCCCTGCGAACAGGTGAGGGCCTGCGTGCAGGGGCCAGGAGGACCCCTCCCCAGGAGGCACTCAGGCATGGGCCAGGGTGTGGCAGGGGCTGTCCTGCTTTTGCCAGGGTGCCCAGAGGGAGTTGGTCTAGTTCCTCTGAGCCCTGGAAGGGCTGGTCTGAAGGGAGGGCTCTGGCAGGGCCTTTGCTGGGGGCGTCAGGTGAATGCAGGTCCCCAGGAAGTGGGGAGTCTGGCCTCTGCCTCCCACCTGCCCAGAGACCCTGCTCCCTTCTTGGGGCAGAGCCTGGTGGATGCCCAGGACAGAACCCAGGGGGCTTTCCATGACCCCCGTGGAGGAATGGGATGAGGAGGGGCCCTTTCAGCTGGGCCTGAGAGATGGGGCAGGAGACATGGGCAGGGGTGAACATCCCGCATTCCCCAGCGGTCTTTGAGAGTCCTTTCCAGGGAGCTGTCGTGCCGGTGTGTGCACCGTCCCTGGTCTGTCCCTTTATACTTAGCCCGAGTGCAGAAGGCCAGCAGAGGGCTTGGCAGGTCACAGGTCAGCTGCTCTGCAGCTTGCCTGCCCCAGCTGCGAGGACCCAGTTGACCAGGGCTTTGGGGGTCGTGTTGACTCTCTACCAGGTTTGACTTTGGGAAGGGCTAGGCCTTGGTGAGCTGGAGGTCTGTTGGGCCAATTTGCAAAAGGCTGTCTTGGAGCTCAGGAAGCTGGGCGTCTACAGCAGGGATGCAGCTTTAGAGAGCTGTGAGCACAGGGAAGGCTGTCTCCGCGGCTTCTCCATCCATCCTCTGTCCTTCATGCGTCCACCCATCTTCCATCCCTGCGTCCTCCCTTCCTGCTCCCCTCCATCTACCCGTCGATCCATCCACCCTCCGTCCACCCATCCACCCTCCATCCACCCTCCATCCATCCATCCACCCTCCGGCCACCCTCCATCCATCCATCCACCCTCCGTCCACCCATCCACCCTCCATCCACCCTCCATCCACCCTCCATCCATCCATCCACCCTCCGTCCACCCTCCATCCATCCATCCACCCTCCGTCCACCCATGGATCCATCTCTGCATGTGTCATCCATCTACCATCTTTCCATCCATCCATCATCCATTTGTCCCCTCTCTCCCTCCCTCTTATATTCATGGATCTATCTATGCCTTTATCTATCTGTTATCCATCTATCAATCCATTACATCTCACCCTTTTTACTGGGAAAATGGACATGAGTTAAAGCACACCTTACTTCTCGTTAGATTATGAACGTTGGGAGCAGTGTCCACGCGTCTCTAGAAGCCCTAAGAGGGACAGTACAGAGCAGGCTCCCCAGAAACCTCTGTTGGGTGAATGAATGCATTTGCGAGCAACTAGACTCTTGCATTAAACCCATTGCTTTGAAGGATCTGCTGCTCACCTTCCCAGAGGACTGGCGGGCTTGGGGGGTACATCAGCTATGGCTCCATGTTTGCCTTGCAAGTGGGTGGTCCCTGTCCATTGCATGGGTTCTTCTAGTCTGTGATCAAGGCCAGGGGCACAGGCAGGTGCTGGACACGCGAGGGGAAGGTGGGAGGATAGGGTGTGTGTGGAGAGGCTGTCAGGGAGCAGGGTGGGCTCGGGGAACAGACCCCAGGTCAGGCTCTCCCTGGCCAGCCTCCAGGCCAGGAGATGCGCAGGTGCAGGCAGGGCGGGGGCTGCCTCGGGGGTGAGGGCTGTGAGCTTGCCAGAGGGGCCCTTCCCACCAGCCCCGGAGGATCAAGGGACTGGGGGCTCTGGGCCTCGGGGTGTCTGGGACTGGAGTCACCCCCAGCTCGCCGGCCGGCCCGGGAGTGATTGGAGGAGTGGATAGTCTGCTCAGCTGGGGGAGTGGCCGGTGTAGGAATGGCCCAGGGGCCGGTCAGACCCCGGTCTGGTGGTGCTGCCCCATGACCCACTCGGCCTAGGCGATGGCCTCCGCCGTGGGAGCTCCTGCTGCTGCCCAGGGGTCCTCGGGGGACAGTCGCCGCGCTGGAGATGGTGACGGGCCTAAGGACACCTGGCAGGCTGGGGCTCCACCCAGAGGCTCCAGTCTTCGGTGACTTGGGCTGAGGAGGGAAGAGGCCCCAACACTGGTGATCCAAGGTGTGGGGTGCAGTGCCCTAGGCCTCCACCCATGGCTCCTTGGCCCGCCCTCAACAAGCCCTGTCTGGGCACTGGCACGGGCAATGGGCGGGCAGGCAGCAGGGAGCATGGTCAGTGAGGCCTCATAGGGCGGGGCTGCCTGCAGGAAGGACCAGGCTTCTGGCTGTGCAGGGCCCTGGGCTCTGCCGGCCTCCTGGCCTCCCGCCGTCCCGCCCAGGCTCCTGTAGGTTTGTGGACCAAGTGCAAAGACCTGAGCTCCGCAGAGCCTCCACTCGCCCCCAGGCGGGAGCCCCCGGTTCTGGGCCGAGTCTGGTGCTTCTGCTCCAAGAGGTACCCGCAGCAGGTGCCCTGCGGCGTGGCAGCCGCCACTGGCGACGACGGTTCCCCGGGCTGCCCGTGTGCGGTGGTCAGGCGGCCCTGGGCAGCTGGGCCCGGGCAGACAGGCTGGGCTGAGGCAGTCAGGTCTTGCCTCCTGCTGTGGCCTGGGTCCTGGGCTGGGTGTGCCTTTGCGGACAGCTCTGGTCAGCCCTGGACAACCAGGAGGGGACTCTGTAGATGTGGGTGACTTGGGGGCCGGCAGGGGCCTGGCGCCAAATGCAGGGGGGTGCTGGCCCCCCCAGGATGCAATGCTGGGTTGGCAAGAGGCTCAGGACCTTGGTGGCTTCCCTCTCTGTCCTCCCAGGACTGGACGGCCTGAGCTGAAAGAGGCCATTTGACAGGCCTGGCCCCCAGGTCCGTGAAGTGGGGGTCGCCCTCCTCCCAGGGCCGTTGTAAAGAGAGGCGCAGCTTCTCTCCGGGACCTGCCCCTCATGGGGGCCCCGCCTTGTTCCCGGAAGGGCAGGGGCCTGAGCCCACCCGGGCCCTGAGAGCCCCAGGAGGGGCCACCTGCCGCCCTCCGGCCCCCAGGGAAGCACTCTGGGCTTGAGGCTGCCTCAGGGGATGGACAGCTGTTCCCCAGGGTATGTGCCCCTTGGGAAACAATGGGGTCCCTGCATCCCCCAAACTGGGCTCTGCCCTGGGAGGAAACGGAGCTCAGGGGGTCCTGCGGGGGCCTGGGGGTGGCCTGGCCCTGTCGGTTTCCCACTGGGAGCCTGCGTGGGTGCCTGGTGAACGGGGGCCCGGCACAGCCCGTCCCCCACTGTGCCTCCCCTCCCCCACAGCCTGGGCCTCAGTCTTCCGCCCGTGCGAGTGAAGGGCCAGTGTGTGTCTGTGTGTGCGCGTGGATACACGTGTGACTGGGCACGTGGATGTGTGTTGGCTCTGCCCCGTGTCCTCAGGCTCGGCCCCGGTTACCGTCATGGCGGCAGTGGACACGCGCAGCTGTGAGGTGGAGCTGGGCAGGCCCCGGGGGGACCCCCACCTGTGGGAGGCTGGGGGGGCTCCCGGCGCCCTGCGCCCCGCCTGCTCCTGGAAACAGGGCTGACCCTGTTCTGCCTGGCCCCACGCCTCCCCTCAACAGGTCCTCCTCCCCCTCCCTGGCACCTGTTGACCTCTGATGCCTCCCATCCCTCTCCCAGCACCCAGGAAGCCCGTGCCTCATCCCCCGTTGCTCTGGGCCACAGAGTCCAGAAATGGGGCCAGGTCTCCCCCGTGTGGCCACCAGGCCGCACTGCAGGGCAGTCCTCTGGTCCAGTCTGCAGTCCTGGTCACTCCCTCCTAACTGTATGTATATATTTGTGTACCTGTTTGTATGTATACACGTGTGTGCCTTTTGCATACACGTGTGTGCCTAACTGTATGTATACATGTGTGTCTAATTGTATGTATACATGTGTGTGCCTCTGTGTATACACATGTATACCTGATTGTATGTATACACCTGTGTACCTACTTCTATGTATACATGTGTGTGCCTAATTGTATGTATACATGTGTGTATGACAGAGACAGGGAGATTGTCCAACTAGCCCCAGGCCAGCTGGGCTGTAGCAGCAGGACACACACGGCCCGCCCTGTGCGGGACGGGCCTCAGCCCCCAGACCAGTACCCAGCTGGGCCCAGGCCCTGCCCCACGTGGGCCAGGTGGGCACACGCCCCTGCAGCCTTGTCACCTGGGTGTGAGGATGGACGCCGCCGCCCCAGCCACCGCCCCGTAGAGGCCCCGCCTCCCGCGACGCCTCCTCCCCCAGGTGGCAGAGGAAGCTGGCCCGGGGGGTCCGAAGGCTGGGTCCCACCCCCACTTCCTGGGCCTGTGGACCCCCGTTTTCTCACCTGTCAAGTGAGGGTGATGACAGAGGCCCCCGTGGGTGGTGGTACCCCGAAACTCCTCGGGCTGGCGGGGTGGGGAAGGGAGGGGGTGGGCAGCCGTTGGAGGGCCTGCCTTTGCTCAGGTCAGGTCAGGATCGGCTGGCCTGGCTGGCAGGGCTGTGGGGGGTCCCTGGGCGAGAGCTGAGTAGCGGGGCTCCCTAGTGCCATTCACGACAGGTCAGAGGCCTGCGGGTGACCTCCTGTTCCTTCCTGCGTGTCTGGGCTGCTTCTGACCTGTGCCACTGAGCCCACCCTGAAAAGCAGCACCTGCACACTGCCAGTGTAGGGGGCTTGGGGCCTGGAAAGACTGCAAACCCGCCTCCAGCCCCGGGATCTGAGATCTGGGGACCTCGGCTCCACCACGGTTCAGCCCAATGCTCGTGGCCTTGAGCCCTGGAGGAGCCCAGACATCTCCCCGGAGACCTCCGGGCAGGGCTCCCCTGACACCCAGGCGCCTGCCGGACCCTCCCGCGGGCGGGGCAGCCCGTCTTTCTGCCCAGACACCCTCTCCCCGCTGTGGCCCTGGGTGGTGGGCCAAGAGGGAGGCCAAGCCACAGATGGCCACGAGGGGGCGGCAGCGCACAGGGAATGCCCTGGAAGGCGGGACCATGAGGGCGGCGGCTGACCGGCCAGACCCAGGATGCTCCAGCCGGCAGAGCCCGGGCCCCAGGGCACCCGACTGCCAGGTGGGCAGCCAGGCCCGCATGTGAAGTGCTGGGGTCCACGGGACTGGCTCTGGGTGGACCGGGGGCCCTGGGAGAGCCTGAGGAGCCCGGCCCAAGGCCCTCACCCAGCATGTGCACACATGTGCCCACATCCTGCCCAGAAACCGCCCACCAGCTCAACCGCACAGACCCCAGTCTGCACGCAGAATCCCCCAAGGACACACTCGCCGCACACGGACACACCGACTGCACGCACCTCTCATATACGCACAGACTCACCCACTGCACACACCCATCATATACCCACAGACACCTCCACACACCCCACACAGACACACCCACTGCACACACCCATCATACCCACAGACACCCCCACACACCCCACGCAGACACACCCACCGCACACACCCCTCATATACCCACAGACACCTCCACACACCCCACACAGACACACCCACTGCACACACCCATCATACCCACAGACACCCCCACACACCCCACACAGACACACCCACCGCACACACCCCTCATATACGCACAGACTCACCCACTGTACACACCTCTCATATACCCACAGACACCTCCACACACCCCACACAGACACACCCACTGCACACACCCCTCATACCCACAGACACCCCCACACACCCCACACAGACACACCCACTGCACACACCCATCATATACCCACAGACACCCCCACACACCCCACACAGACACACACCCAACACACACGCAGTTCAGGAAGAGTATGGCAGGGTCCAGGATCCCACAGCTCATTTGCCCAGGGGTAGGAGCACGGGGCTGAGGTCCAGAGGGTCACCGCCCCCTTGTCTTGGACAGTCCTAGGAAGGAGCAGTGTCAGGGAGAAGGGCCTCCTGGTCGACCTCTCGTCCTCCCTGGCACTCAGGGCACCAGAGACTAGTTATGTCCTGGAGCTGGCGACAGCCAGCGGGCGTGGGCTCAGTCCCTTCCCCGAGCCCCGGCTCCCGGCCATTGCCGTCTGTCCCTGCTGCTCGCCATGCCTGCCTGGGCCTCTCCTGCTCCCGCCTACCCCTGGCCCCCGGCCCCCAGCCCCCAGCCCCCAGCCCCCAGCCCCCAGCTCCCCGGCCCCCGCCTGTCCCTGGCCCCTGCCTGCCCCTGGTCCCTGCCAGCCCCTGGTCCCCGGCCCCCGGCCCCCCGCCCCTGCCTGTAGTGCTCCCACTGCCCTTCCCCCCCACCTCCCCGCCTGCGGCTCCTGGTGGAGGAGCAGCGTCACCTGCCAGGATGACATAAACCAGGGCCAGTGGGCGGAGGGCCGGGGAGTGGAGCGGCTCCGAGGTGCCTGCAGGCAAGGTCGGGACGTGAATCAGGAGGCAGCGCCACATGGCCCATATGCCCACAGCGGTGGGACGGCCAGGGCTGAGGGGTCACTAGGCGCTGTGAGCCGACTCAGAGCACCACCCTGTCACCCCACCTCTCCCTGTACTGCAGGCAGACAGCCCTCCCCAGTGCCCCCTCACCCTCGGTGGACAGGGGCTGTGGCTGGCCCCACAAAAGTGAAGAGGAAGCAGGGAGGGGAGCCTCTGCTCTCATGAGCTCCATTTGCCCGGGGCGGGGGCCACTTGGCAAGACACCCCTCCCCTCATCAGGCAGGGGTGCGTTTGCAGGTGCCTGACCTTCCTTACTCCTGCGGGCAGTGCCCAGTTGAGTGGGAACTGGGGACAGGCCTGCTGGGCAGGGACCCTCACCCCACAGGGGCCTTTACCAGGCACAGGCTGGGCGGTTCCTTGCAGGAACACCCCTGCCCGGGGCTCTGGGGCTCTGGCCATCGCCACTTCCTCCCTGCAGTGGAAACGTTCTCCTTGGGTGTGGAATATGGGTGCTGGGGTGGCGGGGAGCCCTGGTTTCTGGGTGGGGGGCCGTAGAGAGTGGGTTTGGGTTCCAGCCTGGAGGGGAGGGCCCGTGGGGTGCAGGTGGCATTCTCTCTCAGAGAGTAGACTGCCCTCAGCCAGGGCCCTCCATGCCGGGGGTTTGTTATAAGCTCCCCCAGCTCACAGTCAACGCCAGCATCCGCTGAGCCCTGCGCCTGGGCCCTGGGACAGCCCATCGCCTCCTGCCTTAGAGAATAAGAAGCAGGAAGAGCTGAGGGCCGGCGTGCCGCCTCCCACAGGGGGATATAGTACCACCCTGAACGGGGGTGCCTTTCTGCGCCCTGCACACGGGGCGTCCCCGGAGCACCCCGGTCTACCTGGCCCCTGTGGGCTGTTACACATTTGTCTGTCTGTATTGGAAGCATCTATTATTTTCTCCTTCGTGCATTTCTGTACCTTTTCAGTTTTTCTAATGAGCACGGGTTGTTTGTCATCAGGAAACATGAAAAGAGGCATACGTGTAAAAAAGAGGGGAAGGGGGAAATCCGGTCCCTCTCTTTGCCCCTGCAGAGGGGCCCAGGGCCCAGCTCTGAGAACCCTGGGGAGCTCGGTGCAGACCGGGGCAGGGCCCTCCTCTCCCCCACCGGTCCTGGTGCCCACGGCTCCAGCCCACCCAGGCGGCCCAGGAGGGATGCTCTGGGCTTTCTCAGCACCCAAGGGGCACCGCCAGCCTGGGGTGGGGGCTGGATTTCCATGTTCCTGCGATGATTCCCCGGAGCATGTGCAAGGACTCAGCAGGCTGGGCTCCACGTGGCCCTGGCGCCGATCCTGGACTGATAAAGGGGAAGACAGCCGCCTGCCCTGACCGTTAATGCGCAGCTGTTTCCGTAGATACTGGGTGAACATGCGTCATGAGATGGGCGATTTCCAAGCCTTCTTAAACAGGGTTCGGGGGAAATCAGCCCCCCACCTTCCAGGCAGCAGCCGCAAGGGCCGTGCTCCCCTGTGTCCTCTGGGTGGTTTGTGGGCATGCTGGGCCAGTTCGATCGTGCAGGCGGGTGGCAGCGGGTGCGATGCCCTGTGGGTCCCGCTCTCGGAATGGTGCTGAAGACTCTCAGGAGGAGAAGATGCTCGAGCTGGCGCGGGGCGCAGGTGGGCAGGGCAGCTGCATGGGGGCTCAGCCCGGGCCGCTGTTTGTTCTACTTTTGTTCACTTTACTGTGTAACAGGAGACAGCACGTCAGTATTAAAAAATCAATAAACGGTCCCGACACTTTTAATGGAAAATGCAATAAATATAAGCCGAGCCTGACGGGCTGGAGCGACAGCGTGCTGCGCCCTGCCCGCCGAGCTCCAGGCTGTGTCCGCCCTGGCGGGGAGCTGAAGCCCTAATCAAATCAGACCTGGTGCCTGGAGGCTGGCAGCCTGCATCCCTGAATGCGGGGAAGGGCCCATCCTTCCCTCTCTGCCCCCATCTGTGACCCCAGACAGTGTCCCCTGTGAGGAGAGGAGGGCAGGGAGGGGCTCTGTCACCTGGCCCCTGGGGAGCCCGTCTGGGGCTCTGTAACTGGGGAACCCCCTGCCCTGGAAACCCACTCCATTGTCAGGGGAGCCCGTCTGGGGGGCCCTGCACTCTGGGTGGTTCTTGTGCACCCAGATGGGGTGTTTCTCCAGCAGAGGGAGGCCAGGCTGCCAGGGTCCTGCCTCCTTGACCCCTCACTGGACCCCCAGGGAGGGAGAAGGGTCCCCTGGCCAGGTGACCTGGCCCCACTGGGAGGGAGAGAGGGTCCCACAGCTGCTCAGCTCCTGGGAGTGTGGCCAAGGGAAGGATGGCTCAACCCTCCCACTGACCTCTGGCCATTGCCCTGGGCTTGCTGACCGGATGTGAACCTCCAAATGGGCCAAAGAAAGTGAGCGTGAAGTCAGCCCCTCCCCGCAAAAGGGCCCGCTCCGGCGCCTCTCCTTAAGCCCTCTTTTCCCTCTGTGTGTTGGAATAGGGCACCCAGGCACCTTATAGAATCCAAAGCAGGGTTCCGGTGGACAGGTCCCTCCCCTGGGACTACACCTGTTGGGTCGTCCACTGCAGACGTTGCGGAAGGACCCTTGGGCGCCTGTGTGCGCACACACGCACACGTGCCTCGGTGTTAATCTCCTTAGGAGCTTATCACAAAGAGCAGGCCCTCCGAAGCCGGCCCCGGGTGCCCCCCAGCACTGATCTGTGGGCCGATTGTCAGGCCAGCCCACACCCTCCCTTCCTCCGCAGCTCCGAGGCCACCGTGTGCCAGCGGCCCCTCCGGGGACCTGAGCGGCTGGAGTCTCTTCTTTCTTCTCTGGAGCTGGTGACTTCCCGGAGGACCAAGCCGGGTGGAGGTGTTGCGTCCCTGATGATTTGGAGAAATATTGTCAGAGTGGCCCCAGTCTGCATGGCGCCCACCTCCTCCTGCCCGGAAGCCCCGGGAGGGACGGCTGAGGAGGCCGTTTTGCGGGGCAGCGTATGAAACAAGCACCCCTAGTGCAACTGCTGCAGGTCAGCGTGCACGCACGCTCTTACTGATGTTCACAATCGTCTGGACGTTTTGCTTCTGGGGTCCAGGGAGGCCCCTCCTCTGGGCTCTGAGGATGGTGGGAGGATGCCGGCAGAGGAGAGGGGACACTCTGAAAGGGCATGGCTGGGCGAGCCTGGGGTTGGGGTTGCCATGGCAATGAGATCACGCTGCCGTGGACGCACTGGGAGCCACAGGAGGTGCTTGAGTCAGAGTGACCAGACGCGTTTTGGTGAAACCACCGAAACCCCGGAGTCAGAAGACAGAGGGGGGTGGCTGGGAGGAGCTGAGAGGCCTTCAGGCTCGCCGTGAGGGTGCTGACCCACCAAGGGGGTCTCACGGATCTGGACCTTGTCCTGCACACACCACGGCATTCGCTTGTGACCCCAGAAGCCTATGGGCATGTGGAGAAGGAGACCAACCCCCAAGCCGAGTGCACTGAACCCCAGGAGAGGGGCTGGGCCGACTGGGTGGGAGGCAGGAGCCCCGAACACAGGGACCTCATCTGGGTGAGAGGGGGCCGCGTGGGGGGGCACGGTTCTGTCCTCGTAGGTCCCCTTTCGGGCACAGGGGAAGAGCATGCCCAGGTGTGAGCACGCAGACCGCCCACGGCCTGGAGGGCCAGGGCCAGGCTTGGGGGCTCCAGACCTCGGGAGACCAGGAAGCCAGGCACCCACGGAGCTGAAGCTGCACTGAAAAGACTTCCTCCCAGAGGGGGTCAGTCGGCATCGCTGCCCCCACCAGCACCCCAAAATGAGGTCCTGTACCCCCCAGGCCACCTTGCTGCTCTCTCCACGCCCACCCCCAGCCCCGCCCCAGCTCTGTCCCTGATCCCCTGCTTCCCAGGGCAATTGGCCGGTGGATCCAGTTTCTGCGGCTTGTTTTGGATGGGCTCTGACGTCCTCAGGGAAGCAGAAATTATTCGACCTGAATCCAGGCCTACCGCACGAGCCCCTAGTCTGAGGGCTTCTCACATTACCAAGGGATGGGGGATGGCTGCCTCCCTCCCCCTCCAGAAAGTGGGACCCTGCCCCTCCCTCTTCAGGGTGCCTGGTGTATCTGCCTCTTGTGACCCCTGACCCTTCTGATGATCAAGATGTCAGCGTCCTCCCAGGAGGTCATGGCCCCGTGCCCCCCATCCCAACCCCAGACCAGCAGGTCCCATCTGTGGTTTGTAAAAGAAAAGCAGCCGAGCCTTGACTTGTTCTTGTCCAAATGCAAGGCGGCACGAGTCTGTGAAATTGGGGGCCTCCCGTGTGGCTGCCCGAGGGGCTGTGGCTCCCTCTCGAGGGGTCTCTGCCCCACTTGGGTAAGACCCAGACTGCAAAGACCATGAAGGTAAAGGTTGGCCCCTCACATCAAAGCCAAACCCTCCTGGTGAAAAGAGGCTCCATTAACCAAGTAATAAGCAGACAGGTCCCATCACTCCATGGCAAATAGATGGGGAAACAATGAAAACAGTGACAGATTTTATTTTCTTGGGCTCCAATATCCCTGCAGATGGTGACTGCAGCCATGAAATTATAAAACGCTTCCTTCTTGGAAGAAAAGCTATGACCAAACTAGACAGCATATTAAAAATCAGAGACATTACATTTTGCTGACAAAGGTTTGTTGAGTCAAAGCTCTGGGTTTACCAGTAGTCATGTTTGGATGTCCAGTTCAGTTCAGTTCAGTCCAGTTCAGTCCCTCAGTCGTGTCCGACTCTTTGTGACCCCATGGACTGCAGCACGCCAGGCCTCCCTGTCCATCACCAACTCGTGGAGCTTCCTCAAACTCATGTCCATTGAGTCAGTGATGCCATCCAACCATCTCACCCTCTGTCGTCCCCTTCTCCTCCTGCCCTCAATCTTTCCCAGCATCAGGGTCTTTTCAAATGAGTCAGTTCTTCGCTCCAAAGTATTGGAGCTTCAGCTTCAGCTTCAGCATCAGTCCTTCCAATGAACACCCAGGGCTGATCTCCTTTAGGATGGACTGGTTGGATCTCCTTGCAGTCCAAGGGACTCTCAAGAGTCTTCTCCAACACCACAGTTCGAAAGTACCAAGTCTTTGGTGCTCAGTTTCTTTATCTTCCCTGGTGGCTCAGACGGTAAAGCGTCTGCCTACAATGTGGGAGATCTGGGTTCAGTCCCTGGGTCAGGAAGATCTCCTGGAGAAGGAAATGGCAACCCACTCCAGTATTCATGCCTGGAAACTCCCATGGATGGAAGAGCTTCATAGGCTACAGTCCATGGGGCTGTAAAGAGTGGGACATGACTGAGCTACTTCACTTTCACTTTCAGTTTCTTTATGGTCCAACTCTCACATCCGTACATGACCGCTGGAAAAACCATAGCTTTGACTAGACAGATTTTTGTCGGCAAAGTAATGTCTCTGCTTTTTAATATGCTGTCTAGGTTGGTCATAGTTTTTCTTCCAAGGAGCAAGCGTCTTTTAATTTCATGTCTGCAGTCACCATCTGCAGTGATTTTGGAGCCCCAAAAAATACAGTCTGTCACTTTCCACTGTTTCCCCATCTATTTGCCATGAAGTGATGGGACCAGATGCCATGATCTTTGTTTTCTGAATGTTGAGCTTTAAGCCAACTTTTATACTCTCCTCTTTCACTTTCATCAAGAGGCTCTTTAGTTCCTCTTCACTTTCTGCCATAAGCGTGGTGTCATCTGCATATCTGAGGTTATTTATATTTCTCCTGGCAATCTTGATTCCAGCTTGTGCTTCATCCAGCCCGGCATTTCACATGAGGTACTCTGCATATAAGTTAAATAAGCAGGCTGACAATATACAGCCTTGACATATTCCTTTCCCTATTTGGAGCCAGTGTGTTGTTCCATGTCCAGTTCTAACTGTCACTTCTTGACCTGCATACAGATTTTTCAGGAGGCAGGTCAGATGGTCTGGTATTCCTATCTGTTTCAGAATTTTCTACAGTTTGATGTGATCCACACAGTCAAAGGCTTTGGCGTAGTCAATAAAGCAGAAGTAGGTGTTTTTCTGGAACTCTTTTGCTTTTTTGATGATCCATTGGATGTTGGCAATTTGATCCCTGGTTCCTCTGCCTTTTCTAAAAAACAGCTTGAACATCTGGAAGTTGTCGGTTCACATACTGTTGAAGCCTGATTTGCAGAATTTTGAGCATTACTTTGCTAGCCTGTGAGATGAATGCAATTGTGCGGTAATTTGAACATTCTTTGGCATTGCCTTTCTTTGGGATTGGAATGAAAACTGACTTTTTCCAGTCCTGTGGCCATTGCTGGGTTTTCCAAATTTGCTGACATATTGAGTGCAGCACTTTCACAGGATCATCTTTTAAGATTTGAAATAGCTCAACTGGAATTCCAATATCTCCACTAGCTTTGTTCATAGTAATGCTTTCTAAGGCCCACTTGACTTCGAATTCCAGGGATGTCTGGCTCTAGGTGAGTGATCACACCATCGTGATGATCTGGTTTTTGTATAGTTCTGTGTATTCTTGCCACCTCTTCTTAATATCTTCTGCTTCTGTTAGGTCCATACCATTTCTGTCCTTTATTATGCCCATCTTTGCATGAAATGTTCCCTGTGGTATCTCCTTTGGTATTTCCTTGACGAGATCTCTAGTCGTCCCCATTCTGTTGTTTTCCTCTATTTTTTTGCATTAATCACTGCACACACACACGTGTCTATGTGCCTGTGAGCACATGTGCGTGTGGGCATGTGTACTTGTCTGTGTTTGAAGGAGAGTCTGCTGTCTGTATAGTTCAAATTAAAAATGACGACACAGAGGTGGGCAAATGGGAGCCTTGTGCACAGCTGGTGGGAATGTAAAGTGATGTGGCCGCCGTGGACAGCGGGATGGAGGGTCCTCAAAATGTTAAACATAGAATCCCCATGAGGCCCAGCAATGCCACTCCCGGGTCTGTTCTTGAAATAAGTGCAGACAGAGTCTCAGCAGATACGTGCACAGCTGTGCACACAGCGGTTTCATTCACAACAGCTAAGGGTGGAAGCAGCCCGGGGCCCTCCTCGGAAGACGGGCGCACCAAGTGTGGCCCACCCACGCGATGGACACTGTGGCTGTGTCGGGCGCTCGGTCGTGCCCGACTCTCTGCGACCCCATGGACTGCAGCACGCCAGGCTCCTCGGTCCACGAAATTCTCCAGGCAAGAATACTGGAGTGGGTTGCCATTCCCTTCTCCAGGGGACCTTTTCAACCCAAGGATTGAACCTGGGTCTCTTGCATCACAGGCAGATTCTCTACAATCTGAGCCACCAGGGAAGCCCAATGGAACATTCAGTTCAGTTCAGTTCAGTCTCTCAGTCGTATCTGACTCTTTGTGACCCCATGAACTGAAGCATGCCAGGCTTCCCTGTCCATTACCAAATCCCAGAGTTTACCCAAACTCATGTCGAGTCGGTGATGCCATCCAACCATCCCATCCTCTGTTGTCCCCTTCTCCTCCTGCCCTCAATCTTTCCCAGCATCAGGGTCTTTTCAAATGAGTCAGTTCTTCTCATCAGGTGGCCAAAGTATTTGAGTTTCAGCTTCAACATCAGTCCTTCCAGTGAACACCCAAGACTGATTTCCTTTAGGATGGACTGGTTGGATCTCTTTGCAGTCCAAGGGATCCTCAAGAGTCTTCTCCAACGCCACAATTCAAAAGCATCAATTCTTTGGCGCTCAGCTTTCTTTATAGTCCAACTCTCACATCCATACATGACCACTGGAAAAACCATAGCCTTGACTAGACAGAACTTTTTTGGCAAAGTAACATCTCTGCTTTTTAATATGCTGTCTAGGTTGGTCATAACTTTCCTTCCAAGGAGTAAGCGTCTTTTAATTTCATGGCTGCAATCACCATCTGCACTGACTTGGGAGCCCCAAAAAATAAAGTCTGCCACTTTTTCCACTGTTTCCCCATCTATTTGCCATGAAGTGATGGGACCAGATGCCATGATCTTCGTTTTCTGAATGTTGAGCTTTAAGCCAACTTTTACACTCTCCTCTTTCACTTTCATCAAGAGGCTCTTTAGTTCTTCACTTTCTGCCATAAGCGTGGTGTCATCTGCATATCTGAGGTTTTTGATATTTCTCCCGGCAATCTTGATTCCAGCTTGTGCTTCCTCCAGCCCAGCGTCTCTCATGATGTGCTCTGCATATAAGTTAAATAAGCAGGGTGACAATATACAGCCTTGACGTACTCCTTTTCCTATTTGGAACCAGTCTGTTGTTCCATGTCCTGTTCTAACTGTTGCTTCCTGACCCGCATACAGGTTTCTCAAGAGGCAGGTCAGGTGGTCTGGTACTCCCACCTCATGGAACGTTGCTCAGCCTTAAAAAAAAGAGGAATATTGACACCAGCTGCAACATGGATGAACCTTGTGGGTGTTGTGTTCAGTGAAAGAGGCCAGGCACAGAGGGACCACTCCTGCCTGATTCCTCCTCTGAGAGGTCCCTGGAGGAATCACATCCCTGGAGACAGGACTTCGTTGTGGGGACCCGGGGTCGGGCAGGGGCAGCGAGTGGGGGTTCAGGGCGGATGGAGTGGCTATTGGGAGGAGGAATGATTTCCAGAAGTGGCTGTGGCGACCGTGTATCACAGCGAATGCTCTTGGTGTCCCTGAGCTGCGCGCTGAAAACGGTTGAGACGGTAATTCTTGTTTTATGTGTATTTCACCGCAATTTTCATAAATAAATAATTACTTTACAAGCACAGTAATAAAAAGGGCCTTTGGGATGGCGGCTGGGGGAGTGTGGGAGGTGGGGCTGGGGCGCACCCCCGGGGCAGCGGGAGGGGCGGGTGGGCTCGAGGTGTTGAGATAGCGGTGAGGAGCCTGCTACAGGAAGGGAGGCTGGGGGTTCGCTGGCCCACAGGCCCCTGGCTGGTGGGGGGCTCCAGCCCCTCTACCTTGCCACCTGGGGCCTGACTGAGCCTCCCCCACCCCCGCAATTCTGTCTCTTCATTTAACAGAAGCGAGGGCCCAGCGGTGCAGGTGCTGCGGAGATGAGGGGCCTGGGGACACCAGGACTGCCCTCCAGGGGGAAGACCCAGACTTATGCTAATCAGTCATAGCAAGAGATGACACAGTCACGGCCACACAAGTGCTGCGGTGGGCCGGGGTCCAGGAGCATCCCCTCACCCGGGGAAGCGGGAGGCGGGAGGGGTCCCAGGGCTGTGCCAGGAGGCAGCTCCCCGATCCTGGCCCTGCAGCCCAGCCCCCTCTCCAGGGCCCCCCAAGGGCCGCTGTACAGAGCGCCCCCTAGTGGTGGTCCAAGGCAGGGGTCTGGCCTCCCTTGGGGTCAGCCGAGGAGAGGTTTGTGCCCAGGGGCTGGGCCCAGCCCTGGAGCTGCCGAGGGGGCAGGAGGGCAGGGGCCACTGCAAGTGGCCACAGGGGCTGCTGGGGATGGTGGTCTGCATCCCTGGCCCTGCCCCGCTCCCGGCCTGGCTGGGCTGGGAAGGGGCTCACCCAGGTCTCCTGGGGGCTTGGCATGGCCTCTCCCAGCCTGTTTCCTGAGGCTCCTCACGGCCCTCCCGCCCCTGGGGAGCAGCCAGAAGGACCCAGAGGAACCCCAACCCCCTCACCAGGGCTTTCTGAGGCCCAGAAGTCTGTGGAACTCTCAAGAATTTGGAAATCTCTCCCAGAATCATTGGGGTGAGGGGACATGGCCCCGACATGCCACCCCTCTCCCATCCTCCAGCACCCCACCCCATTGGGGCGACCCCTGGCCGCTGTCTCCCTGGAGCGTGGAGGTTTCCCTCCGTCCACTTCCCCCGGCCATGCTGGGTGTGGGCCAGGGCCACGAGTGCCCCCTGCTCCCCACTCAGGACTCGGCCTGGGGCCTGGAGGCCCCGGAAGTTTCGCACACACCTTGTCAGAACCCTCCACGGGCCTCTCCCAGCAGCCACGAGATCCCTGACGGAAAGGGCCCTGGTGCAAAGGCGGGCTGAGGGCCTGGATGGAGGAGAGTGTGGCCTGCCCGCCCCGCTGGCCTCCCCTGGTGGAGGGGCAGGCAGGGATGGGGCGGCACCCTCGGCTTCTGAAGGGTCTGTGAGACCCACCCCCATGCGGAGACCCAGGCCCAGGGTGACGTCCCCGAGCACACGGGCTTCGCCCCCGTCCACCCACGCTGCAGGGGGAGCCGGCGCTGCCTGGACACGTTTATTTTATAAAACACAAGCTTGAGATCCAGGTGAGCCAGCTCAGTCTCTGCCGAGCTCACCGTGGGCCCCAGAGGCATCACAGAGAAGTAAGAGCAAATAAGCCCTGTCTAAATATCACAGCCAGCCAGGTCAGCAGCACGCGGCCTGGAAATGTCAGCCGGCAGCGGGGGCTCCTCTGAGCTGGGATTAGCCGGAGGCAACTGGGGGGGGTTGAGGCGGGGCCCCCTCCCACCCAAGACCCCGGCCGGAATCCGGGCAGAGGCGCAGAGGGTCACGGCCACCAGGCCCCTGCTTCCAGCCCCTCTGGTCCCCGGAGAGAATGTGCGCTGCAGAGGGCACAGACCTTGGCCCGAGTGGGGACACACACACAGGCCCAGACTGAGAGCTCAGGGTCTGGGGCGGTGGGCAGTCCCAGGGAGAGATCTGTCCGTCCGAGACACCAGCGAGGAGGCCGGTGCAGAGGGGCCAGCAGGGGCCCTGTCCCAGCCTGTCTCACTGAGGTGTCAGCACGTGGCTTCTTTGGGAGTCCTGGGCTCCCCGCAAAGGCCCCACCCTCCTGGGGGGAGGTGCTGTGTGTTTGGAGAGCCAGCAGGCCACACCCCCCGCCTCAGTTTCCCCACCTGGAGGGCCATGCGCTGGCAACCAGTTCTGGGCTCCCAGAGCCAGAAGGATCTCACACGAAGGGAGACGGGAGTCTGTGGCTGGGCTGTGTCTCCCGAAGGACCAAGGGGCTTCCCAAGGCCGCCTGTTCGGGCAGGAAGCGGGCAACCTCTCTGCCGTTGAGCCCGGAAGATGTCCAGGCTGGGGATGAGGGGGGGACCTCAGAGCAGCCCCCCGAGCGTTCCTGAAGCAGGACCTCTGAGGAGAGGGCTGCCCCGCCATCCCCTCCCCTGGGAGGAGAGGCAGTGAGGCTGGCAGGGGAGGGGTGGGGTCAGATACAGGCAGCCCCAGGACCCCAGCCCAGCTGCAGGAAGCACCGGGGAGGCCTCCCATGGGCCTGGGGGGACAGGTGGACCGGCCCTGCTGGGCGCTCCCTGCGGGCAGGTCTGAGGGGGGCCCAGAGAGGCTGGACGCCTGGCAAAGCTGGGTGGAGCAGAGCCTGGGACACCGGCTGCCCAGACGTCCTGCTGACAGGGTCAGCTGCTGTGGCCTGGCCCACACTGACCACAGCACGGCTGTCTCCTCCCACGTCTTGGCCACGATACTTCTGCTGATACAGCCCCGGGTCATGGTGAATGAGGTGGTGCTGGGAGCCAGGCTCTCCCCACAGGATGTGTGGGAGGCTGGGGGGTGGAGACACAGGATGGGGCAGCCCCTCGCCATCGAGGGCTCTGGGTACCCGAGCAGCCGCGGGGCCAGGTGACTGGACCCAGGCCCGGGCCCCAGGGTGGGAGGGACTCTGGTCTTGCCATTGGACCTGATTGCTGTCAAAGCACAGCTGCCTGGGCTGACTAATGCCAGCTGAATGCGGCTCTTATTGCTTTTCTCCGGCTAATTTGTCAGAGAGCTGAGAGGACCAGGGGAGGGGGCCGTGGGGGAGGGCCCCCGGCTGAGTCACTGGCACGGGGACAAGGCAGGGGGCATCTGAGGAGGGACCCCCAGGAGCCAACAGCACCGGGCAGGACCCGGGGCTGTGGCTGTGATCTGCGGTGAGGGTCGGAGGGCCGTGGAGCCAGGGGCAGCCCTGTGTGCCGCTGACCGCGGCTGGCCAGGCTTGCTAAGGCCCTGCTGCACGCCGCGTGCACACATGCTCACCCGCCGGCACTTGCACAAGCAAACATGTGCACACGCGTGCACACACAGACCAGGAGAGCTGCGAGTGCAGCTCCCAACTGCGGGACACACACCGGCAGCAGCGTGTCGGCTCCTGGTGCCTCCCCGCCTCCAGCTCCACCCCGCGGTGCCCATGCCCAGCACTGGACTCATCTCTGCTGGGAGGGTCCTGGGATGGGGACCCTGGGGAGGTGCAGAGGGCTCCTCGAGAGACGTGAGAACACCACCACCCGTGTGGGTGGGAAGATGGGGTCTGGAGCGCAAGGGGGTGAGCCAGGACCCCCGCCCACCCCCTAAAGATGTCTCCAGCACTGAACCAAGGGCCTCTTGCCAAGGCCAGTCCCAGCCACGAGAAGACAGAGCTGATGGGAAGGGAGCTCAGAAAGGGGACGAGAGCGGGGTGTGCCCGGGAGGCTGGGGGCAGCCCCTGAACCTGAGGCCCTGGCTGGGAATGGGGGCTGGGGGGCCCAGGTGCAGTGGGGGTGGCGCTCCCGAGCGGCGGGGACACGTGGCCCGCTCTGCCGGCTCTCTCCCGACTTCCAAACGCGCAATTATGCCTGGGCGCCTCGCATCGACCGGCGGGGCGGCCAGCCCCAGGCCCGGCTCTGCCATCCCCTCGCTCCCTGTGACGCTCATCAGAGCTAATTGCGCTGACATTTCAGCGCTGACAGGCCCGGGTGCCAGGACATCACGGACCTTCTCTCAGTCTGGGTGGCGGTGGGAGGCTTTTCCGGGCCTGTCCCCGGGAGGGGTCCGGCAGGAAGAGGCTGGAGGCGGGCAGGCGGCTCAGGTGGGGTCTGCCCCTGACCCCAGGGGGGAGGGTGCGATGCAGGCCTCTGTTCCTGCAGCCTCAGACCACCGGCCCAGGCAGCGTGACACCCCAGGGCCCCCGAGTCCCGGACGTGCATGTGCCGTGTCCGCGTGTGTCACACAGCTGTATGCCTTTCCCAGGTGGCACACGACGCGGGGGCCCAGAGACCATCCCGGTCACACTTTGGAAGTGACCTTTAGCCGCCGGTTGACTGGGGACACTCTCCCTGGCAGCTCTCCGGAAGGCTCCTGTGCTTTTCTATGGGGGGCCCTGCAGAGCCCCGGGATGGGGACCCCCAGAGCTGCGGCCCTCTGGAGAGGATTTAGGGAGGAGAGGAGGGGCTGGGGTCCCACGGCGCTGACGCCTGGGCCTGGGGGGTCGGCCCAAGGCCTCGCGCTGGCCAGCCGGCAGGAAGCGGGGCTAGGTGCTGCTTGCCCTGGCCCTGCCCCCGCCAGTGCCCGCCCGGTGCCAGGAGCGGGTACACTATCATTACGGGCTATTACCTCCTCCGGTGCCTCGCTTGTTGAGAAAACACTCCAGCTCAGCGCCTCCTAATTGCCCAGCAAGACAGCTGTGATCGCCCAGCGTGACCGCGGGGGTGGGGGTGCTGGGGGGGGCGGTGTTGTAGCGGTGAGGGCCGGGGCCCAGAGGGGCGGGAGGGAGACCCACGGTGCTGCTTCGGGGGGCTCCGGAGAGCTCTGGTGCCGCAGTGCTTTAGGTCTCCCTGCAGCGAGTGGCAAAGGGAGAGATGAGGAGGGTCTTATTCGGAAAGGATGCTGGTGAGACTCACAACTGGGCAGGCGAGAGGTGCCGCACCCCAGAAGTTAGCGGGAGACGGTTTTCTAACCCAAGGGAAAGTGGGGTGGGGGAGAAGACCACCCTCCTCAGTTGGGAATGGACGTCACGCCTCCGTCTTCAGCTGCTCCTCCAGGTCGGCAGCTGCTCAGCTTGACCCTCCATGGCCGTGCCGGGACCATTGTAGCTCCGGGAAAGTATCGTGCCAAGTCTCAGTGCATTGAGGGTCTTTCCTTTGAAATGTCACCTTTCCATAAATTATTGTTTCCTATGTGTGCGGAGAAGCGTGTTCTGGAGGTCACTGATGTCCGAGCCCACTGGTGGGATGCGGGTCTCCAATGCCACCGTGTTCCTGTCTGGGGGCATCCCTCATGCTTGGGCTGTGTGGTTCTGTTGCTCAGCCTGCCTGCTTGCTTTTGCGGTTAAGCCCACCTGCTCTCTTAAGTTACTATTGACTTACAGGTGTGTCCCGTAGCCTGTTCTTTATTTACTGTCCCCTAGCGGGATTAGCTGTTTAATTACTGGCTTTGTTCCTTTACTTCACCCCTGTCAGAAGGGTGGAGACCTGGCCTTGTACCACATCCCTGCGCCCCTCACCTCCACACCTGGCCTCTCTTCGCAACTCACCCCCAAGCCTGGCCTGCGGTGCTCGGCCCTCTCTCACCCCACAGACGTGTCCAGGCCGCAGGGCTCCCTCATGCCTGACCTCTCCTGGGGACCCCTGTCCAGCCTCACCCTCCTCTGGGGTGTCTGCCTGCCCAGCTTGGGTCCATTACATTTCTCCCCATGGGGCCTGAGCCCCCTTAGTCCCTGGGACAGACACCACTGAGTCCTTAAAAGAGCCGTATCTCAAGAGATGGGAAACCTAGGCTCAAGACTCACTGAGTGACCCAGAGAAATTGCTCACCTCAGTCTTCCTGTCTGCAGAATGGGCCTGTGAAGGCCCATCTGAAGGCAGACGCCGCAAGGAGACCCATGAGCAGGCAGGAGAGCAGGGTGCAGAAACGGGGAGAGGAGGTTGGCGGGGGCAGGCCTGAGGGACCCTGGGTCCCCTTAGCATCCGGGGTGGGGGAGGGTACCGCACACAGTGGGGGTCACAGCTAAAGGACAGGGGGCACCTCTGTGCTCTGGGGGACCCAGCATCAGGCCTGGGGGTGGGGGAGGGCAGGTGAATGGGAACAGCTTCCCAGGACGGGAGGGCGAATGGACACGTGGTCAGGTGTGGACTGGGGGCCAGAGGGCCCCACCTGGCTTCTGGAGTGTGTCCACCTGCCTGCTGCCAGGGGTCTCACTGGGGGTCGCCTGGCCCCAAGGCGGGCCCGGAAAGCTGGCTCCACACATCTTCCACGCAAACACTGGCTCAGGGCGGCAACGGGATTAGAAACAGTATTTGTATCAGCAGAGACATTTGCCGAAAGGTTACGTCCACACCCGGAGGCGAGGCCGTGCTCCTCCTGTGCAGCATCTGGCAGACATGTCACCTCCCGGCCCGCGTCCCCCGGTGAGCACACAAGTACCAAGGGGGGACACAGGAGAGTCCGCAGGCTTCTGGGGGAACAGGGAGCCTGTCCAGGGCTGTAGCCTGATGCTGGGCGTGGAGGCCGGGCCGCCCCAGAGACCACCGGGGACCTAGGCAGGGTGGCTCTGGCCTGGGGCAGTAGGGCGCCCACAGCCTCCACCTCGTCCCACTGGGGTCTCGGGCAGACCCTCTCAGCTGCACTAGGAGCACATCCCTGGGGAGCCGCCTCTAGACGGGCCTGGGGGCTGAGGCCACTCTGACAGGTTCTCCAGGAGCGCAGGGTCTGGGAGGTGAGACAGGTGGGGCCTGTGTGAGCGACGGGGACACGCTCATGGGCCAAGCAAGCAGGGCTCCTGCCTTTGGGGAGTGGCAGAGGCGGAGGAATAAGTCAGGAGAGCAGAGAAGGGGGAGCGGGTGCTCATGAGGGGCAAGAAAGTATGGGAACTGCAGACTGAAGCGTAGCTGAGCTGGCTTTGTGGGATGCATAGGAGTTCTCCAGGAGAAGAAACGGGTGAGGAACAGCATTTCAAACGGGGCGTCATGGAGCCCAAACTCTTCTGGAGCCGGAAACGGGGATTTTAGGGAGTGGGACCAATAGCGGGGAGGTGAGGAGAGTCACTCGGGCACTTCCAAAGGGCAATGGGGAGCCACAGAAGATTGCGGAGCAACAGTGTCATGGTCAGACCACTTTGGGGAAGCTCTAGGAGGCGAGGGGTGTGGCTGGCCACTGTGATGAAGAGTGGGTGCTTCCCTGGGGCCCGAGGGGTGCCAGGGAGGTGGATGGAGACCACTTGGTCACCAGCCAGGGGCGGGCCTGCGGGAGTGGAGAAGGGGAGTCCAGGGCAGCCGGCTCCTCTGTGTCCAGAACGTTACCCTGGGAAGCCAGACTTGAGAAAGTCCTCCTCCGGAGGCTGCCCTGTCGGGCAGGCCCCGCCTCCCCCAGGTGGCCCTCCCTTGCTCCCCACTGCCGCTTCCTGGAGGCCCTGGCACAGGCCATCCCTGCCGAACCCACAGGGCCCAGGGGCACGGGGAGACGCCCCCTCCAGGAGTTCTTTTTCAGAGAGAAGCAGCCTTCCCGAGGGGCCCCAGAGCCGCCCGTGGTTGGGGAGTGCTCACAGCAAGGGGGCCCTCCCGCCTGCCCAAAGCTGAGTCTGAACACGCCTGGGGACGGGCTAGGCTGCAGCGTAGACACCGCAGCTCTCGCGCCTGCCTGGCGCTGAGGTGCGTCCTAGCTGGTCCCCTGGCCTCTGGGGCGGGGGGTGGGGGTGGTCCCTCCAGAGGGGCCTCATGCCTGGAGCTCAGGAGACGCTGGACGGCAGCTGTCCCGGGAGCCTCGTGGTGCAGGGACTCCCCCGAGAAGGGCCAGAGGGGCTAGAGCATGCTGCTCATGGCTGGGGTGTCCCCGAAGTGGGGAGCCCCCCAGGAGAAGCAGTCAGAGGGCCTTAGGGAGACACTGGGGGGCCAAAGGTGGGCTGGGGGGCCGGGAGATGGCCGTGAAGGGGCAAGTGGGACAGTTATTAGAGACTGCATGGCCCTGCCTCCCTCACCCTCCTCCACACTGGAGGACAGGCCCTGCTGGAACATTCCGGGCCCTGCTGGGTGTGCCTGGGGGTCCGGGCACAGCGGGCTGGCGTGGGGGCAGATAATGCTCCTGCCAAGGGCACTGAACAGAAACAGACCTCAGGACCCCGCTGGGAAATGTGGTGGGGTGAAGGATCTTCCAGAAAAGCAAATTGCCTCCAGACAGCTGTGGTTTGAGCCTGCGTATCTGGACTGATGACCACCAAAGGTCAGGGTTCTGTATGCCGGACACCCTGGGGTGTCCGGAACACCACCTCCCCGTGAAGCCGCCTGTCACCCGCTTGGGGTAGGCTGAGGGGCCCGGCTGCACCCCGCCCTGCAGAACACGCCTGCTGGAGCCCAGATGATTCAGAGGTGGGCAGGCCACCCGCCCGGGGGCCTGTGAGAGTGGATGCAATTAGATTTAATGGGAAAGAGCCCTTTCTCGGCGGCTCCGCGCTCCGCGCCCACCCCGCCTCCCTCAGGCAGCAGCAGCAGGAGGGAGACGTGAAGGAGGTGCAGGTGGGGGACCCGGGGGGGCTTTGACGTCAGCCCAGCCTATAAAGGCAGCCGGGCAGAGGGCTGTGGAGACAGAGCCCGGACCTCGCCGGCACCATGCCTACCCCCAACGCCGCCTCGCCGCAGGCCAAGAGCTTCCGCAGGGCCGTCTCCGAGCTGGACGCCAAGCAGGCTGAGGCCATCATGGTAAGAGGGCAGGCTGGTGCCCATGGGCCGGAATGAACCCGAAGCCCAGGGGTGACCCCCAAAGTCTGCGGGTGGCCCCAGGCTCAGGGTCCACACGGACACCCCGGGCCAAGGCCTGGCATCCAGTCCTGGCTATGAACGCGTCCTGTGCTGAACCCAGGTGGTTGAATCTCTGTGGGGGTCCTGCCGGACCCAGTGTGTTTGTGACAGGGTCCCAGGCCTGGCAGAGGCTCATGGGTGGGGGCGGTGGGCTAACAGGGTGTAGCCCCCGTTCTGCTGAGATGAAGGGAGTCTGAGCTCAGGGGCCATTCCCACCCATGACCTGCCCGTCCGCCTGTCCACCCATCATTCACTCATCCATCTGCCACACGTTCTGTGTCCCACGTGGAATCTCCAGTCTTGAAATCCCCCTCCTGTCTCCAGCAACCCTGAGCCTCCGTGACCACCAGGAATGGCCCCCAAGGCACAGCCCACCCCACGGGAGCCCCGAATTCAAGGGAGCCTGTGCTGGGAAGACCCACTGGGCCAGCCTCCTCTCTGAGACTGCATGACTGGGGGCTTCCCGGGCTGGAGGAAGGGTCTCCAGTTCACTCTCAGGGATGGGCTGGGATGATCGGCTCGTTTACAGAGCTTTAATGAAAACGTGGGTGGGGTTCTGGAAATTTAATTTGCAGGCACTGTCTCAGGGGACCTGCTATGGGGTAGAGGGTTGTTCCCTCTTCTCGGGGTCTCAGCGAGGTGCCCCCCACCATGGAGGCCCCTGACTCTGTCCACACCCTGCCCGAGGTTGGCTGGGGGGAGGGCTCCCCCAGGCCCGGCCATGTTCCGAGACCCGAGGGCTCCAGGGCCTTCTTGGAAGTTCAGCCCCAAGTGGTGAGCCCAGAGGCGCTTCTGCATTCAGGGAATGATGAAGGCAGACACACCGACCCCGGGGGCTCGTGGTCTCAGGGACGGATGGCGGGTAAGGTGCTGTCAGGCCGGACTAGAGGTGGGGCCACGAGGAGGGGTCATCCCAGACCCCAGGACGCTGTGTCCTCTGGCCCCGGGGCAGCACCAGACGGCTCCCGACCCACCGCCTCCCGTCCCATGACCCGGTCAGGTGGGCGCAGAGGCTGCCCTCGCCCCCAGCCCCAGGCGGGGAGGTGCTGGAGCCAGCCCGGCGCTGTGGGCAGGCCGAGGGCGGGGGCAGCTGGCGCGCCTCTCCCCACAGTCCCCACGCTTCGTCGGGAGGCGGCAGAGCCTCATCCAGGATGCACGCAAGGAGCGGGAGAAGGCGGAGGCCGCAGCCTCATCCTCGGAGTCCGCGGAGTCGGGCAGCCTGGTGGAGAGGGACGGGAAGGCGGTGCTGACCCTGCTGTTCGCCCTGCGGCCCACCAAGCCCCCTGCGCTGACCCGGGCTATCAAGGTGTTTGAGGTGAGGGGTGCCGGGGGCCGTGGGGACCTCGAGGAGAGGGGCCCCTCCCGGCCTGGGGGGTCTCTGAGCCCGGCCCCCCGCCCACCCCGCGCCCACCACCTCACTCCGGGTGGGGGGCGGCGTGGGTCCTGAAGGAAGGGCCGGTCCCCACGCCCGCGGGAGGCCTGTCCCCGGCGGGGCGGGGCTGAGGCACAGCCGACGGCGTGAGCTGCTCTAGTCACAGCAGGCCGGGCGGGGGCCAGGGACTGGCTCCCCCCACAGGTGCCCGAAGACAGGACCGCAGAGCTGCTCAAGCTCCCTTGTGGCCGTGTGGCCCGAGGGCCTTGGAGACCGAGGCTCCCTGGTTGCTGGCGCCACCCACCTGTGGGGGAGGGGACCCTTCCTACCATCCCTCCCCCCCACCCTGCTTGGCGGGCACCAGAGCCCCCTGACCAGGCCGCGGCAGGGTCAGCGCCCACCCTCAGCTGCGGGGGTCTGGACAGGGCCTGGACGAGGCCAGCAGGGAGGGATGTCAGGCTGCCTGGGGGTGGCTGGCGGCAGACAGAGGCCCCGTCCAGAACGCTGAGTCTGGGGGCCCCTGAGACAAGCGCATTAG
This sequence comes from Bubalus kerabau, assembly GCF_029407905.1. Classification (NCBI taxonomy): domain Eukaryota; kingdom Metazoa; phylum Chordata; class Mammalia; order Artiodactyla; family Bovidae; genus Bubalus; species Bubalus kerabau. The sequence continues at coordinate 1,734,966 of NC_073628.1, read as the reverse complement.
CCCGGTTTTCCAGGCGAGATCTGCCCGGGCAGTGGGCGTCGCCCGAGTCTGGGAGGTAGTCTGTGTGTTCCTGGCCGCTGGGGTTCCGGGCGGGGCAGGGCTGCAACACGCGCCCCCTCCTCCGTCTCCATCTGTCCATCTGTCTCTGTCTGTCCCTCTCTCACCCCCTCGCCCCCAAGACATTCGAAGCCCACCTCCACCACCTGGAGACCCGACCGGCCCAGCCGCCGCGGGCGGGGAGCCCGCCCCTGGAGTGCTTCGTGCGCTGTGAGGTGCCCGGCCCAGTGGTGCCCGCCCTGCTGAGTGCCCTGCGCCGCGTGGCAGAAGACGTGCGCGCCGCCGGGGAGAGCAAGGGTGAGGCGGCCCTCGGCCCCCCAGTAGGGCCGCGTGCCCCAGAGATGGGAAACCGCAGGGACCGGGGCATGGCCGGGGGTCCCTCCCTGCTGGCCTGGGTCGGCGGCCTCCTGCTCAGCTGTCTGGGCCTGGGTCACATCCAGTCCCCACCCCCATAGATGGAGCGGGAGGCTGCGGCCAGGGATCCCCTCCCTGTGTGCCCAGCACTCACTCCTGTCTTTCCACCTCCCACCGCCTCCCCCTGCAACCCCCGAAGTCCTCTGGTTCCCGAGGAAAGTGTCCGAGCTGGACACGTGCCACCACCTCGTCACCAAGTTTGACCCCGACCTGGACCTGGATCACCCGGTGAGCCGGCGTCCAGGGATGGGCGGTGGGCGTGGGCCTGGCTGAGGAGGGCGTGTCTGTGGGCCGCCCCGCCCCCGCGAGGCCTGGCTGGGTGCAGCCCCCCACCCCCACCCCCCAGCCGGTGCCTGCGGGGGTCACCAGCTGCGCCTGGGCGGGGCGCGGCGGGGCGGCCCCCGACGGCGTCCACTGTGCCGCCAGGGCTTCTCCGACCAGGCTTACCGCCAGCGCAGGAAGCTGATCGCCGAGATCGCCTTCCAGTACAAGCAGTAAGGACCCTCCTTGGGTGTGACCTCTGGGACCCACACCCCATCCTCGGGCCTCCCACTAGACCCCCTCGGGAAGGGGCGGGATGTCCTGGTCATGAACACCGTCGCCTCTGCTGCCACCGTGGTCGCAGCGGGGGAACCTCGGCCCAGAGAGATTAAGCAGCGTGCCTCAGCCACACGGCCGGCGGGGCGCTCAGCCTGGGCCCCTCCTGTCCACTCCCCACACGTCCTCCCCGAAGGGGCCTGGACTGACCGCAGACCCCTCCCCAGAGGCGACCCCATTCCCCACGTGGAGTACACAGCTGAGGAGACAGCCACCTGGTGAGACCCCGTGGCAGAGGCGGGGCAGGGTGGGGACAAGGGTTCAGGGCAAGACCCACAGAATCCCCGTCGGAGGCAGTGGCGTCCAGGAGGACAGACTAAGTCTGAGTGGAGGAGGGACTTCCCAGGACCCCCCACAGCTCCCCCCAAACCCCCCAAACCCGCACCAAGTGGCCGGCTTCATGGGCCAGTGAGAGGCCTGCAGCGTGAGGCTGCCGGGGCCTGCAGGGCGCAAAGCAGAGCCCACGGGGTGGGGGCGCTGCTGGACACAGGGAGGGTCGGGAGCAGGCGCCGGCCTGAGCCCCTGGCCCGCAGGAAGGAGGTCTACTCCACGCTGCGGGGCCTGTACCCCACCCACGCCTGCCGCGAGCACCTGGAGGCCTTCGAGCTGCTGGAGCGCTTCTGCGGGTACCGCGAAGACCGAATCCCGCAGCTGGAGGATGTCTCCCGCTTCCTGAAGGGTGCGGTGCCCGCGCGGGGGCCCCCGGGGGCGGGCAGCCCGCGCCTGGCCACGCCCTCCGCCCCACCCCACCCCCGCCCCGCGCCCGGCTACGCCCCCCGCCGCCCCCTCCCCGCTACCCCGCGCCCTGACCGCCCGCCCCCGCCCCAGCAGAGAGGACCGGCTTCCAGCTGCGGCCGGTGGCCGGCCTGCTGTCCGCGCGGGACTTCCTGGCCAGCCTGGCTTTTCGCGTGTTCCAGTGCACCCAGTACATCCGCCACGCCTCCTCGCCCATGCACTCCCCCGAGCCGTGAGTGACCAGCCCTCACCCCCGGGCCTGCGGAGGAGGACGGGAGGGCGAGTCTGGGGTTGGGGGGACAGGCTGCCCGCCCTGGGGGCCCCAGCCCCACCCACTCTCCGCCCCCAACACAGGGACTGCTGCCACGAGCTGCTGGGGCACGTGCCCATGCTCGCCGACCGGACCTTCGCGCAGTTTTCCCAGGTGTGTCCTGGGGCCTCGGGAGCCCGGTCACCTGCGGGGCTGGCTACCAATGGGCACCCCCCGCCAACCCTCCCGGGGCTACACAGTGCCCACCTGGGCCGTGAGACTTCAGGGGGCGTGCGTTGTCCTGGAATAGAGGGCTGGTGGCGCAGGGAGACCACCTCAGCACAGTGTCCAGGAAGAGCCCTCCCCGGGAGCCCGCAGTCCCAGGGCCCAGGCTGGGTCTTATGCTGCCACCTGCTGGATCTCCCAGGAACGCCAGGGAGTGGTCCCCCGGGCCCCCCGCGGATCCCAGGAGGCTCTCTCACCTTAGCAGCTTCCAGGAGACCCAGGGCGGGGGAAGCACAGACACCCCCAGCACCCTCACCGCTCCCCCTCCACAGGACATCGGGCTCGCATCCTTGGGAGTGTCGGATGAGGAAATTGAGAAGCTGTCCACGGTGGGTTGGGTCCGCTGCAGGGCCCTGCGCTCAGGCCGGGCCCTCTTGTGCAGACTGAGGTCTCCGCTTCTCGCGCCATGACCACCCCCCCACCGCCCCGGAGCTTGGCTCAGCTCTGCCTGGGGAGGGGGGGGGGCGCGGTGCTGGGGCCTTGGTGAGCAGGTCAGCTGTGCTGACCGCAGCGTCTCCCGCCGACCCCATCAGCTGTACTGGTTCACCGTGGAGTTTGGGCTGTGCAAACAGAATGGAGAAGTGAAGGCCTACGGAGCGGGGCTGCTGTCCTCCTACGGGGAGCTCCTGGTGAGAGCCCCCCCCTAGGGAGGGGCTGGGCCAGGTCCTGGCAGACAGGGCCATCTTGGCCATCCTCCTGGACTCAGGCCACCCGGGAGGCTGAGCAGGGGGCTGGCCTACTGGGGGACGGAAGAAGCAGCCCCTACCCCTTCCCATGCGCACCGTCCCCAGGCCTCGGGAGGACCCCCAAGGGGCGGGCGGGTGTGAGTCCGGCCCTGGGGCTCCAGTCGCCTCGGGTCCTGAGAGCCCGGCCCCCCGCCTCCCGCCAGCACTCCCTTTCTGAGGAGCCCGAGATCCGGGCCTTCGACCCTGATGCAGCGGCCGTGCAGCCCTACCAGGACCAGACCTACCAGCCCGTCTACTTTGTGTCTGAGAGCTTCAGCGATGCCAAGGACAAGCTCAGGTGGGCCGGGGCTCCCGGGCCGAGACACCACCCCCCAACACTGCACCTCCAAACTGGGCAAACCAGTCAGCAGGCCGGGCCTGCGGACCCATTTCACAGGGGAGAAAACTGGGCTTATCTCAGTTACAGCACCCCTCCCGCTGCGAGACCCCCTATAAGTCTGGGGAGGGGAGACCCGCAGGGTTGGTGGCCAGGCCAAGGCCAGACTTTCAGAAGGTGAAGTTTGACTCCGTAAGACAGATGTGTCTGACTTTGTAAGATGGGTCCTTCCTGGCCTCCTGCCCCCTGAGCACCTGGGGCTGTGGTGGGGGGGACAGAGGGGAAGTGCTGCTGGGATGGCTGAGGCCCAGGTGGGGAGCCTGACGGGCAGGGAGTTTCCTGGGCTGGGGGCGCAGTGACCAGCATTCCCCAGGGGAGGGGGGCAAAGCCCGACACACCCCACCCGATCACCCTCAGGAGGGGCCTCTCTCCAGCCAGACTCCCGTTGTCACAAGGATCTATTGAGCATGAAGTAAAGGAGGTGTGGCTCTCACACGCTTATGGACAGGGACGTAATAGACTCTCCAGAGCGCATGTCTGGAAGCCTTCCTGGAGGAGGAGGCCTGGCTGTGTCTCTCTTGGGAAGGAGCAGGGTGGGATGGAGTGCCTGGTAGAGGTTCACTTGGAAAAGGCCTGTTCTCCCCACCATAAATAGCCCCCAGCCCTCGCAGGAGGTCTTGGTCCCCAGACTTGTCTGGGTGGCTGGACAGAACGAGCTTTGGGGGGCCCAAGTGGCTCAGAAAAGTCCTGGGGTCTCTGAACCTGCTGTGATGGAGGAGACGGGCCCTCGCCCTCCGGCCCCGCCCCACTGGTGACTGAGGATCCCTGCCGGCTGCCCCTCCGCCCCACAGGAGCTACGCCTCCCGCATCCAGCGCCCCTTCTCTGTGAAGTTTGACCCGTACACACTGGCCATCGACGTGCTGGACAGTCCCCACGCCATCCGGCGTGCCCTGGACGGCGTCCAGGATGAGATGCAGGCCCTGGCCCACGCTCTGAACGCCATCAGCTAGACGCGGGGTGCCACCTGCGGGCCCCAGTGGGCCGGCCTGGGGCTCCCGGCCTGCCCCCGCCTGCCCAGGCCCTGCCCACATGAGGGGCTGGTTCACAGGGCACCCCAAGAGCCCTCAGAGAACCCCCTGCCAGAGGGCACCTGCCCAGCGCTTGCCAGCTGCGTGTTGGCGTCCTTGTCCTGCCTGCTCCCCCTGTGCTGTGCTGCCCGCTTGCAACCTCAATAAAAGAGAGACTCATCCCTGAGTGCCTGCCTGGGGTCTGTGTCCGTGCCACGGGCTCAGCGCACAGCCCTGGGCCCCCCACACACTGCCCCAGCCCCACTCAGAAGCTCCCCCGCTGCCCGCCTCCTCCAGGCAGCCCAGGGTCACCTGCTCATCCAGAGGACCCGCGGAGGGCTGCGGGAGTCGGGCTGAGCTGTCCTGTCTCCATGGGGTGACAGCCTGGAGGTGGGGGCTGGTCTGGGTTCCAGGGGCAGGGCTCACAGCTCTGGTCTCCAAGCTAGAGCTGCAGGCTGGGCCCTCTAATCCTCGTACCCCACCCCCCCCCCAAAGCGGGACCTGGGAATGGCCCCCACAAAGGACGTGCCAGCAGGGAGCTCCACTGGGCTGGCTCCGGGGGACCTCTCCGGGCCTTAGTCACCCAGCAAAAGGCGGGCGGGTGCTGGATTCTGAGCTCTGTTCACTTGCCGGGCCTGGACACGGCCTCCAGCTAGAACCTCCAGCTTTTCCTCCAGGACTGGCCCTTGGAGCCAGCAGCCTGGGGCTTCCCGGGAGGCGGTTGGCTCCTTACTTTTCCTGCACAAGGCAGACACCAGCCTGTCTTCCAAGGCCTCTTACTCCCTCTGGTCCCCCTGCCATTGCCCCCACCCACTGCCAGGACCCTGGCTCAAAGCTCTGGGGATGTTAATCCCAGGAACTCCCGCGTTACCTTCCAGGCAATGCCCTCCCCTCTCATCCTCCCCGGGAGTCTGTCCTTCCAGCCGCGCCTCAAGTACCTGGTTTGTGACCAGCCCTTCTGTAGTCCTGTCCCACAGCCTGTGCAGCCCCCAGTGGGGTCACTCCTGGGGTGACGTGCCCCACTGAGACCCCGGGGGAAGGGCTGATGGCTGGCTCCCCTCCCTCCTGCCCCGCTGGGCCCTGGGCTTTGCCCTCCCCCTGGGTCTTCCCACATCCAGCCTCTGCCTGGCACACCCCTTTCGAAGAGGCCGCGGGATCTCGCCTGGCTGCAGGGGGGCTTCCAGACACTGTGATGTCCTGGGAAGGCAGGGCCCAGCCCCTTCCTTGGAGTCGGGGAGCCAACAGGGTCCAGGCCTCCTCCAGGGGCCGTCGGGGGGGGGTGGGGGCACCGCAGGGGAGTAGCCCAAATGACAGACAAGGGACGTGATGGGGTTGTGGGCTCGTCAGACGGGCTCAGCCCTGGGGGCGTCCCTGGTGGCTCAGTGGTAAAGACTGCCAGCGCAGGAGACACAAGTTCGATCCCCGGCCTGGGAAGATCCTGTACTCCTCGGAGCAGCTAAGCCCATGCACCACAGCTACTGAGTCAGTGCCCTGGGGAGCAGGCCCGCCTCTCCAACTGGAGACGCGAAGACCCAGGATGGCCAAACACTAAATAAGTAAATAAAGTTATACGTATCAAAAAGAAAGGGTCCAGCTGGGAAGAGATGGGCAGGGGCTCCAGGGAGAGGGGCGGGGCCTATAAGGCAGCTGGGCGGGCGGGTGGGGGCCCCTGCGGCCGAATCGGGGCCAGCCTGAGGGGCCTCACGGCCATGGGTCCCTGAGTTCAGTCCCTCAGTGTCCCCTGGGAAGCCGGGGACACTGTGGCTGGGGTGGGCGCATGGGGCTGGGACAGCGGCCAAGGAGACACACACCTGCTGCCCACCCCACGGCCTGGACCATCACCGGGGCTCGGGGGCAGCCCAGGGACACAGCAGGGGTCCCCCTTTCGCCCCACTGCCTGGACTAACGTGGACGATGGGCCCAGGCAGGGCCGGGCGGAGGACTTCACCCCCAGCGGTGCGAGGGGACAGCTTGGCGTGGATCGGGCCCCTCATTAAGACTCTAATGACCCCACGGCCCCGAGAGGTGCTGACGGCCAAGGAGAGGTTCCCGCAGCCCCGGCAGCAGGGAAATGATCCGGAAACTGCAGCCTCAGCCCCCGGGCCATCTGCCGCGCTCCTGGAGGCCCTGATGACGGGCCAGGTGGCAGGCTCAGGGGCTATAAAGCCGGCAGGCCGCGGCAGCCCCCCGCCCTCAGGACCGGCTGCATTCGAGGCTGCCAGCAAGCAGGTCCGTCTGTGGGCTCTGCATCCGCCTGGGTCCGGGGCTGCCCCGCTGGGGCTCAGGGCGTCGGGGCCCAGGTCCCCTGAGAGGCAGGAGGATGTGCGCTCTCTCGGAGCACCCGGTGGGGGGGCCCTGGCTGAGGGCGCTGGGCTGGGGGCCCTGGTTGAAGGTGCTGGGTCTGGGGGGCTCTGGTTGAGGGGCTGGGTTGGGGGCCCTGGTTGAGGGTGCTGGACTGGGGGCCCTGGTTGAAGGTGCTGGGCTGGGGGCCCTGGTTGAGGGTGCTGGGCTGGGGGACGGCCCTGACTGAGGGTCCTGGGCACCCCTCCCTGGCTCAGCCCCCGCTGTCGCCCAGGTCCTCGCAGCCCCGCCATGGCCCTGTGGACACGCCTGGTCCCCCTGCTGGCCCTGCTGGCGCTCTGGGCCCCCGCCCCGGCCCGTGCCTTCGTCAACCAGCACCTGTGTGGCTCCCACCTGGTGGAGGCGCTGTACCTGGTGTGCGGAGAGCGCGGCTTCTTCTACACACCCAAGGCCCGCCGGGAGGTGGAGGGCCCCCAGGGTGAGCCCCCGCTGCCCCCGCTCCCCCTGGTCCCCCTGGCCCCCACCCTGGCCTCCCGCTGGCGCCTGGCGGAAAATCAGGAGAGATTTTTAAAAAGGAAAACCATGTCCTGTTGTTCACATCCTGGAAGTGACCAGCTCCCTGGGGGCTAAGCCAGGACGACCCCCAAGGGGGCCTCACCCCCTCCACCCTGCCTTCTCACCCGGGCCCCCTTGCCTCCTCCCATGAGGGCAGCTCTGGGGGGTATCGGATGATGTAAGGCCAATCCAGGGGCCGAGGGTCTTGGTGGGCAGCCCTTGGTGGTGATGGGGGGATGCCCATGGGAGACGCCCCGTCACCTGGAGAGAGGGTCCCTTCCCGGGTGGGCTGGCGGGAGCTGGTGGGGGGAGGGGGCAAAGGGCGCCTGGGCAGGGTCCCGCTCCAAGGCCGGGCAGGGCGGGCAGGGGGGTGTCTGCTGCCTGACCGTCTACCCGCAGTGGGGGCGCTGGAGCTGGCCGGAGGCCCGGGCGCGGGCGGCCTGGAGGGGCCCCCGCAGAAGCGCGGCATCGTGGAGCAGTGCTGTGCCAGCGTGTGCTCTCTCTACCAGCTGGAGAACTACTGTAACTAGGCCTGCCCCTGATGCCAATAAACCCTCGACTAGCCTGCTGCCGTCGTCTGTGTGGCCTGGGGTCCTGGGTGCCCGTAGGGAGGGCGCGAGGAGGGCGGTGCCCCGGCCCGAGACCCCTTTCTGTTCTCACTGCGTCAGCTTTTCTGAGCTGTCTCCACACGTGCTGGGTGCACGAGGTGGGGCCCTCCAAGGTGGCGCGCTCCCGTCTTCAGGGGTCCTGCTCGCAAGTTGGGCTCCACGGGGCACCTGCCCAGGCCACCACCAGTCACGCCTAAGAGCCTGGGGCTGCCCGGGTCGGCCATGGCTCCGGAGGTCAGCGGGTGACCTGGCTGTACCAAGGTCTGGCCAGCCTGCCAGCCACCCAGGCCAAACCAATCTCCTCCTCTCCTGAAGGCACCACCCGGGCCGGGGCTTGGGGTGGCTGGGCCTTGGGCTGGGCACCTGGGCTCCCGTGGCTGCAGACCACTCAGAGGCCAGTCTGGTGCCCGGCTGGCAGGGCAGTCCTCCATGTACCCCGAAGGCTCTCACCCTGTCACCCCCTCCCTGGGGCTGCATCAACACCCCCCAGGGCCTCCAGAAGGCCCCGCCCCTTGGGGAAGGCAAGGGTTGTGCAGGCAGGTGGCGGGCCGGACACTGGACCCGGAAGAGGAGGGGGCGGGGGGCTGGGATGATCAGTGATCTGCCCGTGGGCTCACACGGGCGGCCCTGTGCGTGCAGGTCGGGCAGGGGTGCCCCGCAGGAGCTGAGGTATGTGGGTGCCTGGAGCGGCCTGGCAGGGGGCAGCTGGGGCTAGGAAGTGGGCTAGTCATCGCCGGGCTGCCCTCAAGGCCCTGCCAGCTGGTGAGACCCTGGGGACCACCTGGACACTCCCCCTCCCCCTCAGGTGCCAACAGACTGTAGAGAGAGGGCAAGGAGGCCTTTGGGGTCTCGGGGTGCGTGGGGCCATCCCAGTATGCCCTGGTGCAGGATGCCCTGGGTGACGCAGGCTGGGGGGCTCGGGGGAAGGCTGTACAGGGGCAAGGCTGTGGGTCACGGTCCCCCGCAGGGGCCTGTCTCCCTGCCGCCTCCTGAGACCCGTTCCAGCCCTGAGACCAGGGACCACCACCCGAGTCTCTTCCACCAGCCCCTGGGCCTGGGTGATATGGTTTTGAGCAGGAGGGCTGGAGGCCCTCTGCACCCCTGGTGTGGACGAGGTCACAGAGGGAGGGAAAAGCAGCTGCCATGGCCGCCTGGGCCCCTGGGGCCAGGACAAGGTCAGACTGGGTCTCCTGCACAGCGCCCCTTGACCGCTGAACCCCATATGCCCCTGCTTCCCGGAGCCCGCACGCCCCCCACGGCAGCCCGGCCCACGGACCTTGGCTCTGCCACCCACCCAGGCCCCGGCTCCGCCCCTTCTGGGAACTGGAGGCCCGTCCTGGGCTGCCCTTGGGACCTGGGCTTCACTGGCCCGCGGGGCTGACGGTGGCTGCCCGCCGTGTCCAGCCCTGCATGTCACCCTGGTGTGGCCGTGGGGGTCCAAGGGCCGAGTGTGGCCCCCCGCACACACCCGGTTCACTCCCCCGTGTGTCTGTTCCGCGTTGCACTGTCCACGCGCGGCAGGGGTGGGGCTGCTGCTCCTGTGCTCCTAGTGGGGACCCCGAGGCTGGGGTCAAGCCCCCGGTGTCCACCCACTAAGGACGTTTGCTGGTGTGGCTGCCTCCAGGCTGGACCCCAGATTGTGTCTGCGCCTGGCACAAGTGAGCTGGCACCTACGCCCGGCCGTGTTTGCCTTCTCTGGGTGGCAGCAAATATTTACTGTCCTTGCTACTCTCCAGTGGATGCGAGGATGCCGGGGTGGGCCCCTGCCCTTGAGGGTCCCAGTGCCTACTGGGGGCCAGGCCGGAAACAGGGAGAAAGACCAGGAAACAGTGGCTTGAGGTCCTCCAGAAGGCCCCGTGCAGAGCCCAGGCTGAGCCCCCAGCAGAGTCTGTGTCCAGCTAGACTGGGAGTCCTCACCTTGGAGCCCCCTTGACCCTGGGAGGGTGGGCCCTTATCTCCGCCAGGCGGGCCGTCAGAGCGGTAATTTGCAGGTAGAACCAGCAGAGGGCACCAAAGGCTCACTTTTGCTGCACTTCCTTTGTGCTGGGTGGCAAGTCCCAGCAGCGTCCCCTCTGCAGGGGTCTGTTGTCCCCGCTACCTACATTACCAATGGCAGGCATGCAGGGGCTGTGCGGGATGCCAGCAGGCTGGCTCCCGGGGGCTCTGGAGGCCGCAAGGCTTAGGAAGGAGAGATGGTGCCCAAAGCCTCACCCCACCTAGTCAAGCCACCCTTCTAGAGCCCAGGCTCCCTGGGGGAGCAGCTGGACAAGATGCCGGGTCCCCACCATTCTGGACCACGTCTCCAGGATAGTCTGACCCTCTGGCTGCAGAATCAGACCTGGGCCGGGAGGCCGTGGGGGTGAACTCCCTCCCCCTCTGCCCTCTTCTTCATGGCTGAACAAACCCAGCCTCTGCTGAGGGTCTCCCGGGCCTGGGGGGAGTTGAGGCTGGGGGCAACGGGGTGGTTGTCGCTGTCAAAGCACCCCTTGCTCTGCTCATAGTCACCTCGGCCCCTGGAGCCAGAGGCTCATGCGAGATGGGGGCTTTGAGGACAGGAACCGGGGCCCACGAGGCCGCGGGCGGGGGTCCACTTGGGTCAGGGTTCTTTCTCGTGTCCAGGTCCATCTTCTGCCCAGTGCTGGGAGCAGAGAGGCCAGTTCCAGAGAGGATGTTGGGGGCAGGGGGTGGCCAGGGGTCCAGGAGCTGTGGAGGGAGCCAACAAGCAGTGGGGGGTGGGCGCCCGCCCGCCCCTCCCTCGGTGCTGGTTTCTGGCTTCGGAGCAGGGCGGCGAGGCAGAGGCTCCTCCCCACTGCCCCCTCCCCAGCCAAGCGCTGGCCCCCACCCCTCAGGTCCTCAGCTCACTTCCCCCCGGGCGGTCCCCCGGCCCCTCCCCACAGAGGCTCAAATGTCCCACTCTCTGCCATCTGCTGCTGTCCAGTATCTGACCCTGGCAGCCCACGGAGGGGCCCCCGATGCGGCCCCCAGAACCTGGGCCTGGGATTCTCACCACACAGTACCCACCCTCCAAGGCGCAAGGCTGAGATATGGGATCCTGGGGCCACCCCTGGGCCCTCAGGGTGGGGTGGAGGTGGGTGCGGCCTCCGAGGCCCCCCTCACCCAGAGATGCTCAGACCCTGGGTTGTCTGCTCCTAGTGGAGCCCGGATCTGTGCTTTGCCAGAGGTGAAGATGGGCCTCCAGGACCCCAGCCTGGGGGTCCAGAGCGCACGAGCCCCGGGCGGGCCCACCCTTCACAACCCACGTGGCCAAGGCTGCTGAGCCATCGGAACCTCGTGGTGGTGGGAGGGGCGCGTTCCGCCCGCCTCACTCTGACCCCCTTCCCGGCCCATCTGTGTTTTTAGAAAACAGAGCTGGCACCCCCAGGCGGCCCTGCAACCCAGGGCTGTTCACACCACGTCTCAAAGCGCACGGCTTTCTTCAAAGTCCGGCCTCACTTCAGAGCTTGACCCCGTTCCAGCCCGGCCTCCCCCGGAGCACCCTGCCTGCCCCCCACACCCGAGGCCCACTTGCCCGGGACCTTGGAAGTCCCCTTCCCATTCTGGGTCTCAGGTTCTGAGCTGGGGTCAGGCTCGAGAGGAGGCTCGGTGGGGAGCCAGAATAGGGCAGGGAGGAGGGGAACATGGGGGGCCCAGCTGAACCTGAGGCCCTGAATCCATGGCCCAGGCCTCCCTGGCCTCCCCACCCTCTGTGGTCCTCTGTGGTCTCCTCAGCCTTCTCTGGTCCCCTTCAGCCCTCCATGGTCTCCCTGGCCTTCTCTGGTCCCCTTCAGCCCTCCGTGGTCTCCTCAGCCTTCTCCGGTTCCCCACAGCCCTCTGTGGTCTCCCTGGCCTTCTCTGGTCCCCTTCAGCCCTCCGTGGTCTCCCTGGCCTTCTCTGGTCCTCTATAGTCCTCCGTGGTCTCCTTAGCCTTCTCTGGTCCCCTTCAGCCCTCCATGGTCTCCCTGGCCTTCTCTGGTCCCCTTCAGCCCTCCGTGGTCTCCTCAGCCTTCTCCGGTTCCCCACAGCCCTCTGTGGTCTCCCTGGCCTTCTCTGGTCCCCTTCAGCCCTCCGTGGTCTCCCTGGCCTTCTCTGGTCCTCTATAGTCCTCCGTGGTCTCCTCAGCCTTCTCTGGTCCCCACAGCCCTCCATGGTCTCCCTGGCCTTCTCTGGTCCCCTTCAGCCCTCCGTGGTCTCCTCAGCCTTCTCCGGTTCCCCACAGCCCTCTGTGGTCTCCCTGGCCTTCTCTGGTCCCCTTCAGCCCTCCGTGGTCTCCCTGGCCTTCTCTGGTCCTCTATAGTCCTCCGTGGTCTCCTTAGCCTTCTCTGGTCCCCACAGCCCTCCATGGTCTCCTCAGCCTTCTCTGGTCCCCCACAGCCCTCTGTGGTCTCCTCAGCCTTCTCTGGTCCCCACAGCCCTCCATGGTCTTCTCAGCCTTCTCTGGTCCCCTTCAGCCCTCCGTGGTCTCCCTGGCCTTTTTCATCCTCTGTAGCACCACCTGCCATCTCGCAGCTCAGCCTGCCCAAGGAAGGCTTCCAGTGTCAGGGAGAGGGAGAGGGTAGAAGGTGGGCTTCCTCCTTGAGGCCTAGATGATGGGTCTGTTTTTGGCTGCCTGTTGGGGGTGCTTCCTGGACCCATGTTCTGCTTTGGGGACAGAGAAGCAGAGAGGCCAGGCTCCAGGTGGTGGAAGAGCTAGTAGAGTGAGAGAAGAGAGGAAGGTCTAGCGGGCCGCCCTCCAGCAGCACAGATCAGAGGAGGCAGAACAGAAAGGCTGGGAGGCTTCCTGAAGGAGGTGTCCCGTGTCCCCAGGCAGGTGCCTTGACCTTAAGATGGAGTCCACACTCGGCTCTCACTGCCGCGGGTGCAGACCAAACCTAGGGATCACTGTGGGCAAATACAGCTGGTCCCGCCCTCCCTGGAGCCAACTGGGAGCTGTGTTCATGCAGAGATACCATCCTCCAGGTCTGGGCACAAAGATGGCCAGGTAGAGGCCTGGAGGACACAGTGGGCCAAGTCCTGCGGGTGCCCCAGCTCCCCAGAAGCCCTCACTGTGCTGGGGCCAGCAGGAGGGTCCACTCCAGGCCACTGCAGGGCTGAAGGGTGAGAGCTGGTCGGCAAGGCAGGCTGGGCTTAAGTCCTTGCTCTGACTGTGTGGTTTTGGCAAAGTTACTCATCATTTCTGAGCCTTGGTTTCCTCATCCATCAAAAGGGAACCCACAGAGATTCTCCCATATGGTGGCTGAGGGTGCAGCAGGGCGACACGTGTGAGTGAGGGGCCCCCAGGCCTGTTGCCCTGGTGACAGCGGGTCCTCTGAATTGCGTCCTCGGCTCCTGCCCAGTGGGACAGGCTGTGGCCTCAGACGTCCTCCGCAGCCCAGCATGTGCCGTGTTGCTGCCTGTGGGCCAGGCATGTGGGCAAGGCAGGCCCAGGGCGGGCGGCCTGCGCAGGGCGCGTCCTGCGGCTCTGGACTCTGCATCTCCAGCAGGTTTCTCCCCCTCTCAGGGCCTCAGGGCTCCGCAGGCCCGCTGCTCCTCTAGGCAGCGGAGGCAAGAGGCAGCTGACGCACTTTCCACAGCAAAGGAGCAGGCCCCAGGGCCCCCAGGGTGCCCCGTGGGTGCGGCTGCCAGGCGGACCAGCCCCCCAAGGGAAGAGGCCCAGGGCTCGGGGGCCTGCGGGGCCCACATGTCTTGAAATGAGGTGGAGGGCTGGTTGGGGGAAGGAGCGTGCATCCCAGGGGGCCTGGGGGCTCCTGTGTGCCCGGGGGCCAGGGCCAGACTCCCTCCCCCCAAACTCCAGAGCCCTCTCAGGTGGCAGGTTTTACCTGCAGGGGATGTTGGGGATGACAGGTGTCCCAGGACCAGCCTGGCAGTGACTCAGCTACCAACGTCCAGGAAAGAATGCTCGTGTGGTCAGGGGAGTCAGGGGCAAACGCACCTTCGCATTGAGACAGTGTAATGATGAGCAATGATAAACAGGTATCAGTAGGTGGACTGGGCTGGGCGCCGACCTATGGGCATTCAGGCACCAGCACGTCAGCCTGTGAGGTCAGAGGGACACGGAGGCGTGGGGGTGATAGGCTCGGCCCTGAAGCCTCTGGGTCCCCTCCCGCCCCGTCCTCCCTGGGTCCTCCTGCTGTTTTGCCCAGGGCGGCCTCACCCTGGCCTCTCTGGCCGCCTGCATGGAGGTGGCTGGGTCACCAGGTTCCCAACGGTGCGGGGCTCTTGGGACACCTAGTGATGTCAGAATGGGGGCTCTGTTACCCCCTGCTCCTGCGTTTGGTGAAGTGGCTCCTCCGTTATCCTCCCGGCAATATGGATTCTAGAAAAGCCAGGTGCTGTCTAATAAGGCTGTGGTTGCATTTCTCGATGTGGCCGCGAGGTGTCAGGCTTGGGTCAGGTTTGGAAAGCCGAGCAGGGAGCAGGAGTCAGGCATCAGTCAGCCCCCCACTGCCGCCCCTCGCTGGTTTCGGGGACCCTGCCTGAGGACGGGTCGGGGGCGGGCTGGGTATCAGATATCTATCTGATATCTGTCTATCAGACAGATAGTAATCTATCTGATTGTATTCAGGTATAAACATAATGCCGTTTTCTCTAATTCCCAGAACACAGTGGATGTTTCAGGAAGGCGTCCCCGGCTCAGCCGCTTGGGTCACCCACCTTGCCACACGTTTGGCAAGGGGAACCCCCAGGACCTCCCTCCACCATCGATTCTGTAAAGCCAGGGCAGGGGCCTGATGAAAGCCTCAGATCCGAGTGCAAAGGTGCAGAGCCCAGCTGAACCCCAACAGTGCAGGGGGCCTCTGTCTTGTGGGAAGAATGTTACTGGTTTGCCCCCCAGCCCCCTTCCCAGGGTGCCCCAAGTCACCCCTCAAGACCTTTCGGGCGTGCGCTGTAATTTTAAAAGTGGACACCAGGTGTCAGCATGAGGCCACTTAAGCAGCCAAATGGAGGCAACTTGCAGCTGGGGATTTCTGAGAGTCTCTCAAGTCTCTCCTGCATAAACAGGATCTGACCAGGACCCTAGGCCGGGGTAACCCCCTCCCAGGCCTAAGAGGCAGTGGGGCAACAAAGTTTATGTCGTGAGGTGCCCCTGCACCCCAAATTTGCCTCTTCCGCCCCACTTCACTGCCTCTCCGTAGGCCTTGTGGTCCCACCATGGATGGTAATTAGAAGGTCAAGCTCAAGGTCACAACCCTCACAGCCGCTTTGCCTCCAGTCTTGCCTCAGTGGCACCAAGCTCTGGTCAGTCCCCCGTGGGGCCTCCCCACCCTGAGCCCCTTTCTCTGCTCGCCTTCCTTTACTTGAACACTCTGGGGTTCAAGGTTCTGATGGAGTAAAATCGCCCTGCATGGGTGTGATCCCCTCTGGGGTTGTGCCAGAAACAGGGACCTGGACTAGGGGCAGGGCTCAGATTCAATGCATTGGTTTAGGGGTGGGGACTCCCACATTTCCAGGAGTTTGATCTGTGGGTTTGAGACGCTTCTCCCCTTTCAGCCCCTTAGCTGCCCACCTTCTTGATTCCTTTTTTTTTTTTTTT
Source organism: Bubalus kerabau (assembly GCF_029407905.1). NCBI lineage: Eukaryota > Metazoa > Chordata > Mammalia > Artiodactyla > Bovidae > Bubalus > Bubalus kerabau. The sequence goes on along the minus strand of NC_073628.1, from coordinate 1,719,503 downwards.
GTCTTTATTGAATTTGTTACATTATTGCTTCTGTTTAATGCTTTTGGTCTCTTGCCTTGAGGCACGTGGGATCTTAGTTCCCCTGACCAGGGACTGAACCCACAAGCTCTTCACTGGGAGGCGAAGCCTTAACCACGGGACCACCAGGGAAGCCCCCCACCTTCTCAATTCAAGGATACCCCCTTTGGTGGGCCTCTCATGCAGCCTCATTATCTGGCATGGAGTCAGCCTTTTCCCCTCACTGGCCCCACCTTAGGCGTGGGAAGCCCCAGCTAAGGTTTCCCACATGGATCTGCAAGGAGCTCCCTTGTGACATCTGGGCATCTTGCAGCAGACACCAGGGGGTGGGGGGGGGGTGGCACAGGCTGTGAAAACTCTAAGCCACAGAGGCCCCAGACAGGGCCAGAGCAGCATGAGCAAGTGACTGCCGCACCCCCCAGAATTGTGGGGTACTTCACACACTGACTCCCCTCTGTGTGCGATGGGCCTGACTCAGGACCTCTAGCACCCTTGCGTTCCTCGCCTGCCCAAGAGCCCAGGGAGACGCCCACCTGCCCTCCTCCCAGAGGATGGTACGGCTCTGGGACTTCTGCATCTTGTTTAGGACACTCCCACCCCCAATTCTGACTCTCTTCCCCACTGAAAGCCCTGTTCTCATCAGATGACCTATCGCTCCAGCTAAGAAGGAAGTTCAGATGAGGGCTTGAAAGATGAAGGGAGAGGAGAGAATTGAACGCCAGCACAGGCTGGCAGGCGGGGCTCTGGGGCACAGGCAGGGTGGGGACCGCGACCTGCAGGGAGCCACACACATCCTTGCCTCCGAGTGCACCTTGGTTCTGCCTCCTGCTCTAAGGGAAGGCTCAAGGAGGAGGTTTAAGTTCCCAGTGTGACTTGGTCCAAGCTGCCTGGGCCTTCACTCAGCTGTTGAAACTTCTGGGTCCCAGGCTCAGTTGGAGTTCTGGTCAAGCTCAGAAAGCCGCAGACCCCAGTCATCCCTCCCAGGGGTGCCTGTGAGCAGGCTGTGCAGCTGGCTGCCTGCTGCCTGCCACTGGCTGCCTGCTGCCTGCCACTTGCTGCCTCAGTGCCTTGCGCCACACCTATGGGGCCGGGGGGTGCTGTCAGATGCCACCAGGGGAGAGGGAAGCCCCCAGGTGAGCCCCCTGTCTCTGGAAGAAGACAAACCTGGCCGCACTGTGTGGCAGCTGCATTGGGAGCGCCTGAGGGAAGATTTTTCTGACTGTCCTCGAACCCTGACTTTTCCCCAAGATGCCCCGCCCCTATTTTACCCGTGCCACGCCCACTGGCATGCCCGGATGTGACAAGTGATTGCCAGGTGTCAATCAGTGGAGGCCCCGCCCACCCTCAACCCCCACTCCGCAGAGCCCCACCTCGCAGCTGGCGAGTACTTCGGGCTAATGCCCATGCCCACTAACGCCTTTCTGCCAGGCTAAGGGTGGGCCAAGTCTCCACCCTCTGATGTGCCATACCCTCACATGGGAAGGTGCCTGAGCCCCTGCTCCAGTAGGCCCAGCACCACCAAGTTGGCACAATTCTATCTAAATTTGGAGGGGCTTGGGGAACGGCGTGGGGTGGGGATGAGGTGGGGGCGCACTATCGGTTCCGCTGGCATTTGGGCAGGTGCTCCGAGGTGGAGAGGCTCTTCTTCTGGGGGCCCTTACAATGCACGCTCTAAAAACGCCCTTCACGTCTCTGCAGCCTCAGCCTCATCCCCCTCCTTTGCCTCCCAGTCAAGCCTGCTGGGGGGTCTGAGCACCACAGACAGAGCACCCCCGCCTTGGCAGCGACTGTTACTATTGGCCCAGCCAGCGGATCATCCACCTGGCAGTCGAGAGCCTGGGGCACCCGTGACATCCAGGTCCTCTTTACCCACCGCCCAGGGGAGCTTCAGAGACAACACAGCAATTAGAGCACAGGTGCCTGGGCGTCCCTCCCTCACACGCTCCCCTCTGGGTGGTAAGAAAGCTGCCTTTGGAGTGCTCAGGGGGGAGTGGGCTGGGGGCAGTTAACAGGAAGGGGAGGGCCTGTGCTGCCAGAGGACTCAAGGGAGCTTGCACTTTGGAGCAGACAGGACAGGTGGGGAGGGAGCCCCTCAGGGGAGCTGCCCAGAGCCACAGCGGCTTTTGCCTGGAAAATACACTTTCCTTCACTGAGCCGGCAAAATGGGAGGGGTGGGCTGGAGCGTAGGGCCACTGTCTTCAGCGTGAGGGCACAGCTGCTGTTGGAGAAGTAAAATAGTTTTCCCGTGTGAGAAGTTCCCTCTGGCTGCACCCCGCCTTACCGGGTCCCAACCAGAGACAAGCAGGACACTGCAGGGCCTCTGAGGCCCAGGGTTTGGGAAGTTATTTTTTTCATACCACGTAAAAAGTAAAGCTTCCCTCTGTCCTCACTCCCTACACCACCCCTTCCCCAGAGAATCCCACCATGTAATTGGAAAGGATGCTGAGAAGGACGATGAAGGGGTGCCGCCGCTTGGGGCCCCAGAGCGGGATCTAAAGAGGAACGCTCCTCTCCTCCTGACAGTGTGCCGGTTGCCCTGGGCCCCTCCCAGCCTCCCCTGCCCTGGGTCGTTCTTGTTTTGTGCATGGAGTGTGCCTCCCCTCCACCCAGACTCCCATGTGGCATGTGTGGGGAAGGGTTCACTTCCCCAGAGGAGCACAGTCTCCCCCACCCTCAGCTGCCTCCCCGTGGCAGAGGTGTGTGTGCCTGGCTCCCTCCTTGCTTCCGTTCAGGTGGGGATGTGCTGGGGCAGAGGAGGCAGGCTGTCTGTGTGCAGACACCAGCCCCCAAGCTCAGGCAGAAGGCAGGGAGGGGCGGCCTGTCCCATGGACGGATCTCCAGCTGCTCCGTGGGCACCTCTGCAGGCCTGGCCTTGGGGAAGCCCAGCTCTGGTGAACTGTGGACACTTCTCCCCCTCCCTTCTTCAGAAAAGGCAGAGCTGGGCAGCCGGAGGGACAGGCAGGGTAGCCGTCACCCAAACCCTGACAAGGTGACCCGAGGGCCTCTCCACCTGACAGCCAATGGAGGGGCAGGGGCCAGGGCCCTGGCTGGATGTGTGCACGCTTGTGCATTTGTTTTAAAAGACACCATCTTAAGAATACCCCTCTCCTCTCCCCCAGGGGACGAAGAGTCACTGTTGACCTTGAGGACGAGGAGGTGGCCTTCAGGTCCCAGCCACAGGGCCCCACACCCAGGCCAGGTCAGCCCTTTGCCCAGGCTGCCCCCCGGCCAGAACCCGCAGCAGGCCAGAAACCCCAGCCCGGAGGTCAGCTGCTGTGACCTGTGGCCCTCGATCCCCACCTGCTCAGAACTGAGGCCGGTGGCCCCAGCCCGCAGAGGTGAGTGCTCCAGACTCTCCCAGGCAGGACTGCGTGCCCAGTCAGTGCCACAGGCTCTGGACAGGGGCCTGCTGTCCTCGGGGCTCAGAGTCCCGCCTCGGGAAGCTCCTGTGGCCATCACCCTTTCCCAAGGAGTGGAGCCTCCAGGGGGCTGGGGTCGTATCAGGGTGGCACAGCAGGTGGTCGGCTCCTGGGGGCTCAGCTGCAGGCAGAGCAGGCCCCCTGCTGCCGGGGCAGCGTGGTCCTCGGAGGGGTGCTCCTGGTAGGACAGAGGGAGGAGGAGCGGGCAGCCCAGGGGAGAGTCAGGGGTGACGGGCGAGCACAGAACTAGAGCAAGGAGCTGCAGGCAGAGATCTCCAGCAAGCTGAGGGGGAAGCCTGGGGGGCCCCAGGAAAGCTGGGCTCAGCTGGGCATGCCAGACCCAGCCCTCCCTGCCCTGGGCCGCTGCTATGGGGCCTCACACGGGTGGTTTGACCTCTCTGTGTCCCCATCTGTCAAAGTAGGGGGACAGTCGCAGGACGGTTGGTTACTGTGCAGTAGAGTGAGGTAACGACAGAGGCCGCCGGCTGGGGCTTCCTGTGTGTGCCTTGGGGAATTGAGGGGGACCCTGGAAAGGTTGGGGGGGCAGCCAGAGCCTCCTCTGACACTGCTGGATGGAGCCGGGGTGGGGGCAACAGGCTGAGCCACCCCAGAGCAGGGCTCGCTCCAGGGTCTCTGGAAGCGGAGGAGAGGGGGCTGTGTTCCCAGTCCTGACCCCAAAGCCACAGAGGTCACTCTTCAGGGCCTGCCGTGGGGGACCCAGCAGGTGCCCCCTTTCAGGCCGATTTGCCCGCCGGAGAGAAAAAGAGAGAGAAACCGAGAATGTTTTTCAAAGGTGTCTTTAGTTCAGACGCTACATGAACTGGTACGACAGTGGCCACGCCTGGGTCCTTGCAGCTTGGGGGCCGGGCACCCCACACTCCTACACACAGCCGACGTTGGTCTATTGGTCAGGGGCTGGCGGTGCCTGGGGCCTTGGGTGACTTGTGCCGCCGTCGGGTCCTGGCCTTCTGTCCAGCTGGGGCCTGGGTCCCCGGGCTTCAAGCCTTGCTGCTGGGAGCAGGCGCATCCCTCCCGCATCAGTGCAGGGTCCTCACCCCTGCGCCGCCGGTTGCCCTGTGGGGGCTGAGGGAGGGGGCGCTCAGGGGACTCCTGGAGAATGAGCCGGGTTTGTAAAATGCTGGGCTTGGTCCCAGGGAGGTGGGGAGCGGCCAGCTTGGAGCCAGAGCCGGGGAAGGAAGCGGGGAAAGGGAAGGCAGGCTGCAGGGCGAGCGGGAGCAGGGAGCCGATGCAGAGCCGGAGCCTGGAGCCAGGTCGGGGTGCGGGGCTGGGCTTCCTGGGGTGAGTCCAAGTCTTCGGGGGTGACTGTCCTCTTGGAATATGGCTGGCACATCGCGGGGTGGGGGGTGCGTACCAGGGCTGCTGCAGAACTGGAGGGAGGGGCAGGTGATGGTGCCTGGGGCCGAAGTTTTCACCAGCCAAGCCCTGTGCTGGGGGAGACCCCAGCCCCACAACATACCAGGGCTGTGCCCTTCTTACTGTGGTGGGGGACTAGAAGTTTGGGCGGCCTGGGTGGCTGGTCCAGGCTGGGGGTGGCCAGTGCCCTTTCTGAGCCCCACAGTAACCCGGATCTACCCCCCCCACCCCCCCGCCCCGACAACCCTACCCCTTTAGCCGCACTTGTGACTAAATAAGGCGAGGGCTCAGCCTGCAGGCCTGCATGCGGAGGAAGTGCCTCTGTGCCCCCTCCTGGCCCATGGCCCGGCCCAGCACCCCAGGGTGGCCTCAGCCTTCCTACCTCCAAGATCCAGGCACATGTCTCCAAGCACCGGGCCGCAGCTTCTCCAGGGCTGGCGCCTGTTCAGGACTGAAGGCAGGGAAGGGTCCCCAAAGGGCCCCCTCCCCAGCATGAAGATGCCCAGAAAGCCCGACTGACACATGCCTCACCCCGGTCCCCGCAGCCCCCAGCCTGGGAAGCAGGCCTGCAGGAGAGATGGGGAGTCCGGAGCAGGGCAAGGGAAGTGGAGACCCTCACCCAGGACTTGAAATCCGCTCTGGGGTCCCAGGGAGCTGAGGTCTGCAGACAGACACTTTAAAAACACTCCTCATCCCCAAATGTACAAGCTGCCACAGACAGGGGAGCCACCCTGCCAGGCTTCCCTGGGAGGCCCCCTCCTCGCCCTCCCTTCTATAGGCACAGGCCTGACCGCCAGGGCCTGGGGACTGCAGAAGGCTGGTGGGGAGGGAGCGGGGCAGTGATGGGTGGGGGGAGACAGGCCAGATGTTCTTGGAATGGACACAGGGTGATTGATGTGGACTGGAATTTGAAGGGGGAACATTCCCCACGTGCCTTGGGCTCCGGGTGGAAAGTGGGCTGCTTTTTTCATGGTGTGTGGGGGGGTCCTCCCCATCTTGCCAAACTCCTCTGAAAGGGCTGCCTCAGCCCTGCCCAGTCCCCACACCTGTCCAAGGGCATTAACCCCTGCCTCCCCAGAGGGTCAGATTTTGAGGCGCCTCCTTTCTAGCTGGGGCCCCTTTGTGGGGTGACCGTGGGGGCAGGTGATGGCTGGTGTGCTGGCCCTGAGACCCCATCACCCTGCTGCCCCCAGCAGCACCCCGTCGCTGGCAACACCCTCAACCCACAGATGCGCAGGGGGTGGCCGCCCCCCACCCGCAACATTGCCTAATTCCAAAGGGGTGATCCGGTTCCCACCAGTGTGGTGGGGCTGGGTAGGGTTCAGCATTCCTCTTGTGTGTCTTAAGGAACTAGACTTTCACAGCCGGGAGAGGGAGGCTTGCCGTGAACATTCTCTTAGAGAAAACGAAAGGAGACCCCTGACCCCCGCCACCATCAGTCCTGTCTCCCCCCGCCCCGCATTCGCCTTCTCTTCACTAGTGCTTCAACTCTCCCGCGTTATCAAAACAAAATTGGGTTCGCCTTCGTCGAGGGGCCCGAGAAGGCCCGGACGGCGCTCGCGGAGCGCCGGGGACGAGCGGGGACGGCCGCCGGGGGTGATCCGGGGCCCCCCAAACCGAGCCGGGGACGAGCCTGCCCGCGGCGGTCGCCGGGCCGCGGCTTCGCCTAGGCTCGCAGAGCGGAGCGCGTGGGGCGCGGCGGCGGCGGGGAGCCCGCGGGCCTCCTCGGAGGCAGCCGAGCAGGGAGCCCAGAGCCCCCCGGCACGCCAGGGAGCAGCGCCCCGTCGCTCCCTCGCCGCCCCGGGGTGCCTCGCTTCCACCCGACGCGCTGCAGCACGAAGCGCTGTCAGGGGCGAGGAGGCAAAATCGGGAGAAGCGACGTGCCAGCCCCGCCGGGGCGGCGGGCGTCCCAGGGAGCCCCGCGTGCTGCCCCGGAGCCGCCGCCGCCGCCGCCGCGTGCAACCCGCGCCCCGATCCCCGGGGAGGGCGCCGCCGCTCCGCGGGAGTCCCCTGGGCGCCGGATCCGCAGCGGCGCGGTGCTTCCCTGGCCGGAGCTCAGCCTCCCAAACGAAGCTCTCCATCCCCAGGGTCCCAGCCCACCGAGCGACATCCCCCCGCTCCTCCTGATGGCAGACGTTATTTTATTTTATTTTTTCTGTGGTTTTTCAAATTTAAGGTTTCCTCCCTGATCTCCCCCAATACATTCAGCATTCCTCCAAGTCACAGGATTTTTTTTTTTTTTTTTTTTTGACATTAATTTCTGGGGACCTGAAAACACATAAGCCCCTACTGGCTTTTCCAGGTTTACACTAAGGCCTGGGTCCCCGAACTTACTGGGTGTCTTCTCCCACCCAGGCTCTTAACAGTTTTACTGTACCCCCCAACCCCCTCCTCCAACCCCATCCCCAGGTTCTACAGAGTTACACAGTGCCAAACCCTATTCAGAAAAATTTAAACATTAACTCCAGGTCCTGGGCTCAGGCTGACTCCCCAGGATGAACCCGGTGTTTTTTTGGCATTAAGGCATCTTTCCCAAAGAAGAGGACTCTTTTCCTGTGTCCCTGTAATTTTGGTCGACAGGGGCTCCCAAGCTTACTGCCCCTGTCCCGGCTCCTCCTTGCCAAAGCCCTGTTCCTCCGCTTCATTAGAGTTTAGGACATAATCTGCTGAGTTCTACAAATTTATTGGCCCCAACCTGGGCTCTCTAAATTTTAGGTAAAGAATCCCAGGTCCCCCCACCCCTGCCACCCCCTCGCAACAGACTGAGCAATTTCCCCAGGACCCTCAGAGTTGGAAGGCTGCTGCCTACGCCTCACCAAAATTTACGCATTAAACCCAAAGCACAGAGACCCTCTTTCTGAATCATAAACAGTGTGTGCTCTGATATCCTGAGTTCCACAAAATTGAGAAGATGGTTTCTGGTCCCCAAAACTCACCGAGCAATTTTTTTGGTGGGTCATAAAGACATGGGGCATTCATTTCTGGGGCTCTCCAAGCTTCCTGCCACTAATCAGGTTCCTTGAAATTTAGACGCTGTTACCCAGGCCCCCCAAACACACACAGCACTTATCCAAGCTGTGTGCAGCTGTGACCATGGGTCAGGCCGGTCCCCCCAAATCACACATCTCTCAGGTCCCCCGGGTCAAATCAAGCACAAAACAAACCCTTGCACAGAGCCTATATCTTGTTTTACCAAGCTCTTTTGAGTGACCCAGTAACCAAATATTCTGAATATTTTCTCCGCCTCATAACATTCTGAATATTAAAAAATTCCCTGGGCCCCACGAGCTTACTGACAAGAATCCGGGTTTCCTAAAATTCAGAACTGATCCCAAATTCCAGGCAAACCTACACTGGACCTTTTCCCGGTGCCCTCTGTTTGGACACGTTGGGCTCTTAATATTAGGCATCGCCCTCTCTAAGCTCCCCAAACACATTCAATGTCACAGAAAGGCACTGATTTCTCAGGTCCAGAGCATTTCTCCAGGCACTCACTGAGTCACCCCAAATTCAGTCAACATTTCTTGGGTCTCAGACACTGCCAATCTTCTGTAGACCACCAGGCCCCACCACTTAGGAATTCTTAATCCTTTCCCCCTAAAACTTCGATATTGACCCTCTGTTCTCCTGGGGACTTTGAAAGACTTCTTTGGATCCCCAGATTCAAAAATTATTTTCTGGGGCCTCTGGATTGCGATGCTGCCTGCTAGCCCTCCAAAATAAACTGAGACTTTTTCCCCTTTTCCACAAAACAACTGAACTTTTCTGAACATTGATTTATGGGTCCCCTGATTTTATGATCCTTACCCTGAGTCCTCCTAAATTTAGGCAATTTTCCACAGGCCTCCCAAAATGAAATTGCCCAGATACTGAAAAATACCCCCAGGTCCTGGAAATCTCAGGTATCATAGGCCTGCGTCCTAAAACATTCCTTGCTATTAACAGGTTCCCTGAAATTTAGATATCAGTCTCTACTGAACAATTTCCATGGGTGCCCCATACTTGGGCCAGTGCTTCCTAGGGGGGTCCCCAAATGCAGACAGTGCCCAGCAAAATATTTTTTTTTCCTGTTCACCAAAAATAAACTAATCGAAACCAATTTAAAAATTAAAATATTAAAAAGACATTGATTTTCTGCCTTCTCCAAATGTATTGATCACACCCCAGGTTGCCCCAAATTTAGATCGTGTTTCTTGAGTCTCTCAAAGACATTGAGAATTTTTCCAGAAACCACAATTATGGAAGTTACTTTCCTCGGGCGCTGCAAGCATCCACTAACCTGAATTTCTAAATCTTGGAAATGATTCTCCACTCCTCTCCACCGCACCTGGATCCCCAAGACCCACCCACTGTTTTTCTTTCCCGAATTTTAGACCCTTTGCCCTTTTGGAACCTCCCAAGTTCCACACCGAGAATTTTGCTCCGGTCATGGTCATCCGCAGGCCTACTGCCCTACAAATGGGGCTGTCCCACAAGCCTGCTGACCTACATGCCCGGGTCCTCACAGGGTAGACTCGGCTCCCCTGTCCCCCGGCTGCACGGAGCAGCCTCCCTGGCCCCCAGACTCGGGTTCTTTTTCTGGAGTCTAGAATTTAGTCATTAATCACAGCTTCTCACCCCGACGCACCCTCCCTTGGGTCCCCACTTCAGGACCTTCGTTCTCTTCCTTGCAAACCAGGCGGCTCCGCACTGCGTTCCCGGCAATTGGGCATTGCTCCCGGCCCCAGCGCGGTCTCTGCAGCTTCCGCAGACCCGCGCCCCGCGGGCACCGGTTCTGGGCCTCTCCGCGTCTGCTACGAAGTACCCGGAGCTCCTCGGATGCGGGAAATTTCTCTCGTCCTCCTCACACACACATTCGGTCGGGCAGCTTGTCCGCCAGGACGTAGGCAGGGCTTCTCCCGCGTCCAGGAGAACGACTGGGCATTGCCCCCAGTTTCCCCCAAATTTGGGCATTGTCCCCGGGTCTTCCAACGGACTGGGCGTTGCCCCCGGACACTGGGGACTGCCCCGGGGTCTCGCTCACCTTCAGTGCGCCTACCGCCCGCCGCAGTTCGCTCGCTCGCTGCCTCGACTCCTCCGCGCCCGCGGACGCAGCCTTCGGCCTCCAGCCTCGCGGTGAGCTCCCCGCCGCTTCGCGTCCCGGCCTGGCTCCCAAACCCACCCGCCGCCGTCCCGCCGTCCCGAGCGGCTGCTGGGGACACCGGCACGGGGCGCGGGAGCCGTGCGGCGGGCCAGCCCCTCGGCCGCCCCGCGCGCTGGGTCGGGCCCCGGAGACCCGTGCCGCTTTCCTTTGCTCTGTGCAAAGATCACAACGGGGGTTAAGCGCCTCGGCGACCTCCAAGCGGGGCCGGCAGGGCGCAGGGCAGGAGGGACGCGGAGAAGAGGCGCACCCCCGCTCAGGCGGCGCGGCGCCTCCAGCCGCCCGGGCGCCTCCAGCCGCCCGGCGGAGGACTCGGGTAGGCGCGCGCCGAGCGCGGGAGACGTGATTGATGGCGGAGCGAGGGGGCGAGCCGGCCTCGGGCTTCCGCCGCCTGCGGCCCCTTCCCCTTGGAGAGGCGCGCGTGGTCGGGGCTCCTGGGGCGGGCCGGGCGCGGGGACTCGTGCGTGGTTTTGACTTGGTTAAAAAAAAAAATCACACCGACTTCTTACATCGTCCAAACCCTCTAGGAGATGGTTTCCCCAGACCCTCAAATGACCGTGGTGGCCCCCGGGGCTGAACCCGAATCTACGCAAGTCCAACGCATAGAGGACGGGGGAACCATTATCCGGATATTTTGGGTGGGCCCCAAAGGCGAGCTGCTTAGACGCACCCCGGTGAGCTCGGTCCTGCAGGTAGGATTTGAACGACGTTTCCCGCCCTGCTCGTCTCGCCCCTGGCACACAGGCGCAGCCCGGGCCGGCCCCATGCCTGGCCCCCAGCCGGGCCAGGTCCTCTCCACGTACCGCACCTGGCGTCCGCCGAGGCTACTCCCCGGTTCCCGTGCGGCACCGGGGGGCGCTCGGGCTCCGGCTGCAGCTCGAGGTGCTGCGCCTGCTCAGGCAGGTGGAGGCTGCGCGCTTCGCCCGCGCCCAGAGACTCCCCGCTTCCCCAGCAGGTCCCGGCGGGACTCGGGGACCCGCCACCTGTGCCCGCACACACAGGGCACCCCCGCCGCCTAGCCCCCCGCTGGGGCGCGGGGATCCGGCCGTCGCTAGGGCATGTGACACCTCCCACCCTGGTCGTCCCGGGTCCCCCGTGTACTGTGTAGGGGCTCTGGCACCCCGGAACTTCAGACAGGGCCCCCAAACACTTTGGAATAGAGATTCTAGATTTCTTTCGAACTCTGAGGATCCCTGCCCCCACTCCAATCTCGTCCCCGCGCACCCCACAGCCCCCCCCTCACCGCTGCCCCCCGGGACCCCAAGCCTGGCCCCCCCTTGGCTCGAGTTGCAGAGGCGGTTCGGGGGCGGGGCGAGGACCCCTCGAGCGCCCATTGGCGCGGGCACTCGGCCAGCGGGGCCCGAGCGGGCGCCGAGCCGCGGGTGGCTCGACTATAAGAGCCGGGCGTTGGCGCCCAGAGTTCGCCTGCTCTCCGGCGGAGCTGCGTGAGGCCAGGCAGGCCCCCGGCCCCCCCCTTCCGGCCGCCCTCGCCTCCTGGCCCTCGCCCGCCAGCGCCTCCACCCGGCTGGCGGCCCCGCGTCGACGCCGTCCGCTACGCTGCTGACCCCCATCTCGGGCGCCGTCGGCGGGGCCGCGCTCCGCCGGCCTGCGGATTCCCCGCCGCCTCCTCTTCGTCTACCTCAACGCCCGTCCCGCTTCGCCCGAGGAGGCGGTTCCCCCCGCAGGCAGTCCGGCTCGCAGGCCGCCGGCGTTGTCATCCCCCGCGCTCCCCCCCGGCCCTCCCCGGCGCGCAGCCCGGCCGCTCCCCCTCCTCGCTGCGTCCCGAGCGGCCCCGGCGCCGCCACCGCCACCCCCCCGAGGCCCGGGCTCGCGACGGCCGAGGGCTCCGTCGGCCCAAGCCGAGCTGGGCGCCCGCGGCCCGGGTGACGCCTCCGCTCCGCCCCCCTCAGCACCTTCCCCGGCCCCCGACGTTGCGCCCTTTCCTTGGCTTCTCTGCGCTCCCCGGCCCCTCTCCGGCCTCTGGTCCCGGCCCCCTGTCTTCTTCCGCAGCCTTCCCTTCGCTCCCTCCCGTCCCCCCCAGCTCCTTGCCTCCAACTCCCTCCCCTTCCACGCCCGCCCTCTCGCCTTCGCCGTCCCAAAGTGGATTAATTATACGCTTTCTGTTTCTCTCTCCGCTGCTCTCTCCCGCTGTGAGCCTGCCCGCCTCTCGCTGTCCTCTCTCCCTCTCGCCCTCTCTTCGACCCCCCCTTTTTACGTTCACTCTGTCTCTCTCACTATCTCTGCCCCTCTCTGTCCTTGATACAACAGCTGACCTCATTTCCCGATACCCTTTCCCCCCCTAAAAGTACAACATCTGGCCCGCCCCGGCCCGCAGACAGCCCGTCCTCCCTAAAGAATCAGACAGAAATTTCCCCCCCCCCAAAAAAAAGCCATCCCCCCGTTCTGCCCCGTCGCACATTCGGCCCCCGCGACTCGGCCAGAGCGGCGCTGGCAGAGGAGTGCCCGGCAGGAGGGCCTTCGCCCGCTGTTCGGTTTGCAATACGCAGCAGGAAGGTGGGCGGCCCCGGTGCCGGCTTCCAGGTAAGCTGCGTGCGGGCCGGGCCCGGCGGGGCGGCGGGGCCCGGGCAGACGGGGCTGGGGGGCTGGCGGTCCCGTCCCCTGGGGCGAACCCCGCGCTCTCCCTTGCGCCGCGGAGGAAGGGGCGAGGGGTGGGGGGCGGGGGAGGGACTTGGGGAGCGCCGGGGGAGGTGTGAGCTCTGTGCACGCCGACTTCCTGGTCTCCTTGCGGGTGCAGGGGGCTGTTACTTAAAGTTTGTGATTTGTGCCGTGCGGGGGCAAGGGCGGGCGTGGGCGGGGGGTGGGGCGGCGGCCGTGTAATGAGAAGGGGCGCAAATCTCAGAAACCCACCCTGGTATGTTGACTCGTTGCCAGCAAGACCGAGAGAGGAAAACTGGGTGGGCGGGGCCAGGATGGAGCGAGGGGGGCCGAGTTGGCAAGAGAGTCCTGCCAGACGCCACATTCCCTCCGCGCCCCCCCCCCCACCGCCTCCCTCTCCCGGTCCCCGACATTTCCAACCAGGAATCTGGGTGGAGGGGGGCTGGTCCAGAGCTCAGAGGGGCCCGGAATGGACCGTCCAGAGAGGGTAACTGCCCCTGCCCCCGTGGGCAGATGGAAGTTTCCATACAAGGAGGTGGAAAGCAGCCCCCTCCGGAACCGCCCCCCCCCATTTCCTTGTGCCGAGATGGGCTGGGGGTGCAGGAGGAGCCCCCCTCCCCCGCCCTGGTACTTTGCTAAGAGACGGTGGGGCTAGCGGTTGGGGGTGCAGGAGAGGAGGGACTGGCTGGGAGGACGGAGGGGGCGGGAGCGAAGGGGGCGGGGGGAGTGGTCAGCTGGGAGCGGGGTGGGGGCAGGGTGGAGCCGGGGCTGGGAGGAGCCGGCCCAGACATAAAAGCTGAGGCACTGACCAGCCTGCAAACTGGACATTAGCTTCTCCTCGGAGGCAGCCTTCCAGACTCCTCCTCCTCCTCCTCCTCCTCATCCTCCTCCAGCCCCAGCGAGCCTCCTGTCCAGCTGCAGGTAACGCGGCTCTGGAGCCAGGACCCCGCTGCGCTGCGGCTCCCGCCCGCCGCAGCCCCTTGGCTCCTGCCCGCCGCCCCTCACTCAGCCCCCCACCCCTCCTCTCTGCCTCTGCCCCCCACCCCTCCTCTGCCCACTGGCTCACCTGGCCTGCGTGGCTGCCTGACTCCTGTCCAGTCTCGGCTCTCCGCTGGTGTCCTGGACTGGACCCCACACCAAGTGGCTGGGCTTGCAGAAAGATGGAGTTGCCGCTCGGACAGCAGGAATTCCTAGCTGGCCAAATTTGTTTTCAGAATTTGGAGGGGGCAGCCGTGGGGCAGCAGGGAAGCAGGCCGGGGTTTCGTCCAGCGAGGGGCGGTGGGCGAGGTGGCCGTTTAGATCTTCCATGGGGCTGGCCCCTGCTCGTCAGGAGCTTAAGCGCGACTGAGTTTCCTCCTCAGTCCTCTAATTTCCTACACGATTTATTGCATCAAAATTCCAACATGCAACAACCTTGCTCCAGGCTGGGAAGTCGTGTGCGGCTCAATGCCCCTGTGCTCAGTGGGTGCAGTGTCTGGGACGGACACATGTGGGCAGCCCACCCGGGTCCTTGCTTGAGAAGCCTTAGGGTGCCACCGGCTCAGGGGCACCGGGCCGTGACTGTCCTCCCAGAAGGGACTTGGAGCTGTGCCTGCCGAGGACAGGCTGGGACTGCCTGCCTGGGGGGCTTCCACCTTTTGGAGAGGCGGAAGTGACTGCTATGTCTAAAGGGAAGCCAAGATCCTTCCCGTTTACGGGGCCTATTTACCCCAGTCTGCAGCCTCGCAGCCTTGTGAGGGGGTGTGTCCTGAGGTGTATCTTTTCCGTCAGATCGGCCCTGAGGGAACCTGGTGTCTGGTCCCCCGGGGGTGGGGGGGGCTGACCTGCTCTCTTCAGCTCTCCGATTGGGGTTTGGCATCCCAAGAGGGGAGTGGCTCCGGTGTTCCTGGAAGGACTTTGAGGCCCCTGGCCATTGGGAGTGCGATGCGAGGCCTGGAAAGGAGGCTTTTGGTTTTCATGTGTGTTTTGGGGACCCCAGGGAAGACTGGGGTCCAGGGACTAAGTGATGCCGGAGAACGAGGCTCCCGGGAGCATGGCTGGCACCCTGTGCCAACCACCAGACCTTTGACCTTTGCTCACCCACAGGCCGAGAGGTTGGGAAAGGCCGTCTGGGAGGGAGAGGCATGGGGCCGGGAAGCCCCGCCATTGCGTTGGGAGGGAGGCTGGTCCTCCTGGCGCCCTTGCCCGGCTGGACCTCTGGGATGCACATGCTCTGTGCCGGGGTGGGGCCCTCTGCCATCTTGGCTGGTGCAGGGAGGCCCAAGAAGTGGCCACAGCCTTGTGCTGGCCCCACCCCCATGACTTCATAGGATGGAGGCCAGGTCCAGTGTCCAGCACTGGGCCCTGCCGCCGGGTGTGGCCAAGCCTCGGCAATAATACGAGGGGGACGGTGATCCCCACGTGAAGTTACTGACCAGCGCTCGGGGCCCATCAGAGAGGCTCCGCCCCCGGCCCTTCCCTCCTCGTGGGGTGATTCTGCATCCCACCAGCCTCAACAGAGAAAGCTCTTGTTGTTCCTGTAATTAAAGCAATTAAGATTAAGGAGAAAGCCAGGCTTTAAATCTGCAACTGGACTTGGACTTAGGAGGTGGCTGGGCTTAGGGTCCCAAAGGGAGCAGGCTGGCATGTCCTGGCTGAGCCACGCGGGGACCTGCCGGAGGGCGGGCCGGCCCTGGGCGGGGTGGTGGGCTCACGCCTCTCTCTCCCGCAGACATCAATGGGGATCACAGCAGGAAAGTTGGTGCTGGTGCTTCTTGCCTTCTTGGCCTTCGCCTCGTGCTGCTATGCTGCTTACCGCCCCAGCGAGACTCTGTGCGGCGGGGAGCTGGTGGACACCCTCCAGTTTGTCTGTGGGGACCGCGGCTTCTACTTCAGTGAGTAGCTCCCTGGGGCCAGGGGAGGGGTACACACAGCAGGTCCTTCGTAGATGCTGGGGTCCTTTTCACGGTCCTCAGTCGCCTCTGCGGCCTCCCTGGCTCAGGGGGCTGGGCCCAGGCTTCCAGCCACATGACTCGCAGTCAAGGGAGAATGGACAGGTGTGTCCACAAGGGGCCAGGCCTGAAGCCGCAAGCGCGAATGGGGTGCGGAGGGGGCTGAAGGCCCACCACGGTGCGGGGGCGCAGACAGCCCTTCCCCTCCTGCTTCTCCCTGACCTGCCCACGGGCAGAGCTGTGGGCACCGGCTTCCTGCACCTTTTGTCCACGTCTTGGCAATGGGCACGTATCTGTGGACTGTTAGATTTGAGATGGAATCAAATGAGTTGAATGCCATTAAGAATAAAAGTCACTGGGGGTGTGTGTGCGTGCTGGGGGACGCCTGGCTCCATCCACGAGGGGGCCTGCTGCCCTGATGGGAGGCAGGGGGCTCAGGTCTTGGGCGGGACCCACACTTGAGGGCGGCTCATGGTGCAGGCGCCTGCCTGCTGGCCTGAGCGTTTTGGCTGGTTCTCATGGTTTTGGACCGGGGACGCCTGGCTGGGCACTTGGACCCCTCTGCCCCCCTCTGCCCTGCTGCCCCGTGCAGCAGGGCGTGTCCTCTCCTTCAGCGTGGGCTCTTGCCCTCATCCCCCATAGTCTGGGCCTCCGGTTCTTTACTGTCAGGAGAGTTGGGAGAGTGTCCACCTGGTTACCAGGAGAAATGGGGGAGCAGGGGCAGCCTGGCCCTCAGGGTGGGGCGCGTGCGCTCCCTGGGCTCAGCCAGACGCCTCTCTGGGCCACGGGGTTGAGGGGACATTGCTGGGGCAGCCGGACGAGGGCTGTGAGGCTCGCACCCGGCCCACCACCCCCACGAGGCATCTTCCTCCACAGCCTTTACTTACCCACCCTCTGAAATGGGCCGGAAACGCCCGTCTTGGCATGCCAGCGCTTCGCTCTGAAAAGCACACCCGCTTCTCCGGCTTCTGAAGCCCCTGCCTGCCCTGGCTTCTCCCGTGGCCTCGCTCTCTGCCACCCTTGGGGGCAGGAAGTGGCACCGCAGCGCCTAGTGCTGGCTGGCCCTGGCACCAGGCTTGCCTCCCTGATGGGCGGGCTGGGCTGAGCCCCCAGCCCTTTTGACCCTGCAGCCGGACCCCTTACTGGGGGCTCCCTTCCCGCCCCCCCCTCCACGGACGGCGGAAGGAAGGCGGGGACTTCACGTGGCCGAGTCTGGAGCCTGCGGTGGGGGGAGGGGAGGGCGGGAAGAAAGGAGGGCGTGGTCTGTGCAGCTCCTCACTCCTCTCCTCCCGTCTTCTCCTTCTTCCTCCCATTCCTGCCGGTCTCAGCGGTGGCGTCTCTAGGGCCACAGGCACCTGGGCTCCTGGTTGGTGCAGGGGGGGCACCTGGATCCCAGCCGGCCTTTGGGCCGGGACCCCGGGGTCCTGGGAGGCGGGGCCGGGGCCCACCTGACATTCGAGGAGGAGGCACAGGGCGCCAGGGGCTGGCTCTGGTCACTCACGCTCACTGTCCCTTCTGTCCTTTCTGGGCCCACCTCTCGCTTCCTTCCTCCACTCCAGGCTGCGGCTGGCTGTCCTTGCAGGGCCACCAGGTGTCCCGTCCTGAGGGTGGGGGCGGGGGCTGGCCAGAGGACCCCTGCCTCTGCCAGGTGCGGGCACTGACCTGTCCTGCCCTTCCTCCCTGGGGGACCGCCAGGCCGACCATCCAGCCGCATAAACCGACGCAGCCGTGGCATCGTGGAAGAGTGTTGCTTCCGAAGCTGCGACCTGGCCCTGCTGGAGACTTACTGTGCCACCCCCGCCAAGTCCGAGAGGGATGTGTCTGCCTCTACGACCGTGCTTCCGGTAAGATGGCCCCCCAGCTCCGGCCCAGCCCCTGCGAGGGGAACCCTCCCCTCTCTCCCCCTGCAGCCCCGCAGGGCTGTCACCTCAGAGCCACGGGGCCAGGGCACAGCCAGCTGCTTAGCTGAGAGGGCAGCCGGGGAGTTCTTTACACCTGCCCTCCCCACTGGGGCGCTGGCCAGCAGCGCGGGTGGGCACTGGCCTATCACACCTGCCGTCGCACCCTGGGCACCTGGGGCAGCTTAGGCGTTGCCCCCCGTGTCCCCCGGGCCCTGGGCAGCCCCTGACTCGCTCTTCCTCTCCCAGGACGACGTCACCGCATACCCCGTGGGCAAGTTCTTCCAATATGACATCTGGAAGCAGTCCACCCAGCGCCTGCGCAGGGGCCTGCCCGCCTTCCTGCGAGCACGCCGGGGTCGCACGCTCGCCAAGGAGCTGGAGGCGCTCAGAGAGGCCAAGAGTCACCGTCCGCTGATCGCCCTGCCCACCCAGGACCCTGCCACCCACGGGGGCGCCTCTTCCGAGGCATCCAGCGATTAGAAGTGAGCCAAAGTGTCGTAATTCTGCCAAGTGGCACCATCTACCTCGCGCCGTCCTCCTGACCGGGACCGCCCCACTAGGTCTCTCTCTGAAATCCCTGTACCGTCCTGTCTGCGGGCTCCCCTGCCCCGGCCTCTGTGCCCCAACCTCCCCACGTCAGGCGAATCCCCCTCGGCCCCCTCCATCTGGCCGAGGGGATCAGAACAACATCTCTAAAAATGTACAAAACCAATTGGCTTTAAATATCCCCCCAAATTATCACCCCCCAAATTACCCCCAAATTATACAACCAAAATTGCAATCATGAACCCCTCAATCAGCCCCCTTGAAACGAATTGGCTTTTTAGCAACACCAGAAAAGCAAACTAGCTTTCCAAAAACTTCTTAAAAAAAAAAAAAATCAATTGGCTGAAAAAAATACTAAAAATAAATTGGCTTAAAAACAATTGGCAAAATAAAAGAATTCGGCCCCCCCCCCTTCCTTCTCGTTCCTTTTGGATCTGGACTTAAATTGGCTTTGATCTAATCATCTAAGAGAAAGGAAGGGGCCAAATTTGCAGGTAGGCTTGTCCCTGCCGGCCAGCCATCTCCCCGCCACTGTCGCCAGGCCCTCCCCGGGCACTGGCAGTGTGACAGCAAAGACCCAAACCTGCTCCTCCTCCAAGTTTCCATCACTGGGACCCCAGAGCAGTGAGGGGACGCTGTGAGACCAGAGGAGGGGAGCACGGAGCAGAAACCCCGAATCGCCCAGATAAAGTTGAATTGGCAAAACACCCCCACACTCCAAAATCTGACATCACAATCCTTACCTTGGAAAGCACATGCAACCCTGCACGCACACACACACACACACATCCATGCACGCACGCGCACACACACACACATCCATGCACACACACACCCACATCCATGCACGCACACACACACAGCCTCACATGCATCCATGCACGCACACACACACACACACACACATCCATGCACGCACGCACACGCACACACACACACACACACACACTCTCTCTCTAGGGACACCCGTGCCCAGCCTTGTGCAGCTGAGACCGAATTCCATCCCAAATTATTCTCTAAGCTGCCCCGCGATGCGGTTTTCCTGCTCCGTGCTCCCCTCTGGTCCCCTGGGATACACCATGGTGGGAAGGTGTGTCTCGGGCTCAGGCAGGTGGTTCCATCTTTCCGAGAAGAGGATGATCCCCACCTCTTCTCGGCACCTGTCCTGACCCCACAGCCCACAGAATGTAAGTCCTGGGTGCCCCCAGACCCCAGGGGCATCCACGCACCGACCATCGTGCAGAGCGAGGAACGGTTTGGCCAGGCGGGAGATGGCTGCAGCCAAGCGAGACGAGCCCAACCACGTAGCCTGACCCCCTGGGTGTGCTCCTTCAAGATCTGGGGAGCCCTCTCCCCCGAGCACACCTAGGGATCATCTTTGCCAGCCTCCTGGGGAAGCCTCTCAGAAATGAGGGCCCCCCTGGAGGCTGGCAAAGGTGACGGGGAGTGTGGGAAGTTTGGAGGATGGCGGGGTGGGTGGGGGGCAGTGGGGGCTGGGTGGGGGGACATTCCGAGGCAGGAAGTGGTCCAGCAAGATTTCGGAGAGAAACGTTCGGGGGGAAGGAACAGCGAGGCACTTGCAGAATTACAGACGGAAATCAGAACCCAAATTGACGCCAATTGATCTATCTCCCCTCTTTAATTACTCCTGGGGCATCTTTCCTTTTTTTTTTTTATCCCTCCTTAGCTTTTTACGCGCTCTTTTATCAGTTTGCTCCCTACCCCACGTAACAGGGGGGCAGTGACCAAGGACGAGGGACACAGACTCACCACCGTCACCCGCGGCCCCGCCGCCATCCTGCCCTCCGCCATTTATCGCCCTGTTTTTAATTTTTTTTTTTTTATCTGTCCCTGTCGCTTGGGTTGAGTGGAGAGTGGAGCCTCTGTGGGGGTGTCGGCCACTGTGCCCCCCAGAGAAGTCAGGGGAATGGAGACGGCCGCTGCCCGGCCTGGCCCCCGGGGGACGGTGGCTGGTCCCCGGGGGGTCCTGAGGGGCGGAGGAGGGGGCGGGGAGGCGTCTCTCCAGGTGTCAAGAAGGTGCTCGGTGGCCACCAAGGTGGGGCCCCTGGCCAGCCAGGCTGGCCAGGGGGGAAGGGGCTACAGATGTGTGAGCGAAGGGCTCCAGCGGGCGGGAGCAGGTGGCCGCCTTCTGCACACTTGGGGAGGCTCCCCCCGTACCCCTCGGGAACAGCTTGCCCGCCTCCTCAGCGCCCCGTCTTGCCCCCAGGAAGCTCAGAGCTCCGCGGGGCTTCCTGGCATCCAGGCGGGGTGAGGTCGGGTGGTAGGAGAGGCCGGGAGAACCGGGCCCTGCAGAGCAGAAGAGCTGCGTAATTTTCTGACCGCTGGGTCGCTTGGGCCCCGAGGCCCTCGGGTCTGGTGACACGACGCGGCCACCACTCTCGGCACCTCGGGCTGTGGCAGGGACCCGGGCGGCTGGGGGCTTACCTCACCCCCGCCTCTGCCCCCAGCGCAGTCCCCCTGCACGGCAGCCCGACTAGTGAGCTAGAGGCCTGACACCTCGGGTCCCCGGTGACGGGGCTAACACAACCCAGGGGGCGGTTGTGCCAGTCCACCCCAGACACAGCGGGCAGCTCTCCGTGGGTCAGCTCCATCCCGACCCGGGGCCCCTTCCGACCTCCGCGCCCAGCTCGTGGCCCTCCATCCTGTCTCTTCCCCGAGTCCCCCCAGCTGTCTTCAGCGGGACCCCCTCTCGGGTCTCTGAGTCATCACGCGAGGACCCCCACGCGCAGAACACCAAGAGTCATCGTGTCCGCCACCCCATCCACCGCGCGGCTGTGTTCTCCTCCTCTTGCCCGTAACGTGCTGTTTCTGGCAGAATCCACAGCCTGGGTTTTGTCTTTAACCTTTATCGCTCGCAATCCCAATAAAGCATTTAAAATTATTTTTTCTGAGTCCTCTGCTCTTTTGCTGGTTGGGGGAGGGGGAGGAGTCTGAGTCCTGGGGAGGGGGTGGAGTAGGTGGGAAGAGGGGGCAGGGAGACCCTGGGGGGCACCTCCTCTGGGCCCTCACGGTGACGGGGTGTGGGGAGAACCGCCAGACGGCTTGCTGCCCTCAGCAGCGGGGGGGGGGTGTACGGGGCCATCTCAAGGCCCAGCTCCTCAGAGTTCAGAGGTGGGCAAGGTCCTGGGGGCTTTTGCAGGAGCCCACTGACAAGGAGCAAAGAGGCTTCGCTGTTGGCCAACCCCAGGGAACTCTCCCAACCTTGGGGCACAGGGCTTGGGGGGTCGGCCAGGCTCTGAAAGCTTCTGGACACTGTTGCCGTTGCCAGAGACGGAGACTCAGGGCTACTTACACCTGGGGACTCTCACCACCTGCGTGCCCACCTGCACGAGCAGACAGGAGCCCCTGCCCCCAAGACTGAGAAGCCTTCCCCCGCTTAGCCCTGCACCAGCGCCCAGACCCCTGTGACTTCTAAGTACCCACGCTCCTTGGAAGATAGTGAGGCTGGCCTAGAAATGCTTGACAGCTGGCCACCCTCCCCCGCTTATGTACCCCAGGGCCCTTGGTCAGCAGGTCTGCCGGTGGGCAGAGGGCAGTGGCTGTGCCTGATTCCGGGCAGCCTCCGGTGGGCAACCAGGGCTCTCCGCCCCATCTGGGTTGGGGAGGCCTTGCGCGTGAACCCACTCGCTCCTTCTCTGATACTTACGCTTGGCCTGGTGCTGAGCTCTGGCCTCGGGGGGTCTCAAGGGGTGTCCCCAGGGGTGGCCACGCTGCCCATGCCCACTGAGGCAGTGTGGTCGGGGGGAGCTGCCTAGAGGAGGTGGGATCAAGAATGATGGGAGACACTGTGCTGGATGGGGGAGCATTGTGAACTGGGGTTGGGGTGTGGACCCAGCTCAGGACCCTCTCCCCAGCGCTGCCTGCCCCCGAGACAAGCTCAGAGTTTGTCTCCCACCAGCCCTGTGCGTGCAGCCCAGCGCGGTGCCCCTCCCGGGACCCTCGGGTTGCTGAGTCCAGGGGCTCCCTTCCCCCCAGCTCCGGGCAGCCCAGCCTGCTCACCCATTGCAGTCGAGTCACCCCCGCCTCTGCCCACACCCCGCTTCCCCCAAGACCCCTGTGGCCTCCCTCCGGTGGGCAGTCCTGGGCACAGCCAGCCCTGCTCCGGCGGCCCTCCTGAGTAGCCCCAGCCTCAGCCCACTGCCCTCGCCACCCCCACCCCGCTTGGCTGGGTCCAGCCAGGTCCCAGGTGCCCTGGTGTACCCAGTCTCCCCTTCCTGCCCCTCTGCCTTCTCTGCAAACTCTCAGGGCACCCTTAGGGCTCCATTCATCCATTCATGCCCATGCGCAGTGCCCCAGGCTCAGTGTCATGGAAGGAGAAGCTGGGGTGATTTTCAGGAGGAGAGAGTGACTCAGGAGGTGTGGGCCTGGAGGAGGCGAGGGTGGGGTCCCCCGGGGGAAGGGTGAAGAACTGGGGCATCTTGGGCTGGGAGTGGGGCTGCCGCAAGGGGAGGGGGCCCACGTGGGGAATGAGATCAGAGACCACCATCGTTCACTCAAGGAATATTTAGGGACTTCTGTCGGGGTGGGCTGGTGGGTTGAATAGTGTCCTTCCCAGAAAGACATGTCCATTTCTAAGCACCAGTGCACCCTGGTTTGGGCAAAGGGTCCTCGATGTGATGAAGTGAAGGGTCTGGAGAGGAGACTATCCTGGATTTAGGGAGGGCCCAGACCCAGGGACAGGATGGGGGAAGGATGCAGAGGAGGGGCCGTGTGAGGACGGGACAGAGACTGGGGGGTCGCGGCCACAAGCCAGGAGCCCCAGAAGCTGGACGAGGCAGGAAGCAGGAAGGACCCTCGCCTGGAGCCTCTGTAAGGAGCCTGGCCCTGGACACCTTGATTTTAGCCCAGTGAAACTGACTGCAGGCCTCTGGCCTCCGGGACTGGACGAGAATGCATTTCTGTAGCTTTAGGCCATCCAGTTAGTATCATCGAGGAAACGAGTTACGTGTGGGCACACTTCCAGAGACTGAGGGCTCTGCAGAGACAGAGTGGGGGGGGGTCCCACATCTCCCGCCAGTGGGGCCCTGCGCGTCTCCACTCCTGCCCACCACTCGCAGGCCAGGTGGTCTTCTGAAACATAGACCACGTCCCGCCCCTGGTCTTGGCTTCCCTGCAGACAAGCGGATTCCTCGTGATGGCTTGGGCCGGGGCTGGCTGATCACCCGTGGTGTCCCTGCCTGAGGGCCTGGGCACCAGCTGCCTCTGCCCAGATTGGGACTGCTGTCCCTGCGGGCGTCCGGCTCCCCAAGCACCATCTCAGGAGCGCGCCCTGTGCGCCTGTTCCCTGACCACCTGCTGAGTGAAGAGGACACGGGGAGGGCCCTGGGCTTGAGCGTGAGCCCCGGGCGGGACTGCATTTGCTAAGTTGGAGGCCCTGGGAGAGCTTCCTGGCTGCTCACCCCACTGTGTCTCCACTGGCATCTTCTCCTGAGCTGCAAAGTGGCACCTGCCGGGGCCTATGCAGCCACCTCAGTACACTGCAAACCTCCGGCCCAGCATGCTCACGGCTGCCACCCTCACCTGCTCCAGGGTCCTTGCCCTTCCCCCTAGGCCCTCGGCTACACCAGCCACTGGACACAGCTGCTTCCAGCCTTGGTCTCTGCTCCAGCCGCTCTCCATGTGCACCTAGAGGCCCCTGGCCTGCTCTCCCCATAGCATCCTCCACGGCTCCCATGGGCCACTGGGCAAAGTGGAGTGTAAGCCTCAGGCCAGGCCTTCCTGGGGTCTTAAGCACCCAGCGCACTCTGGCTCCTTGGGGGTCACATCTTGGTCCCCACGCCCCCCTGTCCTGCTCCCGGGGCTCCTCCTCTACCTGCCCCCGCTCTGCCCCTCACCCCTCCAGCTTCACACAGCCTGGCTGCTCTGCCTCCTGGGCCCTCTAACACCATGCACCCTTTCCAGTGTTCTGTGCTGGCTTACCACTCCCCCCACCCTTGGGTCTCTGGGGCCCGGAGCCGCCCCTCCGTGTAGACAGGGGCCTGGTGTTCAGCCCCCTCCCTCTGTCCCCAGGCCTGCCACTCCACAGGTGCGTCGTCCCACTCACCCTCAGGTCCTCCCGAGCTCTCCAGAGCTCTCGGGGGAGCCCCCAGGGCAGAGCCAGCCAGGAAGAAGGCCCTGGAGGCTGGGGGCAGGGACCCCATCACACCAACCCTTGGGGAACCCCTTGCCTCCCAGCCCGTCTGCTCCCCTCCTTCAGGGGAAGAGCCCTGCCTTCCCACGTGACCTTATCCCTAGTAACCGGAGTCCACCTGCCTGGCAGGTCCTGGCTTCTGGGGTCCTCGCGTCTCCCGTGGCCGGGGCCTGGTGCCCAGTGGGCACTCCTGTGCAGGTGTGGCCACCCCAGGAGGCCTGGCCCTACCTGCCCAGCCCCCTCTGGCCTCATTAGGGCAGCTCCAGCCTCTCCCTCCCCAGCCCAGCCAGCCCCGGCCTCCGCGGCCAGAAACCGCAGAGAAAATGCCTGTTTGTGCCAGTTATGCCGAAAGGAAAACAGTTTGTGGTTTGTGACCCAAATTTTTTGCCTTTTTTTTTTTTTTTTTTTTCAGAACATAACAAAGCTCAAGACAACTCCCCCCACCCCCACCCCCCAGGCAGACAGAAATGATCTGTTTACACTGGCCCTCGCCCCGGGCCGGGCCCTCCACGCTAGGCGGACTTGCAGAAGGGGTGCGGAGCCTGGCCAAGGGGGGCGCCTCCAGGCTGGGGTGCTGGTGGCTGGGGGCATGCTGGGGGCTGAGGGCGCACCTCCGTCTAGTTGAAGAGGGATCCCACAGGGCCCGCACAGAGGACCGGGCGGGCTGACGGGGTCCCCGGAAGCCCCCAGCTGAATCTGCCATCAGCCCCAGGCCCCAGCCCTTCTCACAGACCCACGGGGTGACCGGGTTCAGCCCATGACCCGCCTGCCCGCCCCACATGGCACCCCCTTCTCCCCGCTGCTCCTTGTCCTAACCCCCCGGGGGTGTGTCCCCTCGTCCAGCTCGGCGTGGAGCCCACGGTGAGGGGCACGTCCTCTGTCCTGGGGGTGGGCACCTGGCGGAGAGGCCCCTGTCCACGGAGCTGCAGGTGTAGACCTTGGGGTTCCCAGCCCAGACCAGGGAACAGCGAGTCAGGGCTCCTCCCAAGACCCAGCAGGGCCAGGCACGTGGGGGCCAGGCAGGACGCAGGGCGCACTGGCCAGGGGGAGGAAGTGGACCCCTCTCCACTCTGACCACTATGCTCCGCTCCCCCCGGGGGACCCGTCCCTGCATGCAGCCTCTCCCTTGGCCCCTCCTTGGCCCGCATGGCATCTCCCATCCTTCGGTTACCCCTCGCCCTGTGCTGGGGCCGGGGAGCCAGAGCCTGAGAAGAAGGAATTCCTGGGCTGAGGGCTCGGGTGTCCTGAGGGCAGATCCACAAGCACCAGCGGGGCTGAGGCAACGGCCCCTGGAAGCCCCTGTGCCTGAGGAGGCCCACCCAGAGAGGGGGGCTTTGCTGCTGATGCTGAGGCTGGAAGGGCATTCAGGCAGAGGGAACAGCCTGGGTGGCTTTGGAGCGACCTGAGGTCTCAGGGGCAGAGCTGCTAAGGTGCAGTTCTGGAGACCAGGAGGAGCTTGAGGGTGGGGGTGGGGACGGGGATGGAGGAGACAGAGCTCCAGGGAGGCATAGCACGGGGAAGAGCTGGCAGTGGCGGCCCCGTGCCCCTGCGCCAGGCGGGTCCGGGCCCCCAACTCCTGGCACGTGGTGGAGGGGGGAGGGCCACCGGCCCTCAGCCCTGGGGACAGCCAGGTCTGCTGCTGCCATGCCGGCAGCCCGCGCCCCTCGTCCAGCCCAGCATCATTTGGGGAAGGCCTGGCCCTGCACCTCTGCTACCCCCTCCCTCCCTGTCATCCCTGGCCTCCCCCGATCAGGACCAGATGTGCCGCTGAGCAGGAATTCTAGCTATTTGGTTAACCAGTCACTCCAGGGAGTTTCTGATAAGGCGATTTGGTTCTCAGCGGAGCCTGGGAGGGGGAGGAGTGAGAACAAGCGGCTCCCGCCCCCACCCTCCTTGAGCCCCGGGGCCTGGGATGCCCACCGGCCAGGGTCTCGCCCAGCCAGGCCGCTCTGAGGAAGAAAGCCTTTCCAGTCCTCTTGTGGCGCCGGGCTGTGCCAGCAGGTGGGCGCTAAGGCTGCAGGGGTGTCCGCCCCCAGGGGCCTGGGTGCAGAGCTTCAATGGGAGGGGAAGGAGCCCACATAGGGCGAGGGGTGTGCTCCCCGCTGAGACGCCTACAGCACCCCTGTGAGCACGCCGCCTCCCAGCAGCTGGTCCTCCCCTCTCTCATCTTTTATCCACTGACGTTGGTGCCATGTTCTGAGCCGGGCCCTGGAGCCATGGAGATAGATGAGGCTCCATTCCCGCCCTCGAGACGATCGTAGTGAATGAGGAAGCTGGTTCATCAGCTCACGGGTAACAGGGAGAGCAGGCCTGCAGCGGGACCTGGGCCAGGGGAGTTACCCCGGGGACGCTTCGCACCCGGGACCCTGGCCCTCTCCTCCAGGCTGCCTCCTCCCAACAGCCACTGAGCACCCACCCCTGCTCAGGTGGTGGATCTGAGCTCCAGCCCTGCTTGGAGCTTGACGACCCCAAAAGTCGTCACTCAGACTGCCACTTGCCCCTTGGGTCCCGGGACAGCATCTTATCTTGTTCCGCTCTGTTCTTATGGTGGCCTCCTGGGGCCATCTTGACCCTTTCTCTGGTCTTCCAGCCCTTAAGCACTTAGCTTATATCTCCGTGGACCCCAATACCTCGCCCAGTATCTGGTGCAGAGTAGAGACTCAGTGTGGGCGCCCTGAATGAACAGATGGGTGAGTGGGTGTGTGGGTAGGTGTCTGTGTGTGTGTACGTATGTGCGTATGAATGCACGTCTTTGTGGGTAGGCGGGTGGGTGGGTGTATAGACAGATGGATGAGCAGATATATATAGGGATGGATATATGCAGGAGACGTGGGCTCAGTCCCTGGGTTAGGAAGATCCCCTGGAGAAGGAAATGGCAACTTCAGTGTTCTTGCCTGGGAAGTCCCATGGACAGAGGAGCCTGGTGGGCTACAATCTGTGGGGTCACAGGGTCAGATACAACTGAGCAACCAAACAAACCGAATGGCAACAAAGGGGCTTCATGCCGACAGCTGTCTGCAGTGATACCCTTGCGGCAGCACCCGAGGGGGACGAGGGAGCAAAGCAGAGCCCGAAATTCACTGGACGTCTGTCCCTGTGGACACGCTACATGCTGATTCACAGATAAATTCATCTGCTTTTCGAGTCGGGAACACGGTAGGGACTGAAAGATATTTGTTGATTACATGGAATTTGAAGATCTTGTTTAAGTGAACAGGGGCCTCCCTGGGGGCTCAGACGGTAAAGAATCTGCCTGCGATGCAGGAGGCCCGGGTTTGATCCCTGGGTCAGGAAGAGCCCCTGGAGAAGGGAATGGCAAACCCACTCCAGTATTCTTGCCTAGAGAAGTCCATGGGCAGAGGAGCTCAGGCAGCTACAGTCCAAGGGATCGCAGAAGAGTCAGACACGGCAGAGCAACCAACGCACAACCAGGGAGCACGCATCTGGAAATTGTCGTAAGGACCTAGGAAATCTGAACTCATCAGTAAACAGGCGGCCAACTAAAAGCTATAAAATCCTATCCTAGGAAAAGGCACAGGGCCCAGAGAGTTTTATGGGCAAGTTTTTTTTTCTTCAGTGTTCAAGATCAGCCCTCTACTGTATAAGACGTTTCAAGCACGGAAGATGAACACCATTGGGATTCATTTTCTGTGTTCACATAACCCTGATACTCAATCAGGAGAGCACACAGAAAAAGGAAAAACCACAGACCGAGTTCACATGTGAAGATAGACACAAAAATTGTAAATAAAGGAGTGAGCAAATTAAATCCAGCAGTGTATTGAATTAGAGTAATAATACACCCTGGCCAAGTAGAGTTTACTTCCAGGAATGCAAGGATGACTCAACATTAGGAAATCCATTAATATCATTGTGTTAATAGGCCATATGATGGAAAAGAGAGGGAAAGCCATACAGTAATATATTAATAGATAAGCGCCCAAACATGTTCCATAACATTTAAAATGCACTCCCCATTATGAAACCTGTTTACTAGGGAAGGCATAGACAGGAATTTCCTTAACACCAGAGAAGAAGCTCGTGTCCTCCGCCTGCTGCCTCTTCCCACCCTGCTAGCCCATCACCCTCTGAAATCAGCACCACCACCATCCATGCAGCCACATTCAATGTTTTTAATAAGATGTGGCCTGTCGGGAGCTTTCGCTGCCACTGCCCTCTACTCTCCCCGCCCTGTCCTGAAACCCCTCTCGGTTACACTTCTTGTGTGAAGCAGTCAGTCTCTAACAAACCAGCCCCTTGCAGATAACAGTCAGAAACCTTGGACAACAAGCAATCAAACAAGTGGAAAACTACCCAGGGGCTCCAGAGAGTTAGCAAAAAGCAGGTCGTTTTGGAAGGGCAGTCATAGCTCAGGCATCCTGAACCCCAATCTTTCTGGCTTGAGGAACCATGAGAAGGGGTCTTGGGCCATCAAGGTTGCTGAAAGCGAGGCAGGAATCTCAGAAAGAGCCACAGAAGTGGACGTTACAGACTTTATGTATAAACTCTGCTCACGTTCCTGGCCCAAGGCGTCTCTGCAACACCACAATCACCAAGTGTGAGACACAAGTCAAGATGACATGACAGGCCTGGGGGTTGAGGAACAGGTGTTTCCTCTCAAGGGGAAAGACATTAACCGAGGCCAGCTCTGAGGTCACTCAGACACTGGACTGATCAGATACAGACTTTAAAAGAGCTAGGATAACGATGCCTGTGGAGATAAAGGAAAACACAGGGGCATGAATGAAAAGATGGGAAATTTCAGCACATAGAAAATGCTAGAAACATCTAAGTGGACCGGGAGGGCAGAAAAATACAGTATCTGAGATAAAAAAAAAAATCACTGGAAGATATTAGTGGCAGAATGGAGATGACGAGAGAGTCTGTGAACTTGAAGACAGGCCGGGAGACGTTATCCAAGGTGAAGCAGAAGCAAAAAAAGAAAATTTGTTTTTTAAAGAACAGAAACTCAAGATCAAATTAATGGCATTAAAAAGCCTAACACACAGGTGATTAAAGTCCTAGTAGGGGAGGCAATGGAGGGCAGAAACGGAGAAGGTGATGGCACCCCACTCCAGTGCTCTTGCCTGGAAAATCCCATGGACGGAGGAGCCCGGTGGGCTGCAGTCCAAGGGGTCGCTAAGAGTTGGACACGACTGAGCGACTTCACTTTCACTTTCCTCTTTCACGCGTTGGAGAAGGAAATGGCAACCCACTCCAGTGCTCTTGCCTGGAGAATCCCAGGGACGGGGGAGCCTGGTGGGCTGCCGTCTATGGGGTCGCACAGAGTCGGACACGACTGAAGCGACTTAGCAGCAGCAGCAGGGGAGGAGCAAGAGAACGAGGGAGAAAAATATTGGAGAAACAATGGCCAAAATCTGCCAAGAAGTCCGGCAAAACCCAGAGAGGATCAATTTGAAGCAAACTGCGCCTGTGTTCATCAAAGTGAAACTGCTGAAAATGAAAATTCAAAAAGAGAGGTTTGAAGGGAGGATGCATCACATTACCAGGAACAGTGTGCTAAAGGTGGCAGACTTCTCAAGAGAAAAGCGGAGGCCAGGTGAGAGGATGAGACGCTGAGAGAGGCTGAGGTCACTCAAGCTGGCCTCGGGCAGCCCCTCTGTGCTCGGTGCCCCTCCAGGCATCTCCCACGTGCAGGGCCCGGGAGTTGGCAGCGGTGCAGGGAAGAGGGGAGGAGGCGTGCGTCCCTTCCTTGGGTCACGGGACACGTGGTGTCCTTCCCAGGCCTGGAAGGAGGCGTGACAAGGAAAAGCAGGGATGCCCGCACCTGTGGCAGGTGTGGGCCAAGTCGGGGCCAAGTCTGTTCTCTCAACTGGACCAGGCCCTCCCGTGCAGGTGGGGTCTCTCAGGCCAAGGATGTCTGAGAGATGCCTTGAGCGCAGTGAAAAGGGCTAGGCACCCCATCCTGTGGGCGATGGGGACCTTGCCGGTGAGAACCACTTTGGGGGGCAACTGAAGAAAAGCGGCTGCTTTGGGTCTGGAGCCTCTGGAGCATGCACCTCCCGGCCCAGTCTGGCCTGGGGCTCCCGGGAAAGGAAGCCTGAGGGGCCTCAGGCCCCCTAATCCTGATCATTCCCGCCCACCATGAGCTTTGTGGAAGCCTCTCCCAGCACCCCGGGATTTCAGGCCTGATTCCCTGTGACACTCAGGGAAGGTCATTCCTGAGGGTGTCCCAGACGAGGGAGGTGGGGCCAGCCGTCCACCACGGGCCGCAGTCTCCCTGCATGCTCCGCTTGCAATTGGCACAGAGGCCGGCTCTCCTCCCAGCGCTTCACCAGGGAGTCAGAAGAATTCCCAGAACCAAAGGACTGCAGCCGCTGCCAGGCTGGCAGGCAAGGCTGATGCGGAAGCAATAGCCGTGGAGGAGCTCAGGGTGGACAAAGGGGAGGTATGAGGGGTGCGGGGGACTCTGTCCTGAGAAGTTCACACCTGACTTGGGGGTAGCCAGAAACACACAGAGGAGAAGGATGGGCCATGGGAGCTCCAGGAATTGCACTCCTCCAGGTGAAGCTGGTCAAGGAGGGCTCCCTGGAAGAGGAGAGGCTCATAGAAGGCCTTGAAGGCCGAGGAGAATTGAATCAGGAGGGCGGACAGGCGGGGACGGTGGGGTGGGTGCAGAGAGAAGAGGGAGGGGGCTGCAGATGCTCTCCCGCCAGATATCTTTATAGGAGGGGAGCTTGCCTGGGACAGGGGCCGAGGGGCGGCGGTTCAGGGGGGAGACTGGAGCGAGGGTCTCCCAGCCTGCTGGCCTCTGCTCTAAGAGGCAGCCGCAGAGCAGGCGCCTAGGCCGGCGGCCAGCTGCACTTGAGAACGCACTTGACAAAGTAGTAAACTTTATTAATCCCACGAAGCTGGACTCTGGAGTGTGTCTTGATACTCTGCGAACACAGCGGCGGGGCTCGAGGCAGCAGCCGGCACCCTCCGGAGACGCCCTTGCTGGGCGGCCTGAGTTCCAGGCTCAGGGGCCACCAGCCCGCATGTGCTGGCTGCAGTCTCCAAGGAGAAGGACCGTCCTGTCGCCTCGAGGGAAACAGCCTGTGGGGTCCGCTGCCGGCCATCCCCTTTGAACTTCCGAGCAGAATCTGGGGCACGTGCACGGCGTTCCAGTCCCGAAAGAGCCCGAAGAGCCAGGCGGCGGCATTCCCGGGCCTGAGTTTTCGCTCTCAACCCTGGAGAGCATGACCTTGGCTGCTCCCGCCTAACCTGGGGACCGGCACGTCCCAGTGGCCACGCACAGGGAAGTGTCCTCTGAGAGCCAGACAGCCCGGTGGCGTTCTCCCCCCAATCAACTTTGCTTTGGAGCAATTTTAGATTTACAGACGAAACTGCATGTGTGGTGGAGAGTTTCCCGAATCCACCCACGTTTATGTGGAATGAAGGGCGGCGAAGGTCCCAACCCAGCTCCTGGCGTCACCGGGTGTCACCGAGGTTTCTGCTCCGTCCCCCTTCTGCTTGTTCATCATTTCTTTCATCTCCCGGGTGGAGGGGTTTTCAAAAAAACAGTGCCCGGAGAGGCTGCTGATGGGGCTTCAGACCCCACAGTGCAGCTCACTTTTGAGAACCCACCCCTTGTCGAGTCTGGGCGTGGCATCAGAAAGGAAGCCCAAGCACACCTGAGAAGTCCGCCGAGTGACCCTCCCTCTCCCCAGAGACCGCGTCTCCACGGGCAATGGGACGATGCTGAGTGATAGCTCTTACCTTCCCCAGCCACAGAGCTTTCCCAAGCCTGAAGCCATGCCACTCTTCCCACTAAACATGCTTTGTGTAGAAAAGCTTACTGACTTTTTTGTTTAAAAAGATACCTTATGTTAATATGGAGTATCTTGTGACTTTTAATTCACTTAGAGTATTTTTGAAGATATTTTTGATGTGGACCATTCTTTTAAGTCTTTATTGAATTTGCTACAATGCTGCTTCTGTTTCATTCTTTCTTTTTTTTGTTTTTGGCTGCAAGGCATGCAGGATCTTAGTTCCCCGACCAGGAATCGAACCCACATCACTTGCATTGGAAGGTGAAGTCTTAGCCACTGGACCACCAGAGAAATGCTTAGAATATTTTGTTTTTTAATTTTTAAAAATTCAACTATTTGAGAACATTTCCATGCTTTAGTGTTAACGTCTAATCCGGAAAATCTCAGGAGATGCCACTCTCTATCAACTAACAGTCTTTGGGATCCTCTATAATGTTCAAGAATGTCAAGGGGTACTGAGGCAAGAATAATGGGAAATGGAGGTCACAGGGCAGGGCTGGGGAGCAGCTCCGCGTTCACATCCGCTGTGTCTCATTTTTTCTGCGCGTTAAGACAGAGAGCAGAGGCGCGAGGGACCCACACAGGTGGGCTGTGTAGACGGTTTGTGCTCCATGGGCAGCAGCACCAAAGATCAGCCCCTGACAGCCCTCAGACAAGATTATGAGAAAACTTCACAGAGTGCTCAAAGTCCCCTCTACCCCCCTGCCCACCACACACAACACGCCCCCACCATTCACACCTTGCTCTCGGGGGAGAACTGGTCAACATCAGGGAACTCATATTGAGACATTATTATAGGTAATGACGTTCACACTTCCCACCAGGGCTGCACTTGGAGTTGAGCATTCTTGGGCTTGGATAGACATATAAAGGTGGGTACTCACGGTGACAGCATCATGGGGTCCCGAGAAACAGTCTCACTCCCCTGAAAATCCTCCAGCTCTGCCTGCCCATCCCCCACCCGCCCTAAACCCCCGCAGCCGCTGAGCCTTTCACTGTCTCCCTTGTCCCGCCTTTTCCAGAATGTCACGCGGTCGGGCTCAGACGGCGCGTAGCCTTCTCAGACCAGCTTCTTCCCCGCAGTCGTGTACATTCCCATTTCCTCCATGTCTTTCGTGGCCTGATAGCTCATTTCTCCATATCACTGAATAATAACAGTCCATTGTCCCGAAGGACCAGTTTATTCATCTACTTGCCCGTGAGAGGGCATCTTCGCTGCTTCTGCATCTGGATGATTCTGTGCCTGTGAGAGGGCATCTTGGCTGCTCCTGTATCTGGATGATTCTGTGTAAAGCTGCTTTATGTCAATCTCTGTGTGCAGCTTTTCTTGTAAATGTAGCTTTTCTCTTTAATCCACTTTCATTTCAAATGGCTTGTGAGTTTCCTCGAGAGTTTTGAAGGTAATTCCTCTTTGGCCCCTTGCCGGGAGGACTTGGTAGGGCGCACTCTGTTGCTGTAACTTTCCAGTGTTCTCTGTGGTCTGAGGCTCTCTGTGTGAACACCCGGGTCTATCCCAGGTCCTATCTGTCCCCGCCAGGCGACAGCTCCATCCCGGTGTCAGTGGCACTCCATCCTAAATCTGGTTTCCCTGTGACATGTTCTCACGTCTTGCCGGCTAAACCCTGCTCTGCCCTGCTATTGAGAGCATGCCCATAAAACTCGCCTCTCACCTAAGTGTCCATCGACAGAGGAACGGATGGAAGAGGTGTGGTACATACATACAACGGAATATTACTCAGCTGTGAAAAAGAATGAAAGGATGCCATTGGCAGCAACATGGATGGACCTAGAGCGCATCATACTGAGTGAAGTCAGACAGAGAAAGACAAATATCATAAGATATCACTTCTATGCAGACTGTAAAAAGAAATGATACAAATGAACTTATTTACAAAACAGAAACAGACTCTCAGATTTAGAGAATGAATTTACGGTCATCAGCGGTTGGGGCTGGGGGAGGCAGCCTTCGGGAACTGGGGGTTGGCATGTGCTCACTGCTGCTGCTACTTAGGGTCTCAGTCGTGTCCGACTCTGTGACCCTGTGGACCCTAGCCCACCAGGCTCCTCTGTCCATGGAATTCTCCAGCCAAGAAAACTAGAGAGATTTGCCATGCCCTCCTGCAGGGGATCTTCCCAACCCAGGGATCAAACCTGGTTCTCTGTGGTCTGAGGCAGATTCTTTACCACTGAGCCACCAAGGAAGCCCCTCTGTACACACTACTATATGTAAACACCCAACAAGGACCTACTGCATACACAAGGAACTCTGCTCAGTATCACGGAACAACCTAAATGGGGAAAGAATTTGAAAAAGAATAAGATACGTGTATCTGTATAACAGAGTCGCACACCTGAAAGTGTCTGCGCTGGAAGTCAACCACACTCAGATATCAAATCAAGTTTCATTTTATTTTTTAAAGTCGCCTCTTATTCTGCTCACAGCGGGCATGGACAGGGAGGACATCGTGAACCCTGATCCGCCAGGAAATGCAGGGAGTCTGCTCCGCAGTTCCTGGGCTCCTGGCTGCCCCAGGAGCTCGCTCTGTCTGGGGAGAAGTCTGCTGGACGAGACGCTGGCTCTCACGCCCCGGCAGGCCGGGCCCGTACCTTCAGGCACTGAGCCTTGAGGCCGAATCTCTCATCCGGGTAAGCTTTCTTGCTGTGGCTCTTTGGGGGGAGCGTAGCAGACGCTGGTGGGTGCCTGGCCGCTCACACTCAGGACCTGTCCCCGCGAGTGGCCGGCTCAGAACCTCCTCATCTGCCCCGAGCGCCTGCTGCATGCCGAACAGCATGTCCCAGCCATGCTGTCCCCACCACCCCCAGCCCACATCTCCACGGGGCTTTGCGAGGGGCTCCCTGCAGAGCCCAGCCTACTCTGGGCCTCTCTAGGCAAGCTTCTCTTTAAGTGCTCTGCTGACAGGGAGCTCACTCCTGCCCCAGGCTGACAGGGGTCCACTAGCCCCTGACCCTGGATCTCCTCCTGGGACCTCCTCGCCTCCCCTTCAAATCGGGTGGGGGCCTCTCTCACGGCGGTGCCTTGCAGGGCGGCACACATTTCCGCTCGGATCATCCCCACTTTCAACTGAACTCCACAGACAGGCCCCAGGAGGACCCCAGGGCTGGGAGGGGGCACCCTTCTTCGTGGCCCAGAATCTAATCCAGCCATGGGGCAGCAGGCACGAAGGGGGTGCAGGTGACCCCTGCTGGCTTGCAAGATGCCCGCCAGCATCCCTGCCCCCTCACCCCCACGGAGCCCCGCTTACACTCACGTATCCTCCAGGGGGTCAGACAGCCCACATGGAGTAACTGAGCCCCACTGTGGTGGGGGGCCATGTGCAGGAGCCCCACTCCTTGGACACCCCATCTCCTTGGCCCAGGGGTCAGAGGCCGGGGTCTCCCTTGAGGGTTTCCTTCAGGAGGCAGGCAGCGCACCCAGCCGGGCTTCTGGCTCCAGCCAGCCCATGCCCTGGGGACCCCAGCCCAGCCCTCACATTTGGGGAAAACCAGCCGCTTCCTGTTTGTGTACACAGTCCGCTTGCTTCCCGCGAGCAGTGGAGGGTCGGCGCGCCAGGGAGCTGGGCGTCCCAGTCCTCACGGGCCCGCTGCTCCGAGGAGAAACTTAATCACTTTGTTTTCTTGGTTTAGGTTTTGCTTTTTAATAATAAAAAAAAAATGACCCTGCTCGGCTCTGGCCCCAGGCCCTGTGACGTTCCCTGCACAACAGGCGACACTTTTAAATGCTTGGCCTGCAGGCAGCTCAGGGCCAGGGCTCTGAGGGCGAGCGGTGGAGCCCAGGACTGGATCCGTGCTGGGAAGGCTGGGGGGCAAGGCTGGGGGGGCCAACCTCCCCATCCCGCCGCCTGGTCAGGAGGGCCCCGCAAGGCTCGGACCCTCCCCAGGCTTTGGCCCTCAAATGGCAGGTGGGCTGGGCAGGGAGAGGCCTGGGGACCTGCCTACCAAGATGCCACGGGATGGGTGCTGGACACAGGGGCCTCCCCAGGACCCTCTCAGCCCCCCTAACAGAGCTCACAGCACGCCCTGTTCCCAGCATTGAGCTCACCCCAAGGAGGAGAGAGCTGAATCGTCTCTGGACAGGGGCAGACAGGGGAAGCAACCTCGGTAGCTGACCGGGGGCACAGTTGGCTTGGGCTGGGGAGTGAGAGCTGGTCTGCCAGGAGGAAGGGCCACGGAGGGAGATGGGGCTGTGGGGGAAAGCGGGGGAGAGCGGAGGTGTTTGAGATGCTTCTTCGGGAGGAAGGAAGGAAGGAAGGAGTCGCAGGCGCAGAGCCCTGGCTGTGTGGCAAGGTGACTCCAGTCATCAGGAGAGCCGGCTGCAGTGCCCACCACTCGCCTCACCCACTCTGCCTCACCTGGTGAGGACCCCACATAGGACTCCTTCCCTCCCGAAGCTGGACATTCGCTCAGTGGTGAGACCAGAAGGGCCCCGCATGCACGCAGCTTGCAGTGTGACGGGGTGGTGGAGAGGCAATCCTGAGAGACAGGAGAGCAGGTGACAGGGGCCCGGCCGCTGACCGGAGCCAGCAAGGAGATGCAGAGTTGCCCCGGGCAACCAGGACCTGTC
Source organism: Bubalus kerabau (assembly GCF_029407905.1). NCBI lineage: Eukaryota > Metazoa > Chordata > Mammalia > Artiodactyla > Bovidae > Bubalus > Bubalus kerabau. Next base: position 1,683,054 of record NC_073628.1, on the reverse strand, counting down.
AGGGCAGAGGGGAGGGCAGGGGCCGAGCCCTGCCATGGGGCATGGAGAGTGAAGGGGTTCCAGGAGCGTTGAGGTGGGCAGGCCCTCTCCATGAGTGTGGTGGTCTTCATCTCAGGAGCAGAGCACGGGTGCAGGAGGGGGGCCTGGAGCGTTTGAGAAATGTCAGAACAAGTGGGTCTGCATCTTCTGAAGGGTTGGGTCTGCACATGTGGGTGAGGGTGAGGGGGTTAAAGAGAGCATTCTGAGTACCCAACCCACAGGCAACTTCCAGAGGTTTAAGAAGCTGCAGCAGGGGCGGAGGCGTGCGGCCACAGCAGGTAGCTGGAGAGAACAGAAATGGGAGGTCACGGCCGAGAGGCTGGGCATGAAGCATCCATGCGCCGGCCTGTGCATCTACCCCTATCCACCCCCCATCCACCCACCCATCCACCCATCCCTCCATCCATCCACCCCCATCCATCCATCCATCCGTTCATCCATCCACCCATCCCCATCCATCCATCCATCCACCCATCCATCCACCCACCCACCCATCCATCTATCCATCCACCCACCTCCCACACCCCCATCCATCCATCCGTCCATTCATCCATCCACCCATCTATCCATCCATCCATCCACCCATCCATCCATCCATCTACCCATCCACCCATCCATCCACCCATCCATCCATCCATCCATCCATCCATCCATTCATCCATCTATCCATCCACCCACCTCCCACCCCATCCATCCATCCGTCCATTCATCCATCCACACATCCATCCACCCACCCATCCACCCACCCATCTATCCATCCATCCACCCATCTATCCACCCATCCATCCATCCATCCGTCCATCCATCCATCCACCCGTCCATCCATCCATCCACCCATCCATCCACCCACTCACCCATCCATCTATCCATCCATCCATTCATCCATTCATCCATATATCCATCCATCCGTCCATCCATCCATCCATTCATCCATCTATCCATCCACCCACCTCCCACCCCCATCCATCCATCCGTCCATTCATCCATCCACACATCCATCCACCCACCCATCCACCCACCCATCTAATCCATCCATCCACCCATCTATCCACCCATCCATCCACCCATCCATCCATCCATCCGTCCATCCATCCATCCACCCGTCCATTCATCCATCCACCCATCCATCCACCCACCCATCCATCCATCCATCCACCCACCCCCCCATCCATCTAGCCATCCATCTGTCCATTCATCCATCCATCCATCCATCCACCCACCCATCTATCCATCTGTCCATCCATCCATCCACCCATCCATCCATCCACCCATCCATCCACCCACTCACCCATCCATCTATCCATCCATCCATCCATCCATTCATCCATCTATCCATCCATCCATCCATCCATCCATTCATCCATCTATCCATCCACCCACCTCCCACCCCCATCCATCCATCCGTCCATTCATCCATCCACCCATCCATCCACCCACCCATCCATCCATCCATCCACCCACCCCCATCCATCTAGCCATCCATCTGTCCATTCATCCACCCATCTATCCACCCATCCATCCATCCATCCGTCCATCCATCCATCCACCCGTCCATCCATCCATCCACCCACCCCTCCATCCATCCATTCATCCATTCATCCATCCACCCATCCATCCACCCACCCATCCATCCATCCATCCACCTGTCCATCTACCCACCCACCCATCCATCTATCCATCCATCCACCCATCCACCCATCCATTCACCCATCTATCCATCCACCCATCCATCCACCCACCCCTATCCATCTATCCATCCATCTGTCCATCTGTCCATCCACCCATCTATCCATCCATCCATCCGTCTATCTATCTGTCCATTCACCACCAAATGCCCAATGGGCCTCTGGGATAAGACTGAGCAGTGCCACGAGCTTTAGGTGCAAAGCCCCGAGTGGGAGCAATGTGGTTCCTCAGGGGGCTGGTGGTAAAGGAGAGGGTCATGAGGCCACCTGGGTAGGGAGTGGGGCTTGGAGAACTGGCCTGGAAAGCTCTGAGAAGGATGTGGCTTCTTCTCGAGGCAGGGGCTAGCGGAGGGTCTGATCTCAGTGTCAGAGGATGCTGAGTCAACAGCCCGAAGGGGCCGGGGCCAAAGCCAGGTGCGGGGGGGCGTGGCAAAGGAGGCCGAGGCGATCAGTCTCAAAGGGCTGGAGCTGGGGCTGAGGGCCTTTGCCGGGGGCTGCAGGTGCCCAGGAAGGATGCTTCCCAGGTACTTCTGGAGCCCCTGGAGGGATACGATTGCCCTGACGGAGTGAAGGAGGGGCCACAACGCAGCAGGATCTGAGAGGCCCAGGCGCGGTGCGGGGCCGGACCCGGGACCAGACTCGGGACGTTGCTGAAAGAGGCCTGGAGGTAGATAGTGCTGATGGGTGGGCCCTGGGCAGGTAGCCTGGGGAAGGGGCTGCTTCCTGCCTGCTGTTTTAGCCCCATCCCACCCACCCGGGCATGGCACCCCCTTCGGGCCAGCCAGGAGGTGTTTGCAGGAACTCTTAGTGTCTCCCCCCTTGATGGCCCCACGTCCTGGCCGCCACACCAGTGAGGGCTGGCCCCAGCCCCAGACTCCTGGCCGGCAGGGCTGGCCCATGCCCTGCCCAGAGCAGAAGCGGGTGGAGAGCGGGTGCGGAGAGAGGGGATCTGAGGAGGCAGCCCTTGGGCTGGGCCTCGGGAGTGAGGCCCCAAGGTGCGCTTTGGCCCCCGGGGTAAATCGGCTCAGCTATTTTCTGCATTAAGAAATGGGCTGGGGTGGGGGCGGTGGGGCAGGCGGGAAGGGCTCTGTGTTTCCACTGCAGGCACAGAGCGATTCGGTCATTCGTTTTCATTCCAGTATCTGGAAAACAGCTGATTCTGGAAACCTAAGACTTCCCTGGGCAAGGAGTGACGAGGAGGAGGGCGCCCCACAGGCCGGGGTGTGAGCTCAGGCCCAGGGAGGCCTGATCCCTGCTTGGAGGGGGGCTGCGGCTGGGCCTGGAGGGGAGAGCCCCACACCCACCGAGCCCGTCCCACCCACGAAGCCCAGCCAGGTTTCTATAGCACCGGTGAGCCTGACATCGGGGCTCTGGAAACTTGGTGGGTTAATCTGGGCGCTAATCCTAGCAACAGGCTGGGCCTGCAGCCGCTTGTCTCCTGGGGCTGCTGAGCCAGGCCTGAGACCCTCCTGCAAGGGGCCTGGTCACACCGAGCCCAGCTCTCTGGGTCTCAGCACTGGGTGGAGCCACCCCAGGACCAAGGCCTGCCTGGGCACCCTTCCTGGGCCCCCTCTGGGCTGCCGAGGGTCCCCGAGGATGCCCTTACTTCAAGGTTGCCAGGGTCAGAGGAGATTAGCAGGTGCTAGACGCCGTGCAGCTCCCTGCGGCGAGCAGGAGGAACCCAGGGGCTGCTGGGCAGGCTCTGGGACCCTGGCCCTGGGTCTGCCCGGTCACCAAAGACTCAAGGAGGGACAGCTCTGGAAGCCTTGACCAGGGAGCCTACTGCACGTGTGTGTGTGTGCGCTGTGTGTGTTGTGTGTGTGTGTTTGTGTGTGTGCATGTGTGTGTGTTATGTGTTGTGTGTGTTGTGTGTGTTTGTGTGTGTGTGTGTTGTGTGTGTGTGGTGTGTGTGTGTTTTGTGCATGCGCGTGTGTTGTATGTGTTGTGTGGTGTGTATGTGTGTACGTATTGTGTGTGTGTTGTGTGCGGTGTGTGTGTTGTGTGTGGTGTGTGTGTGGTGTGTGTGTGGTGTGCGTATTGTGTGCGTGTTGTGTGTTGTGTGTATGGTGTGTGTGTGTGCGTGTGTGTGTTGTGTGCACACCAGTGTGGGAGGGGCTGCTCCTCTGTATCTCTGCCAGTCTGCCTCGCTGTCCGGTGGTACATGTCTATCCACCATCCATCCCTCCATCAATCCATCCATCCATCATCCATCATCCATCCCTCCATCCACATCCATCCATCCATCCATCATCCATCATCCATCCCTCCATCCATCATCCATCCCTCCATCCATCATCCATCCCTCCATCCACATCCATCCATCCATCCATCATCCACCATCCATCCATCATCCATCCATCATCCATCAGCCATCCCTCCATCCACCCTCCCTCCATCATCCATTATCCATCATCCACCATCCATCCACCATCCATCCATCATCCTCCATCCATCCCTCCATCCACCATCCGTCCACCATCCATCCCTCCATCCATCATCCATCCATCCATCCACCATCCATCCCTCCATCATCCATCATCCACCATCCATCCACCATCCATCCACCATCCACCATCCACCATCCACCATCCATCCATCATCCACCATCCATCCATCATCCACCATCCATCCATCATCCATCCCTCCATCCACCATCCGTCCACCATCCATCCCTCCATCCATCATCCATCCATCCATCCACCATCCATCCCTCCATCATCCATCATCCACCATCCATCAACCATCCATCCACCATCCATCCACCATCCACCATCCATCCACCATCCATCCACCATCCACCATCCACCATCCATCCATCATCCACCATCCATCCCTCCCTCCACCCTCCATCCACCATCCACCACCCGTCCTCTCACTCACTGATTTGATAACAGCCCAGAAGTGTCGTCCGTACCCGTGGGCTGGCTGCGTCACCCAGGCAGCAGCTGAAAGGGGCTGAAAGGATTGCCCCTCTGTGGCCCCCACCTTGGGGCTGGAGTCTTGGACTCCTCACTCTGCCCTCCTGGACCCTTCCAGACCAACCGGCCTGGTTCACAGATGGACCTCACTCTGCCTGAGGCTTGGCCTCTGCCTGGATGGGGGATGAGGTCCTGAGTCCTGGATCCCACGGGGCAGGGCCCTCTTTCCTGGGGGTTGCGGGCACAGGCTCCCAGCAACACGGAGGTGGGGCGGGCCCGGCAGCCTCGGTGCAGGTCCGGGAGATTCGCAGCTGAGTGATGGATCCTAGGAGCCGCTGTCGGACGCCATGGATGAGGGGCTGACGTGGTTTTCCCCTCCCCACCTTCCATCCTCTCCTGGCCTCTGGGTCAGGCCTGAACTCTACCCCACGGCCAGTTTCTTCTCCTGCCAGCTGGTGGTCTCTGGGAGGGAGGCAGAGTCCAGGCTGGCCTTGGCAGAGGAGAGGCGGGGAACCGGGGGAGGGCCAGCAATAGGAAGGGGATGGAGGAGAGAAAAGGGGGCTGTTGGGCCTTCAGATGAGTGACCTGAAGGAAACGGACATGGAGAAGGGACCAAGGAGAGCTCCAGGCAGTGTGGGGGAGCCCCAAGTCCTCCCCAGGCCCTGCCGAGAGGCTGGTCTCTCCCGAAGCCTGCGGGCAGCCAGGGCAGCTGGAGCCAGGCCAGGAGCCATACCCAGAGGAGCAGCACCTTTTCCACTGCCGGGCCCTTTTTCTGCTTTCCAGCCCCCCACCCCCAGCTCCCTGGCGTCCAGCGCCGAGAGCCCCGGCACCCTGTCAGAGGTGGAGGCGGCCTGGGTGGAGCAGGGCGGCGGAGGGCAAGGATCAGGCCAGGCCCATTGTTTAGAAACGAAGGAACTGACTTCAGCCCCGGGAGCAGGGCCTCCCACCCCACCCGGGCTTCCTGCTCCCCAGGCGGCCAGAGTGGACTTTGTCCACCTTATTTGGGGATTGAGAAGCTGCACGGCGTGCGCGTCCCTGCAGTCCACAGCCTCAGGGTGGAGGGTACCTCTCCAGTCACTCTCTGACTCAGACTTACAGCCTTTTGAGCAGAGAAAGTGCTAATCAAGTATCCATTTGATCCTCCATTCAGCTGTCCATCTACCCTTCCAGGTATCCACCAATCTCTCATCCACCCACCTAGCCATTCACATGTCCACAGCTGTCCCCCCTTCTACACTCACCCATCCAACCATGCGTCCACCCCTCCATTCACCATCCACCATCCATCCATTCACCCATCCACCCATCCATCCATACATCCATTCATCCCTCTGTCCATCCACCAGCCACTATTGATCCACCATCCAGCCATCCATCTAGCCATCTACCCACTCCTCTACTATATCCTTATCCATTCTCCCATCCATCCATCCATCCATCCACCGCCCATCCATCCAATTTGTAACCTAACAATTTTGTAGCATCTTGGTTTGATCATTGGAAGCTCATTGCCAAGAAAACATTTTGAATAAATTCCCCGGCCAAGAAGCAAAATGCTGCCTCACTATGTCCCTTTCATCTGTGGCTTGTAGAATTTGAACTATTGTGAGTCATGTCTGGGACCAGGGCTAGGACACAGGGCTGTGCCGTCAAGACTTTCCATTTTCCATGATGCAGATGACAGAAACGTACGTGGGCGCCAATGGGGCCCAGACCCCGGTGGGGCAGGGTCTTGCCTAGTTCTGCATGACTTCGAACAGGCACCTCATTCCTCTGGTCTTGGCTGATTCTTTGTTACACAGAGTTGCCAAGACTTCTGTGAGGGTCAGTGGGGAGCAAGAATCTTCCTGATTGAGCAATTTCAGTGTCCCCAGCAGAGGCTGGAACGATGAAACCAAGGCTGTCCACGGAGATGGCTGACACGGGGGCCCTGTTTCTGGGATTCCAGGCTCTAGCAGACAGTGCCCCAGCCCCTGGGCCTATCAGATGCATTAAGGGGAGAAACAAGCTTTGGATGGTAGGTAAGGGGCCGTAAGTCCACTTTAAGTCTGGTTTCCCAGCACAAGTGCTCATGGGCCCTGTCTTAACTCTCAAGAATCCTGGTTGTTTAATTATATTGTCATTAACTGGGCATATGACCACTTAATTACATGGTCCCAGTCCTGAGTGCTCACCTTATTTGAATAGGGTTTTGAAGGATGAATAGGAGTTCTCCATGTGGAGGCTGGAAGGACATTCGGCAAAAAGAACAGAGGTGCGAGGGAGGCCCTGCCTGGCGATTTGGGTTTGTAGAGAGCTTGATGTGGCTAAAGCTGGCATGCAGCTTATGTCCAGGCCGGAACTGGTTGTACTGGTGACGGGAGAGGGAGGGAGTGGTGAGCGGAGCCCAAGGGTCTCTCAGGTCAAAATGTTGAATGTGACTGGGAGCCCATGGGTGCCAGGGTGTGGGCCAAGATCGGGTTCCTGGAGGAGTGTGTGTGAGGGCTGGCCGGTCGGAGCAGCTGGCTCTGTTAGGTGGGGAGGGGTGAGGAGTGGACCCCCTGAAATGGCTGTCAGAGGGAAGCTTCCCAGAGGGCAGGCGGTGAACCCAGGACCTCCGCTCCGAGTTCCACACATCCCTTGCTGGACGTTTAGCCCTAGAAGGCTCCGCTCTGGTGTGCAGCGGATTTGGAAGTCTCCCCAAGTCTGCCAGCTGGGACACTCTCTGCACTCAGTCTGGCCCGAGCCCACCTCTCAGGCCCCAAACCCCAGAAGCCTCCCCTGACCCTCTGGCCCACCCTGCTATCTGCAGCCCCATCGCCCTGTCCCGTGCTCCTGCCCTCTTGGAGCAGAGCTCTGAAAGCCCCTGGTCGCTGGTCTCTGACCCCTGACTCTCAGGCCCCATTCAGTGACCACAGGCTGTTCAAGGGGACCCCTGACCTGTGGTCTGAGGCTCCCTGGCCCTCATCCTGGACTCAGGCCTCAGCAGAGCGCGTGGGGCTGGCAGACCCCACGGGAGCAGGTGGGGCCTTGTTGAGGTTCCGGGCTGGAGCCGGCTGGGAGATGGGCTGGTGGCGCCTGCCTCCCAGGCAGGGCGGGCTTCCTGTCTTCCACTTGCCCCGGGAAGTGACCCCTGCTGCCCCCAGCAGCCAGTGACGTCAGCGTCTGGGGTGACCAGGCCCGGGGCTGGTACCTGCCCACGCTTTGCCCTCTAAGGTGTCTGGACTGTGTCGTGTGGGAACCAGGGCCCCGGACTTGGGGAGCGCAGCCCTCACGCAGCTTCTGGCTGGTGCCCGCGGACCCGCTGCTCCATGCCAGGCCTGAGCTGTTGTCGGTCACGGGCACACGGAGCCCCGCACGCAGGAGGTGCCCACCAAACGTGTGTGTGAGTAAACGAACGCTGGCCCAGCTGAGCGCGTCCTCACTTACGGAGGAGTGGGGCCTTTCAGAGGCCCGAGGGCAGGCTGGGGCTGCAGTCTCTCTGCAGAGGGCAGGCTGGTGGCGGGCCAGGGTGCCAGAGCCCAAGGATTTAGCGCACAGACAGGGAGGGCCGGGATCTGCCCCACCCCCACCCCGGGAGCCTTGGGACAGCCTTCAGGGGTGGCTGGTGCTGTGGAACGTCTTGTGGCATGGCACTCTAACCAGGGTCCCCCATCACCCTTCCCACATCATCTATCATCCTCCCCCATCCCCTATCACCCTCCCCCTGACCCCCTCCCATGGCCCCCGTCACCCACCCTGGGCCCCCCATCACCCACCCTGGGCCCCCCATCACCCACACCCTGAGCCCCTCTGTCACCCTCCCCCAAGCCCCCATCACCCCCCTGGCCCCCGTGCTCCCACAGGGGCTGAGTGGCAGCAGACACACCAGCTGGCATGGTTCCCGAGTGGCCCCCTGGTCCTGGCCTCGGGCAGATGGTCGCGTGGGGCCAGGCCTGGCCTTCCCCTCGGGGCTGCGTGCGGAGCATGACCGGCAGGTGAGTGGGCAAAGGAGCGTGCCAGGGTGCACCCAGCTCAGCAGCCTGGCATCCAGAGACCACTCCCCGTGAGGGCTCCCTGTGCCAACTAGCAGGGCAGCCCGCAGAAGTTTATTACACTTTTGCGATGAAAACACAGGTTCAGGAACCATGACTGGAGGCCCGAGGCCCGGGGAGACCACAGGCCCCACCTCAAGGGGCCAGGGTCCTGATGCATCCAAGAGGGTAGATTCACGGGGAGACCCCGGGTACACAACGGCACCCTGGCCAGTTGGGGGTGGGTCTTTCAGGGTGTTTGGGACAGGCTCAGCCGAACTGCTTCCCAGAGTGCGGGGCTCAGGTCAAGAGCCAGGCTGGCCTGGCTCGCTGGGCGCTGACCCTGCCAGGACAAGATGAGGACAGGTGCAGACACAACGCTTTGCTGCCCTGGCTCAGGGGCTGGGGACCCCAGGCGTCAGGGGGCCTTGCTGGTTCAGGGCGAGAGGCAGGAGGCCCGGCTGCCATGGGACGTGGATGCCCGGCCTCGAGGGTCCACTTGGCCTGTGGGTCCATCCCCATGCCAGTGCCATCCGGCCAGGAGGCCCCGCTGGCCCGAGAGGAGGCTCCCTTGGCCCCTGCCTCAGAGACACTCAGCCCGGAGAGGAGGTGCAGAGTGGGCGAGGGCCTGAGGCACATGGGGTAGGCCAGAGAGACTGCGGCTGGGGGTCCAGAGGCTACCCCCCAACCTGGGGAGGGCGCTCCCTGGAGGCCCCACTGGTGGGGCGCCCGCTGTCACAGTGGGGAGCAGGATGCCTGAAGGAGGCAGCCGCGAGGATGGGCCAGCTCCCCCCAGCCCTCCCCAGCGCCCCCAGCCCCCAAGCCCCTCCAGCCTCCCCGTCCTCCCCAGCCCCGCTGCTGCACCAGGCAGTTGGGCCCTTGGGGGCTGGGCCCCCCCGGTTCCAGGCCCGCTGTCTCCTGTACTTGGTGCCTCGCCCCGATCCTCGGTGCCCTGTCCCCCCGTGTCCCCCTCATGCTCCCCTCCAACACAGCTGAGGGCCTCTTAACCCCCACCTGACAATAAGCATGGAATTCCCCATTTTGAGTCTATCAGGAGCTTTGAGGACCATCGCAGGGGCCTCTGTTTCCTTCCCGCCGACGGCCAGCTAGGAAGCCCCGGCAACCAGCCCAGCTGGCGTCAGGCAGATCCCACGTGGAGGAGAGACCCCTGGGCTCCGGCGGCACATCTGGGGCTCTGTGCCCTTGGTTTTGTGGGGTGTGCACCAGCCCTTCCTTGGGCAGAGTCTCTCTCGGCCCCTCGGACCTGCCTGCCCAAGAAGGCACTTGGATTCCAGAGATACTGACTGGTCCCTAGCCCTGAGCACCTGTTCCCTTGGTTGCCTTTTGCCCGTGTCCACCCTGATGCCTCCACCCAGGGACAGGCCCAGGGCAAGGCCCACCCTGCCCCTGGCACCTAACATCCTGCAGACTCCGAATAACTGCCCACCCCCACGCCCCAGCACAGCATGCCGTTGCGGCCAAGGCCTCTTTCAAGCATCTTGCGTGCTAACTCACGGCCTTCCTAACGCAGACCTTGCAAGGGGTGCTGGGGCGTCCTCACTTCACAGACAAGGAAACTGAGGTTGGGGGCCTGCTTCCTGACCCCCCGGCAGAGGCTGTGGGCAAGAATGGCGGGTGCGCGCGTCCCCCTGCGAGAGGCGCGTTGAAGCTGAGCCACGGGGGAGGGGGTGCTGCCTCTGGAAGGAATGGGGAAGGGTCTTCTGAGGCAGGCATGCCCTGTGTCTTGAGGACCCGGGGAGGGGCGCGTGTGGCCGGGGCCTTGGGTGAGTGGGTGCCAAGGGGACGCTCGGGGGAGGGTCTGACGCTGGTGCAGCTGGGGTCCTGAGTGCACGTGCCTGCCGTGTGGAGAGCTGACTTGGGGTGGGCGGGCATCCACGTGAGAGTTACAGCTAACTCTAGGAGCAAGAGGATCATCCCGACATCTGGGGAGCTTAGTCCGGGCAGAGGGGTGGGCCGTGAGCCCTGATACAGAGCTCGGCTTGGGCAGAGCCAGCGAGGGGCTGGCGTGGCTGGAGGGTGGCAGTGGGCGGGGCAGAGGTGAGGCTGGGCTGGGAGGGGGCCCTGGGCGGGGAAGGGGAGGACCCCGGGGCGCTCCCTGGAGATGCCCCCTTTGACCCACACACAAGGGCTCCGGTGAGTCCGTGTGTGATCCCACCGGGGTTTCCCGGGCACACGCCTCCTCTTCTCCTTGGAAACAGCTCTGCAAGGATCCAGATGTTCCGTGGGTCCCTCAGACCCGCCTGTACTACGTCTGGGCGCCCGGAGGCAGCAGGCAGGGCCATGGCTGGGATCCAGGGTTTGGAAGGTCCCCAGACTCTGTGGTCACTTTCTGGGCTACCGGGGTTGAACGGGAGGCTTGGGCTGTCTGGAGGGCTGGGCAGACCCAGCTGCGGGACCAAGAAGAGCAGGAAGCCACGGGGTCATGGAGAAGAAAGGGGTGTCTGGCGGGGGCGTGTGCCAAGGGTGCCGCTGGGCGGTGGCCCAGGGCCAGACCCGGGTGACGGCTCCGGCCTGCTGCCCCGCCTCGCCGCTTACGCTGGCTCACAGGGCCGGACTCCGCTTGGCTGGGCTACAGCGGGTGCAGCTGCCTGCCCTGTCCGGCCCAGCCCAGCGCATCTCGTCACCTGTACTGGGCAGTGGGCTGGTTTGTCTACAGCATCAAACGCAAACCAGCCCCGCCTTTCTGGAGCCGCGAGTCCTGTCCTGGTGCAGAGCGTCCTGGTGGGTGCCCGAGGGAGGCGGGATCAGTCACCTGTGTGGGGTTGGGGGGACGCAGGAGGGTGACATGAGGCTCCAGAGAGAGGACCCCTGGCTCTCGAAGCTGAGATGGGTGGGACCTGAGACGGGGCAGATGCCGCCCCTCGTCGAGGGAGGCCCCGCCCCGCCTCTGGCTGCTGTGATGGAGAACGCAGGGGGAGTGTCTCTGCGGAAAGCGGATGCCTCTGCTTGACTCCAGGGTCCAGGGGACGCCGAGTTCTCCGGGGGTCCCTGGGCCGGATGATCACATTTCCCTGCCTGGCCTGGAAGCCTTTGCTGCATGGCTCTTCACTTCACAGCTGGCCGGGCGGGCCTGCAGTGGGTGGGTGGGGTGACCAGCTGGAGGGCCGTGCCTGTCCACCTGAAGCTCCACCCGGGGTTCCTGCAGCAATAGGGCAAAGCCCAGGACCCCCGGACTGTGTGGGAGGGGTCCCAGCAGGCCTCGGGGTGCCCACCTGCCCCTCAGCCCTCCGGCATCCGCAGCGCTGGCTGGCTGCTTTGTGGAGGGGGTACTATTCCTGTCCTGGGGGCTCCCAGCTCAAGGAGAAGGGGCTGAGACCAGGGGAAGTGACGCACTGCTGTGTGGGGATGGGCAGGTGCTCAGGATGCTCAGGGCCCCGGGAACGCGAGCCTGGGGCGGTGCAGTGCCCTGGGGATGGGATGCAAGTGTTAACAGGAGCCGGGTACAAGGGCAGCCCTGCCTGCCTGCAGAGTCACCCCAGAGCCCCGGGGAGCTGGGGGTGAGGTTGGAGGGTGTGTCCAGCTCACTTCCTCAGAAAGATGGTGCCTCAGACCTGGAGGGGTGGTGGGGAGCCTGGTGGGGGTCAAGGGGTGGAAGGGCAGGGCCGGGCAGGCAGGAGGCTGAGGGGCTCCAGCTGGGGGGACCTGACAGACAGGCTGACTCTCTGAGCCTCCGTTTCCCGTCTATGCATCAGGCAGTCCCTCGTCTGTCTTCTCGGGGCTACTGTGAGCTGTGCGGACTCTCAGGTCCGGGGAGCCTTGGCTTCCCACGGAGGCAGCTGGGAGCGAGGGCGGGAGCCTCACCAGGGAAGGGCGTTTTGAAGGCTGGAACGGCACACACGCAGGCGCCAGGCTGTGGGCAGAGGCGTGGAGGGGCCAGTAGGTCAGGGCGGCTGAGAAGCCAGGGGCCGCAGCCCTGCCCTGAGGCCCAAGCAGACCTGCTGCGGGGGAGGGAAGCCCTCCACGGGACGGAGGAGCAGCTGGTGCCAGCTGTGGAGGGGGCCGCCCAGGCACCGAGGCCGAAGCTATGAGCTCTGACCCCCCTGCGCAGCAGCCTCTGGGGGCAAAAGTGTGGCCGTGCTGCCCTTGGTCTGCTGCACTGGGCTCAGGTGCCTGCGGGCAGACTCGGAACAGCACGCCTGCCCCCACTCCCGGGCCAGGACCCGCCCGTCAGAGCGCAGCCAGCCTCCGTCTGTCCCGGCCGGCCGGGCCCGGACGAATGTCAGGGTGCTGTGGACCCCCGGTGGCCCACTGGCCGGGCAGGCAGGACAACCTTCAGCGGGTGGCCTGTGAGGGCAGTGGGCACCCCGAGTTCCCCCCCCCAGGCACATTCCCGAGGCCGTGGGTCAGCGGCCCCCCGCAGTGGGGCCTTAATGAGGAAACAGAGTCTGGAGCCGTGTAACATGACAGCCCGTGAAGGGGCGGGCCGGGGCGGGGCGGCACGCGGCCCTGCCCTCGCCCCCCGCCGCCTGACCCCCGCTCACGGAGTGTGACCACCGTCTCCCCAGGCCAGGCTGAGGGCGACCGGCCTGGACTCAATTTATCCCGAGTGCGCGCGTGTGTTTTGTGCTTCGTCACTGAATCCCGTGCGTAGTGAATTAGTTTCCTGATGGAGTAAACATTTCGGAAGGCCAAGATCCTCTCCCTCCTGTCCCCGTGCCAGCGAAAGTCCCCGAGCCCCGCCCTCCCTCGCCCAGCGGGCTTGCTCCTCACCCAGGAGGCGTGAGCCCTCGTTCCGAGACCCTCCTGTCGGCCCCCAGAGTCCCCCGGGGGCCCCAAGCCTCCCTGCCAGTCCCGTTCCCTCTGGGGGAGCGTTGCCGGGCAGGGTCCGGTGGGGCCCCCAGGCGCCCCTCCTCCCGGGGCAGGAGTGGTCAGAGCTGCCTCTCAGGCCTGCAGAACAGTGGTGATCAGGGGCTTCCACTGAAGGAAGGTCCGAGTTTGAGCCTGTTTCTTAAAGCTGGTCTCCACAGCCTAGGAGCAGGAAGAGGCCCTGGGCTGGAGGCCATCTGACCAGGGCAGCTTCTCAAGGCCACAGCGGCCCATGGCAGGCTGGAGAAGGCTCAGCAGGAGCTGGGGTGTCCTCGGGGTGTGGTCCGCGGGCTCTAAGGCGGACGCTGTGGCCGGCCCCGGGTCCTCCCAGCTCCCCCCACCCAACACTGTGTCCAGGCTGCCAGAGTCCCGGGGACCTCTGAGAAGGGGTACCCCATGGTCTGACGGTAGAGTCTTCCTGGGGAAGGATTGCTAAGGCCCCAGGATGCCCACCCTGCCCTGGAGGGGCCCCAGGCCCCCGGCTCTGAGGACCGCTGTGGGACGCAGACCGGGCCCCATGTCACATGGCTGCACGCGCTGACCGGCAGCTCCTGGCATTCCTGTCTCCTGGGTTCTCCACAGGGCCTGAAGGCCTGGGGAAGGTGATGGGGAAACTGAGGCAGAGAGAGGCCACACCGCTGCTGGCAGGGACCGTGGGGGGCTGGACACAGCAAACTGACCTGCACACAGACCTGTTTCTACTTTGCAGCCTGGACTGCGAAAGGGCTGCCCCACAGCAGTGTGCGTGTGTGTGTGTGTGTGTGTGTGTGTGAAAGGGCTACCCCACAGCAGTGTGTGTGTGTGTGTGTGTGTGCGTGCATGCCTGTGTGTTTGTGCCCTTATGTGTGTTTTCACATGCGTGAATGTGAGTGTGTGTGTGAATGCGTGTGCACACGTGTGTTTGCGCATGCATGCATGGGAGTGTTTCCATGGTTCTAGGTGTGCATGCCTGCATGTTTGTGCCTGGGTTTGCACACATGTTCATCAATGTGTGCGCTTGTGTGTACACACGTGTATGCATGCTTGTGTGTACACGCGCGCGTGTGTGTGTGTGCACGTGTGTGTGCGTGTGTGTTTCTGTGCCCCCGGCCCAGATCTGTCTGCACTGCTGTTTTCTTACACGTGTTTGGCATACTTTGCTGCTGAGTTGGGGGGCAGCGGTTTGGGGGGAGGCTGGGTGGTGGGGGAGGGGCTGTTTATGCCAGTTGTCCACCCAGGCTACACATTCTTGTGGTTCTGTCTTTAACTTGGTAAAAATTTGGGAAATTTCTAAATAAAACAAAACAAAGGAAAAACATTTTCAAAAGGATTTCAAAATCGGTGCTGCCACTTCCCAGTAACCAGACCCGTGGGGCCTGGGAGACGACCCTGAGTGGGAAGCACGGAGAGGGAGAACTTTCTAGCAGTCGAAGAGCCAGGCGTGTCGTGAAGGGATGAGTGCCCCGTCAGGGGAAGTATACAAGCCGTCCTGAGATCCCCACCTTCCCTGCGACAGGAGTCCAGAGTGTCAGGCTTAGGGGGAGGGGTCTGAAACCCTCCTGTATGGCTGCAGGGCAGGGGGTCTTGGACCCCAGCTCTCTGAGGCCAGGGGGGGCCCTGCAGGGGCTTGGATGTCACTCAGGGCAGCTGAGAGACACTTGCAGACAGGAGAGAGGCGGGCTGCTGGTGGATGGACATGCTCTCAGCGAGGGTGGTGGCCGGTTTTGGGGAGTCTTTGCTGACTGGGGAGGTGCAGGGGGCTGCTAAGCCGAGTCATGGGGTGTGGACGGGGGCCCACAAACCTGTGAGCAAACCTGTGGCGGGATGACAGCCCCCGCCTCCCTCGTGGTGGGCAGCAGCCAGGGGCTAAGGTTGCTGGAGAGGGGCTGGTGTGGGCAGCCATGCCCCTCCCCTGGCAGGGGCTCCACAAACCTGCGAGCAGGCTGCAAGCCCTCAGCAGGTGGGGGGTGCCAGAGGGCGGGGCCCTGTCAATGGTGGATAGGGGGCCCCAGGGCTGACAGTGAGGATCAGTCTGGCTGGCGAGCGAAGGCAGAGTTCGGGGGTACATGGGGAACCTGGGGACAGCGGGAAGGCAGGACCTCGCGAGGTCCAGGGTGGTCTGGGGGGCTTAGTGACTGTCGTCGAGCCCAGACAAGGGGCTCCCACAGGACTGGGATGCTTGGGCTTCTGGAGGAACAGGAAGGTTGAGGGGCACTGGGCCTCCCAGGGTGACGTGGCACCCACTCTGGGGCACAGTGGAATGAAACCCCTCGGGCCTCTGCTCAGCCTCGTGCTCCGGTCAGGCCCCCCCAGGCCCAGGTGGGACTGGTGCTGTGGTCCCCTGTTTGCGGGGTCGGCGTCCACAATCAGGGCCACGTGTACCTGCGAGGGGCTGACCCCCGCCTTCTGCACCCAGGGCCTTGTCCTTGGTGACCCCACCTCCCTGAGTCAGCCCTGCTGTCCCCGGGGACTCAGGGGAGCCCACGGCGACGATTCAGGGCTCTCTGGGATCTGGGCTTTCATTTCCCAACCAGGCATCCTGCTTTGTTTACCAGCGAGTTTTAGCTTGTGATGGCTCCCAGTTTCCTTCCGGGCTGGATGGGCATGTAGTGAGGAGGTGGCAGCCCCAAGGCCACTGGGCAGGGCTGACCTGTCCCCTCCGTGTCTCTCAACTCAGGTCCAGGCTGGCAGCCTGGAGGCCAGTCTCCGAGGGACCTCAGGACGCCCCCTGGGCCGCGTGTCTGGGCTGAGAGCCACAAGGACTCCGTGGGCCTGCGGCCAGCCTCGGCGGCCTGCTCCCACTGTTCCGGACGTCCAGGGCCCGGCCAAGTCTGGCGGCTCCTCTCTGGGCACACGCCCTGCACATTCCTGTCTTTGCCCTTTGCCCAGGCAGTACCCCCTCCCCTCACCATCGCCTGCCTGCCCTCCTGCCCACCCCCACCTCCCGTGTTCAGCCTCGGGCCAGCCCCCAGGGCTCTGTCACTTTAAGAGGGCGATGCCCATGGCCGTGGTTGGCTGGGAGCGCCTAGGATGAGGTGCCACGTCTCACCCGGGGGTGGGACCACAGGGACCGCTCAGCGATCACTGATTTGTGGCCAGGCAGGCTCTGCCTTCTGGCTGAGAGGGCCACTGCTCTGTCTCTGGAGCCTTCTGTGGCTCCCCGACACCCTTGGTTCTACCCCAGGCCCCTGGCTGGAGCCCTGGGCACTCACTCTTCCTCCTGCACTCCAGGTGCCCCCGGTTCCCATCGCCTGGGCCTCTGCTTCTCTGCCGGGAGCAGCAGCTCCTCCTTCCTTCCTGCTGCAGGCCCCGCACGCCTTCCATACCCAGCTCAAATGTCAGCCCCTCGGTGCCGACCACGTCTCCCTCCTCTATGACCACATCTGACTAGCCGACCTGATTCAGCAGCCACTTCCCACGGCTCCCCCACCGTGGGGCCCCTTGCTGGCCAGAGCTGGAGGCGGGGCTGTCACAGGTAAGGGGACCCAGGCAGGGGCTGGTGACGGGGCCCGCTCCGGAGGGGCTGGGGCAACCGGCTGTGATCAAACACCCCTCACCACCAACTCAGGAGGGCATTGCCCTGGAAGCCTGGAAAGTCCAAACTTCGGGCAGGCAGGTGGCGGCTCATGGGGACGGGCTGGCAGCCACCCCCCTAGCGGAGCTACAAGCGGCCACTCAGAAGGGCAGGGCGTTGCCTCCCTGGGCAGCCAGGTGGGAGACTCCCTGGGGAGAGTCAGTGTCCCACACCTGCAGCCTGACCCGCCCCCCAGACTCACCAGGAGAGCCCATCTCTCTCGTCAGTGACGTTCTCGGGGCCTGCTCGGCGCTGGGCGTCTGCACTGAGGGTGTGCAGGGGCAGAGCAGGCCCGGCCCCGCCCCTGGGGGCGGGTGGTGAAGGCTGGATCTGGCCGGGAGGACCACAGGAGGTGCCTGGAGTGGGCAGGTCGAGGAGCACGCAAGGGCCAAGGAGCCCGTGGCAGGCAGGAAGCTGGGATGCGCCAGCCCCCAGGTGGGTGGGCATCTCAGGCGGGGCTGGACGTCTAGAAGGAGACAGTGAGTGGGGGCCGTCCAAGCCAGTCTTCCCACCTCTGGGAGCTCCCTGGGGGCTGCAGCCTCGCCACCCCAGCTGGCCATTCCTGGGGACCTGCGTGTGGCCCAGGCCCTGGGCCTTGCTCCTCCTACAAGCCTGGGAGCTCCAAGGGGCTCTGGCCTGGCTTTACCAGGGCCCCTCTGTCTGCTGCCCAGGGATGCACTTGAAGGGTGGGCCAGGGAGGTGCGGGGTGATGCCTTGGGAGGTGGGGGGCCGCAGGGATGGGGGGAAGCCTTGGGAGGTGGGGGGTGTCTGAGGCTGCACAGGTCTTGAAGGCAGAGCTGCAGGTTGGCTGGTGAACAGCACCCAGACCTGGGTTGGGGGTCTGGCCTGAACCAGCAGCCGGCTAGAAACGGGCCTGGGGGCCGCTGCAGAAGGGCAGAGGGAGTGGGAGCCAGGCGAGACCTGTGGGGCTGAGTGAGGCAGCGGCCGCTGGAGTCTGCACGCAGGCAGAGGTCAGAGTGTGGCCCCGGGTCGGGGGTCGTGAGCAGGTCTCTCCCCAGATCCCCACCCAGGAGGCTCCCGCCAAGCTGTGGCAACAAGGCCGGGGCCCAGAGTGGCTTGTGGCACCAGCTTCTGAGGTTCTAAAGATTGAGAAAGGGACTCCCTGGTGGCCCAGGGCTTAGAGCTCCGCGCTCTCACTGCTGAGGGCGCAGGTTCGGTCTTGGTTGAGGAATCAGCAGCCCACAAATGGGATGGCATGGCCCCCAGATAAAGTAAAATAACAGTTGAGATGAATGGACAGAGAACAACGTGTTGGTTTTAGGCTACATAGAAACAGCCTGACAGGCGCATACATTGCCACAGGGTCCCCGCAGTGAGTCTCACTAATGGCTGTCACTACACAGTTACAGTTTCTTTCCCCAAAGGAGGACCCCGGTCTTGCTCTCCATCCCCGCGTAAGGGCTGCGGGAGTCTGAGGCAGGGGCGCTGTGCCCCTGCCACTGCGCGGGAGTAGAGACCGGAGGGGCCAGTGTCCTCGGGGCAGGCCCCGGGCCTGGCTGGACCCTGGGCCCCTCAGCTGGGAAGCAGCAGGCAGAGACATCGGCAGAATGCGGCTATTTCCGATTTATAACCTAACAGCTCCGCGCGCTCTGGTGACTGAGCTGTTTTAGGCTGGCGTGGTGGCCACAGGGTCTTCTCAGCCACCCCGTGGGCCAGACAGGGCTCTATTTCCAAGTGGTTCCAAGTAGTGGCATCTGGGAAAGCCTGGGCATGTGGTGGGGGCCTCAGGGTTGTGATGGGGAGCCCAGGTGTGTAGTGGGGGGGCCTTGGGGTGTGATGGGGAGCCCAGGTGTGTAGTGGGGGGGCCTTGGGGTGTGATGGAGAGCCTGGGCATGTGGTGGGGGCCCTTGGGGGTTTGGTCAGGGACCTGGGTGTGTGGTGGGGGGCTCGGGGCTGGGGCTACTACCCGATTTCTGGAACCCGGTCCACGCCTGCCCCAGCGAGCCCCAGAGGCCTGAGGCCCTGCCTGCACACAGTCCCCCAGCACCCCGTGGGCCCAGTAGTCAGGATGCCTGCTGGGCTGTGAGGCCCAGTCTGGGGCACCCTGCCCATCAGCTGAGCAAAGGGCATTGCCTGCCCCACGGGGCAGAGAACCCAGTAAAGGCCCACAGGCAGCCGGGGTGCTGGTCCTGCCCTGGCTCTCGCCCCTTCCCCATGCTGGGTGCCCAGGGCCTGCTGTCAGTCTAGACCCTGGCTTGTCCGCGGCAGCCGTGGCTGTCCCCGTGCCCTCAGCCCCTTGGCCTCCAGCCAGCGGCTCCTTGGGTCCCTGGCCCTGGCTGTGGCTGGGGTATGGGCGTCTGCCGTCCTGGTGTGTGCCTGGGCAGACAGCTCTGGGGACACAGGTAGCAGGAAGCAGAGGTTGGCGGGGCGCCATCCTTTCTGGGAGAGGCAGTGTGAGGCCCCAGGTTCTCTGGCCCCCATGTGTCCAGCCTTACCTGTCCCGGAGCTGAGAAGCCCAGGCTGGGACACAAGGTGCTTGCTGGGCGGGCAGGCTGCTCCAGGGGCTGCAGCCCAGACCCCCGTCTCTTTGCAGATGGCCTTCGGGGAGGGTTCTGGGGATGCTGCCCCTAGGAAGCAGCTCCGGGTGGCTGTCCCTGTCCCCGAGCCAAGGGCTGCAGGTCAGCAAGCTCCCTGTGAGGTCTAGGGGAGGGTCCCTCCTGCCTCTTCCAACTCCAGGGGGCTCCCAGCCATCCTGGGCTGTGTCTGCCTCACGCCAGTCTCTGCCATCACGTGGCCTCCCCCATGGTCAGAGCTTTGCCACTTGCAATGGCATTTCAGTTCAGTTCAGTTCAGTTCAGTTCAGTCGCTCAGTCGTGTCCGACTCTTTGCGACCCCAGGAACTGCACCACCCCGGGCCTCCCCATCCATCACCAGCTCCCGGAGTCCACCCAAACCCAGGTCCATCACGTTGGTGATGCCATCCAACCATCTCATCCTCTGTTGTCCCCTTCTCCTCCTGCCTTCAATCTTTCCCAGCATCAGGGTCTTTTCCAATGAGTCATCTCTTCGCATCAGGTGGCCAAAGTATTGGAGTTTCAGCTTCAGCAGCATCAGTCCTTCCAATGAATATTCAGGACTGATTTCCTTTAGGATTGACTGGTTGGATCTCCTTGCAGTCCAAGGGACTCTCAAGAGTCTTCTCCAGCACCACAGTTCAAAAGCATCAATTCTTTGGCACTCAGCTTTCTTTATAGTCCAACTCTCACATCCATACATGACTCCTGGAAAAACCATAGCCTCGACGAGACCCACTTTTGTTGGTAAAGTAATGTCTCTGCTTTTTAATGTGGTCTCTAGGTTGGTCATAATTTTCCTTCCAAGGAGTAAGTCTCTTTTAATTTCATGGCTGCAGTCACCATCTGCAGTGATTAGGGATGCCAGAGAACCCTGCTGCCCCATCCCTGTCGTGGGATCTCGCTGTCCCCGCCTGGCCCCTGCTCCCCGTCTCTGGGCAATCGCTCCCATGGTGGGGTGATTCCCAGACTTGCCTCCCCGCCGCCGACTACTGGGCAGGTGCCCCGGCCCCCTACATGTCTTCTCAGTCCTCTTTGGGACCTAGAAGCATCTCAGGTGTGTCCCCCGTGCGTGGGATTGCCACTTCCGCACTGCGAATGCTATCCCTCCGCAGCCTCCCTTGGGAAGAATTTCAGTTACTCAGGCTCCAATCCTGGGGCCGCTGTTTGACAGATGAAGCATTTGAGCTTCTTATTCATTTTGTCTTGCGGCTGGTTTCCGTTGTGACCCAGAGGAAGAATTATAAAAGTCTGAGGAAATACTCAGCAATGGAGTATCCTATGTATTTGATCAGGAAGCAGAGAACTTTTTCTATAAGAGGTCCGAGGGAAAGTATTTTAGGCTTTGTGGGCCCCAGGTCTCTGGGTCTGTGTTGCAAAGCCTCAGTTCCCCTAAGGAAAGCAGCTCGAGGCTGCCAGTCAAGAAGGAGGGGCTGCCTGCTGATAGAAAGGGGTTTACAGAAACACGACCGTCACCCAGCCCCCGGCCGCCACTGGCTGACCCCGTACTATGCAGGTGGCCAAAGTGGCTAAACCAGACGTTTACAGCCGAACTGAGTCTCACAGCGGCGCTTGGTCTGGGCACTTATGGTGGCTGTGTGTTCCTGTTAAGTTGCTTCGGTCGTGTCTGACTCTGCAACCCCATGGACTGTTAGGCCGCGAGGCTCCTCAGTCCATGGGATTCTCCAGGCAAGAAGACTGGAGTGGGTCGCCATTTCCTCCTCCAGGGGAGCTTCCCAGCCCAGGGATCGAACATGCAGCACCTGCATTGCAGGCAGATTCTTTACCACCAAGGAAGCGCGTGGCGGCCTCATCCACCACTTTTAAATGCAATGCAGTAGAGTTTCAAGAGACTAAAGGATTTCCCCCACAGTTTACACCGAATAAAGGGCTTTCCTCTTTGCTTAAACAATGATGAGCTTTTCAAATGGCACCAAAGCCAGATCATGGCCAAATTGCCACATAAAAATCTAAAAATAGAGGAAGACAAAGTGGATTCCATCTTTTTTGATTGTGGTAAAATATACACAATAACAGAAAGTTTACCATTTCAACTGTTTCTGAGTGGCATTAATCACACTCACGCTGAAGAACCAAGGTCACCATCTGTCTCCAGAAATCCATCCATCCTGCCCAACGGACACTCTGTCCCCAGTAAACTGCCACTGCCGCCCCGCCCCAGCCCCCGGCCCCAGCACCCTCCTTTCTGTCTCTGCACTTGATGACCACAGCCCAGAAGCTCACCGCTGACCCTGTGGTTGCCACATCCTCGGGCCCCGTGGGTCACGCACCCCTCCTGGACTCTCCTCGGCGTGGGGATGGTGACCACTGCCTCCTCCCTGTCCTAACACTCAGACTCCCGGCCCCCCGTCTGCTCACCAACACCCTCTGAGCCGGCCTACCCCTGCCCCCTCCAGCCCAAACGCACATCCTGGACGCACAGCTGTGGCCGGCAGCTCCGGGCCAACCCACTAATCCACTGTGGGTGTGCTGAGACCCAGCCACTGGCACTCGTGGTTGTCCCCGGGGCCCCTCTGGCCCAGAGAGCTGGCCCTGCCCGTAGGGGCTCCCCCTTGCCCCTCCTGGCCGCCACCATGGACAGATCTGACCATCGCTGGGTCTCCTGCCCCCTCCACCCCATCAGCCATCCACAGTCCACTCTGGGGGCTCCAGTTGCCACTCCAGGCCCCTCACAAGCTTTCAGAGCCCCCAGGATGACAGTCAGACATAAATTTCCCCCCTTTTTTGGGTGGACCCCTCTCCCTTTCGTCCTGACGGTCCTGCCTCTGTTCACTGGCCCCACTCCCCACATGCACCCCCTCTCTGGAGGCTTCCTCTCCTCTGATCGGTTTCAAAGCCAGGATCGGGGAAGGGAGCGCTGTGGTCCGATCCTCATCTGGGGAAGCTGGGGTGAAGCCAGTGCCCAGAGTTTACTGGCGCCGGCGGGGGGTTCAGGGGCCCTTCTTCACCTAGTTTCCTCCTGCCCTCCATCTTTCCCAGCACTGGAGCCTTTTCCAATGAGTCAGTTCTTCGCATCAGGTGGCCAAAGTATTGGATGTGAGGCTAGGATGTGCATTTGGGCTGGAGGGGGCAGGGGGTAGGCCGGCTCAGTGGGTGTTGATGAGCAGATAGGGGGGCCGGGAGTCCGAGTGTTAGGACAGGGAAGAAGCAGTGGTCACTTCGGCATCAGTCCTTCCAGTGAATATTCAGGACTGATCTCCTTTACTACGGGCCAGTTGGATCTCCTTGCAGTCCCAGGGACTCTCAAAAGTCTCCTCCAGCACCACAGCTCAGAAGCGTCCACTCTTCGGCGCTCAGGCTTCTTCATGGTTTATCTGTCACATTTGTACATGACTACTGGAAAAAGTGTTTGAAATTGTCCATCAAAATTGGGGGGGAAAACCCCATATTCAAATATCTTTTCAGGGACTGAAAAATACAGGTGTGCGATGTCAGCAAGGTTGGGGGAATGAGGAGGCTGGCAGGACCCGAAGCTGCGACATCTGCCTGGAGGCAGGGACGAGGCGGCGTCTGAGCCGAGAGTGCTGCTCCATGGCCCTGCTCAGCCTGTTGGGGGCTGCGATGCTCGAACATGTGAGTCCCGTCGGTGGTCTCGCCCTGGAGGAAGGTGCCAAGGCAGCCAGCTTCGACCACCTCGCGCTCCCCAGCCAGAGGGTCCCGATCCCTAGAGGTCAGGCATCTGATTCCATCTTTCTTGGACCAAAATTAGTCCTCATTCAAGTGCTCCCTCAAGTCAACGAACGCGGGTGCCCGCAGAGCATGCGGACAGGAAGGCAGCCCCGCGCGGGGGCAGCAGGCTCTGTGGGAGTCAGTGCTTGCCCTCAGGATGCTCTTCTGGATTCAGTGCCTGTTTCCAGCAACAAGCCGCCCTGTGGCTGCGGTGAGAGCCTCCAACCTGCCGGCTGTGGCCGGACTTCAGGATCCCCTCTACTTGAGGGCAGCGACGCAGGTCCCAGGTGCCCAGGGCCAAGACACTCCCCCTGAGAGTGCTTCACAGCTCTCCCAGCTGGTCTCTGCTCGATCACTCCCAGCCGCGGGGCACTCACTGCCTTGGCAGCACTTTCCTGCGTTGAGGGGCCATGGCTCTCGGCCGGCCCTTCTGTCTATGGAGCTGAAATCTGCTGCCCAGGGTGCCATCCCCACCCCTCTTATCGTGGGTCCTACGTCCAGAAGGGTGTCCTGTGTCTCCTCAGTCTGAGCCACCCCCTAAAGGCTGGGTATGCGTCCTTCCCTAGGACTCCAGCTGAGTGACAGGCCTGTGGGGGTGGAGTCCTGCCCCCCCCCGCCTCCCCCCCGTCGCTTGGCCCTGGTGCCAACCCCTGCTGCCCAGAGCATCCCGGCTTCTCTCCCGCCCTCACCCTCAGAGGCTCCTCTTGCTTCTGGCCTGGAGTTGGTGGTGGGTCCGGCTGGGCCCTGTCAATGGGACCTGGGAGGCCGCTGGAAGGGGCCGGACCCTTGACCCCCCAGGTCACCCCTTTCCCAGGGCCTTCCCTTGGGGAGCCAGGCTGGCGGCCGCCCCAGGCCCTGGCCAAGGACAGAGAGGATGCCACACCACGGAGCGAGGCCAAACAGTGCACCGGCGGCCTGGCCATGGCCGTCTGGGACCCAGCACCCCATCAAGGCCCCCAGGCGGAAGTGGGTGGTGCAGGCAGGGGCCAGTCCCAGAGTTCTCAGGACCAGGGTCTCCTCTGAACCTGAGAAAACAGGGCTCCTGGTCACAGAGTGGCCCTCACTGATGGGCCTCGCAGACGAAAATCTGAGCCGAAAGTGAGGTATGGGCTTGGGGCTCCGAGATACTGCCAGCCACCCTGTGTCCCTCTGTGGAGCTGGCGGCAGCCAGTCAATGCGGGCTCCCAGAGAAAACACTCAGACACACAGACACATGCGGGCAGCACACACCAGCACACCCAAGCACCCCAGAACTGGTTCAGCACAATATTTGCTCTGAGCCCAAACCAGACCCCAGGCTGGCTGCATCCCCTGGGGCCACACATGGGGAGGGCGGGTTGGTCCCCAGAGAGACCCCCCCCTTCCCCACAGTGCACACAGGCCCGCAGGGAGACCCCAGCCTGGACCCTGCATGTTCACTGAGGCAGTGGGGGGTGGACAGGACCCTGGACGTGGAGCCTTCTGGATGTGAGACGGTGGAGCGGCCTGTCTGGGGTCGAGGGAGGGACCCGCAGACCCGGGCAGCCTGGTGCATAAAGACGAGGCGGCGGCTCCTTTCTGGAAGGCTCCATCCCATTTCAGGCATCCCCTGTTGGGTGTGGCGGCCAGCAGCCCCCAGCCTCACGGGGAGACTGACCACAGGGAAGCCGCCTCACTTTCATGCCCTCCAAGGCGCACGGGCCCGGCCATGCAGTGTCTGACCTCAGGGGGCCTCGCCAGGCCCCAAACAGAGAAAGGCTCTGGATCTTTACGGGAGTCACAGAGCCCTGGGGGCCTCTGGCTGACTCAGCCCACTCAGCTATCAAAGAGCCCAGGGCTCCCTCAGGTGCGCCCTCTGCACCCACTGTAGGAGCCCCTGTTCCCCGGAAGCACCTTCCAGAGCAGGCAGAGAAAGCCCGGGTCTGCAGAGCCCGAAGGCCCCTTCTAGGAAGGAGAGTCCAGCAGGCTGGTGAGCATCTCAAGGCCGAGCCGGGAAGCGCCTTTGCTGGATCCATGTGCACCTTCACAGGCAGGGCCCGGAGGATCGGGTCTGAGCTCAAGGCTGCAGGGTCCCCACTCCCAGCCTCTGTCCTGCCCCTTCGCCAGGCAGGGTCCGCCCGGAGGGACGCGCTCTCCTGATGGGGAAGTGGCCCGGGGCTGTGCCAGGCGCCTTCCAGAAGCGGCTGCAGAGCCCACACTGCTCCGCCGTGTCCAGACCTGCCCTCAACCCCTTGGACCACAAGGTGAGGCTGAGACCCCTGAGCCTCTAGGGGGCCCCTCCTTGTCCCAGACGGATGCTCTGAGGCCTGTAGACCTAGAGGGCACTGGATGGACCAGGGCCAGCACACAGAGCATCCAGCTGGGGAAGCCTGCGCCAGTGCACGGGGGAGATCCGGGAGCTCCCAGACCGGGGCCCTCAGGACGTGAGGACAGCACCCCAGGAGGGCCAGGGTGCCCAGGATGCTGGGCACGGGTGTGTGCCAGCCCCACCCCAGCCTGGCCATGGGGAGACAGGACAGAGGGCGGAGGCCAAGCCCAGGAGGCGCAGACTCGTTCTAGTCCACGTTCCTCCACCCCTCAATCACTCCCTCAGCCATTCACTGAGTCACTCGTTCAATTGCTTGCTCACTCGTTAACATGCTCGTTCACTCACTCACTCACTCACTCATTCTCTCACTCACTATTTCATTAACTCACTTATTCACTCACACATTCGTTAAGTCCTTCATTCATTTGCTTGCTCACTCATTCACTCAGTCACTCACTCATTCATTCATTGGGTAACACATTCACTCACTCACTCACTCGCTCACTCACCCTGTACTCAGCCTCAGTGGACACCAGACACTGTTCCAGATGCTGAGATAGAGCTGTGATCAAAACAAACTCCTCTTGTGAGGAGCTTGCGTTCCAGGAGCAGAACCTTGGGACCCCCACCCACGCTTAACACCTGGATTGTGCCAGGTGTGGCTGTGGGATGGGGCTTCCCCTCCATCCTGGGGCAGCCTTGCCTCCAGCTGCGCCCAAGGAACAGAGAAGGACGCCCTCACCAGCTCCGTGCTCCGCTCAGAGCCTCGCTGACCTACCCTGTGCCCCCGCTGTGCACCACCCCCAAGGCGGGCACACACAGGAAGGGGAGACAGGCTCAGGATGAATGAGACAGATCAAAGGCACAGATAAGGCCACGCAGAGCAGGGTCTGGAAGCATTTAGGGCCTGGGGAGGAGGGGCTGCCGCCCTGGGAGCTCCATCTCCAGGCCAGCCTCAGCTGACTGCGCCCGGCTCCCATCACCAGCACAGAGAAGCCACGCCGGGGTATGGCACCCTGTCGGCAGGGTGAGGGCATCCAAAGCCTGCTGTCCAGCTCTGTAGCCAAGTCAAACCCCCACAAGCCCTGGGGGAGCCCCTACCCCCAAGCCTCAGTTTCCCCACCTGTCAATGGTGCCGTGCCCCCACCGGACCCCCACTGGGTTAGGGGCTCCCACGGAAGTTCTGTGGACAGATGGGGTGGCCTGGGGAGGGAGTGGGTGGGAGGACAGGGGATGGAAGGGTGTCGGGGGCTCAGGGCAGAGGCCCAACCTCCCTGGCTCCATCCCTGGGGCACTTCTGTCCTGGGCATCCTCTGGGCACTGCTGGGCACCGCTGGGGTGCCTGCCTCCTGCAGACAGCCACCCCTAGGGCCGCCTCTCCTGAGCTGCAGACTCACCTGCATGTCCACTCCACGTGCCCTGGAGCCAGAACCACCGCCGCCCTCGCTCGCACCTGGGGCAGCGCCATCCAGCCACCCCAGCCGGGGTCTGGGGCCCCTTCATGCCCGCTCTCCCTGGGGCTCAGGTCGAATCGAGCCCGCCCTCCTGATGAATTCTCACCTGTGTCTCCTCTTCCCTGGAAGCTCCTGCCTACGGCCTGCCCACGGGCCGCTGTGCCCTCTGGCCCCCTTCCCCCACCTTCAGACACACGGGCATGTTGCACGGCGCACTGTCTCGCCCCGTCCGAGGCCCAGTCCCTCTTTGTCTCTTGCACCTGGACCATCGCGCGGGCTCCTGACTCTGCTCTCTGGGGATCTCCCGGGGCCTGGCTAAGAGGCAGAGTTCTGTCTGTGGGCCAGCCTGGCTGCCCAGCTTGGAATTCATGCCTGCCGCCCCAGCACAGCCCGGAGGCTGGATTCGCCCAGTGCCCAGCACCTACTTCAGGCCACTGTCATCCTTCTCTCCAGCAACTCCAGCCCCCTCCCAGCCAGTGTCCACTATGCCCCTTCTGGTCTGCACTTCCTAGGTCCACACCCTCCATGTGGCCCCCAGGTTCCTGCCCGATGGACCCTGCCGGCCCCTCCAGGGAGCAGACGCTCACACCCTGGGCAGTGGGAGCCACGGAGAGCTTTCACCCGCGGCCAAGGTGCCGCCACATCTTCCCTGGGGCAGGGGCTGGGTGTGGGGGCGGGACCTCCTGTGGGCCTCAATGCCCTGAGCACCCGGGTCCCTCTGTGTGGATCTGAGCCACAAACTGCTGCCCCCTGCCCTGCCCACCCCCGTCTGCACCCTACCTGCCTCCCTCATCCTCATCCTCCTCTGGGCGGTCTCCCGGGTCTCCAGGGACCTGGAGGCCAAGGCTGGCCCTGGCGCCTTCCTGCCCTCCTCCTCAGCCCTCTCGCTGGCTCCATCCTTGACCCCCAGACGCGCCATGTCCTCTGCACTTGGCCTGCTCCTCTTCCTGTCCTTGCTGGTGGATGTCGCCCACCGGCAGAGCTCCAGGTCTCCCCGGCCAGTCCGCTGTCCCCTCCAGTCTTCAGCCCTGAGCCTGACCCAGCATGTGGCCAAGGGACGTCCCAGGGGACGGCCCACGAGCAGCTCGGTTTCCACCTGTCAGAATGAGGGGTTCCCTCTCTTCCTCTGGACGATGGAAGGGGGACAGGTGACCTGTGGGAGGAGCCTGGGTCCCGGAGTCCCACCTGGAGGCCCCGCTGAACACCCACCTGAGCAGTTACGCGAGCTGGAGGAAGGAGGTGGACTGTCTGAGAGGGTAGCTGGCTCCCCTGACGGGTTTCCCCCTGCGAGGCCTCGCCAACGGCTCGGTGCGCGGCTGACCGAGCGCTGCAGGCCCCGCAGGCCAGGGCGGCCTGATCCGCGGTCGCCGGGATGGGTGCAGTCACTTCTGTGGCCCTCAGTCGGCGTTGTCAGTCACACAAGTTCTTAATTTTTTCTTCCTAAGGCTACTTTTTCTTGTGTTTTCTAAAAAGGCTGAGTTTTGTGTTTTTTTTCAGGCTATGAAAATAATGTATCTTTGCAGAATGCACCTTGGACGGTGGCGAAGGAAACTGGAGAAGAAGAAATACTGCTCAGAACACGGAGGTGAGTGAGGCCTCCCACCAGTGCCGTCTCGGCCCTGTCTCATCTCCGTCACTCGAGCGGTGGTTCCGGCATTTGAAACGTTGGGGTGAGGAGGGGGCTGACGGCAGGCAGACAATGGAACTCGGGGTTATGACTGAGTTACTCGACGGAAGGGCCATGAAAACCCGAGGGCAACGCGCACACGCTAGGGACTTGAGCAAGAAAGCAGTCCCTTGTGGCTCCCAGAGAGAGGTGAGCTCCAGGGTGACCATCAGGTGTCCAAGCTGCTGGTGCGGGGCTGCCGCCACGGCCCTGCTCAGGAAAACCTGGGACCCCAACGGTGGAGCCGGGACGGCTGGATGGACGCCCCCAGGATGCTGAGTTTCCAGCCTGAGCCTGACGGGCGCTCTGAGCCTGCGTGGAAGCAGACCCCTTCCCTGTGAGGAGCCGGGTCCTTTCCTGGCTTCCAAGCCTGCTGCAAGCCTGGCATCACCGCATGACCCAGCCTGCAACCTGTGAGACCTTACCAGAGGGGAGGGAGAGTCAGACAGGGACAGACGGCGAGGACACGAGCCCTGAGTATCAGCAGTGGGAGGGTGACACCCACGTGGCTGAGCGTGTAGGGGAGCACGGGCTCGCCCGGCCGCGAGGGCCGACGGGACACGCACTGCCAACCAGGCTGGCGGCTCCCGTTTCCTATAAATCCGTTTACGATGCTGTTTTAGTTTCTGGTGTGCAGCAAAGTGATTTAGGTAAATATATGCTTTTTGTACTCTTTTCCATTACAGGTTATCACAAGAAACTGAATACAGTCCCCTGTGCGGTCCAGCAGGTCCCTGCTTTTGGTGTGTTTTATACGTACGAGTGTGTATCTGCTGATCCCAAGCTCCTACTGTATCCCGCTCCCTTCCTTTCCCCCTTGGTAACCTCAATTTCCGTTTCTATGTCTGTGAGTCTCTCTCTTTTGTATCATTTTCTAGATTCTACATGTAATTGATACCATAGGCTGTCTGTCTGTCTCTGTCTGACTTACTTCCTTAGTATGATACCCTCCAGGCCCATCCATGTTGCTGCAAATGCCATTGTTTCATTTTTTATAGGTGAGTAATACTCCACTGTGCGTGTGTGTGTGTTGTATGTGTGTGTGCGTGCACGTGTGTGTGCGTGTGCATGTGTGTGTGTTGTGTGTGTGTGTGCACATGTGTGTGTTACTCGCTCAGCAGTGTGCGACTCTTTGAGACCCCATGGACACAGCCTGCCAGGCTCCTCTGTGCATGGAATTCTCTAGGCAAGAATACTGGTGTGGGTTGCCATTCTCGTGACATATATACATCATGTCTTCTTTATCCACTCATCTGTCGGTGGACGATTAGGTGCTTCCGTGTCTTGGCTACTGTAAACAGGCTGCTATGAAGACAGGGGTGCGTGTATCTTTTCGATCATGGTTTTGTGCAGATATAAACCCAGGAGCGGGACTGCTAGGTCGCTGTTGTTGCTGTGCAGCCTCTAAGTCGTGTCCAACTCTTTGTGACCCCGTGGACTGCAGCACACCAGACTTCCCTCTCCTTCACTATCTCCCGGAGTTTGCTTAAACTTGTTTCCATCGCGTTGGTGATGCTATCTAACTATCTCATTCTCTGCACCCCCTTCTTTTGCCTTCCGTCTTTCCCAGCATCAGGGTCTTCTCCTATGAGCTGGCTCTTTGCATCAAGTGGCCCAAGTATTGGAGATTCAGCTTCAGCATCAGTCCTTCTAATGAATATTCAGGGCTGATTTCCTTTAGGATTGACTGGTTTAATCTCCTTGCTGTCCAAGGGACTCTCAAGTCTTCTCCAACACCACAATTCAAAAGCATCAATGCTTTGTGCTTGGCCTTCTTTATAGTCCAACTCTCACATCTATACACGACTACTGGAGAAATCATAATTTTGACTATATAGACCTTTGTGGGAAAAATGGTATCTCTGCTTTTAATGTGCTTTCTGAGTTTGTCATAGCTTTTCTTCCATGGAGCGCCTTTTAATCTCACAACATCACTCACTGGCCGCAGTGATTTTGGAGCCAAGAAAACACAGTCGGTCCCTAACCTTCCTTACTGGACCTTTCAGAGTGCCCTCATAGATCCAGTTGTTGGGATTACTAACTGCCAAGTGTCTCAATGTCAACTATAAATTCAGAGACCGTGAAAAGGACCGCTGAGTGGGTCTATGAGCCCAGTAGACCTGTGTAGCTGGACGTTGACCTGACTCTGTCTATTTATTGACCCCATGGGTCTCCTCGTTAACAGGGACCCATGGCAGCTCTTCAAGATCAGGGTATTGGTGATCTGTATTTAACACCCCCACAAGCACACAGCCTCTTGAGTGAATGGCCTTGGTTACTCAGGGGAACAGTCGAGGGACCCCAACAGCAGCGCTTACCGTGATGTACGGGACCTTCCCCTCTCCAAGCAGCAGGTTCTGGGTCTGAAAACAAACGCAAATGCAGCTGCAGGGCTGTGGCTGGGGGCTGTCACACCTTCAGCCTCTTTCAAGTCCATCCCTGATCCCTTTTGAGAGCAGCTCCGCCGAGATACAGACCACTTGTGGTCATTTGCAACTCACCGCCAGACAGGCTTGACACGTGTCAAACTCACACACACGTATGTCATGTAACCTGCAGCCACAGCTGGGTGGCATGCACACACGTGGCTCCCAAGGTGTCCTCGTGCCCCTCCTCCACCTGCCCCACTGCAAACGCTGACTGTTGCGTTTTCCGGAGCCTTCTGTCCTTGGAACCAGGCAGGGAACCCTCCTGTTCCTTTGGCTTCTTGCATTCCACACTGCCCCTGCCAGTCTGGGCTTCCCTGGTGGCTCAGCTGGTAAAGAATCCGCCTGCAATGCAGGAGGCCTGGGTTCCATCCCTGAGTTGGGAGGATCCCCTGGAGAAGGGAAAGGCTGCCCACTCCACTATTTTGGCCTGGAGAATTCCATGCACTGTATAGTCTGTGGGCTCCAAAGAGTCAGACACGCCTGAGCGACTTTTGCTGCGGCTGCTACCGCCTTCCTGAGCACTTCACCCATTCCTTCTCACTGCCCAGCGGACTGTGTCCCACAGAGTCACCCCTGTTTGCTTTCATGTTTTTCTGCTGATGGGCATTTAAGTTGTTTCCAGTTTGGGATTTTTCCAAATAAAGGTCTCATGAGCATCCACTTGCAACTCTTCGTGTGGACATGCTTTCTTCCTCTTGGGTAAACATTGAGGTGGTGGGTGTTTGGGGTGTATACGGGAGGTGGGGGGTGGTTGGGGTGTATACGGGAGGTGGGGGTGGTTGGGTGTATACGGGAGGTGGGGGGTGGCTGGGGTGTATATGGGAGGTGGGGGGTGGTTGGGTGTATACGGGAGGTGGGGGGTGGTTGGGGTGTATATGGGAGGTGGGGGTGGCTGGGGTGTATATGGGAGGTGGGGATGGTTGGGGTATATATGAGGGTGGGGGGTGATTGGGGTATATATGGGAGGTGGGGATGGTTGGGGTATATATGAGAGTGGGGGGTGGTTGGGGTGTATATGGGAGGTGGGGGTGGTTGGGGTGTATGTGGGAGGTGAGGAGTGGTTGGGTGTATATGGGAGGTGGGGGGTGGGTTGGGTGTATATGGGAGGTGGGGATGGTTGGGGTATATATGAGAGTGGGGGATGGTTGGAGTGTATATGGGAGGTGGGGGTGGTTGGGGTGTATGTGGGAGGTGAGGGGTGGTTGGGGTGTATATGGGAGGTGAGGAGTGGTTGGGTGTATATGGGAGGTGGGGAGTGGGTTGGGTGTATATGGGAGGTGGGGATGGTTGGGGTATATATGAGGGTGGGGGCTGGTTGGGGTGTATATGGGAGGTGAGGAGTGGTTGGGTGTATATGGGAGGTGGGGGTGGGTGTATATGGGAGGTGGGGGGTGGGTGGGTGTATATGGGAGGTAGGAGGTGGTAGGGTGTATATGCTAGATGGGGAGTGGTTAGGGCATATATATGGTAGATGTGTATTTGACTTTTTATGAAACTGTACACTTGGGGCTTTCCTGGTAGAAGAGTGGAAAGAAACCACCTACCAATGCTGGGGACAGGTTTGATCTCTGGTCCAGGAAGATCCCACACACCAGGGCAACTAAGCCTGTGTACCACAGCGACTGAAGCCTGCATGTTTCAGGGCCTGAGAGTCAGAACTCATGGGCCTCTGTGCCACTCCTCCTGACACCCAAGCGCCCCAAGCCAGCAAGTGGCAACTACCCAGCTCATGTGCTGTGGCTACTGAAGCCCATGCTCCTGGAGCCTGGGCTCTGCAATGAGAGAGGCCACCGCAGTGAGAGGCTACTGAAGCCCGTGCGCCTGGAGCCTGGGCTCTGCAACAAGAGAGGCCACCGCAGTGCGAAGCCCGAGCATGGCAACTCCAGAGTGGCCCCTGCTCTCTGCAACTAGAGAAGAAAGCCCGCATGCAGCAGTGAAGACCCAGCACAGCCAAGAGTAAACGAATACACACAGTGCTGTGTGCACGTCGATCTCAGGCAAAGGTTTAAGACATATTTTTTTAAAAAAAGAAGCTGCACATTGGAACATAAATGGATGCAGCCACCGTGGAGAACAGTGAAAGCTCCCTAACAGAATCACCATGCGATCCAGCAATCCCACTCTTGGACATACATCCAGAGAAAACTCTAATTCGAAAAGATACACGCAGCCCAGTAGCAGCGGTATTTACAACAGCCAAAACACAGAAGCAACCTAAGTGTTCATCAACAGAGGACTGGGTAAAGAAGATGCAGTGTATGTACACAATGGAATATCACGCAGCCATTAAAAGGAACGAAACAACGCCATTTGCAACAGTGTGGATGGACCTAGGGATGATCAGGCTAAGTGAAGTAAGTCAGACAAAGACAGCACCATGTGAGACCACTTATATGTGGAACCTCAACCGTGACACAAATGAGCATCTCTGTGGAACAGAAGTAGACACACAGGGATAGAGAACAGATTCGAGGTTACCAAGGGGAGGGGCACGGGGAGCCATGGGTCCCAGGAGGCGCTAGAGGTGAGGACCCGCCTGCCGACGCAGGAGACGTTCCGAGACGTAGGTTTGATCCCTGGGTCGGCAAGATCCCCTGGAGAAGGAAATGGCAACCCAATCGAGTATGCTTGCCTGGAGAATCCCACGGACAGAGGAGCCTGGTGGGTACAGCCCGTGGGGTCACCGAGTCAGACACGGCTGAGCGACTAAATGATACCAGTAGAGATGGAGTAAGCGATCGTGAGCCGCCCGCGAACAGTCGTGAGTGATTCCTAAGTGCCGGCCAGGAAGGACGAGCAGGAGGGTGACACGAGCCCTGCGACGCTCAAGGTCTGACCCGCAGGGGCTTTTAGGGGCCCGGTGGCTGGGGACATGTCTGGACCCTTCAGAACGCACGTCACTTCCCCTGTGAAGTCGGTCTCACGCGGCCCGGTGGGGCTCATCTCTGCAGAGAGTGCAGTCCCCACCAGGGGTTTCTGTGGCGTGTCTGGGGCGGCATGGAAGCCCCAGTGGGGAGTAGCGTGGCCTGGACCAGGAGACGGCCCTGCACACCCTGAGGCTGACACAGCACCCGCCGGAGAGGGCTGGGATGTTCTGCCCACGGCCCAGCTAGAGGGGCTCCTTGGTGAACATCAAAGGCCTTCGTCAGGAAATGCACGGATCGCTGAACTGAGGGGTAGAAGCAGGGGGCCACCGCCCACTCGCCACCCCACTCAAAGCCTGCCCAGGGCTGGGGCTGTGTCCCCAGCTCTGGCCTGGGCACGGCTGCCCCCAGGGCCCCAGGTCCTCATGTCCAAGGGCCAGGAGAGAAGCCCTGCTCAGCGGGAGGAGACAGGGCGGCCACTGCCCCGCATGGCCCTCCACACGTGCAGGACTCGGGTGGGCGGGGGTGCCTCCTGGTCCTCCCGGCCCAAGGGTAACCATGAAGGGGCAGGGGCGGCAGCCCCAGCCTCAGAAGGGCGTGCTCCGGTGCTCAGACCGCCCAGCCGAGGGGTGGAGCGAGCTTAGGAGCAGGGTGGTCTCGGTTGGGGGCCGCCGCAGCTGAAGGTCACACAGAGGGCAGCCTAAACAGAAGGGGTTTATTTCTCACAAAGCTGGAGGCCGCAAGTCCAAGTTGAAGGTGCCAGTGTAGGGAGACTGGTCAGGGCCCTCTTTCTGGTTCACAGACGGCACCTGCTAGCTGAGTCCTCTCTTGTGGGGAGGGGGCTTGGTGGGTCCCTTTCTCAAGGGCTCTTATCCCATTACGGGGGTTCCTGGCGTGGGTGAGAGGCCCTGAACCGCTCTCCCTCGGATGGGGGCTTTGGGAGGAGCAGGAAGAGGTAAGCTCAGCAGTGGAGGGAAGGCAGAGATGGGCTGGGGTCGGGCCACAGGGAGGCCGGAGGTCCAGACCACAGGTGGGTGGGCGGGAGTCAGAAAAGGAAGGAAGGGCCCAGAGGAGTGTGACGGTGGAGGGCGTGTGCGGAGCATTAATAACGGAGAACGGGTGTGAGTTACGGAGAATGAGGGGCGGCGAATGGAGCATCAGGAATGGAGTACGGAGTATGGAGAACAGGAAGTGGAGCATGGAGTAATAGTCGTGGCGTATGGAATATAGAGCATGGGGACAGGCGTGTAGTTAGTGGAGGAGGAGCATGGGGAATAAGGGACGGAGAATGAGACATTAAGAATGGAGTATGGATTGCAGCGTGCTATTAGCAGAGATGGAGAGTGGAGCATTGACTGGAATATGGAGTATGAAGAAGAGGGATGGAGAACGGGGTGTTGGTAACGGGACCTGCTAGCTGAGTCCTCTCTTGTGGGGAGGGGGCTTGGTGGGTCCCTTTCTCAAGGGCTCTTGACGGGGTGCAGAGAATGGAGCGCAGAGTGCCAGTGGTGGGCCGTGAAGTACTGGGGACGGAGCACTGAGTGGAGCAGCAGTATGGAGAGTAAGGGACGGAGCAGGGAGTACTGACCACGGACTTGGGCGTGGAGCACGGAGAATAAGGGATAAGGACTGGACTGTAGAGCATTAACAATGGAGTGTAAAGTACAGAGCATGACTAGTGGAGAATAGAGTGTGGATTATGGAGAGCAAAGCATGGAAAATGGAGTGTAGAGCATTAGTAATGGAGTGCGAAGTATGGAGAATGGAGTACTGAATGAAGTAGGAGTGTGGAGAACAGGAAATGGAGCATGGACTATTAATAATGGAGTGTGGAGTACGGAGAATAGAGTGTGGGGGATTAATGCTGGAGTGTGGAGGATTAATGCTGGAGTGTGGAGAACAGAGTACCCCCGCCAGGTGGCTCATAGGGTCCCTAGAGGTGGCGATCTGCTTTAGAAGCAGTGGCCCCCGGAAGGAACTTGAGGGCACTGTGCTCAGTCAGACGGGCAAACGCTCCATGATCTCAGCCACCTGTGGAGTCTAAAACAACTCAGGTACAAGGAAGAAACTGGGTTGTCCCAGGCTTGCCCAAATGGGCAAAGAGATCCCAGGTCAGGGGGCCCTTGATCAGCCAGGTCAGGGCCACAGATCGTAGGGCAGTTGAGGATGTGTGCAGGGTGACCATGCTCCTGCCCCGGAGTGGACACCACGTGGGCACTGCCATGAGGGAACAGAGGTGGGGTGGGGGTCACTGGGCCCTGGGCGAGCCGGAGGACAGTGGGGACCAGGGGCCAGAGGGGCGGGGTCAGCGCGGGGCTCCTGGGGGGCTGGGGCA
This sequence comes from Bubalus kerabau, assembly GCF_029407905.1. Lineage (NCBI taxonomy): Eukaryota > Metazoa > Chordata > Mammalia > Artiodactyla > Bovidae > Bubalus > Bubalus kerabau. The sequence continues at coordinate 1,646,781 of NC_073628.1, read as the reverse complement.
AGGAGGGAGGCCCGGTCCCGGCACTCAGGGCTCGGGTTCCGGAAGGATGCTGGGTGCGCAAGAGAGAATCACCCAGAACGGAGGCAGGAGGAGCGTCAGAGGGCAGAGGTGAGCAGGCGGTAAGTGCCCAGGGCTGAGGGGAGACCTGAGGTTGGGAGGAGCACAGACTCTGTGCCCGGAAGGTGACGTGAGCCTTGAGGCTGGGAGGTCTCAGGGAACAAGGAAATGGTCTGGAAGCCCACTGGGGAGTGAAGAGGAGGCTTGCCCGCCTCCAGGCCGAGGGCCCCAGCCTCCACTGAGGCCCCTCACCCTCCTGAAGGCTGGGCAAACCTAGGTGTCCACTTGGCCGCAGAAGGAGCCAAGGTTCAGGAGAGGTGGGGCGACCCGCTCTCTGCGCCTTACAGACCCTGCTGCCAGCAGACACCCTACCTTCAGCCTCTTCTGCCGGGGCCCCTCTCCCTATCGGAGCCTCCCTCCCCACCCTCTCCATCTCTGGCTCCCAAGCCTCTGGGCGGGTTTCCACCAGCCAGATCCTGTCGAGGAGGACGGAGACTTGAGAAACTGGGACCTCGACGGCCCCTCCTAAAACCGCCTTAGCACACCCAGCCTTGCACGCCTCCACGTGACTCCGACCTTGGGGCGCGCCTCCCCACCCAGCCCACAGACACGCACCCGCCTGCCCAGCCCCGGGCCGGCCCCGCCGAGCCTGCACAGAGCAGCCACAGCTGACTGGCGGGGCAGGTGCCTGCAGCCCCCCGTGGGGCTCAGAGTGCCTATCAACCTGCCTGAGGCGGGAGGCTGGGCACTGGAGCAGGGTGGGGGGGGCACCTGCAAGCCATCACCCTGGGCCCAGGTGAAGGCCGCGGGAGGGGAGGGGGCGTTGCACAAGCCAGGAAGCAAAGGTTGGGGAAAAACAAATGTTATAAGTCAGCTTTCCATCCCTTCCACGAAAAGGCCCTCCATCCAGCCTCGTGGCAAGCAGGGCAGCCTGCCAAGGTTGCTCGCCCACACGCATCAGGTCCCTTCCAGGCCACCCCCCAGCCCTGAGTCTTGGTCCCACCCCGCCAGCAGTTCTCTCCTGAGGGGAAGGCTCTGGGGCCCCAGGAGCTGTCCGTTCCCTGTGCGGCCTGGGGCCGAGCCTGGCCACCTGCCGTCAAGCCGAGTGACGGTGACAGGCTGGGGAGCATGTCACGGGGTGGGAGTGGGGGCACGCCCTTCTCCTGCGCACCCGCGACCCGACCCTCCCGCCACAGGGAGGCCCCCCCGGGGGTTCCCCAGGGCCAGGCAGCCCCCAGACCACAGACAGGCTAAGACCTGGCCAGGACCCGCGAGCAGATGGGGAAACTGAGGCCGGGGAGGAGGGGTGGGAGGGCGCAGGGAGCACCCCGGCCCTGGGAACCAGCCCTCGATCCCGGGCTGGGAGTTGGGGCTGGCCTGGCGCTGCTGGTGCCCCCCAGCCTGCCCCCTCCTCTGTGCCCTCGTCCCGGGCCGTGCCAGGGTGGGGAGGGCTCTGGCAGGCGGAGCTGGTGTGACCGTCAGGGCAGACCCCACTGGGCTGGACTGGAGTCCGGCTGAGACAGCATCTGCTTCAAGACCTTGGGCATGCTGAGAAGGGTGGAGGTCGGCTGGGGGCTCCTGCCCCCACCCCAGGTCGCAGCCCCTCAGGTGGGCTGGGTCTGGCCCAGGTCCATGGAGTTCCCCCACCGGGCCTCCCTGGCTCCAGGCTCACCCCTGCTCAGGAACCTTCTATGGCTCCCCAACACCTGCTGGGGGACTGCCCTCCTGCCCCTTAAGTGGGGAGGGGCCCCAGCCACTGCACCCATTACCACCCCATTGCCCCAGGTCCCAGCATTGAGGCAGAAGGGGCACGGGGCCTGCTCCCACCCCGTGGGCTCCACCCAAGGTGTCCAGCGGCCTCTGGGAAGATCCCCAGAGAAATGGAGCCCCAGGTCCAGAGCCCGGTCCTTCCCTGGGGCAGGGGGGACGTCAGTGGGGAGGCCTCCTGCTGGGAGGGTCAGCAGAGTGCAGCTGAGTCTGACAAGCCTGGGAGTGAGGGGGAGCTGTGCCCACATCCCTAGCAGGCCAGGAGACTCTGGGAGCCCCACAGGGCCGTGGGAGCGTCCTGGGGACCTGCCCGACAGAGCTGAGCTAGGGGCTCAGCCCAGGAATGCCCCCCGCCCCCCGCCTTCCTGTCCTGCTCTGGCTGCTCTGTCCTTGCCCAGCAACCTCCTCAGACCCCCGCCCAGGGCCTCCAGCACTCGGGCCTCCCCACCCAGCCTCTCCCACGCTGCCTCTTCCAGGCTCCAGCCGCAGCCACACCCTGGCCCCCTCTCAGGCCTTTCCAGAGCTGCCCAGTCCCTCCTTCCTGCCCCCCAACCTCCACCCCGGTGGTGCCCGTGGAGCCCCCTTCCACCAGCACAGACTGGGTGGAGCTGCGGGCCTCGGGGTCTCAGTCCCGGCTGGGCCTCGGGAGGGGCCTCCACTACCCGACCCTGAGGCTTGGCCCCGTGCGGGGGGAGGGTGGCGGGGATGTGGTCAGAGGGCAGAGGCTGCAGGGCTGCTGGGGGGTGGGGGAGATGCTTGTCAGGAAGCCCTGGGTTTGGGGAGCAGCTGGGAGGAGTGGGCAGGGGTCCTCACACTGGGGAGGGAACTGGGGGTCCCCCATAAACTGGCTCAGCCCAAAAACCTCAGCCCACACGTGTCCTTCCCCTGCAAACAGCTGAAATGTTGTTGTCTCCTGCGCCCCCGTGAGGTCAGCGGACCTCATGACACCCACTTTGGCCTCTGAGGTGGGGTGTTTGGGGGGGTGCAGCATGGGGGACCCCTGCCCCTGTCCCAACCAGCCCCCAAGCCGGGCCTTCCTTCCTGGTTTCTCTGCCTGGGCGGCCCAGAGGCCTGAAAAGAAGGCAGCTCTTTCCAGGTGAGGCCCCGCCCCCTCTCCCTTCCTTGAAACTGGGGACCCTCTTGCCGGCCACAGAGACCCCTCAGCTCCTGGGCCCAGCAGGCCGGCTGCACAGTCCTAAGGGGAGCCCCAGGCCTGGTCTGGGCAGGACTCCAGCTGCAGGCTGGGCCCTGCCCGTGGTTCTCGTGTGGGCTGAAGCTTTCAGGGACACAGCACGACCTCTGATCTCCCGGGAGCAGAGCCTGGGGGTCACAGTGCTCAGCGTGTGAACGCTGAGCCCCGGCTGCAGGATGAGGCTCCCAGGAGACTGGTCTTGAGCTTTTCAGGCCGGCCGGCAGGCCTCAGTCTAAACAGAGGACGCTGATAAGAGGGTGGTGGCCAGGAGGCCCAGGCCACCCACCTCCACACGGCCTCCTGGGTGCTGCAGGCCTCCAGGGAGGGACACTCAGGAAGGACCGCCTGTGTGTTGGCCATTCAGCCCCAGCGGGGGAACAGGCCTGTGCCTGGGGGGCCTGGGCCCCAGGAGCCCGTTCCCTGAGCCTTGGATCACGGGGTGCGGCCCAGAGACAAGCAGACCAGGTCCCTGCAACGGGGAGTCACTAGGGAGAAAGAGGGGGCCACAGGCACCTCAGGCCCCGTGAGCTGCCGGCGGCGCCCTGAGCGCTCCGCCCGACTGGTAGGGCCTGAGGAAGCAGAGGCTGGATGCTGTCAGGGGGTGGGAGGAGGGGCGCTGGTCACACACGCCCACCTCCCCCAGGGCCAGGGGCCGCAGGACACGCAGCCCCCCACGGTGTGAACCGGGAGTATAGCAGCCCCTCCCTTCTGGGGGGTCTCAGCACAGAGGAGGGGCTTCCCTCATCCCCAGGGAGCCCCCTTCAGATCAGACTGTGCTTGGGGGCAGGGTGGAGATGGGTCCGTTGGAGGGGAGCCTCCAGGCAGGCAGGAACCCCGGACTCTGGCGAGGGGCATGTCAGAGTCCCTCAAGGAGGGGTGAGAGGAAGTCCTGAAGTGCCCCCCGGCTCCGTCAGCTGACCCTGCGAGGCTGGGGTCAATGGAAGCCACATGCCTTCCCAGAAGAGGGGCTCTGCGCCCCCCTCCCTGCCCCCCAAGCCCAGTCGTGCTCCACCGCCCCCCTCCCACCCCTCGGCCACCTCATGCCTGTCCCTCCGGTGCTGGTGGCCTCCAGGTGAGGCCACCTGTATCTTTTGCTTGGCCTCTCCCTGGCAGCCCAAGGTCCCTCCTCCTCGGCCGGTGGGTGAGGTCTGCTTGGTGGGGTCCTTCCATGCCTCCCTCCCTGGCTGGGCCCCTCCTCCCACCTCCTGGCGCAGGAAGGTGGAGGGACAGCTGGAGCAGGCCCACCAGGCGGGCCCTGGGAGAGGGTGTCCCGGCCACATGCTCAGAAGCACCCAGGAGCATCCCCAGGGGCTCCGACCTGCCCTGACAGCCCTAGGCAGATGTTGGTGGTGGGGCGGCCTCCTGGGGGCCTCCAGCCGGGCTGCCCGACCGTCCACCCAGAAGCCTGTGTTCCAGCTGCAGAGCCAGGCTCCCCACCAGCAGCGGCTGTGGACCCCCCCGACCCCAGGGCCCCAGGACCCAAGATCAGGACTCTGCAGGCCCACCTCCAGGGCCTTGCTGTAGCCCGCCCGCCCAGACACTCAGGATCCACTCCTGGGCTGACGGTAGCTCCACCTTGCCCTGTGTCTGGCCAACCCCAGGGGCAAGGGTGTGCCTCCCAAGATGCCCGCCCCCGTGGCAGAGCCTTCTGTGGCCGCACAGCCCCCTACACCCAGCTTCCAGGCACGGCCCAGGGGTCAGCTCCACATCACTTCCAAGAAGAGTACCCTAGACCCTACTGGCACCTTCGGGGCGACCTGCCATCCGCCTGTCCATGGGGCTTCCCAAGTGGTGCGGTGGTAAAGAACCCGCCTGCCCACGCAGGAGACGTAAGAGACGCGGGTTCAATCCCCAGGTCAGGAAGATCCCCTGGAGAAGGGAATGGCAGCCCACTCCAGTATTCTTGTCTGGAGAATCCGTTGGACAGAGGAGCCTGGCGGGCTACAGTGCATGGGGTCACAGAGACAGACACGACTGAAGAGACTTAGCATGCACGCAGGCACGTGGGCTTGGAAGGCCCGAGTGGCCTTCCCTCCAGCACCAGGGAGTCCCTGGGACCTCCTTGGTTGTTAGTACCGGGAGGAAGCAGAGTATCCCCCACCCACACACCTCTCCAGGGCCATGTCTGGTGACGTCGCAGACCTGGACAGGCCTCATGTGGCCACAGCTTGGGCTTTGCCCTCCTGGAGCTCAGGCCTCCCTGCCGGACCCTGCTACCCTGGCCACTTCCCTGGCAGACCTGTTTTTCCAGGCCAAGGTCACCGCTGATGAGGGCTTCAGCTGGACAATAATGCAGCATTATCTATCTGAGGACCCCAGCCTGCCCGAGGATCCCAGCCCTTTGGCCTCCACCTGGGGAGGGGGCATCCGCAGGGGCTGTGGGCTGGCACAGACCCTTCAGCCCTGAGCTTGAGCCCTAGTAAGGAGGGCCCCCACCTGGGTGGGATGGCCCCCAGGGATCTGCCTTCCCCAGGGCTGCAGGGTCCTCAGGCCCTGACCTTCCTTCTGGTGACCCCGGATCCTAGAGCAGGTTAAGGGTCCAGGCGCCCTCTGAGTGGAGTTACCTCCTCCATCAGACATGATTGCGTCCCCCACCAGGGACAAGACTGACCTACCCTGAGTGGCCTGGAGCACCCATGCCCAGGAGTCTCTGCTGCTCTAACGGGGAACAGGAAGGCCTTCCCCACGGGGGAAGCAGGCCCAGGACTGGGTCCCTGGCTGGGACCACAAGAGCCCCCAGCACTGCCCCATGTTTGTCCTGCACGGGTTCTGCAGCTCTGGGGTCGGGGGGACTGAGCAAACGCTGCAGACTCAGGTGCGACTCAGGCTGGAGACCCTGGCATTCAGGCACCAGGGCGGCCAGCCCAGGAACGACAGCCAGACGGCTCCAATCTCAGCTGGAGCCCCCGCACCCAGCTGGCCACCCACCGCTCCAGCGGGCACCCCCAGCCCGGCCGGCCGCTCTCCTCTGCCCAGCCTGCGGCACCCTCCTCCCCCTCCACCCCCCGCCTATCCTCGGTCCCTCCTCCCCGGGGGGGCCCACGGTCTCCGGGCTGTTCTGCCCTGGTCCTCATCTCCTGCCCCCGCTCAGCATGTCCACAGCCTCACATCCCTCCTGGCCCACCAGCCCCTCCTGGAGACCCCCGATGGGACCCGTGCCAGCCCCTCCACACGGCCCGCGACCCTACGGGACTGTCCCTCCCGTGGCCTCCGAGGCGGCTTCCTTCTGGGCCCAGCGGGATAAACACAGGAAACAGGATTAGCGAGGAAGGGGAAGCGGCCCCCGAAAAGGCCTCTGCGGGCCGGGCCGGGTCGGAAATACCTATCCTTGAGAAACAGCTGGCGTCGTGGACCAGGGACAGCCTTCCCGGGGCCGCATAGATGGGGGCGGTCAGGAGGGAGAGGGGGGCGCAGGCAGATGGGCCCTGCTGGGCCGTGGAGCCCACCGAAGAGCGGGCCTAGGGTGGAGCCTGGGCTGGGGGATACAGTGGGAGTATCCCCAGAGAGGCGGCCACCCCAGCAGGACAAGTGAGAGTGGGGAGCACGGCGCTGCGGCCCCTTGACGGCCCCACCCCCAGCGCCCGGGGCCTGCGGCCCAGCCGGCCAGCGCGCTCCGCCCGCGGGGGGCACGGCCCAGCCGGCCAGCGCGCTCCGCCCGCGGGGGGCACGGCCCGGCTGGCCAGCGCACTCTGCCCGCGGGGGGCACGGCCCGGCCGGCCAGCACGCTCCGCCCGCGGGGGGCACGGGACCCTCTTGCCATAGCAGCAGCTGCTCTTCCTGCTGCCCTGGAGCCAACGTGGCTGGTGGTGGGTGGCCTGGGTCCTCTGTCCCCACCTGCTTCTCTCCCTGCAGCTTCATGGGTCGAGGCCTTGGCTGTGGGCATCTCCCAGGTGTGGGCCTGGCCTTGCCTGCCACCTGTGGGTGGGCACCTCTGGCTGAGTCTGAGAGGCCTGGGAGCCCCACCCAGCCGCCTGGGGCCCTAAGTCTCCTCCTGGCAGCCCTGGGTCTGCCCAGGGGAGAGTTCTGGAAGGGCTCTGGGCTCCCCACTGGCCTGACCTGAGAGTATCTGCCGAGCCACCCCCCACGCAGAGAAAGCAGTGGGTCCTCCCTCAGCTGGTCCCTAACAGTGGGAACCCCAGAATCCCTCCGCTGGAAGCAGTGGGGCTCTGGGTGGCCAGCATTTGGGTTGGGCAGGTGGAGGCCCGTGTGCAGACTGCAAGGTGGGGGCAGGGGATGACCAGGAATTATAGGCTGGAGAGAGGAGGGGGGAGGTGGGGGGAGAAGGGGGAGGGTAGGGGGAGGAGGGGGAGGGGAGGATGGAGAAGTCGGGAGGAGGGGCCTCTGGGGGGTCAGCAGGAGGGCGAGTCCATACAGCGTCCTCAAGTCCGGACACCACTTGCCTCGCTGGGGTCCAGGCCAGGGGCACAGAATGTGGCCCTTGGAGGGGGGCCCTTTCAGCTTTGTGGGCTCCCGGAGGTTCTGGCTCCCCCTGTGTTCCTGGCCTTGGAGGGGGGTGCGTCCTTACGCTCCGGGCTCCGTGTTCCCAGACAGGCTGGTGGGGCTCCGCTCAGACCCACTCGTGGTCCCCTCTGGTCCCACAGGTGGCCTGGGACTCAAGCGGGTGAGCCCCCGAGCGAGGCACCCAGGGCAGCTGGTGGGCAGGCTCTGTCTTCCCCATCCCCACTTCTGCAGGCCTGTGGGCCCGCCCTGCCCAAGGAGGGTGCAGCAAGAGAGGGGCGAGGAGGAGCGGGGCAGAGTGGAATTCGGGGTGCCGAGCCTGGGCTGGCCTGGGGACCCAGAGGGCCGCCTCCAGGGAGTCATTTCTGGGTCTGGCTCAGAGCCTATGTTGCTGCTGCTGTCCCTACAGCCACTGCTCCTCACTGCCACCTGGAAGAGGCCAGGCCGCTCCTTTGGCCTTTTCTCCCTGCAAAAGACTTTGAGGGATTTCTTAGAAAGAGCAATTAGAGAGCTGCAGGCCTGGCACTCTGGGAGGCTCCCAGGCCAGCCCAGCCCGCGTCCTCCCCGCCAGGAACCCAGGGTCCCAGGGAGCCAAGGACGCAGGCGGCCGGCCTACCCAAACTCGGCTCACCCAGGAGAAAGGAGTCTCTTTCCTCTCTAGCGGGCAAAGGCCCTGCGTGGAGGGACCCAAGGCAGTCTCTGAGTGCACACCATGGATCCTTGGTAGACCAGCAAGCCCAGACTAGCAGGGGCTTCACAGCTGCCCAATAGGATAGCCCACCCCTGGCTTCAGTTCCCCCAGGGCTCGTGGGTCCTCCTTGGGACCAACCCCTCCAGCAGTGGGAACCACAGCGTCTTGGGCTTTGGCTTCAGCTGGGTGGCAGAGGCCAGCATGGGGTGGGGGTGGGTGCATGGGTCTCCCAGGAGCAGAGGGACCAGGAGGCTTCCAGAGGACAGGCCAGCGGGGGTCTCCCCTAAACAAGTGGGACGTGTGGTGTCTGCCCCAGAGAGCTTGGGCTGCGATGTGCTGGTTTCCAGGCACAGGGGGTGAGCCTGGTTGGGCAGGGACCTCCCCCTTGAAGCTTCCCAGGGATGGGATTGACTTGTTGAGGGGCTGCGAGTGAGCAGGAAGCCCCCAGGGACAGAGCAGCCATCAGGCGCCCTGCCTGTCCCCACACTCCAGTCCTGCGGGCTTTGAGGACCAAGCTGGGAGACAGAACATGTCTGACGTGCCACACAGCAGGGTCCACGGCCTCACGAGCCCGGGCCCCCTCCCTGGGCCTCCTTCCACAGGCACCCAGGAGCCCCTGCCCACTGCGGGGTCCCCGGGGCTGGGATGCTGAGCCCGGGAGGATGCCGCACCTCTGCGCTCAGACCGGACTTGGGTCCCACAGTCTCCAGGGCTCCCGGGCCGCTGCCCTCCTGCCAGACACTGAGCCACCTGCCCCGGGCTGGCAGGGCCTGCAGGACTCCCCTTGTCCTCCAGTGCCAGACCCGCACGTACAGTCCCCCCCGGAGCAGAGCCCAGGAAACCAAGGCCTGCACGTACGCCCTGTGCGAAGGCCCTGGGGCCTCAAGGGCAGCGAGACTGGCCCCCGAGGCTGAAGGGATCTGGCAGAGCTGCCCGGCTCCGGGGAAGCCACTCATCACGGCTGCAGCTCCGCGGTCAGCGCCCCAGCCAGGCTCCCGCCCCCACCCACGCTCTGCTTGCTGGCGGCTCCAGCTTCTCGGCTCCAGAAGGCTCTCTGAGCCTTCTGTGCAAAGCAAGGCCCCTCAAACCCACCCAGCACTCCCCCGTGACTGCCCTGCGCTGTGCCGACCACAGGGGAAGGAGGCCGAGAGCCTGGGCGGCCACTCTGAGAAGTCCTGGCAGTTGACCCCTACCCTGTGCCCACAGCGCTTGGGCACCCCGAGATGAGTCACTTCACAGAAAGATCCCTGCCCCCGCCCGCCACGGCCCCTGTCAGGAGCGTTTCAGGGGCGCCTTATCGTGGCAGCCTTTCAAGGGTGCTGTGGGGACGCTGGCGGTGCGCCCAGTCTGGGGGCTTCCAGTGGGAGGTTTCAGAGATGCTCCGGCCGGGCACCCTTGGCAGAGCGGCCGCTTCCTGGTGGGCACCGCACGCTCCTGGGTTCCAGGCGGGTGCTGGGGAGAGGTCCCTACGCTAAGCCCACATGCTCTCCTGGCCCAGGGCTGACTCTGCCCTTCAACCGGAGGGGACCCCTGGACGGACGGAGGCTGAAGCTGCAGGTTTGCCTGGGGCCCCCGGGGCCGGACTCCTAGGGAAGGGTCTGTCCCCGCTGAAATCCACACCCTGGGGCCCAACTGGCCTGACTTCTGCCCACGCCCCCACCCAGCCCCGGTCTCACCTGCTCGAGGCAGGCAGCTGGTGGGGGGAGCACTGGGACCCTGGCACCTGCTCCTCCCCTGCTGAAGGCCCCCAGAATGCTCCATCAGCTCTTGAAATAGGGCTCCAAAAAGCCCCCTTCCCACAGCCCTGCACCCCCTCGATGGGGCACCAGCCCCCCCAGGCCTAACAGAAGGGAAGAGGGGGCCCTGGTGGGAGGGTTGGGGGAGGATTAAGGCACGTGAGGAGGAGGTGGGCCCTGGAGCCCCCAGCAGCCCCAGCCTGCAGGCCCAGCCTGGCTGTGCTGGGCCAGGACAAAATCTCCAGGCTCGGTGGTCACTAGTCTCAGCCTTTCCTTCCCAAGACTCCTGGCCAGCTCTCCTGGCCTTGTCAACAGCAATGGCGACCGCAGAGCCAAGGCCAGGGAGCGCTGGCCCCCAAACCACGCCTGGCACCCCAGGAAGGGCGCACACGCCACTGCCCGGCACTGTGGCGTCCCTGGGAGTCCCGGCCAGCTGGCCTGGCCTCCACCGAGGAAGACTGCATGCTCCCTGTGGGCAGAGCCCCCACGGGTCCAGAACCGGAGCCTGGGAGCCCCTGAGCAGAAGGAGAGGGCCCGAGGTGACCCCTCTGCCCTGCCCCTGCTGTCCGTCCCGGGGACTCGGGGCTCCCAGCTGGCGCCTGTGGGGCAGTGGGGGCCGCTGCCCTCCCCGTCGGGAAGAGGGTGGAGAGCTGCTCCGGAGCAGCTTCCATCTACGGCCTGAGCGCCCGTGCAGCGCCCGTGCAGTGCCCGTGCTGAGCGGCCTCCCAGCGGGGGGCTCGGGGGCGCTGCGGGGGACAGGCCCAGAGAAGGCCCCACACCCAGCAGGGGCAACAGGGGTCTGGGGGCAGGCCGGGGCTGCCGCTCACAGGAGGCAGAGACCAGAGGGGACAGCTGGCAGGGAGGGACCGTGAGGCCGTCCCCTGCTGAGGACAGGACTTGAGGTGAGGCTGGGGCTGCGAGCCTTCCAGACCCAGGCTGGCCAGAGCCCACCGCTCTCCCAGCGGCCCCTCCGGCCCCCCGGCATCAGAGGAGAGCTTGGTGGTCCTGGCTTAGCAGGGCGGAAGCCTGGGCTCCCAGGCTTTGCAGGAAAAGAAGCCCCGGGTCCTCAGCCAGGGCCTTGTGGACAAAGGGCGCAGGCCCTAGCGTCCCACTGGGTCCCACGTCATCCTGGGCACCACACCACTGAGACCACCCTGCCCTGTCCGTGAGTGCCAGCCCCCTACTCTCCTGGCCCTGAAAGCTGGGGCGAGTGGGGAGAGTACAGGAGGAGGGGCTGGAGTGGGTGGGGGGACCCTGAGCAGGCGCTGCCTCCTGTGTTTCCTGGGGTCACCCAGCTGCTCGTGCCCTTTCTGGGGTCTCAGCTGGCCCCAGGGCTCACATCTCTGCCTCTCTGGGAAGAGAGCTGAGCTGCCAGGCTGGGAATAGCTGTGCCCTGAAGCGGCACTCGGGAATACCTGGGCATCGGGGCTGGCCACCCCAGCGCAAGGCTTGGGCACTGGGAGTGTCCCTCCTGCCCCGTGTCCTGGCTGTCCCTCAGCCCTGTCTCCCTGCTGCCCGGGGTCTGTGGGCAGGCCGGGTGCCCACCAGGCCAGCAGCTGGGGTGGGGGGCTCCTGCCTCCTCTTCCCACACAGACAGTGGGGGCCTCCCAGGGCAGACCAGGCGGGCGGGGCCAGAGCTGGGGCGGGAATGAGGTGGTGGGCCGGGGGAGACGCCAGGCCGGGGGGCCGCAAGGAGCAGCTTCGGACTGCGGAAAGGACGCCCTGCGGGCAGCCACACTCTGCGCGTGATGTCTCTCCTGGAGGCCCCGGCCTCGCAAGCTCTCACTTGCTGAAGCTTCTCACTTTCAACTGCTTCCCGTCTCCCTTGTTTGCTTTCCTTGCTCGGGGCGAGTGACCCGGAGCCTGCTCTGCACAGCTTGGCTCCTTGGGAGGGCGCTTCCTGGCACGCCCGGCGGGTCGCGCCCAGCTGTCCTGCAGCTGAGGTCAGTGGGGGCCCTGGAGGCACTGCCCACTTGCTCGGAGACCCCCCTCAGGAGAAGCAAAGGCAGGCCGGCTGCAGGGAGTGTGCCGAGAGCAGGGGGCTTTGCCGTGTGCGCCACTCGGCTCTGAGGCAGCAGGCAAATGCCTCCCTCTCGGGCCTCGGTTTCCCCATCGGTCAAGTTTGGGGTGGGGCTGGCCCTCTCTGGGCCTCTGGTACACAGGTGCCAGCACTGAGCACCCACATTGCCCTCCTTTCTGACCCTGTCACACACACCCCCCCTCCCCCCGCCCAGGAGCCCCCTGCCCACGAGGACCTACCTCCACACCGGCCCATGCGTCCTCCCCGCCCTGGCCAGCCCTCCCTGCCAGTGTGCACCTCTGCCCGAGACCCAGTTCTGCCCTGCCCCCTCCTCACTATCCCCTGGGGTGGCTGCACAGCGGGAACCCTGCACGGACCGCCCTCTCCCTGCAAATGTGCACCTGGTCCCCACGGTCAGCCCTCTGTGACGACTGCCCTTCCCACCAGTCAGGGGACCTTCTCACGGCCAGCCACCCACTGGCATCCCAGGCTGGGGTGCAGGCTTTGTGGCTAGAGTCCCACCCATGTTGGCCAGGACAGCCCCACCAGGCCAGGGCAGGGCCCCAACAGCCACCTGGGGATAGGAAGGTGGTTCCAAGAAGCCAGGAGTCAGAGCACTGACTGAGGATGGGAAAAGGGGGTGCCTGACATTTCCCAGGAGTCTCTCGTGGGACCCCCATGGGTGGCGTGGTTATTCATGCCAGTTGGGTGGCAGGAGCTGGAAGCTAGGTCAGAGGGCAGAAGACAGGGTCATGCTTACCCTGGGAGATGACGGTCCCCACTGGCGGGGATGAGAGATCATCCCCTGCATCTGGGCAGCAAGCAGTTGCAGCGGGCAGCCTTTCTGGCCCAGGAGGCTTAGAAGGGGTGGATTTTGGAAAGCCTTGAAGACACTGCACAGACACACAGGCAAGGTGTCTGCAGGTTGGTCTAGACCAGCTGTCCACAGGAGGCCAAGGCTTTCTGTCGACATAGCTCTCCTGAGGCCCTCTTGAGTGACCAGACTTGCCAGCCCTCCCTCAGGGGAAGGTGGTCGGCGGGGCAGGTTGAACAGACCCTTGATCTCTGCTGGACATGCACAGAGCAAGCAGGGCCTCAGTCACTGGAACCCCACCACCCACTGAACTGGTCCCTAGAAATGTGTCTGTTGGCTAAAGAGGGGCGTCTGGGGTGACGAAGCCTTTGGGGTAAAAGGACACAGTAGTGGCTCTGGGCTCACAGGCCCCTGTGCCCACCTGTGCCCACCTGGGGAGGGGAGGCGCCTGTGCCCACCTGGGGAGGGGAGGCGCCTGTGCCCACCTGGGGGGGGAGGTGCCTGTGCCCACCTGGGGAGGGGAGGCCCCTGTGCCCACCTGGGAGAGGAGGTGCCTGTGCCCACCTGGGGAGGGGAGGAGCCTGTGCCCACCTGGGGAGGGGAGGAGCCTGTGCCCACCTGGGGAGGGGAGGAGCCTGTGCCCACCTGGGGAGGGGAGGAGCCTGTGCCCACCTGGGGGAGGGGAGGAGCCTGTGCCCACCTGGGGAGGGGAGGAGCCTGTGCCCACCTGGGGGAGGGGAGGAGCCTGTGCCCACCTGGGGGAGGGGAGGAGCCTGTGCCCACCTGGGGAGGGGAGGAGCCTGTGCCCACCTGGGGGAGGGGAGGAGCCTGTGCCCACCTGGGGAGGGGAGGCCCCTGTGCCCACCTGGGGAGGGGAGGAGCCTGTGCCCACCTGGGGAGGGGAGGAGCCTGTGCCCACCTGGGGAGGGGAGGCCCCTGTGCCCACCTGGGGAGGGGAGGTGCCTGAGCCCACCTGGTGGAGGGGAGGAGCCTGTGCCCACCTGGGGAGGGGAGGAGCCTGTGCCCACCTGGCGGAGGGGAGGAGCCTGTGCCCACCTGGCGGAGGGGAGGAGCCTGTGCCCACCTGGGGGAGGGGAGGAGCCTGTGCCCACCTGGCGGAGGGGAGGAGCCTGTGCAGGACCACACCTGTGAGGCACAACCAGACCCCCACACACACACCCTTGGTTTTCTGGCCACCCTGATCGGGTTGGCAGCTAGGAGAAGTTTTTATTTCTCTCCTTTGGCCAAGTAGACACATGTGACCTTGACCATCCTTCACGCCATCCAGTGGGAAACTTGAGCCGCCAAGGCCGCAGGAAACGTGAGCACCCTGGAGAACACGGGCCAGGTGTCAGAGGGAGGAACGCCTGGACGTGGGAGGCCGGGGCAGGAGGACGAGAGAGAAGAGGAGGACAGACACCCAGCCTTGTGCGGGGCTGGAGGCCATGCCAGCTGTCCGCTGGAGGTGAGCCTGGGGAGGAGCCCCCCGCCCCCAAGGGGTCTCTGTGCAGCCTGGTCACCGGCTGGCCAACCAGCTGGACCAGCTCCCCAGCGCCTCCCAGGGCCTCCTGTCCACACTCCTTCACTGGTGGGGTCCCACCTCTAGCCCCCTGGATGCCCTGCCCCTTGGGAGCAGGTGCTGAAGCACAACCTCAGCTCAGGGCCCCAGACTGCCCCCCAGGAACAGGGGCAGCCCCAGGGGTGGATGAAGGCCCCGTCTGCCTCTTGGGGCTGGTAGCCCAGCCTGGGGTCCAAAACCCTGGGCTGGGGGCGGGGGGTGGTCCCTGCCAGGAAGGCACATAAGGGAAAATGGGGTCTGGAATTATTTTCTTTGAAAAAAAATAAATTGAAGAGAAAACTTGCCTTAAAAGGGGAGAGACTGATGTCCATGGTTTCCTGCACTTGGTCTGGGGCCAATCAGGTGGTTTCAGGAGAAATGGTCCTCTCCTTGCTCTGTTAAATGTGGCCAAGCACAAGCTACATTTGCAAACCACAGGAGACCCGCGGGCAGCAGAGCCCACGACTGGCTGGGCCACATGCAGGATGGGCCCCAGGGAGGACCAGGGCCAGGGCCAGAAGGCAGCCCTGCAGAGGACCCAGCACCCTCGCCACTCAAGCTGCCCGTCAGCGTGGGGGAGCCAAGAAGCCGGGATGGGGAGGGGGTGCTGGGAGCCCTCACACAGCCCCTTGCCTCCAGGTGGGGCTGGGGAGGCCCTGCTGAGTCCAGGCCTGAGCCTGGCTCCCCCCGCCCCATCTCCCGACCCCGCCAAAGTACAGCCCACCATCTTCCACTGTCCTGGCCCTGTGATGTCCCTCCTCCCCGGAGAGGGGGGCAAGGGCCACGTCTCAGCCAGGGGACCACGGCTCAGGACGGTGACACGTGGGAACCGGGCCCCCACTCGTGGTAGGGGGTCGGCCCTCATCCATCCCGTCCCCTGTGATGCTGGCTCTCCAGGCCTGTGCCTCGCCTCCCAAGGAAGCGCGTGAGTGCACACGTGCACAGACACACTTGAGTGCACACACCTCCACACACACGGCTCGAGTGCACCCACCAGCAGGAACCCCTCCGGCCACATGTGACTGCGGACGTCTTGACAGATTAAAATGAACTGAGCCACGTCTGGGGGTCCCTAGGCCTGACAGCACAGACCCAGAACCCCCAACCACGTAAGAATCTTGCTTGGGAATGAGGTTTGTGTGTCTGTCCCCAGGATGCTCAAGGCGGTGAAGGGTGCTGAGAAATCAAGAACCTGGATCCTGCATGACGTCCCTTCTCTGTAGGCCCTGTCCAGCCAAGCAGGTCTCCTCTCTGTCTCTGACAGGTGCTGGGCACTTGGAGGAGGCCCAGTCAGGACTGGCCGCCTGGGTGGGAGAGAGGAGGCCGAGATGAACGACAGAGCCTCCCAAGTTCATGGGCACAGGGGTGTGGGGCTGCTCAAGAACTCACAATGGCTGGTTCTCCTCCCTTCTCTGTGTCCAGGGATGCCTGCTGTATCTTGAAACCAGCACGATGGGACTATTTAAACTATTTACACCAGAGTGATGGGCCAACACCTCAATTCAGGCGCCCTGTGGCCACAATCCTGTCTTCACTGAGCACATCGGGACCCCGCGTTCTCTGGGAGGCAGTGTTCCTGAAGACCAGAAGCTGGCAGCTATTCCCAAGAATTTTACTAAAGGGACAGTATTTGCTCCAGGTCAGACAAGGACAGGAGAGCTGACGCCATGGAGGAAGGCCGTCGGCCCTGGGTCGACATCCGAGGGCCAGAGCGCTCCACAGTGGTGGCGCTGGGGGTCCCTTCCACCTGTCACTCCACCACCAGCCCCCAAGACCCCACTGAGAGTCCATCTGCACTCTCTGTACAGAGGAATCGTAATAGGAGGTTCACCATAAAAGGTGTCCTCCCAGGACAGCTTCCATGAGATGGACCAGGTTGGAACCAGCAGGGTGGGGGCAAGGCTTAATCCCTGGAGGTCTCCCGCAGGGCTTCCAGCTTCGCATCTCCCACCTGCTGGCCGTCGCCCTGGGCCCGGCACCCCGCTCCCGTCTCAGCTTGTCAGCTTCTGGGGGCTCAGGGCCACTGCCTTCTGTGCCTGGGGGCTACGTGAAGGCTGGGGGCCTCCCAGAGTGAAGCTTCTGCAAGCCTGTCCCCGTCCCCACAGCTGATGCTCTGAGTCAGAGGAGGGAGTTGACTCTTGTGGTTGGGGGACACGCCACGTGGAGGGAAGAGGCCACCGCCCACCTCACTCCCGGGAGGCTGGTCACAGGAGTCCCCGCTGCCCACCTGGGAGCCCTGGGCGAGGGGCAGCCCGTTCTCTCCTCCCTCAGCGCCTTCTGCGTCGGTCACTGGCCTGAGATGTCCGGGTCCAGCTGAGCCAGTCTTGGCAAGGGCCAAGCCTGCCGCGGGGAGGCTGGGGGCCGTGGCCGCCCCTGGGCCTGGGGAGCCCCTCCCAGGCTGCACTGCCGCACATGCCGCTATCACCGGGCGCCATTCACAGGGGCGCTCTGTACACGCAGGGTCTACAGCCCCTTTTACTGTCATATAAAGGGCAGGGGGAGAAGGCTCCAACCGCAGTGGAACCTCTGCCAACGAGGCTGGTGTCGTGAGAATCCCAGCCGCTTCGATCCACGCACCTCGGCCTTGAACCTGAGGGACGGGGGTCGCACGGCTGAGCTGCAGGCCAGGCTCCCCGGGGTGCCTTCACCCAAGCTCGGTGGAGGGGGACGAGGGCCCCGAGAGCGCCCTGCGCTTGAGCTTTCGCCAAGGCCAGAAGCCCTTAGTCCGGGCTTCCTTCCCAGCACATGGGGCTCCATGCAGCCCAGGCACCCAGATCACAGGGTCTCATCTCCCTGCAACTGCCCTTGCTGGAGCCCCCCAGGTCTCGGGAGGACCCTAACACCCACATCTGGAAGAGGGGTGCGGCAGCAGCCTGGGCCCCCTCACCTCCGTGCTAGCCAGCACCCCAGCTCAACAGAAGTCAAGACAGCGGAGAAGAAGGACGTGCACCCAGCGTCTCCTGCGAGAACTCCAAAATCGCAACTCGCTGCTGAACAACCTAGAGGAGGATGTTGGAACCTAAGAAATACCGATACTGCATATCCAAGACAACGGAGAAGCCGCAACAGAAGGCTCGGAGGGGCACAGAATGTGAAAATCAAACTCACGATCCCGGGCCCGCTTGAGGCTGCCACCCCCGTACTTCTGGGCTTGGGGCTGAAGGACAGATGGGGAGGCAGAGACCCAGGCCAAGACAGACCCAGGGCAGAGGGCAGCGGGCCTCCACGCTGGACTCCGCCCCAGGGACTGGCCCTGGCATCCCTGCGGGCTCCTCTCACTGGAGGCAGCCTGCGGGCAGGGGGCGCCTACCAAGCTGTCCCTTGGGCTGGAGGGCAGAGGCCACCGAGGCTCCCTCTGGAAAGATCCAGAGAGGCGGCCGGCCCACAGGCCGAGGAAGACGGGACTGGCGGATGTGCGGGGGCATCTCTCCTCGGGTCTGTCTTGCACTAGCCAGCACCCCGGACCAACTGTGGTCAAGGCGGCAGAGGAGAAGGGCATGAATTCACCTTCTATGAGAAGTCCCGCATCGCAACTGGCTGCTCAACAACCGAGGGGAGGATGCTGGAACCTACCAAAAACAGACACCCCACGTCCAAGGCAAAGGAGAAGCCACCACAGGAGGCTCGAGGGGCGCAGCGATGGGAAAATCCAACTCCACACCTACCGGAAAGCGTGGCGTGCTGCAGCTATGGGGAGGAGAGTGGAACACGACTTGGCGGCTGAATCCCAGCAACGGCCCCTCAGGGCAAAGCGGGGGCCGGGGGCCTGAAGCCAAGCGCTTCTCCCCTGGCCTGTGGCCTCAGAGCAGTCCTGGAGTCTGACCCCTGACAGCCGTGTCCCTCAGGTCGCCCTGGCCCTGGGGCTGGAGGGCAGAGACCACTAGGAGTCCCTTGGGACAATCCTGAGTGGTGGCTGGCCCAGAGCAGAGGAAGGCGGTTCGGTGGTGTGCAGGGGAGCCCCTGGGTGGGGGTGTCTGGGAGCTCGGAGTGAGGAAGGTAGGCGGTTCAGCTCCAGGCCGTCTGGGCAAGATGGCCCCTGGCTGGCTGTGTTTGTGAGGCCCATTTCCGGGGACCTGGGGGCTGCAGCAAGGGCAACAGCAGAGCGTCCTCCTCCCGGGGGGTCATCCACGCTAAACTCACCAGACTCTGACAGTTGTCTCGTGCGCTTAAGACATCAAAGCTCTCCCGAGTTCAAAGACGTCAGAGGGCAGAGGTCACGTGCCCCGCGTGCCCTCCGTGTAACCTCAGTCCCAGTGGGAGACACAGGGTCTCCCTGTGGCCTGGCCAGCCCCTGCCTTGTTCTTGCAAAAGCAAAGGAAAACAAAGATCCTCCCTGAGCAAGCCCCCACCTCAAATAAACTGGGCCCCCGCACAGCGGGCCGGCTGCAGGGGTTGTTTGAACCCCAGGCACACCGCAAAGAAAAATAAATTCCTTGCTTTATGATGAGAAGGAGGGAAGGGGGCACAGGGTGAAGGAGGGAGATGGGAGGTGGGTGTTTGCTTGGTTTTCCTTCTCAGTTTTCAGGCCCTTGTGGCCTGGGTGCCAAGACCCCAGCCTAGCCCTGCTCGGATACCAACCCCCGGGCCCTGGGCCCTGGCAGGGCAGAAGGAAGAAGATGAGGGTGGGTGGCAGAGGGCTGAGGGGTAGGTGTGAAGCTGGCCATCGGCCCAGCCACCCACCTAAAGCCCCCAGAGGAGGAAGGTCCCGAGGAGAGCCAGGGCTGGGCTGGGCGTCAGGGGAGCAGGACCACAGGCTGCCGCATTGCAGAGGGCATGTGGAGACAGGGCTGGGCCAGAGTGAAGGGACTGCTGCAGAGCCCGGGGACGGGACTGAGCTGAATGGCAGCACACAGTCTTGCGGGCAGAGCTGGGCTGCCCAGCACCCGGCCCTGACAGGGGAGCTGGTAGGACGGCCGCTCTCTGCTCCCAGTGGCCCAGGCCTGGCCAGACTCGTCCAGGGGTTCCAGGCCTGGGGCCTCTTTTCTTGGTACATTCAGGGCCTGATGGGAGGGCAGCTGCAGAGGGAAATGGCAACCCACTCCAGTATTCTTGCCTGGGAAGTCCCATGGACAGAGGAGCCTGAAGGGCTGCACTCCATGGGGTCACAAAAAGGTCGGAAATGACTTACCAAGTGAGCATGCGTGCTCAAGTGGGCAGCGGGTCCCCCTCCGGGAGTTACTCCCTGGGTATCTCACACCATGGGACATCTCTGAGCCCTGCAGAGCATGAACAGACCTGAGCGAGGGGCAGAAGACCCCTCCCTACTTCACCTCAGATGGCCCTTGAGGATGGGGTCCATGCCCAAGCCCTATCCCCAGCCGCTAGGCCCCAGGAGGACGTTTTCAGTGTGGGCACTCTGAGCACTGCCCATGCAGAGCCAGCCCAGCTGCTCTCCACTGGCCTCCAGTACAGCCAGCTCACTCCAGGCCTGACCAGGCCAGAGTCCCAAGGCCCCAGCAGGAGTCCCAAAGAGCACCCAGTGCCTGTGGGGGGAGGACTTGGCTGCCCTGTGGTGGCCAGCAGCTTATGTGTCCAGGGAGACATCCCGGACAGCATGGAGCCTCCCTTCTGGGGGGAAACTGTGTCCAAGTTGCCTGCACCCCAGGGCAAAATCCCCGGGGGACAAGCACGTGGGGCTACTGGAGGCCCCCTGGACCAGGGCTCCCCTGAAGGCCGGTCCTCCGGCCCAGCAACTCCAAGCTAGCAGGAGGCCCTGGCGTGATTGCTCAGAGAAGGGGTGGGCAGCCTCCACCCATGCCTGGGTGGCTGCTGGGGGTGCGTGGGGCAGCGGTGGGAAGACTTTGAAGACCCCCAAAGGCCCTGCTGCGGGAGTGAATTCTGGGAGCAGTCCGCCAGAGGAGGGTGCCCGGCTGGAAGGCGGGGCCTTTGGGGACCGTGAAGACACGTGACGGAAGCAGCCCCCAGGCCATACATTGCGAGGCTTCTTCGAGAAGGGACATGCATGCCCTCTACCGCACACGTGACAGGCGGCCACTGTGCACTCCCATCCACTCTGAGGAGGCGCCGGCCCTCCTGCCCAGGGGACAAGATAAGGATCCTGAGCTCTGCCTCCTCGAGAGCCAGCTGGGCTGGCTCTGCATGGGCAGTGCTCAGGGTGCGCGCCCTGGACACGTCCTCCTGGGGCCTAGGGGCTCGGGATAGGGCTTGGGCGTGGACCTCAGTGAGGCCGGGGGAGCATCCCACATGCCTGGGCAGGCTCTGCTCCCTCACCGGCCCTGGGACTCGGGGTCCTCATCTGAACACCAGGGGGGCGGACCCTGCAGAGGCCCCTGTCCAGACCCGGAAACACCATCACCAGGTGCCCAGAGGAGGGGCTGGAGGCGTCAGTGCCGGGGCAGGGTGAGACTGGAGAAAAGACTGGTGGGCACTGTGGCGGGGGTCCACCAGGGCGCTAGAGCACAGAGGGGTTCTGGGGGCCGAGGGTGTGCTTGGTCACCCCAAAGCAGGCTCACCAAGTCCTCTGAGGGTGGGCGCATCTGTGGCAGGTCTGCAGAGGGGGACTTTCCCACTTGCCAACCAGCAGGGCAGCCAAGACACGGCGGGGGACCCGAGACAGGGCAGGAAGGTCGCTGGGCAGGTCTGCATGGCTGTCCCTACAAAGTCCTACAGACCCACGCAACCTGCAGACTTCTGTTTCCTCCCAGCCCTGGAAGCTGGAACCCCAGCCCCAGGTATGGGCCGGGCTGGTCCTCCTGAAGCCTCTCTCCTGGGTGTGCAGACGGCCGCCACCTCTCAGGGTCATGCCTTGGCGGGTGTGTGTGTATCCTGACCTCCTCTTCTCGTGAGGACCCCCATCCTGTGGAATTAGCCTACCTTAGTGACCTCCCTTGAATGGATTCCCTCTGTCAAGAACTCCGTCTCCAAACTCAGCCTCAGTCCGAGATCCTGGAGGTCAGGACTCCAACATGGGAATTTGGTGGGGGACACAGGTCAGCCCATGACAGTCCCCACCACAAGACCTGTTGCCAGAGAAGATGGTGAGGCCACTGCTGGGGCCCGGGAAGGCGAGAGGGTGCCGTGTCTGTGCAGCTTGGGGAGGAGAGGAGCCTGGAAGCTGGGAGGAGAGGAGGGCTGGGGGTCTGGGAGCTGGGCCTGGGAGGGGGCTCCAAGCCCTGGGAACCAAGCCAGGGCCAGGTGCGTGGCCGCGGGGAGGAGAGGGGAGCCTGCTGAGCCTCAAGGCCCAGGAACAGGAGAAGCCGGGGGCGTGGGGATGGCAGAGTGGGTGGAGGGTGGGCCCAGCAGGGGACTGGAGGTGCTGTGGGAGCCTGCTGAGTGCCAGGGGCCCTGGGTGGAGGTGGAGGGGCCGCCCCGGGACTCAGACCCTCTTACACGAGCCCTGGGGTCCCGGCCAGCAGATGGGGGGCCGGCCTGGGTACGGGGGCGGGCCCGGTGTGCGCCCAGCCGGCCTCTCCCCTCAGCAGCCCCCAGGCACCCCCAAGGGGCCCCGTGTGGGCTTGGACAAAGGAAGCAACTCACGAGGACCTTTCCTCCACAAGAGCTCATCAGCTCATCAGCAGAGCCCAGATGGAAAAACCCGCCTCCGTGGAGCGCCTCAGGGCTGGGAATGATTTCTTTCTGGAAATATGTGGCCTGAGGGGTGAGGCAGAGGACAGCCCGGGATGCTCCTAACAGAAACGGGGGTCTCCACCGGCTGACAGCCCCTCCTCCCCGGGACCCTCGTCTCCTCACCGACCCCCTCTACCCCCCACCCCACCACTGGCTGCCCTAACTCTCTGTGCCGTGGGGCAGAGGGTCTGAGCCCAGGTCCCAGGAGGGCTTACTGTGCCCAAACCAGCAGAGCCACGGAGACGGGCGGCCTCCATGCATGCCCCCTACCGTCTCCTCTGCCACCTCAATCCACCACCCCCGTGCTCTCCCAGGAGCAGCAGGTCCTGCTCCCGAGGCGGGCTGGTCCCTGTCAGGTGGGGGCTCTGCTCCAGGAGTCTGTGGGGCCCAGGTCCCCGCAGCCTTGTGGCTCCACACACCCAGTGATGCTGGAGACGCTCCCCATCTCGCTGGGGCAGAGGAAGAGAGGCAGAGGGTCCCTCTGCAGACCCGGGACGGAGGCGCACCGCCCCTGCCGCCCACACATCCTGTCCTTCTCCCTGCGGGGCGCTCACCTTGCATGGGACTGGGGCCCCTTCTGCCTGCACGCCCCAGCCCTCTGCTCCCTGGCCAGACCTCCCACCATCCCCGCGAGGCAGCCACCTGGTCTTTGCAGGCGGGCCGGGACCCCACCTTCATCTTGGACCATGACCATACCCCGCCCGCCACTCCAGGGCTCCCAGCCTGGCCCCTCTGCTCATGGTGGGCAGGGAGCCTCCTTCCCTGAGTCTGTTCTCAGGGGGCTCACAGTCCGTGCAGAAGAAAAGACTTAAATGGGGCATTAAAGTGCCAAGCACAGGCCCCCCCAACCCTAGCTGTGAGAAGGGCAGGAGACAAGAGCCTGAAGGGGGCCACCGGGGCAGGTCCGAGGCCTCCCCGAATCTGGGCCTGAGTGTCACACGCTTGGGGCAGAGAAGGAGCTCAGATGGGCGAGGACCAGAGCCGGCAGGCCCTGGCGTGGATGTGGGAAGGGAGACAGGGCAAGAAACCCCACTCCCGTGTCAGCCCCAGGGGCAGGGAGGACAGAGGGGAAGCTGGGCCTCGAGGCGGCTGCGGGCCCGCCTGGCCTCCCAGCCCCCGGCCCCTACGTGTAGCCTCAGTCTTCAGGAATGTCCTGTCCTTGGCGGGAGCTGCCAAGGCAAATGGACAGGGCCCAGGGCGGGGGCCAGGCAGGTGGCTGGCGGCTCTGACGTTTTCCTGGCCCGGGCCCGCGTCCCCCGTGGACGCTGCTCCAAGGCCGTGGGGCGCTCCTGCATCTGGGGGTGTGGGAGCGCAGCCAGGCCTCCGGCCATCTGCTGAGGCTCCCCCTTGGAGGGCCGTGCTGAGATGTCTGAAATATTTGTTTTGTAAAGGATTAACTTCCAGATGATTCTAGAAGGGGCTGGGAACAATGGTCCTGGCTGCAGCAGGAAGGCCCTTAATCCCCGCTTGGAATCTGGAGCAGGGCAGCACCTCCGTACCTTGAAAAGATGGAGCCATCTTCTCTTCCTCTCTTGCAGCTCAAAACCCCTCAGTCACTCGTTCACCCATTCGTTCAACAAACATCTCTGCTGCGACACAGACCTGCAGGAAGGGCTCAGGGCCCCGCCTGGCCAAGTCCCCCTGCTTTGCCCACCCTGCGGCCTCTCTCACACACGCCCCCTGCATCCTGGTCCCAGTGCCCACGAAAGGGTCAGCGTCCCCTCTGCCCACTCCCTTCCCATCGCCCTTGGGGGGTCCCTTGGGGGAGGAGAGAGGCTGGATGCCTCTCCTCCGTGAGGCTGCTGTGCGGAGAGGTCTCTAGTCCCTGGTGTCTGCTCTGCGGGGTCCACGGGCCCTTGCCGGGAGGCAGGGTCCCCGGGGGGTGAAGGACGGAGGTCGAGGAGAAGACCCTGCTGGACCAGCCAGGTGGGGGCCAGTCTGTGAGGGAGCGGGGAGAGGTCCAGAGGACAGGCTGTCTCTGTGGGCAGGTCGGGGGCGGTGGTCAGGGTCCCGGCACTGGTCAGTGGAGAAGACCATCGGCGCAGTGGCCAGCAGTGTGGTCCTTGGCTTTGCATCCCCTGAGGATGGACTGTCTGGTCTAAGCGCCACGCTGTGGGCTGAGGATGGAGTGAGTGTTCTACCATGGACGCAGATCAAACGACAGGGGCACTTTTTAGGGACCTGACTTTGGCAGTGATGGAGGCCTGGGCGGTCTAGGAGGCACTGCTGCCCCTGGTCTGGGCTGGGGCCTGAGGCCGGCAGGGCAGGCACTTGAGAGAGAAGACAAACAGGGCGTGGGAGGGGGCCGGGGTGGATTCTGCCCACTGGGTCCTGCATGGTTACCCACCCTTGCTGCACGGGAACTGGACTTCTGGGCCATAGGAATTAAGGGAGGGTGGGCATGAGGACTGAGCTAGGCCATGAGGTCCATCTCCGGGACCCTTGCTGGGACCACTGAGAAAGGAGCCTTCTTTGCACTGAAGCCTGTCCATCTCCTGGGGCGGCGGCAATAGAACAAGCTAAAAGAAAACTCAAGGAGAGCATCTTCCACGTGTAAGCTTGCAAAGGAGGAACAGGCTGTTTGGTTTCCAGCAGTTCATCAAAATGTCTAGTTTCATCATCCTAGCAGCACGTGGGACTTCTACCTCCGATAAGGGAATGCTTATGCTCTGCATCTCCGAAAGGCCCCCATCTCTTTCCAGATGTGGGGATGGCCATTTGTTTTGTGACCTTGGTTCTTTGATGGGTTCACAAAAATCTGTCTGTCCAGCT
Organism: Bubalus kerabau; assembly: GCF_029407905.1. Taxonomy (NCBI): domain Eukaryota; kingdom Metazoa; phylum Chordata; class Mammalia; order Artiodactyla; family Bovidae; genus Bubalus; species Bubalus kerabau. Next base: position 1,622,129 of record NC_073628.1, on the reverse strand, counting down.
TTCTTCTTGTGGTCAGCATGGGACTTAAGTTGTTCAAGCTCTTAGGTTTAAGCGCAGCTTAAACAACAGGAGTTCATCCCCCCAACCCCAGTCCTGGAGGCGGGAAGTCCCCAGGCCTGCAACCTCTCCCCTAAAGGCTTAGGGGAGGGTCCTTCCTGCCCCTTCCAGGCATGCCTGGGCTTGTGGCTGCGTCACCCCAGTCTCTGCCTCCATCCTCTACTGGCCCCCTCCGTGCCATTGCTCTCTTCTGTCACTTCTAAGGACACTTGCCATTGGATTTAGGGCCACCTGGGTAACCCAGGATGACCTCCACTGAGATCCTTCATCACAGCTGTGAAGATTCTTTTCCCAATAAGGTCACACTCACGAGTCTGGGGATTTGTTGTTCACTCACTCAGTCATGTCCAACTCTGCAACCCCATGGACCACAGCTCGCCAGGCTTCCCTGTCCATCATTATCTCCTGGAACTTGCTCAAACTCATGTCTATTGAGTCAGTGATGCCATCCAACCATCTCATCCTCTGTCGTCCCCTTCTCCTCCTGCCCTCAATTTTTCCCAGCATCAGGGTCTTTTCCAATGAGTCAGTTTGGGGATGAGGATGTGGACATGTCCTCTGAGGGCCTCTTTGGCTCACTAGAGATGCTGTGCTGCAGTGGACACCATGGCCTGGGGATGGACAGTCTCTGAAAGCAGGAGTAAATGGGCATCAGGGCGGGGAGCTGCACAGGGGCTTGTGAGGGGCCAGCTCTAGGATCCGGCTGAAGCCAGTATGACTTGAGAGCCTGCCTCTTGCAGTCGAGTCTGATGGGTCTCGGTGTGGGTCACAGAGGGAGAAAGAAAAGGATGGGGTGGGGGTCAGCTGCCTAGGAAGGGGTCCTGGGGGGCCTGCCTGATGCCTGACCAGGACACTCTGCCCGTGGGACCAACAGCCGTAGGGAAAACTTGCCCACCCTCATTTAGGCAGCAGAGATGCCCTCCAAGGGTCAGAACAAGTGGTCTTTCTTTCAACCGAGCCCCACTTCCAGGAGAGGGTGGGCTGGGTGTCGTGCAGTGAGGGGGCTGGGTGTCGTGCAGTGAGGAGGCTGGGGAGAGGCTACCACTGGGTCCTGTGGGCACCAAGGACCAGGCCTGTGTGGGCAGCAGCTGAGGAAGAGGAGAGAAGGTTCTGAGCAGGAGTAGGAGGCGGGAGCCAGGGCTCACGAAGGCGTTAGGACAGCCCTGTGACTGTGCCTGGGCATGGCGGCTGGGTGGCCATGCAGGCAGGTGAGTGAGGTGCGGGTCTGTGCTGCCTGCGCGCACAGCGAGGCAGCGGCTCCAGGCCCAGACGGTGGCGGACGGTCCGCTGGACTGGACACCACACAGGAGACAGGGCATTGCGTCCTGAGGAGCCTGCAGGCCAGGGTGGAGGAGCCCGTGCCCCTGGCTGGCTGGCTCAGCTCCCTAAGACTGCATCGCCCGGCCTCTCCTGCCTTCTGCGTGCCCAGCCCTGGGGGTGGCATCCCTTTGGGCCCCTGGGGAGGAAGGTGCATGGGTTGGCATGGCCACACAGCTGCAGGCTCGAAGGCCAGCACCGCGTAGGAACTGGCTGAGGAAGCTGGCCAGGCCTCCCTGGGGCAATATGAGATCTGAGTGGGAGGGTGCTGGGGGATGACATCCGGGTTAAAGGGCATGGTCACAGCGTGGAGGCTAGGGAGGCCAGAGTGGCCGAGGGCATATCCTGGAGCCTTGGCAGCCACAGTGAGAAGGGAGCAAGGGGTCCTTGATATATGCTGGAGGTCAGTCCAGTGGGCGCCGGTACCCAGAGAGGAGGTTGGCACTCGGTGGAAGAGTGTCATGGAGTACTGCCAACGGAATGCGGGTGTAGGGAGAGGGCAGGGAGGTGGTTCAGCCCATGGAGATGCAGTGAATACCTCCTCGATGACTGGATTTGGAAGATGAGGGGAGCAAGAGTGATGAGGGTGGGACCACTTCCATGAAAGAAAGACTGAGAGAGGCGGAGTGGAGGAACGAGTGGCCGTGACTGGGGCTGGTGGGCTGGAGGCACACGCGGGGTGCTAGGCGGCACACTGGGCACCAGTGAGTCCTGAGGCTTGAGTGTCCGGGAGTCTGAGGGCCTGGGAGGCGGGGTGCAGGCAGTCGGCACGGCTGTGCGTGGGCCGCGGGGCGCGAGGGGTGAGGGCAGCCGAGGCCTGCACGTTCCTGTGCCATCCTTGGCTGTGCCCCAGCCTGAGGGCCCAGCTGACCCTCAGTCCTGAACCCTCCGCCACGCCCGCCCCCCTCCCATTCTCCTGCTCTCCGCCCCTCCGGACTCAGTGACTTGCCTTTGTTCTCATGAACGAAGCCACTGGCCCCCACCCCAGGGAGTCACTCTCAGCTATCAGGGAAGCCCGCCGGGCGCCAGCAACAGAGAAGGCCGCTGTGCTCCCGGCCTCACGCCCCAGGGCTGAGTGAGGGCCTCTCTCTGACACCCCCCCCGGGCACTCAGGTGGCAAGCCCCTCTCCACCCACCCTTAAGACTGTGGGTGCCTGCAGGCGACGCCCCTGCGCGGCACCAGTTAGCACCGTCCTCCAGTTTCTGTGTCAGCAGCGGTTCCTGTGTGTGGCCTGCCCCGGAAGGAGTACTGAGCTCGAGGGCGGATGTGCACTCCTACCTGGCGGCTGAGGGGTGCACGCTGGGTCCCCAGGACACGGCTCGGCGGTGGCAGTCTAGGCTCCGTTTATTTTTCCACTGGTTTGGCAACTAGACTGGAGCAGCTTGGGGCCCAGGGGCCAGCAAGTAGCCCTGTGCGGCCCGCACTCAGGTGAGGGGCGGAGGGTGGCGCTGCCTCCGTGCTGGCACGGTCTGCGTCCTGCTCCTGGGCACGCGGCGGCGTTGGAGACACACGTGGTGGGACGCCGGTCCAGCCTGGGGCTGGAGGCACCGGCAGCACACGTGCGAGACTGTCAGGGAGAGGAGGTCTGGCCACGACAGCCCACCGCCCTGGACTGGCCACGCCCGAGGCCGCGTCTGCTGGCGCTCTCCAAGCCCCTGTGGGTGCCGGCCCGCGCACCGAGAGCAGCACCCTCTGTTGCCACGGCCAAGACCAGCCTAGCGCCAGAGGTCCCGGAGCCCTGGCAGCCTCTCCATTGGGGAGCCCGCCCTAGCTTTGGAGACTGGAAGCTAAAGTCTAGCCTGTCCTCCCAGTCCTTCCACAGAGATGCAAATAACCCATTAGGATGCAAATAGCTGCCGGCTCTCTCGGCAAATACCTCCATTCCCCCAAGGGCATCAGTGAGCAGAAACAGTGGCCACCCACCCCAGAAAAGTGTGAATCTAAACCAGAAGGACCCCCGGATGGGCCCCGGCTCGGTGACGGGAGAGTGGACAGAAGGGCCCACAGGAGTGCCCCAGGTCTGCCCAGGAGCCCACGTGATACAGCGAGCCTGACCGCCAGGGACAGCGGGTCTGGAGCGCGAGCACCAGCACCCACAGGAGGCTGAGGGCAGGTGCACGGGGCAGAAAGCGAGGCCCTGCCCCGTGGCGGACGTGACCGGGAGCCCCTGGGGAGGCCTGTCCAGGGACAGGAGACCCTGTCCAGGTCCAGAGGGGTTCTGGGGGCTGCCACATCCAGCGCAGAGTGTTTCGGGGTCTTCTCCCTTGGTCTTGGGCTGATCTCCCAGCCCCATTGCCTCTGCGAGGGGTACTGAGAGGCTGTGGGTGTGGAGACAGACGCGGCCGCGGGGCGGCAGTGCAGGCTCACTCATCGCCACCGAGGTGGCCGCGGCGGGGTCTGCCCACCACGGGATCCGCCCGCGCGGCATCCCGGGTCCGCCCAGGCCGGATACCACAGTGGTCCACAGGGTCATCAGGGAGATGGGAAGCCTGTCCGAGCTACCCCATTCCACCCCAAGTCAGCCCGAGCGGCACTGTTGAAGGTGGGAGAGGAGACGGAGCACTCGGGACAATGAGGGATCCCTATGCCTGGGGCAACACGGAGCCACCTTCAGAGAGAGACTTTTTCTATGCGGCCTTCGGCAGCCCAGGGTGCTGGGTGCCGCTTTGCCGAGGGTGGGAGGATTTCACAGCTCTTCTCTCTTTGTCTTGAGCTGACCCTGCCGGCCCATCACAGCCCTGAGACAGAAACCAGCGGCTGTGAGTGTGGGGACAGAAGCGGCCGCGAGGTGGCGGTGCGGGCTCACACATCAGCGGCCGGGGTTCGCCCACGCGGCATCCCGGGTCCAGACGTGCGGCCATATACCGCGGTGGCCCCGAGGGTCACGTGGGAGACAGGGGGCTCATCTGAGCCTCCTGAGGTGCCAGGTCGGGCCACACTGCAGCTTCAGCTACACTCACAGCCCCCGCCTCCCCACCGAAGTCCCAAGGGGTGGGACCTATGTCTTGTCTCCAGGCTGGAGGATGGCAGCCTGTGGCTCTAAAGCCTGGACTCTGTGCTTCCAGTCCAGCCTACTGCCTCCCCACCCCAGACAGACCTCCAAAATTCTAGGTCTTTTATTGAGCCGCATCCTCCTTCAAGGGGAACATCAGACCCTAACAGCCGGTCATTAGCATCTCCATGCTGTTCACTGTTTGAAATGCTGAAGGTCTGGGCGTGTTGCTGCCTCTGGGTTCAGCCGCGGCTGGTCTGCGGGTTGCTGAGCACCCCCCAGTGTGGGTTTCATCGGGCACCCTAGTCCTGGGGTCGTTAAGGGGTGGGCATCTGGGCTGGGTAAGCGTGCTCGGTGGCTGTTTAGTTCCACACACTGTGCTCTGGGACCCACGCAAGACCTTGGAGGCGTGTTTCCCAATTGACAGGAGCTGCCCTGGAGCCCATGAGCTGTTGGGTGTGGACCCCACTGCACCCTAGTCATGGCCCCAGGTCACCAAGGTGGGGGACAAGTGGGGGTAGGGGAATAAAGGGCCTCACATCCAGGGTGGCAGGGATCTGATGGGGAGCCTGGGTGAGGCACAGCCCTAGCTCCAGAGGGACCCCTCCTGCGCCAGTCCCTTGGTGACACAGGGCACTGTGAAGAGGATACCGGGGTCCTTGCCGCTGTATCAGGGGCCACCTCCCTATCTAATCCCACCCCAAAATAGGGCTGTGTCGTTGTGGGTGTGGAGACAGACGCGGCCGCGGGGCGGCAGTGCAGGCTCATGCATCACCACCGAGGTGGCCGCGGCGGGGTCTGCCCACCACGGGATCCGCCCGCGCGGCATCCCGGGTCCACACCGGCCGGATACCACAGTGGTCCACAGGGTCATCTGGGGGATGGGACACTTGTCCAAGCTACTCCGTGTCACCCCAAGTCACCCCGGGCAGCACTGTTGAAGTTAGGAGAGGAGACGGAACACTCGGGACATTGAGGGATCCCTATGCCTCGGGTGACGCTGAGCCAGCTTCAGAGAGAGACTCTTTCTATGGGACCTTCGGCAGCGTAGGGTGCTGGGCACCGCCTTGCCAAGGGCAGGAGGATTTCGGGGGTCTTCTCTCTTTGTCTTGGGCCGACCAAATAGACCCATCACAGTCCTTGAACGGAGCCCCGGGTTGCGGATGTGGGGACAGAAGCGGCCGCGAGGTGGCGGTGCGGGCTCACACGTCAGCGGTGGTGGTTTGCCCACGCGGCGGCCCGGGTCCATGGGTGCCCAGCCAGAGACCTTGCTGGTCTGCACAAGCCAGATATCACGGTGGCCCATGAGTGTCGTGGAGGGAACGGGCACTCATCTGAGCCACCTCAGGTGCCAAGTCGGGTCACACTGCAGCTTCAGCCACAGGATCCCCCCCCACCCCCCCACTGAAGTCCCGTGGTGTGGGACCTAACTGACGTTTCCCTGGCACGAGAATGGCAGCCTGTGCCACTAAAACCTGGACTTTGTGCTTCTAGCGCGGTGTACTGCCCCCCACCCAGACAGACCTCCCAAACTCTGGATCTTTTATTGAGCTGCGTCTGCCTTCAAGGAGAGCCTCCAACCCTAACAGTATGTTATTAGCATCTCCATGCAGTTCAGCTGTTTGAAATGCTAAAGGTCTGGGCGTGCCGCTGACTCTGGGTTCAGCCGCTGCTGGACTGCTGGTTGCCGGAGTACTGCCACCAAAGCGGGTTGCGGCAGGCACCCTAGTGCCGGGGGGTCATTAACCGGTGGGGATCTGGGCTGAGCAAGCGTGCTCAGTGGCTGGCCATTTCTCCACGCCACGCTCTGGGCCCTCACAGTCTCATGGTGGTGGGTTTCCCGACCAATAGAAGCCCCTGGGTCTGCCCAGGAGCCCGTGAGCTGTTGGAAGTGGGCCCCACAGCACCCTAGAGACATGGTCTCCTGTCACCAAGGTGGGGGACAAGTGGGGATAGGGGACTAAAAGGTCTTGTGCTGGGGATGACAGGGATCTGATGGGGAGCCTGGGTGAGGCACAGCCCTAGCTCCAGAGGGACCCCTCCTGCGCCAGTCCCCTGGTGGCACAGGGCCCCGGGCACCGCCTGCCCAGGGCAGAGGATCCCGGGGTCCTCCCCGCTGCATCAAGAGCCCCCTCCCTGGCTGGTGGCCCCCCAGATAGGGCTGCGTGGTTGTGGGTGTGGAGATAGACGCGGCCGCGAGGCGGCAGCGCGGACGCCAACATCACCACCCGCGGCCGCTGTGCCTGAGGTCCGATTACAGCCAAAAGTGGGAGTCTGCCCACGGTAAAGTCTAGAGTTTTCTCACATAAATCTGACGGTTCACCCATGGCTAAGGCTGGGATTTTTTCAAAGAAATCTGGGGGTTCACCCATGGTCAAAGCTGGGATTTTCCCACTTAAATCTGAGAGTTCACCCATGGCCAAGGCTAGAGTTTTCCCATGTAAATCTGGGGGTTCACCCATGGTCAAAGCTGGAATTTTTCCACGTAAATCTGGGGTACACACATGGTCAAGGCTGGAGTTTTCCCATGCAAATCTGGGGGCACACCCATAGCAATGGTTGGAGTTTTCCCACATAAATCTGGGGGTCCACCCACGGTCAAAGCTGGAACTTGCCCGTGTAACTCTGTGGGCTCACCCATGATCAAAGCTAGAGTTTTCCTAAGTAAATCTGGGGATACACATAGGGTCAAGGCTGGAGTTTTCCCACGTAAATCTGGGGGTTCACACATAGCAAAGGCTGACCGTCAGGCATGGCAGGGATCTAGGAGAGCAGGGTCATCTCAAGGCCCTAACTGAGGTGGACTCAGAACTGGAGAGCTCTGGGTCCCTTGCTGGGGCGTGCCCCCCACCTCATGGCCCCAGCACTGTAGACTTGGTGGCCAAACCCTCCGGATTGCTGGTCCCCAAAGCCCCCCTGAGGCCGAGGTGCTTGCCCCAGGGATGGGGTGGCTGGGGGGTTCAAGGCTCTGGTCTTTGTCTGGATTCTGGATGTGAGCCGCGGGCTGCGACGGCCGGGGAGGCTGTCGGGCTCACCGCCCCGGTGCGCCTGTGAGCGCAGAGGACAGCGGCACGCCTGGCCCCGACGTGGGGCCGACCGTGGCGGGACAAGATGGGGCTCCCCGGCCACGCTGGGGACCCTGCCCCGCACAGGGCGCTGTGCTCACAGCAGGGTCCATCGGCCAGATGGCCCTCGAGCAGGAGAGTCGGCTCCCACCGGCCGGTGAGACCCGGGGAACTTCCCCCGGCCTCCCGGAGCCCTGAGCCCCGCATCCCGCACCCCCCGCACCCCAGGCTCCGGAACCACGGCGTGGTCTCAACCACAGCGGCGGCAGGAGGCAACCCTAAAGTCGCACGGGGCATCCGGCGGCTCCCGCCCGGACCTCCGTCCGGGGCAGCGCGTGCCCCTGGGGGTTGGGCGGCAGCCGCCTGCGGGGACACAGTGTTGGGGGGGGGCTCTCGGGAACAATGCCAGAGCCTCCCCACCGGATGCCAAAGGAGGGGTGCGGGGACGGCCCTCTTTGGAGAATTCCAGGACGGGCGAGGTACGTGCGCTGGACCGTCCGGGGTGGGGGCGGGCCTCGCGGGGGCCCCAACACGGTCCCCGTGCCTATTGGCTGGCCGGGCAGGGGCGGGAATGCTGGGCGGGGCCGCCTCCAGTTAGAAAAAGCCCGGGCTAGGGCCCGAAGAGCAGGGTGTGGGAGGGGGGTGGTGGGAGGGATGGGGGGGCACGGGGGAAACTGGGGGAACTGGGGAAACTGGGGGAACTGGGGAAGCGGGGGAGCGGAGGGGTAACCGGGGGAAGATGGGGAAGTGGGGTGCAGGGAAGTTTGCGTGGGGTGGGCCAAGGATCACCTTGGACATCTGGAGCCTGGCAGGAGCGGACTCACAGAGGGGCTGGCTTGGGGAGGGCCGCGGGGCGCCCGGGAGCCTTTTGGGGATCATTTTTTGCTCCCGGGCGCCCCGCAGGCCGGGCAACATCTGCGTGGGAGGGTGAAAGACCCAAGCTAGCAGCGCGAAGAAGAAGAGGGGGGAGCCAGGCATTCATCCCGGTCAATTTTGGTTTCAGATCGTGGCGACTGGTGGACAGGGGGGCTTGAGAGAGGCTCGCCCCGGGGCTGGGGCAGCGGAGGCATAGCTGGCAGCCGCGGGCAGGTGAAGACAGCGCTCTGCCGGCCAGGTGAGTCCCCTTCTCCTCGCTGGTCCTTGCTCTCCTGGTCTCCTGCAGAAGGAGGTTCTGGGGAGTGCGGGCCAGCGAGGTGGAGAGGCTGGCCTCCCGGCAGAGCAAGACGCAGGCTGGTCAGGTAGCACAGGTGATACCGTCTCAGGGGGAGCTGAGACAGGGCGGGCTGGGGGGCCGCGGGCTGGGGGGCCGTGGGCTGCCCCGGGTGGCAAGGGCATTTCCAGAGAGTCAGGCGGGAGCGGAGCAGGCAGGGCTGCCAGCACGTGTAGGGGGCACTCAGGCCCCCGGGGCGAGCAGGACAGGGCGGGGACTCAGGACAGAGGGGTTCCCAGCCGCCACTTCACCCACTGTAATTCATTTAGTAGTAGGTCACAGGAGCGGCTCCGGCCAGGCGTCATCAGGCCTGAGCCGGAGCCTCGAGGGCCGGAGAATGAGAGAGAAGGCAGCGCAGTGCGCGGGCAACCGCGGCGGGGTGTCATCTGGGGGGCGGTGGCCGCGAGACAGGCCCGGAGAGATACCCGCAGCAGGGAGGCTGCACGGGCCCAGCCCGTGGACGCCAGCCCCACGCAGCACTGCGGCCCGGGAGCCACGCGGGAGGGCCCCAGTGCACTTGGGGACACTGGGGACACTTGACCCGAACCGCTGGCCCCTGGGATGGGCATGATAGATAGAACAGCACCCAGGGGAGTCAAGGACACGGGCGAGACCAGGCTAGGTGGGGCGGGTGGGGTGGCGTGAATGTGCACTCTCGGGGGAAGGGAGGTCAGGGCACAGGCAGGGGCGAGGGGCCAGAGCCGGGCACCGAGCCAGTGGGAGGGGCACTGGACTTCGAGCTCGTGGCCAAGGCGGGCCTCTGCGGGCGATGACGGAGCGGGATCGGTGCCTCTGAGCTCGGACCGGAGACGAAGGTGAGTGTCCAGCCCGCTGCCCTCCTGATGCCCTTGGCCACCTCTGCCCACTCAGTCAGCGCCCCCCACCTCTCTCTCTCTGCCCACAGCCATGTCTCCAGTGGGGTGTTGGTGCCTGCCAGCCACGGAGGCCGGGCGGCCAGGACGCGCACAGAGGGATATGATATGGTCCGGTGTGATGGAGAGAGCAGGCGGGACCGTCCAGCCTCCCAGGTGAGTGCAGATGCAGGCGGTGCCCCCTACCCAGGGCCCGCTGACCCGCACTGAGCCTCACAGGCGCCTCTCTCCCGTAGAACACTGGCCCCGCGGGGAGCCCGGATATCGACGTTCCTTTAGTCTCCTGACGGAGCAGACACACCACTGCTGCTCTTCAGACACCCAGAACCCTCAAGATGACAAGGTGAGAGGGCCCGCCACACGCAGGGTGGCAGGGCGCACAGGCCCCAGAGGTGGGTGCTCACGCTCTCCCATCCCCGCAGAGATGGTGCTACCCAGCTCATGCCTGGGACTTGGAACATGGACTTCTTCAAGTCTTCTAGCTCTGACTCGAGAATATGCTGCATTTTGGAACCACTACACACCCTAACTCAGGAATCAGCTCTGGAAGGTACTGTCCCCCTCAAAGTGCCCCCGCCCCGCCCCCCGGCCCAGCCTGCCCCGCCCTCACGCCTTCTCTCTGTCCGCAGGTTGACCTAAAGGAACGGACGACCCACACCACCGGAAGAGCGGCCCCCGCGGCGACACCCACCCCGGCCCGGCGACTCCATCTCTGTGGCTCCCCCCTGCCCCAGCCCCAAGACCACCGACAGCCTCCCTCCCTCCTTTTCCTCCTTTTCTGACTCTATTTTCTGATCTTCTCTCTGCTATTCTTTGCTCAGGAGACTCAGAGCCTCCAGAGCCCCGTTCTCCCTGTCCCCCTTGAATCAATTTGCACTAAAAGTCGTTTGCACTGGTTGGGGTTCTGGAGCCAGCCCTGGTCTCTGAGCGTGTGTAAGCGCGCGTGTGTGCACACTGCTGAATGTGTAGGCCTCCTCAGCCCGTGCCCCCGCCCAGCACCCTCCCACCCTTGCGGGTGCCTGGGAGGGGGTCCGAGTGGGGGGGCCCGAGTGTGAGGGGCCCCGCCCGCCCACACCTAGTCTGGAGGCTCCGAACATCAGGAGCACACACCAGGCATGAATGTGTGTCCATCTTGCCCAGTGTCCCTCCCTGCCAGGGCCTCCTCAGATGCCCTGGACTCATCAATAAACTCAGTTACAGGAATTTGTCTCAGGACTCTTGCATTCGGGATGAACGGGGTGGGGGGGAGGCGCTGGGGGGGAAATGGGGCGGGGGAACACGGGAAGGCATGAAGGGCTGCATACCGCGTGGGGGCAAACCATGGGTGGGGCCACGTGGAGGGGAGGGGGCGGCCTGGAGCCAGCACAGAGTAGGGGGCTGCGGACACGAGGGGGGCGGGGCTCCTGTGGGAGGGGCGGCTGAGGGGGCCGGGACACAAGGAAGCGGGGCAAGCACCACGTGGGGGCTGGGGTGAGGGGCAGGGGGAACAAAGGGGGCCGTCAGCCCTGAGAGAGCCCCTCCCGCTCACGACGCCCAGGCCGCTCTGAGCTGCCGGGCAGAACCCCAAGGCCTGGTCTAGGAGGCTGCTTTCTAGAATCGTCCCAGGAGAGTGGGCTTGACGTGGGATCAGGCGAGCCACAGTACTGGCAGGAGGCGGGCCCCGCCTCCAGGAAGCCCACCGCCCCCACTCTCGTCCCCAGCCCTGCGCACTGGGCCGCGGCACAGCAGCCCCCCCACGTTCTCTGCTGTGGTGGAGCAGGGAGGGGGTGCTCAGGAGGCCACAGGCAGGAGATCCATGGAATCTGCTCGGCTGCAGTGGGGGGCAGAGCGGGGCTGGGGGATGAGCGTGCGTCAGGCGGGCGACAGTGGGGCGCGGTAGGAAGGGGTGAGGGTGACAGGGAAGAGGGGGTGCACAGAAAGAGCCTGCCCGGGGCCGCGTCCTGCTGGCGTCTGGCCTTGGGGGTGCGCCTGGGGTGCACGGGCAGCCCCCATCTGCTGTCCGGGTATGAGGCAGCAGCGGGCTGGGGCCGCCCCTCTGCCTCTGACCCCCTACCCCCACCCCAGGCTTCCCAGCTCCTGGGCGCCAGGCACAACGCTGGGAACCCTTGGAAGGAGGGCTGGGTCCTTGGCCCCTTCCCGTGCTCAGGGCAGTCAGGAAATGCCTTGCGGGCCGACTGACCGAGAGGAGATAGCAGAGGCCTGGGAGACCCCCAGCGCGTGCCTTTCCCAGCGTCCGGGCGGCCGGCCCTTGGCTGCCCTGGCTCCAGCCCCAAGAGTCGCCCCCACCCCCACACACTCCCCCCGGGCTCCATATCTGGCCTCTCTGGGCCCAGCTCCCCCCGAGGGGAGACGTGCAAATTCCAGGGCTGCAAGGGGGGACAGTCCCAGAGCAACCGGGCGGGTGGTCGGCACGATGCTCCGGGATGAAGGCGTTTCATGACGTGCTCGCCCATGGCGCACGTGGGGGGCTCCTGAGAGCCTCCTGCCACCTACCCCGGGGGCTTTCACGGGCCCCAGCCGGCAGCTCGTGGGCAAGACCTGTCCCTCCCTGGGCCCATGGCCCGCTGGACTTGCCCCCGTGGGTTTTGCCAGCAGGACAAAGAAATCTATCCTTGTAGTCTCTGCGAGCCAGTCTCCCCTGGAGCTCTGCAGAGCTGGCCTCAGAAGACGAAGCCCAGTCTCCCGGGGCTGGAGGTGGTGTAGTGGGCGCCACAAGCGGGCTCAGGGGCCTCGAGAGTGACGGGCCGTGGCGGGGTGAGCAGGGGGACCAGGGCTCTGAGCCCCTCCTGCTCACACCCGCTCTTCTGCTCCAGGCTCCCCCGGATCCTGAGGCTCAGCTGGGGGTGCGGGCGCTCCTCACCAGGCCTGCCCAGGGAAACAACCCAGGCCCTCAGGCCCTGCCCGACCCCGCCTCGTCCACCCGCCTCCTGCCCTGCAGACACCAGGCAGCAACCACGCTGGCCGCCCCCCCTCCACCGCCCCTGCTCTGCTTCCAGGCTGGTTGCCTGAGCAGCGACGAGGAGGCCCTGCAGGGGTGCAGGCAGCACGTGGGGAGGCCCGGGGTGGGCCTGGGGCCCCGCTGGGGCTGGAGAGCTGGTGGCCAGCGCAGTTCCCCTCTGGGGAGCGGGGACCCCAGGTTGAAATGTGTTTACCTCTGGCCCAGCCCCGCTTCCTGCCTTAGAGAAGGGGCCCAGAGGGGGCTGTGAGGCAAGCTGGGCCCCCACCCAAAGCCACCTTCAGACGCCCCTGTGTCGAGGTGGGTCCCCAGGCAGATAGGGGCTTGGATTCCATGCCCAAGCCTCGCAGGGGCCTCACACCTAGGCCAACCCGCAGTCACGCTGCTCTGGTGCATTTAGGCTGAGCCACCGTCCAGCCTCTGGCCTGCGGAAAACAGGACTTCACGTGTGGGTGTGCCCATGCTCCCGTGTCCACGCGTGTGTCCATGTGTCTGTGGTCGACATGTACACCCGTGTGTGTCCCTGCGTGTGTGTGTTCCTCTCAGCATGTCCTTGTGGGCCTGTGTACCCGGCTCAGCTGTCTGGCTGTGTCCTCTCAGCCTATATAGGCTTAACTGGCTGCCTCTCCTGGGCTGTGTGTCCACAGGTCTTTGGATACAACACGAGTGAGGAGGGTCTCTGCTTGGGGTCGTTAACCAGGCCGGTCACGGTGGAGGGGCCCTGTCCAGTTAGGGGTGCTCTGCGGGGCCTACTGGCTTTTGCTTGGCCCTGGCTGCATATGTAGGCTTGAGCTGGGCCCAGATTTCATGACCTCTGGGCCCACCTTCAGGCCGAGATTGTGGACTCTGGGGTGGGGTGGGGCCGGCCATCCTTGTAGCCCTGAAAGGTGACAGGAGAATCTCCAGTGGTCCAAGAAGTGACACCCTACCAGAGCCAACATCATGTCTGGGGTCAGCGGACAGGTGTCCTGGGAGGCTCGGTGAGCAGGGTGGGCCTGCCACATGGCTTTGTCCCAGCCTGGGCTCCGGGCTGCTCCAAGCGCAGGCGCAGCAGACACGGGCCTGGGCTGGAGGCTGGCAGGGCGATGCTCCTGGGGTGAGGGGGCCAAGAGGCTTGGCCCCTGCTCAGCCCCAGGACCGCATACCTGGCCTGGGCTTGGAGCCCTTTTCTGCAGCTCCTCCTGTGTTTGGGTCTCTCCATGTGTTGTACATTTGAAAAGACCCTGATGCTGGGAAAGACTGAGGGCAGGAGGAGAAGGGGACGACAGAGGATGAGATGGCTGGATGGCATCACCGACTCAATGGACATGGGTTTGGGTGGACTCCGGGAGTTGGTGAGGGACATGGACGCCTGGCATGCTGCAGTCCATGGAGTCGCAAAGAGTGGTACACGACTGAGCGACTGAACTAAAGAGAACTGATGTGTTGCACAGACAAGCCCCCAAGCCAGGGGCCCCAGCAGAGATTGCGTGACTCTGGAAAGGGCAGACAGAAGGTGCTAGAAGGCATGTGGTCAGCTCAGGCCTCCCCTGAGTCCGTGGTGACCATGCTGGGCCGCAGCCCGGGCCACTTGCCCGCCTCCCTTCCCGGCCCCTCTCCCCGCACCTCTCCCAGACTGCGCCTGGTGACACGGCTGGCCCTTGGCCAGGGGTTGGGGGGGACCAGGGGGCCCCTTCCTGGAAGCCCACCTGCAGGCCGGCTTGCTGGGAAGGGCCCCTCCCCGCGGCCCCCCGCCCGCACCGTTTCCTGGAAGCGGTCACTGAGGGTATTCTGTTCCTTGTCAGCACCATGTTGCATGAAGCAGACACCGTGCTCCAGCACGGAACACCTGGCCGGACACGAGCGGGCAGCTGGGGCTGCGGGGAGCGACGGGGGCCTGGGGCCGGGCCAGCGGGCCGTCCCAGCGCCCCCCGGCGGGGCCGTCCTGGGGGCCACGATGCTGCGGGCGCAGAGCTGAGGAGGGGGCAGGGGTGCAGGGGTCGGCAGGCCGCGGGTTCCCACGCTCTGCAGAGGCCTCAGCAGGCATGGAAGGCCTGCCAGGAGAGCCTGAGGGGGCGGAGGAGCGGGGTCAGGAAGCGGGGCTGGAGCGGTCACCCTGAACCGGGTAGGAAGAGGCCCCTGGAGGGAGGGGAGGAAGGGGAGGACAGCAGGCTGGGAAAAGCGCTCCTGGGGACAAGGAACCAGGAGGGGCCAGACGGGTGGGTGCCAGGAACAGGGCGGTCACGGCCGTGAGGGGACTCTGGGGACCCTGAGTCACCAGGGGGCTGGGCCGGGCCTGGGCGAGCTGCGTGCCCGGGGTGCGGGGCTCACCTGAGGGGCTGGGAGCAGGGTGGGGGGCCTAGGCAGGGCTGCGGGGCTGGGCTGGGGACATGGAGCAGGCATAGACGTTCCCGAGAGATGCTACAGAGTGTGGTCTCAGGGCCCGTGATCTGCAGGGAGCTCCAGAAGATAGAGGAGGGTCCATGGGGTCAGGGGCGCTGCAGGGGCGGGGGCGGCTCAGGGCCTCAGATCCGAGGACAGAGCAGACTCGGGACACGGGCGTCCCCACACTTCCCCGCCCTCCCGGGTATCTCTCACATGTGGGCAGGAGACAAGGCCTGGGGGAGAAGAGCGTCCCTTGGGTTTATTCAGGTGGCTTTCAGACTCTGCCCCGTGCGTGGCGGGGCCCACGGGGTGCAGAGCAGCGCACACAGAGCCCCAGGGGTGCCCCGCTGGCTGGGAGTGACATCACCTCTATGTCAACACCGAGGAGTCGACAGCTTCCCGCCGGGCTTTATGGAGCGGGACCTGACTGGCCCGGGCCTCCACCCACGCCCCACGACACACACACTGGCCCACTGTCCTGGGGTCTGGGGTCTGGGGCCCCCAGGGCTCCATAGGGCTGCCTGTTTCTGCATCCGTTTTCCAGACCTTGGCGCTCCCCAGCAGAGAGCGTTGGGGAGAGTGTGGCCTGGCCTCCACCTTCACCTCCCTCTGTCCAGAGAGGCCTCTTAGATGGGCCTCAGGCCCAGCGTGGCACAGCGGGCTCCAGTAGGCCCCTTCCAACACCGGCTGGGCCCCCCCAGACCTCAGAGAAGTCAGAAGGGACCAGCCTTTCCCGGCCTCCAGCTCTGGTGGACACCCAGCCTCAGACTGGGGGCCCGAGGGGAGGGGGGAGAGCCACCATGGGGACAGCCGGCCCACCCAGTTTGGTGACACCCCTGCAAGTGAGACCTCTGGGGCCTCCTCTGGGGTCGGGGGGCTGGCCGGCCCTCTGCAGCCAAGCCCCCCGTCTCCGGGAAAGTGTGGGGAGGCCCGGGGCACAGGCAGGGCAGCGCCTGGCCCAGAACCCCTGTGTGTGACAGGACCCCTCAACAGAGGGGAGGCAGATTCTGCCAGGCTAGGGGACCCTAGAAGGCCTGGGGTCTGGAGGCCTGGCCTCAGAAACAGGCCGTACTTCCTCCATTCCAGGCCCCCGGCTGCCACACCGCCATGCAGGCCTGCGAAGGGCTTGGATTTAAAGCTTTTGCTCCACTAAGGTTATTCTTTCTTTCCCAAAGGTTTCTGGGACCCAGACAGGATGAGTTGGCCTAGCGTGGCTAGACAAAGCCAGGCAGGAGGGCCCTCCCATCCCAAGAGCCTGGTGGCCTGGGGCAGGCCCTGGAGCCCCCAGTCTGGGGTGGTAGACAGATGGGTGGGTGAGTGGCTGAGCGAGGCCAAGAAGGTGGGGGATGAGCGGTCACCAGGGAAGGGCTGGCGAGCAATAGGACGGCTCCGGGGCTCTCACCACCCAGGCCCAGCTCCACTCAGCAGCTTCCAGCCCCTGCCTCTCTGCCGTGCGCCCCCCACCCCCCATCCCCACCCACGGCCCTTCCTGAGACTGACCCCGAGCCCAGGGCTCACAGCCTGAATCCGTCTGTCCCTGCAGGCGCGCTGAGGGCCAGGGGCCTACAGCCTCTGCCCCCCGTTGGCCCGTCCAAGGGTGAACGACCTCACCTGGGACGTGGGGGCAGAGGGCATGTGTGCCAAGAGTGGCCCCCGAGGGGCACATGGCTGTTTGCAGGTCGGGAGGTGCCTGAGATAAAGCGGCTGTTTTCCCAGTGGGCTCGGAGCCAGAGGGGGCCGTGGGGCCGCCCCAGCCAAGGCCAGGGCACTGCCTCAGGCGCCCCTCTGTGCGGAGCTCCGGGGGGAGCAGGAAGAGGTGGTTGCACAAGCAGGCCCACGCTTGCCAACCAGGGGGACCAGCCCTGCCTCCCCCAGCAGCAGCCAGCCCCCCCCCGGCTCCCAGGAAGCCCCTGCCCCGCAGCCGGTTAAGAGGGTCTCAGAGTATTAGCCTCCCACATGTGGGAGCCTGTCATGCGACGACTTAATTAAGGACAAATTTCACGGGTCCTGGATTTGGTGGGCACAGCCCCTGCCCACCGGGGCTGACACACCGGGCCAGGGGAGGGGGCTGAAGGGGCTGGGGAGTGGGAGGCTCCAGGCCCGCAGGAGGGAGGCCGGGACGCTGGGATTAAGGACTGACATGATGTGCCTGTCACGGATAAGTGCTTGTGTAGAGGAGGGGCGGTGGGGGGCTGGGTGGGAAGCAGGCAGGAGGGGTCTGCAGGAAATGGGCTCAAGAGCCAACCCTGCCCGCCCGCCCGGCCGGCCTGGGAGCCTCTGGAGCGGCAAGAAGGCCTCGGGTCTGGAAGCAGACCCCCACCCCAGGCCTCCACAGCCATCACGAGGGGGCCCAGGGAGCCACCCACACTTCCGCTCCGAGCCAAGCGAGGGGCCCAGCCGAGCCAGCCGGACGCCGTGCTCAGCCCTCCCGGGGGAGGCTGGGGCCGGTAGGAAGAGGCCGGCCGGAGGGCCGCGGCTGCCCAGCCTGGAGGGAGCCCACGGGTCAGGACGGGCCCCAGACGTCCCCGCTCCCTCGCCATCCATCACGGAGCTGTCACCCAGGAACGTGCTCCAGACGCGCTCCCCTCGGGAGGAGGCCCCAGGCAGGCTCCGGTCCCCCGCCCGCCCCCTCAGCACACACCCGCGCTCTGTGAACATGGTGCCCCCTTCCCAGCCTGGGCCCGTGACCCTGCTCTCATCGTGGACATGGGCCTCCGCACTGTTCCAGCCTTCCCCCAAGGAGCCCTGGCCTCCTCCTGCTCGATGGCTGCCTTGGTGGTGGTGGGGAGGCACCCACAGATCCAGACCATGTTCCCCAAGCCTCGAGAGCAGGCAGCCAGTCCAGCCTGAGCCAAGAGCAAACAGCCTACCACGTCCAAAATGGCAGTACTGTTGCTCAGGGTGTGCCCACTGCTCTCGGGCCGGCCAGCCTGGGGAACAGCCCTTGAGCCCTGCCTCCCCCAGGCTGGGTCAGCTCGGGGGGCGGCAGAGGCCCAGGGTTGGTCCCACACAGCGGCTGCCTCTCCCCAGGAACTCTGCCCAGAAACAAAGTAAGCCAGGGTTGAGGATGGAAGGGGAAAGGCCCAAGGAGGGTGCTGGGCAATGTCTCCGAACTGGGGGGTTTCCTTGAAAAGGGGATGCCCCCGGCTGACCCTCAGCCCCTGCGACCTGGCCCCTGGTGGACAGAAGCTGCCCACCTGTTGGGGGCGGCTGTGGGCCTGGTTTGCAGTCCCCCTAGGCCCTCACCCCTGGCACACCACACACAATCTCCCTCTTTTTCAACACTTGCCCTCGGCAGACAACCAGCCTGGGCAGCCCGACCCTCCCTCAGCCAGCCCCGTGAGAGCACCCACTCAGCCTGGCCCGAGTCCTCTGTCCCCTCTGGGTCTGGTCACTCCAGACCGGGGGCACCCCATGAGGGATAGACCCAGCCCCTGTCCACCCCTGCCCACTGGGTGGAGGTGCTACTGGGTGGTCTGGGGAGACTTCCTGGGAGAGGGGCCGGGGGTCCCAGACCCAGGGTGACTCTGGTCTCCAGATGCCAGTTAGGAGTGTGCTTTGGCCTGCGGTCCCCGCCGCCAGAACCTCAGGCAGGCCTCGGGGAACCGTGTCTGTACTAACAGGACCCTTCTCCTGCACACCAACTGCTCCCTTGAATTCCACGGGGAGGGGGAGAGGACCCTGCACCCCACAGACACTGAAGGGACCAGCAGGACATGGGTGCAACTGGTTCGGACCCCACCTCTGGCTTTGTGTGCACTTGTGGGTGGGGGGGTCACCGCAGGCCCGGAGGGACAAACTCCAGCAGGAAGACAGCCCAGGAGTGTGAGCGCGTGAGAGGGGCCTGGGGGTGGACAGGGGGCAGAGGAGAAACCTCCTGGAAGGTCAAAGGCTTCCACGGCCGAGCCGGAGAGAGGCGGGCTCTGGGTCATCCCACCACCCGCGGCCCACTCCCCAGCCCCGGCACAGTGGGCGGGGCGGGCGGGTGAGGAGCGCGTGGTCCCTGGGGTGCAGCCCCCAGGCAAAGTCCTGGGCACTGACCTCAGAGCTCACACAGGGCCGGTGGGGCCAGGCCCACCCCAGATGGACAGACGGTCAGGGTCAGCACGTCCGCAGCGGAGGGAAGTGTGCCAAGCTGCTCTGGGGGTGGACAGGCAGCCTATCGGCCGCCTCGCCTCCCATGTCCTTCGCGCTGTGTCTAGCCCAAGGGCCTCCTGGCATGGGGTGGGGGTCTCCTGCTGCTCGTCCCCCAGAACAGCCCAGCTTCAGGCTGCCACAGCAGTGCGGTGTCTAGGGGACACGGTGGGCCACCCCCCTCGACCCTTACCCAGGAGGACCCTCTCTTTCTGAGGCCTACTGCTCTGCTCAGCAGGGGCCCTGGGTTCCGTCCAGTGGGAGGGCCTTGCAGCCGGGTTCCCAGCTCCCTGGGGTGCAGGGGAGGCACATAGCATCTCCATGCAGCATCGGAGCCATGAGGGCCCCCAGGAAGTGCCACCCCAGGCAGCTTCCGCAGGGGGTGCATGGCCTGCGAGCAGGCCGAGGTGGGCCCATGCACCAAAGCCGGCTCCCTTTTCCCCCGGCCTGTCCGGCCAGGGGGAGAAGCGGGTGTGTGTGGGAGAGGCAAGTGAGCACCACTTCTAGACGCCGCAGGGCCACGGCGGTGTTCCAAGCCATCAGGCCGGTGGGGGTCCACACGCCCCCCAGACTGACAGCCCAGGGCTTGCTCACAGCTGCCCAGCGTGTCACAGCATGACCGTCCTGTGGGCAGTGGGCAGCAGGCAGGCGAGAGAGACGTGATGCCCAGAGGTCATGGTTTGGCCTAGGTTCAGATGACCCTGGGAAGGTGGGAGCTGGCATGGGTTCCAGGAGGAGAAAGTATGGTTGCCCTAGTGGACGCTGTGCTTGGCAGGGGGTATGGTGGAGGGCAGCCCCCAGGAAGCCCAGAGCCTTCAGGTTCTGGAGCTCAGGAAGGAGCCTCCTACCCCCCTTCACTGAAAATCCAAGAGCAGAGGTGGCAGCGGGTGGGGATCTGGGCCCCCCAGAGCCCTGGGCGTGTAGGTAAAACAGAGGCGTCAGGCCTCCGGGAACCCCACGCAGCCCCTGGGCAGTGAGACTAGCTGGGCCTGCCTGGACCCGCCCTGGGACAAGGGAGACCCCCGCTCTTTCCCGGCCACCTCCCTAGCCCTGGGTGCCCACGGGGGCACCCAGCCTCTGGAGCCGTCTGTACGGTCAGGGAGGCCCCGCCCTGGTGGGCCTTCTCAGTGGCAGGGCCCGTTCCGGGAGGCGGGGGGGCCAACCTGGCTGGAAGACCCAGGCCACCTGGACCCCCAGACGCTGCCTGCCTGCTGCTGCTCCCTAGGGACCTGGGGCAATCAGAGAAGCGCCAGCAACACTGTTTATTTTCAAATGACACTTTTTAAGAAAAACAGCCTCACCCAAATGCTTGGCCCTGAGTCTGGAATGCGAGAGACCAACAGCTGTCCCCCCTCCCCACAGCTGGCCCAGCCCTCCGGGTGGGGGCAGGGGCGGGGGCTGTCCTGGGGGATGCCGTGTGCACGCGGGCACCGCGTGGAGCCGGCCCTGGGCCCTGGCCCTCCTCAGGCTCCCGTGCCCTCGTGGCCCCGACGCCCCTGTAGACCCAGCAGGGTGAGCTTGTCTTGGCCAGCCCACAGGCCCCAGCGCCCCAGGCCCGGAGCTCTCAGACACTCACTCCAGCTCCTGTGTTCTCACATCCCACGCCCGGGGGAGCTGCAAGCTTCCAGTCCTGCTGGGCTCCCAGCCTGTGTCCACCACGGCCTGCAGCCTGACACAACCCTCTCTGCCCTCCGAGCCCCCACCTCCAGGAAGCCCCTGGGAAGAGCTCAGGAGGGCCTGTTCCCGGTGGGTAACTGGCAAATCCTTACCCCCACAACCCGCCGCCTGCAGCAAGGCCCTGCCCACAGGCCCTCAGGCAGAGGCTGACCAGTCGGGCACACTGGGGCCCAGCTGGCTCCACGGCTCCCGTCCTCCATGATTTCCAGGAGCCCCTCCCCAGCTGTGCCTGCTGGCCCTTGTCCCCCATGTGTGACCTCCACCCACAGGCCACGGGCTGGTCTGGAGTCCCACTGGGTGGCAGCGACTCAGTGAGGTGGCCCAGGGCCTGGGGCTGCTCCTGACGGATGCTGAGTCCCTCCTGGAAACTGCTTTCCAAATCTGGCTTCCGTGAGGCCCTCTGGCCCTTCCCGCCCTGCAGCGCCCAGCTCTTCCAGAGGATGCCCATGGTCTGGGGAGGGGTCCAGGGTGCTAGAGGGAGGCCCATGGAGCTGCCAAGGCTCCTTGGCAACCAGCCTTCCCTCCCCGGGGAGGAGACCGGCCCCTGGGTCCCCAACAACCCACCGCAGAGGGGCGGAGGCGCCCAGCTCTGCCCTAAACCATGGCTTCCGGCCTTGCAGCCCACGAGGCACTAAAGGCCGGCAGGTCCCGGGACATCAAAGGCCCCGGGAAGCTCATTGTATTGAATTAAGTATAAATGAGCCCGAGGCATGTGGCTTGCATTTCCCACAATTACCCTGCCCTGGGAGGGCTCCTGGGCTGGGGCAGGCTGGACAGGCTGGTGCCCGGGAACCGGCCCGCAGGGCCCCACTACGGCCCCTTGCCCCTGGGGGACGCCCAGGACGGGGCATAAAGAAGCCCTGTAAGGCAGACCCCATTTTGACCCATGAAGAGAGAGGACCAAAGGCCAGGACGGGTTGGGGGGCCCACACTCCGGGGCCTCTGCCCACACAGGTGGGCAGCACGAAACCTCCGCCAGGCCCGGTGCCCTCTGGGCCCAGGCTGGCCTCTGGGGTCGCCTCACACTGAGTTTCCCACCCTTGTCTGAGCACAGCGACCATGTGCCCTGCACTCAGGGCCACGGGGGACAGAGCGGGAACCCCTCCTGCTCCCCTTGGGGGAGCGGGCAGGCAGGCAGGCGCCGGGATACGGGGGCAGGGCCTTTTCCCAGGCACCTCTGGAGAACCGAGCGGCCGGGAGGGGTGGGCAGGGAGAGGAGGCCAGTGAGGAGGACACAGGAGGGGGCCCGGGAGTCAGTGACCCAGGGGATTGTCTGCCGGGTCTCTGCAAAGCTGGCTGAGCAAACGCCAGAGCCAGGGGTCAGGGGTCAGGGAGACGTGGCTGGCGGCCCCTGCGGGCCCCCTCTCCCTTTTCTGGAAAAAGCTTGTTTTCCAGGTCAAAATCCAACTCCGGATCCGCCCCCTCAGGGTCGGATGTTCCGGGCGGCCTGGTGGTCCTGGCGCCCTGCTCCTCCCCTCTCCCCATCCCCTGGGCCTGCAATCCTCGTGGAGTCACTGGTCCTGGGGGCCCTCTGTCCCCAGGAGCAGAGCCCGCCTCTGCCTGCGGGGGCGGTGTGGTTTTCTGCGGCTCTAGGGCTGCAGATTAGCTCAGGCCTGGCGGGGGGCAGCTGGAATCTCACATCCCAGTGCTGCCTCCGTGGCCCAGGGACGATCTGGTTTATGTAGGGTCATCAAAGCCCTGGCCGCCATGCTTGGTTCACTCCAGAGGGAAGGGGCACCTCCCTGAGACCCCCCAAGAGGGGACGGGGCTGGTCCAGGCAAGCCGATGAAGCTGGTGCAGGCCAGCAGGGTGGGGCGTGGGTGATGGAGGAGGTGCCCCAAGCCCCTCTGGGCCCCCACGAGCAGCTGCTGGGCTTAGCCAAGGCCCCACTCCCCCTGGTGTGAATATCCACCACAATTAATCACGGAGGGCTTAGCCCAGGGCTGGCCGAACCTGTCAGCCGGCTCCAAGCGGCAGGGCCAGCTGCTGTTCCAAGGGTTCCCAGGGGCCAGACCCACCAGACAGCGGCCTTAGCTCCCCCCTCTTACCGGAGGGGCGTCCCCACTGAGGGCCCAAACTGGGGGGGCTCCAGCCCTTGAGGAGAGGGCTGGAGAGGAGACAGAGCTGGTGGAGGAGGCGGTCAGCGGGGTTCAGCCTTGCCAGCCGAGGACCCCACGCCCTGAACGCCTAGGGCCCGTCTCAAGCCAGGGCAGCCTGCGGGAGCAGACCAGGCCCAGGGTCCAGCCCCAGCAGCCTGGGGTCGAAGGTGTCCAATGAGATGCCAGCAGGAGGGGGCCAGCTGAGGGATGGGGACAGCTGCCCCCTTGGCTCGCCCGCACGGATGGGCTGCCTTCTCCCGCCGGAGCCCCGGCCGCCCCATCCGTCATAGCCCACCCAGGACTGCATCCACCCCCCTCCTCCTCCTAATCCCCCGGCCGGCATCTTCCCAGTGCTCCAAGCAGTTGGACACATTTTCCAAATTCTCGGGCCACTGATGCTTCCTCCTCAAATTCCTCAACCCCCCCCCACCCCACCCCCGCCATGGGAAAGGCCGCGGTGCCCGGACACTTGCTCATCTTGGCCCAGGGAGGGGGAGGAGCAGCTGGCCGGGTCCGGCAGCTGTGAGGTGCGGGGGTGCCAAGGAGAAGAGCCCAGATTACGGGGGCGTCATGGGAAAGCTGCAAGGAGATGCTCCCCAGACCCCTCCTGCCCACAGCCCCGTTCCGCTCCTTCACAGGATTTCTGGCCTCCGAGTGGCCCCTGAGGGAGGCAGATGGGGCTCCTACAGGAACCACTGTGTCCAGCTGGCCACAGGCTCTGCCCCGAGAGTCCATCCGCCTGGGCAGAGCTACCTGGCTCAGGGCACGGGGACCAGCCCTGACTCCCACTCGTGGGACCCGGGATGGGCCAGCCAGCCCTGACACAGCCTGCAGGCAGGCTCCACAGACCGGGCCCTGGATGCATGGAGGGGGCCTCCCACGGGGCCAGGCGCCCTCCTGGGAGGGCTAGCACGTGGTCTGGGCCACAGGTGTGCACAGGGCAGGCACTGCTGGGGGCTGTGACCACCCCCCAACTCAGGCCCAGCTCGAGGGTTCCGGGGCCCGGAGGACATATTTGCACAGGTACAGCTGGCAGTGAGGTGCCCGACCCTGCAGCCCAGGGTGGGCTCCCTGCCGACGACGGGGGAGCAGGAGGGGCCTGACTGCAGACCCCAGGCCTCCTCTTGCACGTTTTTCCAGGCCCGCCCTGGTCTCCATCAGCCCAGAGTTGCACAACAACTCTGGATCCATCTGAAGTTGCAAGGCCAGCACTTTTCTGCTGGACGGTGGCCCGGGGTGGGCTGCAGCAATGCTCAGGTCTCGGGCCGCAGGCAGCGGCCCCTATGTGGGCCTGGACCCTGGGCCTCCCCCGGGCTGGCCGGCCCCTCCTCGCTCAGCTCCCAGCTCCTCCACCTCGCAGCTCCAACTTGACCCTCTTCAGCAGCCATTTTCTAATTCTTCCTGTAATAAAAATCAGAATTCCGTCTCCTGACTACTGGACAGAACCCTGAGGCAGTGTGGCGTGGTGTCCACCTGGGCTGACCTCGACCTGCACCAGGCCACCTGAAATTTGCGTCTGTGACCCCCTCGCCTTTGTTCGGGCAGGGAACCCTCTCCTCCTGCCTTTCTGAACTTCTCAGAGTGTCCCCCCCTCAACCCAGACTCTTTCCACATACACCCTGCAGGCCTAGTCAGTGCACCCAGATACTTTCCTGGAGGACAAATCCTCTATTTCCTGGGGGACGTGCAGAGGGAGCCCCGAGTGTGTCCCCACGTCCCACCCATCAGCGGCAGCTGCTGGCCTGGGCCCGGGCTGGGCCACTCTGAGCAGGCGGAGTGAGAGGAGACTCCCCGTGGGGTCAGGTGGAGCGGGTCCAGCGGCCCCAGGGCCAAGCCAGTGGGACACCCCCTTGCTGCTCAGGGGTGCTGCTCCCTGGGGAGGGCGGCGCCCACAGACAGTCCAGAGTGCATCTGTGCCACAGCCCCATGAGTGCTCTTTGCTTTATTGGGGTGAAATATATGTAACAGAAGCTGTGCTGGGCTCATCTGTCAGGGCTGGGGTGGCGGCGGGCACCCTCCCGTGTCTGGGCAGCCATCGCCACCGCTCTGGGCTCTTCCTCTTTGCAAGCAGAAGCGCCTTGACTCACCTGGCCTGCTGGAACCTCATCCTGGGAGGCACACAGGCAGGGAGGCCGGTCAGTGGCACCTCCTCAGGGGCCACGTGAGACAGAAATGTCAACTAGTCTCCCCTAGTCCCCAGGCTGGGTCATGGCGGCAGGACCCCAGGGGGATAGACTGGGGGGACGTAGTGCAGGGGCCCACATCTGGAGGCAGGGGCCAAGCGACCCACTGCCGGATGAGGCTGGGGCCTGGCTGCCCACCTGCCGGCCAGAGGGTCGGCCACACGGCCCTGCCAGCAAAGGGGGGTCTCGCCTTGCAGCCTCTGGCTGTCATTAGCTGCTCCGGGGCAGGAGGTGGGCCCTACAGCCAGCGAGGATCCAGGCTCGCAAGGGGCCACCTGGACCTCATTACTCGTAAGTGGTCAGGTCTGAGAGTGGGCCGGGCGGGGGACAGCCAGCCCCGCCCACACCCCTCCAAGCCCACACTGTGGCGGCTCTGTCACGGAGTAAAACAGAACCAGGCCCATCCCAGAGCCCCAGGAGGGTCCTGTGTGGGAGGCTGCGCCCAGCAGGGGACAGACCAGCATGGGCTGGAGGGGTGCGTTCAGGAGCAGTGAGTGCAGACTCTGGCCCGACCCTTGGGGTCCCTTTGGCAGCCCGCCCCCACCCTCCAAGGGAACCTGCAGTATTTGGCAGTTTACGCCACCATCAACGTCCTGTTTCTGACAGGTGGGAGGGTGGGAAGGACCACAGTGCCCTTCCCGCCCACCTCACCCTGGGAAGGACCCTCCTGGCTCTCCCCCATGTCCCATCACTCCAGGAAGCCTCCAGCAGGGGAGGGAGCCAGGAGAGTGCATGGGGGACCCTGGGGCCCCCAATCAGGCAACCCAAGACCCCAGCTCTGCAGCCGCAGGAGTTCCGAGTGCCCAGATCCCCTCGAGATGAACTTCAGCTGACAGGAGATGCCTGGGTCCCAGGTGGGAAGGGGCCGGGGTCTGGGGAGGCTCGCAGCTCGGGCAACCACATGGAGCGGATATGCCCGGGAGGAAGGACCCTCAGGGCTGGGGACGGAGCGGCGGCCAAGCGGAGTCCTGGGAACTGGCTCAGAGGTGCACGCAGAGGGTCCCCACGCATCCCATCCCTCCGAAGGAGCCCTCCTGGCTGACGACAGGAATGTGCAAGAGGGCACCGTGGGGGCTTGCGGGCGTGGCGGTGAGGGCGTGGTGTGCCGTGGTGGGAGCGTGGCGTGGTGGGGGAAACGTGGCGTGGCAGTGGGGGCATGGCATGGCAGGGGGTGTGGCGAGACAGGGGGCGAGGCGTGGCAGGTGGGGACGAGGCGTGGTGAGGCCGTGGTGTGTTGGGGCATGCCGTGCCATGGTGGGGGCGTGGCGCGGTGATGGGCGTGGCATGGCGGTGGGGGCGTGGCGTGGCGTGGGGCGTGGCGTGGCGGGTGGGTGTGGCATTGGGGGGCGTGGCGTGCCGATGGGGGCGTGGCGTGATGGGGGCGTGGTGTGCCGTGGTAGGGGCGTGGCGGCCTCCGAGCCCGCTAAGTAGAGGGATGGGAGCGCGGCCGGGCTCCTGGCATCGCCACCTCCGTGTTTGTACCCACTGAGCAAATATACACTAAATGAGACTCAAACAGGCACAGCCAAAGGAACGGCCGATTCTGTCCTTTCTTCTTAATCCCTTTGGCTTAGGGTTTCCCGGCCTGGACAGCCTGTCCGAGGGGAAGGCTGCCCAAGGGCACCCGGGCATCCGTCCGCGGACATTCAGGCAGTGACCAATCCCCGGCCGTCCTGGCATGCGCCCTGCATCGTGGGCCATTTCCCAGCCGGCCAGTGGGGAGAAGGCACTGTGGGTCCCCGGGTCTTGGTGAGATGGTCAAGGATGGACCTGTGATGGAGACCGGCGTGCGGCCATGTCCGTGCGTGAAGAAGGCACTTGGGTTGGGACGGAGGACATCTTTGCCATCCCCTCGGCCAAACCATGAAAAGCAACCCTCTCCCCCCATCCCCCAGCACCAACCCGGAGACCACCTTGGGCTGGAGCCCAGCACGGCCACCACCTCGTCTCGGCTGTCCAGCTTGGGACAGGTCAGTTCCCAGATGTCCAGGCTGGAGCTAGTCCTTGAAGAGCCTCAGGTCCAGCCTGGCACAAGAGGGCCAGGTGAGGGCCTCTGTGGGCTCTAAGGATGTGACCGGGGGTGCTGGGGTGCCTGCTCTGGAGGGGGTGATGCCTCCCCTCGGCCATCGCTCCCTGAAGGAGAGTCCCAGAGTCCCACGTGGAGGCGGCTGCCCCTCTGCCAGCCCCCAGCTGGGACCCTGGCACCCAAGTGTCCAGCCGTAGCCCCTGGGGGAGCTCAGCCCCACCCCAAATCAGGAAGTGTCCCCAGTCCCACGCAGTGTCAGCCTGTTCCCCCCCAGCCTGGCTTCCAGGAGGTAGGGAGTGCAGCTGGTCCTCCAGAGGCTCCCTGGTCCCAGAAGGCTGGTCTGTTCCACCCTCTCACACCCTGCTCCCACTGGACAAGTGGGCCGCCGCCACGGGCCTTGTGTGGAGTCTAATCGGCTTCGGGGATAAGCAGACGCCATCAGGGAAAGGTCCCTGTGCCCCTCACCCTATTTCCTGAGCCCCCAACCCCACGGGGCTGGGGGCTCTGATTTAAGCAAATCATTAGCACCAGCTGAACAAAGGCGCCGGGGGTGGCGGCCCAGCCCTCCACCTTCGTCCTGCGCACCACCCCCCGCCCCACCCTGCTGCCCCGACTTGGGTCTTGAACGCCACAGTCCTGTGCATTTTGTGGGGTTTCTCCAGACAGCGTCCAGCCCCAGCTCCATGGACACAGACCGTCCCCTCAGGTGAGAGAACAGAGGCCCAGAGAGAGGGGGCCCGTGGCCTGGTGCGGTGGGGTCCGCAGTGGGCTGCAGGGCTCGGGCCCCGCTGGCCCTGAGGGCAGTGCTCGTGCCACCCTGGTCAAGTGGAGGGTCCTGGGAAAGGGGCAAGGGTGAGGGGGCAGCTCTGGGTCTCTAGAAGTCTCCTCAGCGTCTCCTCTGTCTCTTCTGATTGAGCGACTCGACACCACTTGGCCCTTGGGATGAGGCCCCCTTCATCCGGACCCCGGTCCCCAGCACCCTGCCCTCAGCCTGGGAGGGAACACGGGGCAACTCTGGAGACCACTGTCTGTCCATAACCCCGCCTTACCCGCCCCAACCCCCATGTTGCCCAGGGACACCCCAGCCTCTGACGGGGCTGCCATGAGGGCAGAATGTGGCCAGGGACTCCCAGCCCGTTGTACGTCCCCCACCTCCACTGACAACCTCCTAGATACATACATCTCTTCCAGCTTTGTGTCCGCCGCTGGACGGGACCCCCGCTGCCCATGTGGATGGCAGGGGACGGGGGCGCCAAGGGCCCCCACAGCCACACACGGCTGCACAAAATGGCTCCCATCTTGCTTCCTCAGCAAGAAGGAAGATGCTGCTCTTTGGATGGACGGCTGCTGCCCACCCCATGCCCAGCCCCTCCTCTCCCCTGGAGTGGCCGTCAGGACGCTCTTCCCTCGGCCACGGGGCTCCGTTCCCCGCCCCTCCCCACCCCGAGTCCTCTGCCTCTTTCAGGCTCGCGTTTGTCCCCTTCCCCAAGGCCCCAAGCTCTCTCTCCCCCAAATCCTTCCTCTTCTCCTCCACGTCCCCTTGTCCCCACGGAACACCCTCTGCCCTTCCCGAGCTCTCTCTCACGCGTGGTGCAGTTTCTGTCTGGCCTCCTGGCTCCCTCCTTTCCCCAGAGGTGCTCCGGGCCACCCCGAAACTCTCACCCCCTTCCTGCTCTGCCTCTCAGAGCAGTGGGAGGGCAGCAGGCGAGAAAGATGTAGTGAGACTCTGGGCCATGACGGTGGTGGCCTGGGGGTCCTGGGGGTCGAGGTTGCTGACTGACGCCCCAGGAAGCCATGCCGGCGGGTGGGGACGGGTGCGTAAGCCATGGGGGCCAGGGGGTTTCTCTGTGGAACCGCTGGATGGAGAACCTCAGCCAGGGGCGGCTGCAGCCTGTCCTAGGACAGGGGCGGGTCTCACCTGGCGGGGCCATGTCTGTCCTGGGCAAGTGAGTGGTCACTGCACTGGGGCCTGAGCATCTCAGGAGGGGCAGCTGAGCCCTGGCGGCTGCGGGCACCTTGTGAGTTTGGCCGAGGCCGCCATGTTCCGGCGCTGGGTGAAGGCGCGCTGCCGCTCACCTTGCCACATGACCCTGGGGCCCCACTGAATTGCTCATGAGCCTCAGAACCTCGGTGGGATTGGACTTGGGGTCCCTGGAAAGGCAAGGGCACTGGGGATCCAGAAATAACGCGGTCCCCCAGCCAGCAGGGCCACGGCCTTACTCGAACAGGTCTTCCCATCCCAAGAGACCTGCTGGCCTTTGTCTGGCTCCTGTTCCTGGGGGCCATGGCCACCTGCGGGGCTCCAGGCGGGTCCAGGTGCCCTCCTCCCAGGGCTCGCCTGCCTCTCTCTGCAGCCTGGCCAGCGGGTGGGGGGGGTGGGTGCAGTGGGGAAGAGGGTGCCCTGGCCACTTTGCTCCCCCAGGAGTTGGGGAGGGTCTTGGGGTGGCCAGGAGGGGCGAGGAGAGATGAGAGGCCCCAGAGAAGCGTGGTGGGAGGCCCCTGGGGAAGATGGCTGGGCCATTTGCTGTGTGCGGGGTTTGTAGCGAGCGCGGAGCTCTGAGCCCACAGGCCGGGCCCAGAGGGGACGGGAAGGAGGCAGCTGCCCGGGCACTGCTGCCCTGTCTCCCATTTCCAGGGCACCGGGGCCGTCAGCCCTAGCGGCTCTGTGCCTGGGGCGGGCAGGCCTGGTCACTCGGGCCGGGCTGTCCGCGTCACCAGGGAGAGGGTTACATGTCCACCGTGCGTCAGACATCCCGGGCGGGTCCCTCACTCAGGCCTCCTCCGAGACCCTGCTCCGAGCACCTTTCCCCTGGGAGCCGAGGGAGGAGGAAGGAAGCGGATGAAGCCGGAGGCCCTGCCGGCCCCGAGGGCACCTTCCCACGTGCCCCCCCTCCTGCCCGTCCTCTGCCCCCAGTTCTCACGGGGCCCCCTCCTGACGGAGGAAGGCTTGACCTCAGGGCTAACTGGCGCCTGGAAGACGGGAGCTGAAGGGCAGGGCTCGGCCCCAAGGCAGGGTAGGGGCACTGGGGGGGCTCGCAGAGCAGCCCAGAGGCAAACCACCAGGGTCTTCCCGCAGGAGGAGGCCTGGTGGGCATGGGAAGGGCCCGGGCGTGCCCCGGTGGTCACTCTCGGTGGGTCACCGTGGTGACAGTGGGCAGCACTGGGGCAGGAAGTCGAGAAGGGCCAGGAACCACAGGGTGGGGGCGCGGGTCCGTCAGGGACCCCGAGGGAGAAAGAGGGGAGGGCTGGGGCCACAGATGGGTGAGCTCATCTGGAGACGAGGTGAGGGCAGCGTGCTGGACCTCGGGGAGGCCGCTTCTGTGTGCTGGCCGTGTCTGGGGCCGCGGGGAGGTCCCAAGAGGGAAGGGGGTCTCGGATCAAGCCTGGTAATTCCATTCCCCAAGGAACAGGCTGTGAGGGGCAGGACGGAAGGCCCAAGAGGGACCCCGGCTGTAGAGGAGCGGCTGGGGGACCCGGGGCGGCGGGCTGGGCAGGGTGGGGGCTGCTCTGTCTCACCAGGAGGGGTGTGTGGGGCTCGGTGGGGCTGGCAGGAGGCTCCTGGGGGAGGGGCTGCACCTGAGGCCGCCCCTCACCCTTGGGGGAGCGGGCAGGGGCCCAGAAGGCGCAGGGCCGCGTCCCAAGTGGGAGCAGGCCCACAGGCCGAGGACGCGGGCCTGGCCGACGTTGAGGATGCTCAGGACGTGGGGAGCCCATCTGGACTCGGGCCCCAGAGGTGCCGGCTGGCCTGCGGGTGATGAGGGAGCCCCTCTGCTCAGAGCTCCGGAGCTCGGGTGGGGCTGGACCAGCGGAGCCCGCAGCCCCCAGCCCACCCCGGCCGGCTGCCCCACCCCCACCTCCTGCCCGCCGCCGTCCTGGGCCTTCTGGATCCCATCAGGTGTCACAGCTGTCCGGCTGGGACATAATGAGGCAGGCCGGGGTCAGTGGGTGACCTCTAGTGGACCCGACGTTCAGAAATCCCCAGATCGAAACGACCCAACCCACGAGTTTGAGACTAGCTTTCCCAAGTAGGCCCTTCAGCCCCCCGAAGACACAGTTGGGCAGGAACGCTTTCCGTAGCGGGGACCCCGGACCACCAGGGCACAGCGCAGTCTCCAGCCCGAGGCTCCCTCAGCCCACCTCTCCTGGGGCCGGGGGCGGGGGCTATAGGACAGCTGGCTGCCTGCACCCCCTGCAGACGCGAGCGCAGCCGCCTGGGGCTGGCGCCCAGGACGAAGAACAATGTGCGATGCTAAAGCCCTGTGACCTCACGCCACCCCAGGCACCCACCCCGAGTCCAGGGACCGGCAGCTGGCAGGACTCGGGGGGCTGCAGGGGTTCTGGCCGTAGCCGAGCCCCAGCGAGGAGGTTTGTGTGGCCGGAATCCATAACTCAAGTTTGGGGAGGGGGAGGGGCGGCGCGGCAGGGAGCAAGACTTGACGGATGGCAAGTCCCTCCCACCCCCAGGTTCAAAGTCATTTTTTAGCAGACTCAACATCCTTCTTGTCCTCCCCTCCAGGTGTTATTTGGGGAAAAAAAAAAAACTTTTCAAACTACATGCTGAAAACTTCAGCAAGAAAATTTAATGTCAGAAACACCATAATCTCTTTCCCAGAGATAAGACGCAGCCGTGCAAGGAGGGCTGAACTCGAGCCCTTAACCCGGAGCACCTTTGCAGGCCGGAAGGCAGGGGCTGGGGGCTGGCTGGGGCTGGGGAGGGGGCTGAGCCCGGGCCCTCAGTGGGCCAGGCGTCCACACGGCAGGCACGCTTGAGCACGATGGGAAACGCATGTGGCTGCTGGCCGCCCTGCTGGACGCGCCTGTGGCCACGGGGGCTCGGACGTCCAGTGATGCCTCGGCCCCTGCGTCAGACCCTGTTTTAGCGTCGCGCAGGGTTCGGGTTGCCGACAGCTGGGCCGGGAAGGGCAGCGCACCCGTCACCGCACACGACCTTTCCGAGCAGGGCCTGGCTCCCTCCTGGCCGACAGCGCCGCCCGTGGGGGGCATGACGCACGCACAGTTGAGAGACACCGTCTCCCACCCGAGCCCTGGCGCTGGGTCCACCCAGGCCGTCAGCCCTCCGGGGGCCCAGCCTGGGTGCGGTGGGTGCAGGGGCTCTGGGCTGCCCTGGTCGGCCCAGGTGTCAGCCTGCTGGGGGGCATAGAAGATGCTCCAGGCTGCCCAGACCATTGGCACACTCCCCGCTTTGCAGAAAAGAGCCCTCTAGGTGGTCCCCAGCAGTCCCTGCCCTGAACCAAAGCCTCCTCTTCAGCCCCTGGCCAATCAATGCCCAGGTCACTGCTCAGGCCAGGCCAGCACCCCAGAAAGGCGGGTGGGTGCTCCTTGGGCGTGTGGGTGCCAAGCCCCGGGCCGCATTCCTGGGGAGGGGGCGGTAGGAAAGGGCTTCTCTTGGGGGCCAGGGCCCCCAGGCTGAACACTGGCCCCAACCGCGCTCAGGGTGTGACAGTGTGGCCTCGCCAGGCAGCCGCCCTGGGACTCCATCCTGGTGACCCCTCACTACCCGTGCCCCCTACTCCAGGCATGCTCGGATGGCCCAGGATCCTGACAGCCTGAGCGGCAGGGGGACCTGCACTGGGGTCAC
Organism: Bubalus kerabau; assembly: GCF_029407905.1. Classification (NCBI taxonomy): domain Eukaryota; kingdom Metazoa; phylum Chordata; class Mammalia; order Artiodactyla; family Bovidae; genus Bubalus; species Bubalus kerabau. Next base: position 1,589,577 of record NC_073628.1, on the reverse strand, counting down.
TGCATCCCTATTTTAACGGAAGGAGAGGCAGAGTGCTGGGAAGGAGCTTATCCATGAGCCGTGGGGCCCAAAAGCCCCCGGAATCTGAGTTTGAAGCAAGCCAGGCCCCTCTCTTGACAAAGAGACAAGCCCCAACATTCTGGGGTGCCCTGAACCTGGGGGGCCTGGCCACCTGGCTCCAGCCCCTCAGCCCTGGTGCCCTGGCCCCCGAGTGGCTCCGGGCTCTGGGCCAGGCGGGGCAGGGCTGGGATGGGGTGCGCACATCCCAGGGCAGGGCTGGAGCGAGGCCAGCCTGCAAGCTCCTTCTCCCAAACTTGGCAGTGTCTCTCCGAGTGTCCCACCCCTCGAGGGGACGACCAGGAGTCAGGGGGCCACTCTGTTTGGGGCTGTTTGCAGCCCCTCCCGGAGTTGCCATGGCAACGACACGGGGTGCGGCCGGGGAGCCATACCTCAGAGGTGACTAAGTGTGTGTGTTCCTCCCGTTATAGCGCCCGGCGCCCCCCGCCCCCCCACCTCGGGATGCACACACCTCGGGCCCCGGCCCCCTGCAAGAATGTTCCATGAGCCCCGTGGGCAAGCATGTGGCCCGCATGCCAGGCCCAGCGCGCCCGGCCGGCGCCTGGCCCCCTCCTGCCCCGGGGTCACCGCGCGGCCTGCGGCCTCTCCCTTGCTGCTCTGGGTCCCAGCTTCCTGCTGTGAGGGCCTTCCTGGTTCCCTACCCCTCTGTCCCTACACGCGGACCCCGGGCGACACTTTCCATCCTGCCTCCCTCCTGCCCCCCACTCCCTGTGGTCCCCGTGGCCTTGGTCCCGAGCCCGCCCCACAGTCAGTGACCAGGGCTCTGCCCAGGGCGGCGTCCAGCACTCCGGCCTGCACAGGGTCTCTGGGTGGAGAGGAGAGACCGGGAGGACGTCGGCCGGCCCTGGGAATGGAGGCCAGGCCTGCCGCCAGGGCTTGGGGGTGGCCGGTGTGGTCACTTTTCGCTCCCCTCTGGGGGGGCCTCTCCGGGGGCCCTTGCAGCACCCTGGCAAAGCCTGCATTCAGGGGAGCTGGGACCCGTTCCTGCCGGGGTCATCTTGACTGACGTGGACAGCTGCGACCCACCTCCCGAAGCTATTTGAATTTCAGCAGGAGCCGGGCGGGCTGGCACGCGGGCCTAGCATCCCGGCGGCAACTCGATATTTTCAGATAAAGGGCGTCGCTCACCACTCTCCTCACAGCTGCGGCTCCCCTTACCCCCTAAGCCCCAGAGGAGGCTCGGAACGCACAGTTTTCCTGTTTTGTACCAGCCGAGGGGCCAAGGCGGATTTAGCTGGGGTGAGGCCGGGGGACGGGGAAGCCGGGGACGCTCAGGAGGTGAGGACAGGCTGGGGACGGGAGCAGCAGCTGGTCTTAATCCCACTGGCCTCCTTCAGGACCGGCCCCGAGGGCCCTATGCCCGACCGTTATTTTTAGGAGACACCTTGTACCACTTGGGCTGTCTCTTCTTGGGGACACAGGACAAGCCCAGTGTGCTCACGCAGCGGGTGGCCCCTGATCCAGGGAGACCTGCGTGCCATGGAGGGGGGCACACCAGTTGTGGTCTCTGGGGACAAGTGACATCGCCCCCAACACACTCAGCCACACACCTGCACCTCGGGAGGCGAGGGCTGGGGGGGTCTTTCCTGAAGCCCCTCAAGGCCCGGGGGGAAGCCTGGCAGGGCGGTGGGAGGGGAAACTCATGAGCCCAGAGCTGAGGGACGCCTGGGGCCAAGGGAGACAGCAGGAAGGAACCCAGGCACGGAGGGCCTTCTTAGGTGGAAGCAGAACCAACAGCAGCACAGAGTCCACTGAGGCCAAGCAGGGCACCCGGCAGTTCCCCGGACCACAGGGCGGTGCAGCTGGGGTGCTGGGAGTGCCAGTGGCTGGCCGGGAAGCAGGCGGTAGCATGTGGGGCTGGGGGCACCCCCAGGGACACTCTGTACGCGGGTTAGATTGCCCGCGGTCTGCAAGAGCAGAGTCCCTGGAAGTTGCTCCAGAGGGACCAGCAGCCAAGGCTCCGTGGGGGTCACAGGCCAGCGTGAAGGGACGTTTCTTAGAGCAGCAGGACAGGTGGCACTTCCAGGGCCATGTCTGACTCGGAGCCGTCACGCCGGGCGGTGACCAGGTACCCACTTCCGGCACAGCCTCTCCCCGACTGTCCCAGGCCTGGATGCCCCGTGGGCCCTCCCACAGCTCCACTGACGTCCCGGGGCCTCTGCCGTGCCCACCCCGCCACTCCGTGGCCACGTGCGGGAGTCACGCCCCAGGGCACCACACCTGGCAGGGACCCGGGGTACGGTGACGGGCAGCCGTGGGGACAGAGCCCTGGGCTGGGCAGGGGGTCTGCAGGCGGACACGCACCCGGGTGGAGAAAGGTGTTGCAGAAGGACGAGGCTACAGCCCGGGCTTCCCGGCAGCAAGGCCAGCAGCTCGGAGGGGAGGGCCAGATGCCTGGGCCTCGAGGCCCTGAAGTGCCAGAGCGAGGGGCTGCCCATCCCGGCGCCCACGGCAGGCCTCAGCGGGGCCTGGAGCTGAGGGCCCACCCGCCATGGTACCCCTCACTCAAACTCTCGCTCACACACGCGCACACACACCCACGTGATGAGCGGCCTTTCTACCTCTGGACTCACACGGCTCCCCCTCTGACCGCAGGCGTGGGGTTTTATTAGGGCTACAAATCAGATATCCCATGGTTTGGGGCTGATGCCGGTTTTTCTAAAAGTTATTTAGGGCTCTGGCCGCCAGCTAAGTCCAGAGAGACCCCAGCAGCAGCGTGAGCCGTCCCGGCTGTCAGGGCTCCGGCGTGGCCTGGGTGGGGGTGGTCTGTGAGGCCCGCACCGCCTGCCTCCGATGGGATGCGAGGCCCAGCCCAGAGGCCGTCCTCCGAGGGCTGGCCTGCCGGGTGGTCGGCGGGCACGCTCCTGCAGGCGGGCACTGTTCTGCCACCTCTCTGCCCGCAGCCCAGAGGCTTGTCGCCAGGGTCTGTGGCCACGTGGTGTGTCACGGGGCTGGAGGAGGCACAGTGAGGGGGGCATCCAGAGAGCTGCTCCACATGCACGTCGGGAGCGGGGCGGGGGCGCAGACCCCCCAGCAGCGTCGGTGCCGATTCCATGAGCACGCAGGCACTTGCGTGTTCTCCCGATCAGACAGCAGCACCTCCTGCGTTACAGCCGGTGCTGTCCCCTCCGCCAGCTTCAGCAGCAGGAGGGCCAGCTCGGGGCAGAGGCTCGGGGCGCGAGCGGCTCCTGGGACTCGGGCTGGGAGGACTTAGGGACGGGTCACCTAGGAGGGCAGGCCAGAGGAAAGAGGGGTTGACTTCGGCCTGCAGAGTGGCCTGCTGGGCGCCCCAAACCGGGACTCTCCTCCAGGACACTCTCGGGAGCGCCTTCATGGAGACAGGAGCACCCACCCAGGGGAAAGGGAGGACCCCGGTGAGGTGACACGCAGGCCGGGTCTGAGGGCCCCCCTTGGAGGTCATGGGGGCCACGGGGTAGGGAGGGTCTGGGCGTGAGGGGCGCCCCGGCCCCAGCTCTGCAGAGGCAGAAGCGGGGACGCGCCTGCAGAGCTGGGCCCAGGCAGGGTGCAGATATGGGGGGGAAGGACAGGGTCTCCCGGGCGCCCTGGGGAGGAGAGCGGGCCATCTTGCCTTCCCTCCGCCACAGACTCAGGGGTCCAGACCCGCCTGAGGAGGCGGGGGCCAATCAAAGCCAGATGTGGGAGCAGCACAAAAAGTGTTGATCATTTTAAGCAGGGAAAGCCCTGGCCAGATAAAGAACGAAGTGACCGGGGCAACAGGCGCTGGGGGCGATCGCAGGCACGAAAGAGCGACGTGCGTGCCGAGCAGGGAGCCGGTGGCCCTGGGGTCCCTGCGTCTGCCTCGGGCTGTCCAGCCACACACGTGGGGCAAGGCTCCCCCTGGCCAGGGCGGGTGGGACGCTGGGAAGGAGACCCAGGCTCTGGGACATCATGCTGTTTCTCCCAGGGAGCTGAGCGCCCCTAGACAAGCCGGGCGAAGTGGAGGGACCTGCCCGGGGTGGGGGCACCCCGAGGATGGCAGGACACGTGGGGAGAGCCAGCGTGGCTCTGGGGGGAGGTGGGCACCTTTGTCAGGACGGGACTCGGCGTGGGTTACCAAGCTGAGGCGGGAGAAGAGGGCCGGAGCACACGTGGGGCTGGCAGGCCTTCCGAGGGCCGGAGCCAAGCGTGGTCTGCACCCGGGGTGTGGCACTGCAGGCCGGGAGCGGGGCCCGGGAATGGCTGGAAACCCCCTCCCCAGGCCAGCCCCCCAACCCTGCCCCTGGCCCCGTGGAGCTCCCAGGCCCCCAAGGGGGTGAGCTGGGGTGACAACCCCATCTAGGCCTCTGAAGCCAGCCGCGGACCCAGCCCCTCTCCCCACAGCCTTCGGGGACTTTCAGAGGCTGATAAATAACCTGGGTGGTGGTGAGACAGGCCCGGCCTGCCGTGAAACATTCCAGGCTAAGCTCCCACCCCCCGAGCAGGGAGAACACGCACGCTGAGCACCCACGGGCAAACAGGACATGTGAAGTCCACTCCCGCACGCAGCGGAGTGTCCCTCAAGCTCAAAGAGGAAGGAAGCCCTGATACCACCCGGCCTGGGTGGACCTGCAGGGCGTGACGGTGAGTGACAGAAGCCAGACACAGGAGATCACACCCCCCGTGACTCCACAGCCATGCCGTGTCCAGACAGGCAGGTCCAGAGACGGAAAACAGACTCGTGTTGGCAGGGGCCGGGGCGGGTGCAGGGCCGCTCTGTGGGTGACACCAAACTGCTCAAAGTGATGTCAGCCATGGAGACGCCCCCGCTTGAACACTCCGTGGAGGGGAGGATTGCAGGACTCGAACCGCACCTCCATAAAGCTGCTTGGAAGCACAAAAGAACAACTCTGGTGGGCTCTTCCTTCCTGCGTGACATGAGGAGGGGGAGGCCTGGTCTTCGCAGGGGGCAGGAGCCACAGCGGCCATCCACAGTGAAAACGGTGGCCGGAGGGCCGAGGCGGCGGGGCCCACCCGGACCCCAGGCCGGGCTCTCCTGGGTGGCCTAGCCGACGTGCAGGACTGGGCGGCTGACCGGCCGGGGAGCACACACTCAGGCCTTTGTGCATGGAGCTCAGAATTACACGGAAGTTGGGAGGAGGGGGACCCCGCCAGAGCCCTACTGAGGCCCCTGATCTGATTTCTTCAGTCCCCTCTGTGTTTTAAGGCCTGGCAGGGGGCAGGGGGGGCGCGGAGTGGGGGGGCAGGCAAGGGCAACGGCTGTCCCTGTCCTGTGCCCCCATCGGGGCGGCCAGGGAGCCCACCCAGAGCACAGTGGACACAGCCTCCAACAGGCAGGCTTCCTCAGACTCAGGCAGGGGTCCCGGTGGCAGGAGGAGCAGTGAGGGGCCGGCCAGGCGGCGGGCACCTGCAGCGGGCGACTCCTGCCACGTGCGTGGGGTGAGGACAGCGTGGGGCAGCCCCTGGGGGACCCTGGCCCTGGGAGAGGAAAACCAGACGCTGGCAGAGGGGCTGCAGCCAGATGCGTTTCCGATCCATCCTGGCAGCCCTGCCTGGCGGGCAGGCCTCACCTGGAGCTGCTGGGGGGTCTGGGATGCGTCCCGGGGGCCATGAGCCAGGCTTGCTGCAGCCAGAACTCAGCGGCAGAGGCCCGCGGACTCCAGGCAGGGCCCAGCACGGCCTGAGGTGCTGAGGAAGTGGCTGCCCCAGCCCCCTGCCCCCAGCCCCTCCCTTCGCGGGCTCTCCCTGCCGGACCCCGGGTCTCACAGCCCCGCACTGGCCACGTGCGGTCACACAGTAGATGGGGGTCTTGGGGGGCAGTGTGATGGGCTCTCCCCGAGCGTCGGCCCAGGGTGCTCCCAGCAGGGCTGTCCCCACACAGGGAAGGGAGTCCAAGTCCACTGCACCAGGCGCTCCTGTGCCCAGCCCCCCACAAGGCTGACCAGCAGAGGCCTCAGCAGGCCCAGCCCAGGGGCTCCTGAGACCCCCCTGCAGGCCCCGTGTGTGGGGAGCAGAGGGGAACAAGCTGCAGGGCCCAGCAGCCTCCCAGCTGTGGGAGGAAGTGGGAGCCGGGGTCTCAGAGAAGGCAGCATGGGGCCCGCATCCCGGGCAGGGCCTCCCGAGGCGCCGGCTGTCTCGGTCAGCCTCCAGCCTGCAGCCGGCGAGGGGCGGGGGGGTCACACAGCCCCTTCTCCAGGCTCCGTGACGGGGGATGGGGCGGGCAGCCCCCCAGCCGAAGGCCCACTGGCTTCCTGTTCCTGCGCGGCCTGCAAGGCAACCCCCACTCCTGCCTGGCCACTCGCGCCCTGCCTGCCTGCCTCCCTCCCGCCTCTGTCCCAGCGGGCCCGTGGTCACGCCATCCCACCCGCCAGCCCTGGGGGTGCCGAGGAGACTGAGGGTGGGGGGCGGCCCCCTCCTCCGTGGCCGTGACCCGCCGATGCCGGGCCCTGGGGGACGTGGGGGCCCCCGCAAGCGCGGCGGCGGGCCGCCGGGTGGGGGGGCTCTGGGGGCCCGCATCCGGGGGCCGCCGGCTCTGGACGTGCAGCGGATGAAGGATGGGCTTCCTCCCTGGCCTTGAGTCGGGGTCCTCGGGGCCGCGGGGCCCCATGAATTATTTCTCTCAGGAAAATACCATTGCCTCTGCGCTCGGCCTCCCTCCCGACCTTCCCCATCACTTTAAATCAACGCTGAAGGCTGCAGTTTGCCCGGACCTTCACCCTCAGGCGAGGGGAGCTTCAAAGGCCCACGTGACGCCTCTGGGGTCCCTCGGGGAGGGGGAGGCCGACGGGCTGGCTCCCCACTGTCTTCCCCATGGAGGGAACGGCCCAGCTCCAGGACGGGCTTTGGGGACCCAGGAGGCCGCACAGGGGGTGGTCCCCGAGCCCTTGTGGCTTTTGCCCACCCCCCAACCCGGGGAGAACACAACCTGATTCCCAGAGCACCCACGATGCCTTCCCGCTCGTCTCCCAGACCCCCAGGCCCGCGGACACTCAGAGCCGGGCCCAGCTGACCCCCTGGGGGCACTCGAGGAGGCTTCCAGTGGCAGCCTGGTTCCAGGAGACACCATGCCGTGGGCAGCTCCTGGGCACCAGGCTCCTGGAGGCCCGGCCGCCTCTGCCCTCCGCCCCGCGGTCCCCAGAACCCCTCCTTTCCTGCCCGCCCCTGGGTGCTGACCACTTCCCATCCGGGAGCCCTCGGCCGCAGCCACCTTCCCAGCGGGGTCTGCTTCCTGCCGGGGACCCGCCTTGCTCTGGACTCAGCTCTGCTTCCTCTGGACCCCCGCCCTCCACACCAAGACCCCCGACTGTGTCCCATGGGAACCCCCGGCCAGGCGGGCTCCCTCCCGTCACCCAGACCCTTGCCCTCAACACTCACTTTCTAATCCCCGCCCCCACCAAACGGCATGAACACAGGCTTTTTAAATGGAGTGGCTCAGGGTGACTCCCTGCCACTGGGGGTTGCGGGGGGCAGTTCAGGGCCAGCCTGGCTCGTCCCGGGCCCACAGGCCCCGGGGGCCAGGAGGACACAGGCCTGCACACACGGCGGGTCCCTACGCGGGGCAGGGGCAGAGCACGGAGCTCACAGGCCCGAGCTGTCTCCACAAGCCGCACTTTATTTGAGCGTGACGGCTGGCTCCCGTCACAGGCCAAACCAGCTGGGGACACCCCCGCGCCGCGGGTCGGGGCTCTGGCGCTGCCGCTGCTCCTCCAGCACCTGGTCCCGGAGGTCCTCATCCGCAGAGCTGCCGCCGGGCTGCTTCCCCTTGGGAAACAGATCTGGGAACGTGAAGGTCTGCCCGTGTGCCTGGGGAGGAAACAGACGGGCTCAGCCAGGGACCCCCGCGGGGAGGTCCTGTCCACGGGGAGACTGAATGCCCGCCCCACGCCACAGGACAGACGCACAGCCAGGGGACAGGTACACAGGCTGGGCCTCGGCCTTCGGCAGCGCAAGCCACTGCTCTGACAGGCCCTTTCTCACTGAGGCTGGCTCTTGCAGGGGTGTCTGCACTGGGGGAGCCTAGCAAAACCCCTACTCCCGGCAGGAGCTGCCAGGCCAGGCTGCAGGCAAGGGGGCAAGGAAAACGGGCATAACTCACATCTGCTGCCTCCCCGGAACATTTCCTATCCGAAGCACCTACAGGCCTTCACCCACATTAAAGACTAAGACCCCTCCCGGCTCAGCTCAGCAAACAAAAGGCATGTAATATACAATGAAATGTACATGCGAGCAGTCCACAAATCAAGACCGGCTTTGCAAATTAACTGGTTTTACATCTTTCACTGAAAGTTCAGAATGCAGGAGGGCCAGCTAAGTCCCAGCCTGGACCCCCATCACACAGCCGGGGTACACCAGCCCCGCCCGTCAGGGAGCCGGGGAGAGGACGGGACCCCAGTGGCGGGAAGTGAGGGGCCACCTCCGCACGCGGCATGTGGCAAAGCGGCTCCAAAGATTGGGGGGGACCCCGGCAATATTCCCTGGGCCACGCCGTCCACCTCTGGATGGGCAGAAAGGGATGGGGGGCCGGCACCCGGATCTGGAAAATTTTAATAAGTAAAATCAGTGAAGTGAGCTTGGTTCTTGGAGACCCTTGTTTTGTGAAGAAGTTTGGATTCGGGCAGGCGGCCAAGCGTGATCTGCAGCAGCCCACAGCGCCGGCCCTGAGAGTGGGGTGTTCACACAGCCCGCTCACGCGGCGAGCGCAGGCCTCGAGCCATGAAAGGCCGCGCCTGTGCGCGCGGTAGCCCGCCTGCAGGAGGGGTCGCTTACACACTTCAAGACTCTCTTTCTTCTTCTTTAAAATACCAAAGGGCAATAGTTTACATGCAGGGCTGCTTGCCCAGAATGGGGGATTTATGTTTAATATACCGAGGTGATTCTGCTAGTTTTCTGAGGTGGGGAACCCAAAGTGACATTTTTAACTATAAATACAAAGATGGCAATCCGCAACAGCCTGGGAGGGATGGAGGGCGCCATGGCGAGTCTCCCACCGCCTCTCCCCGTGACGGGGCTCCCTGCCTAGAGAAGGTCACCCTGTGCTTTCAGAAATAACACTCTCCACCCTCGTGAAGCTGATGAGCAGAAAAGCATGGGGGGGGGGGGGAATCCAGATTTCTTTACAAAACAGGGGTCTCCAAGAACACGCAGCCTCTGTCCCTGGCAGGCTGCGGCTGCAGCTGGGGGCCGAGGCTCCTTGCTATGGGGTGACCCAGGCTCGCCAGCTCCCCAACTCTCCACCAGAAAGACGTTTATTGGGTTGTGGGGGGAACTCTGGGACCCTCACTCTGTGAAACCAGCTTTCTCAAAGCAGCCAACCCCACACGAATCTGGGGACTCCACTTGTCCTTTTGGCCGATGCTCGGCATGCTCCACCATCAGCTCTGATGAGGGGCTAGGAGGGAGGCCTCCAAGGACCCGTGGGGGACAGAAAAGGGAGCCCTTCAGGGGGTGAGGGCCCAACCTCCCGGCCGGTTTCCAGGCAGAGATCTGCTGGAGTCAGCAGGGAGGGAGTCCGTTACGAATTTAATTTTGGAGCAGAGGGAAGCGTGCCCGGTGGGGACGCACTGGGATTTCACAGGGAAGAAAGGCGGCCGGGTGGCAGCTGCAGATACGCGGCTCGGCTTCCAGAGCGAGGTGGGGCCGGGAAACGCTGCGGCTCGGATGACTCAAAAGCCACTTGTAACTATAGCCCCCGCTCAAGGGCCTCGTGGCGAAGCCGACATATGGGGTGTCAACCGGCTGCCACGACAAAGACAGATGGCCCGGCTGAACGCAGAGGACACAGGCGTCTTTATAAGGCCAACGGCTGCTCTCCCGGCCTGGATTGGCTGATTTTATGCACGGCAAATATTAGGCCAAATAATTACGGGGGCCCCCATTTAGAACAACTGTGACTGTTTTTCAGAAAAGCTGCCATGCTAACTGGGTCTTTCACCAAACTGCCTCCTAAGGCCCGAGAAACAGGGCCCTGGGCGGAGGTGTTTTCCTAATAACACCACTGCCACCTAGCGGCCGGCCCGCGGGCGCCCGCCCGCCCGACCAGGCTGCTCACAGGGAAACTGAAGGAGCTGGCAGACCCCTGCCCCCACCCCACCCCACCCCCGCCAGGGTTTCAGACGGCAGCTAGCCCTCCGTGCACGGGTCCAAGGTCACCTGCCCCATCAGAGGGATCCCACCTGGAGCCCGTGTGCCTCAGTGCCGGCGGCCAAGGCTGCAGATCCTGACTCCAGGGGCTCTCTGTCTAGGGGCAGCTCGGGCCGGCAGGAAGGGCGGAGAGGGGCTTTGGAAACGTGGGTCTTAGTCTCACCAGCTAGGGGTTTCAGTCAGCAAAGGCTCAGCTGGGTGCTGGATCCCTGTTCCCTCCCCCTGCCAGGCAGGAGACCATGCGAGACCCTGGCCGGGGTCGGGGAAGGCAGACCCCACAGTCCAGTCCAGGGAAGAGGGGGTCAGTCAGGACCAGGACTCCCCATGCGGTCTGCCCCGGAGACGGGGGCCCCTGCAGCCACCCACCTCCACCCCAGGCACTGACCGCTCCCTGGCCTGGACGCTGGTTACTGTCTGAGCCGACCCCCAGGCCAGGGAGCCTGCTTCTGCCCTCAGCACGTTCTCAGCTGGCCCCTGAGAAGTTCCCCAGAGCCCGCCCGGCCCCTGCCACCCCAGCTGAACTGCACCCCAGCTCCTCCAGGGGCTCCGTGCGGGTCAGAACCAAGGGCCAGCCTGGGCCTCGGGCTCCGCCCGCCCCCGGGCACGGCGGGGCTGGGTGCTCACCAGCTGCACGTAGGCCACCTTATAGTCTGGCTGCTTTATCCTGACGTTCCTGTGATCCCTCCTCCTGTTGGAACCTGTCGGAAGCGGGAGAGACAGAAGCCTTCACTCCCAGCAAGCGGCTCTCAGCCCACTACCCCAGGAACCCACTTTCTAGAAAGAGGGACACACGTGGGCACCCACTTCTGAGGGCGGCAGGCGCACGCCTGTGGGCACCAGCCTCTGCTCGGTCCAAACCCAAATGGGCCTAAGACAACCGGAGAGCCGGCTTTCCCTTGGTGTCATGGAGGCTCTTGCAGCCTGACCTCCCTTCGACAGAGGGTCGTCATATTTACAACTAGGCAACCAGGGGCTGGGAAGCAGGGGTCAACAGGAAGGAATGAGAAAAGCCCAGCAGAGTAACATGAGCACTTCGCGGACCGACGCCAGCGTGGGGGCGTCAGGCGGGGGCCCTGCTCTGAGAATTCGGCGGGAACTAGGCCTCCGAGTCCCAGCCCCGGGAAGGAGGCCCACTCTCCCCCGGCGGGCCTGTTTCCTCACATGCAGAGGACCACGTGCTAGAGGGGCTGATGGGGGCCAGGCCAGCGAGGCTGGCAGCCTGGCCTGCTGAGCTCGGGGAGGAAGCCCCGGCCCCGGGACCCACCGTGCTGCACCCTCGTCCGCACGGCGGCCACTGGCACATTGTAGATGCGCTCGAGGTAGTTCCTGAGGTCCACTCTGGTCATCCTGGGCAGGAGGAAAGAGGGGGGCTCTGAACAGGGTGGAGAAGGAAGCAGCCTGCCGGACAGCGTAGCTGCTGAGTGCAGACACCGGGCGGGAGCTGGCCAGGGGGGCCGGGCCCTGCTGACCCTGCAGAAGCGTCTGGATGCAGCGACGTGGGGGTGACGGGGGACCAGCCCCCAGGACTTAGTCCTGTTGCCCTGCCTGGGGGCCAAGCTGACGAGCGGAGGGGAGGGACGGTCTGCGAGTGCCCTCTGGCTGCCGGGAGCCACCCGCTCCACAGCTGCCACCCTGTCCACGGCACCCCCCCCCCACCCCCCCGCAGGCATCTCCCAGAAAGGATGGCTAAGGCGGTGGCGGTGCTGTCCCCTCTGCCCGACAGGGTCCAGCCTCTCCTGCCCTGGCCTCTGAGGCAGACGGCATGACCCTCAGCTCCCATGGAGGCTCGAGCTGAAGCCAGAGCCCCGAGGCCTCAGCATGGAGTGCAGAGAATCTGTGTCTCCTCAGCAACAGGGGCCTCTGTGAAGCACCCACCCAAGGGCGGAGACTTTGGGAGCCGGGGTCAGAGCCCAGCCTCCTGGGAAAGGCAGCCAGGCCGATGCAAGGAAAGAAGCTGGGTCTCTCAAGCTGGACTTCCCCAGGGTGGCGAGGAGCCCAAGGCGCCCTTGCCCGAGGCTCTGCATACACCAGGCCTCGGTGCAGGGCTGCCTGTAGTTTTTGTGGTGGGAAGAACCTTGCTGTGAGCGGGATTCAGCAGCACCTCCAGGGTCGTGGGCCCCTCGGCCTGAATCCCTCTGGGGCGGGGGAGGCTTACTCCATGGGGATCCGGAACTGCACAGTATCCTCGGGCTGGGCCGTGCCGGGCCGCACCAGCTGGATGAAGAAGTTGGTGCGGAAAACCCGGAGCTGGGGGTTGCCCAGCTGGTACAGAGGGTACCTGCGGGGGGGGGGGGGGTGTGGAGAGCGGTCATGTCAAACGCCCAGAACACGAGGCTCCCGGGACGCCCCGACAGGGTCCACAGGTCATCACGCCCACGGGGCTGAAGAGCCAAGGGGGCAGTCACCCTCAGGTCAGCCCTTCCCTCACCCGGTGTGGGGCGGCCAGTCCCGTCCCCAGGGCAGTGTGGCCTGTTGACCCTCGAGGTCGGCCTTTGGAAAGAACCAGTGAATGATTCACGAACAGACGACGTGCCCACCCTGCCCTGTCAACAGGCTCAGAGTCATGTGTTTGTTCAAAGTGCCGGCCGCACAGGCACGCGGCCCCCGCATGGCTGTCCCCCCGGAACGGGCCCCCAGCTCCCTTCCGCTCAGGTGAGGTGGGATCAGTCAGAACCAGCTTAATCCGCACTGGCTCAGCCCCGGTGAGAGGACAAGGACAGGGCCACCTCCACCCCCGCCCCCGCTCCCCCTGTGCTGGAAGCGCCAGCTCATCCTTGACAAGAGTGAAGATCAAACGATAAAGGGCGAACAAACAAAGGGAAAACAAGATAAGGGGCTCAGGCAAGCAGTGTGTGCAGGTCAGCGGTTACACGCTCACTGCTCACCTCCCTCACCCCTCAAACCCCCAAAGGGGGGCAGAGACATCTAGAATGCATGGGCAGCCACCACCTGGGCTCCACCCCACCCATTCCAACTGGACCTACGTCCCCATGGGCCTGGTGGACGAGGAGGGCCACACTGCCAACTGTACCCAACCAGGCCTCGGGGCTCATGGTCCAAGGAGGTGGGGGCCCAAGGTTGGCAGGGCCTGTGAGGGGTCAGGGGTCCACTGGGAGCCCAGGGGAGGTGTTTCGGTGGAGGGTGGGCACAGGGGCTGACGATGCCATCAAGGGTCCTGGTGACCAGTTTGCAGCATGGCACACGACCTCTGATCTGGGGGAGCAGCAAGCACGAGGGAAGGGGGGCCCGGTGAAGCCAAGTCCCACGACACCTCTGGGCCTTACAACTCTGGGGAGTAGGACGGGGCCAGGGGCCGAGGTCCTGGGTGGGGCATCCTGAGGGTGGCAGGGCCTGGGGGCCCTGACACAGGCCGGGACGCCCGCGAGCAGACCAGCGCTGAGCTGAGTGCCAGCTGACGTTTACTGGGGTCTCCTGGTGACCCCGTCGCACGTGGCAGCTGCCGGGACACCAGCAGCAGCACCTCCCGACGGCAGAGCGTTGGGCGCGGGGCGGGCGGGCCGGCCCACGACCGAGCCTCGCCCTGTCCTCGTGGGGGCCGGGCCGGCGAGTGGCCACCGGGCTCGCCTCTTCCCCCTGGTGACCGGCCGCGGGCACTGCAGGGGCCACGGTCCGGGCCCCTGGGGAGCTGCCGGGGCGGGGGGCGCGCGCGGCCTGCGGGGCCCGAGGCCCGAGGCCCGAGGCCGGCGCGGACCGGCCGCACCGACCTCCCGCCCGCCTTCGCCGAAGGCCAGGCTCGACCCCGGGGGAGGCCCGGGCCACGCGGGCCCCGCAACGACCCCCGCCCCGGGCCCGCCCCGCCCCCACGGGCGCCCAGACGCCGCGCGTCCCGCAGGGGCCCCGGGTCCCGAGTCCGCGGCCCGCGGCCCCGAGCCCAGCCTGGGGGCGGCCACGCCCCCAACCCCGCGCGCCGGGACCCCCACTCACAGCACGTTCCGCGCCATCGCCCGCTTCCGGGGCCGCGGGCGGAAGGAGGGGCGGGCCCAGGCCGGGCCCGCCCCCCGGCGCAGCGCCCCCTGGCGCCCGGGAGGACGCGCGCCGCCCGCACACCTGGGCCCCACCTGGGCCCCACCTGGGCCCCAAGCCCTGCACACTCAGCACCCTACTTGTGCCCCGCAGCACACCCTCGTGCCACCAGGCCCACACGCCCTCCCTCCGCTCCGGAGCCCAGCGCACCAGTGGACCACCACGGATACCACCACGGATGCCCCCAAGACTCCAGCCTAATGCGCAGGGACATTGCTGGCCACCCACCACCCAGAGCCTGCCACCCTTCCAGCTGGTGGCCCAGGTGGGAGACTGGGGGAGCGGGGAAGGTGTGAATTCGTGGGAGGCCCCAGTCAGTAAAGGATCCGCCTGCCAATACAGGAGACCCGGGTTCAATCCCTCAGTTGGGACGATCCCTTGGAGAAGAAAATGGGCTACAGTCCATGGGGTGGTAAGAGCCAGACACCACTGAGCGGCTAAACTACCACCTCTCTCCACCTGGCCCCCGTGGCTGCCTCCCTCTGTCCTGGAACTCTACCGCCCCAGCCCAGTCCTTCCACCCCATGGCCAACTCCTCATGCCCTGAGACGACCCCCAGGGACCCTCAGCCATGCCTGCCCCCCCAGCCTCCCTAAGGCCGTTGGCTTCTCCAGGCTGCAGCTGGCCCACCCTGCTTCCAGCCTTGGCACAGCCCTCCCTGGGGCCCCGTCACAGAGTGGGATCAGAGACCCTCTGTTGCTCCCCCCACCCCCATGTACACACAGTGGGCAGACCTGGGGGGAGTGGGGCTCCAGGCTGGGGGCGGGACGGCAAGGAGGCAAGAGCAGGGGAGCCTGGGAGGGCTCAGGGGCTGCTCCTGGGGGCCCCGGGGCGGGAAGGGCCTGGAGGGCCCCCCTCACTCTCATGCTTGGTGCTGGAGGCCCTAAGTGGGCTCTTCTAGGATGAAGAGACTGATGGTGGGGCGCTGCTGCTGGGGGGCTCAGCTGTGAGTGGGGGGCGGTGTGCCTGTGGGGGAGGGCTGGGGAGGGCCGCAGCCAGGGCCCAGCGAGGCTGATGGTGACTGTGGGAGGGCCCTGGAGGTGCGGAGAGGGCGGGAGCTGGAGGACGGGGGTCCCCCAACCTGGAGGCTGGGAAACTTTCTGTTTCATTTGTAAAGCTTTGACTCAGGAGCCACGTGCCAGCCCAGAAGTCTCCAGGTTGCTCCTAACGTGGCTGGAACACGCGGATGGGAGGTGGCGTGGGTCGGCGTCCTGCTGGACCTCGGTAGGCGACGCTCTGATCAGTGAGGCTGAGAGCGCGGAGGTCCTCGATGGGGTCTCAATGGTGCGGACCCCCCAACACTAGACCCCTTCTCTGATTGTCTGCCAGCTGGATTCTTCCCATTCTGGCCTGGGACCTGTGAGTGTGAGGTGGGTGAGTCTCGACCCCCACAGCCCGGGAAGCCTGCGGGTGGCCTCCCACCCCACTCCCCCCCATCCTTCCCCCGGCCTGGGTCATCACCTCCCCCTCTTCCTGAGCAACACACAGCTTCGGGGGCTGAGTCTGCCAAACAAGAGGAGAGAATGCCAATTAAATTCAAAGCTCAGATAAACAACTGTCTTTATTGTTTTTTAATAGACTCTTTAAAGAATGATTTTAAGTTTATAGGGAAATTGCTGAGAAAGTCCAAAGGATTCCCATACACTCAGCTTCTCCCATAGCATTAACACTTACACTAACATGGCGCGCGTGTGGCAGCCGATGAAGCAACGCTAATATATTGTTACTAGCTGGAGTCCATAGTTGGCTTGGAGGCTCACTCTTGGTGGGCATTCTACAGGCTTTGCCAGAGGTTCAGTGACATGTACCCATCCGCCAGCACCTACAGGCAGAGTTGTTGCCCAGAAAACCCGCAGAGCGGCTCCTGTCCGCCCCGCTCCTGACCCTCGCAGCCGTGGGTCGTCCTGCTGTCTCCGTGGGTCTGCTTTGCCAGGCTGTCCTCTAGTTAGGGCCACACGTGGTAGCCTTTGCAAACTGGCTTCTGTCTCTTGCATTTACGTTTCCTCTGCGTCTCTTCACGGCTTCTCCGTGCCTTTCCCTTTAGAACTGAATGACACTGCATCAGACGACCGAGGATGAGATGGCTGGATGGCATCACTGACTCGATGGACATGAGTTTGAGTAAACTCCGTGAGTTGGTGATGGACAGGGAGGCCCGGTGTGCTGCAGTCCATGGGGTCGCAAAGAGTCGGACACGACTGAGCGGCTGAACAGAACTGACCTGATACGCCATCACCTGATGTACTGCGGAAAGGTACCCACTCCCCCACTGAGGGGCATCTTGAGGCTTCCCCATGTTGGCCATGATGAATAAGCTGCCGGACTCATCCAGGAGCAGGTTTTTGCGTGGAAGTTTCCAGCTCTTTGGGGTTAGGAGCCAAGGATCGCGGTGGCTGAACTGCGTGGTGGGTGTGTGTGCCGTGTCATAAGATGCCGCCTCGCGCTCCCACCAGCCATGAGGCGGTATCTGCTGGTGTTAGTGTTTCGGTTTGGGCCTTACAGACGTGTAGGGACATAGTTCTTTTATTTTAGGCAAACATTTTCATGTGTTAGATCTGACATCCTGACATGGGCCCCCCCACTCCAGAGCTTGGTGCCAGGGAGGCCCAGCAGTGGCCCGGGGAAGGAGGCGCCCCCACACACAGTGAGGAAGAGGGTGGGCAGGAGCCCTCCCGGGGGGCAGCCTCCCCGCTGTGCTTTGCAAGCCAGACTGGGGAGCCGGGGCTTCTTCCTGAGAGTAGTGGGCGCCCCTGGAGGGCTCCAAGTTGGGCGGTGCGCGGGGGAGGGAAGATAAGATGAGCCTGGAAGTGCCTTGGGGCTGCTGCTGAGAACCACAGTGCCTGAACGAGATGCAAGAGTGAGACGCACTGGACCGGCTGGGGAAGGTGCAGGGAGCAGGGGGGCAGAGGTGGGAGGGGGCTGTGGTTTTACAGGAGGCCGTCAGAGAGCCTCAGAGAGCCTCACGGAGGAGCCGGCATTCCCAGGGAACGCAGAGGCCGCGTGCGAAGGCCCCCAGCCACGTGACAGAGGCAGAGGGCGGGGTGGAGGGGCGAGCCCCGGGCCGCAGGTCTCCCCAGGTTCACAGGCCCAGAGGCCGAGAGGGTCTCTCCCTCCTGGGGTCGGGGCGGGGGGGCTTCATCACAGAATACAACTGAGTAAATCATTGGCCACTGACCCTGCGCTCACCCTCTGGCCTGTCTCCCCTCCTCGAGGCGGTGGGGGTCCTGGAGTCCCTCCCGATTCAGAGCAGGCTCTCCTGCCGTCAGCTCCCTTCCCTGGGTCTTTTCCCAAAGCTTCCCTGTGAACGTCACCCCAGCAGCACAGAAAAGGGACTTGCTGTGAACATAAATGACTAGGCACCCGTGTCTGCTTCACGACTCTCGGGGGGTTCAGGAGCTGGGGAGAAGACAGCAGGGGCTGTAACCAGGGGCGCTGTCGTGGATCTCACTGCTGGGGGCTTCAGGGGAGGGAGGTGTAGGCCGGGGGCTGGGGGCAGCACCAGACATATGGGTCTCATGAATCTCAGCATCACGGCCTGGTCTTGTAACCTGGGAGACTCCAAATGTTCCAGAAAGTTCCGAGGGCCGTTCTGAAGAGGGAGGTGGAGCCCAGTACCCTCCGATGGAGGGTACGTGCAGTCAAGCACACGTCTCGTGGAAGATGTTTCTAGCCATGAGGAGGTGCAGGAAGCCGGGTTTACGGCATGTTCTCCTGGAGGGCGGTCTGCAGGCCAGCCCTGCCAGCTTTCCCAGGGCGCCTCATCCTGCCCTTTGTCCTCAGCTCCTGCAGGGCGTGTTGCTGGCCAGCGCCGGTGGTGGGTGATGACTTCATTCCTGTAGAACTGGATGGTGGGCAACATTCCTTATTTTACAGTCCCTTCCTCTTCCGTCTTCACTTCAGTCAAGGCTCCGAGGGCGCCGTGTGACCAGCCTGTTCCGTGGCGAGGATTTCCGTGACGGGTGGCTCGGGTTATGTAACTGGACTGGACCCTGTCACCCCAGGCCTTGGGACCACCAGTCTGACTCCTCTGTCATGGGGCTGGGAAACGGGCTGCTCTTGCCGCCTCTTTCTGCCCCTAGAGTTTTACTCGGTTACAGTGATTGATCTGACTGAACTGTCCATCTGGTCAATCCTTTCAAGTCGTCTGTAATCATCATTCATTTTATCTGGGGCTCAATCACGTTCTTTTTGATCAAAGAAACAATCGTCTTGTAAAATAGGCGGAATACACGTAATATAACGAGGGGCGTTAATAAGGTCATGAGCGTGTCTTTAAGCTCAGAATGTCTGTTAGGCGTGGCCCTCTATCTCCCCCGGTCATCTGGCCAGTCTGTTCTGTACCAGTTGCTATCTTTAAGGGAAATGATATACTGCTCATAAAGTCCACCAAAGATGTCTGCACGTCCAAGGCCAGCGATGGGTCATCATGACCCCTTACAGGACCGAGAAAGGAATGTTATCTTCTAAAGAGTTACATGGTTGACGTCAAGACAAGAAAAATAGATTTTTATGGTTGAGCAGGTATTCCTTTCCTTGGGGAGGTCTGGTTAATGCATAATGCAGATGCATAATGCCCGCCAGAGGGGAGCGGGGAGGCCAAAGGGCAGGGGGAAAAAAATGTCATGTTAAAATTTTCCTTGCCTTGCTTGAGAACTTGAATTTTTTTCTTCAGGTGTCTGCCGTCCATGTTTAGAGGTACTGGTGTGGCCTGGCTGGAGGACGTCCGCTGAGCCCCGCAGGTCTGTCCCCAGGAGGTCCTGGCACCGTTGTGGGACCACGTGTCTGGCTTCCTGGAGGGTAGAGGGGTCGCCTCTCGCTGGGGTCTGCACACAAGCACCAGGGTCCTCAGCAGGGAGGGAGCGGGGGTGGAGCCGTGGGGAGACTCGACGCCCCAGTTGTCTGCACTCACACTTGGTTTGCACACCTTTCTGGCATGTTGCTGGGTCACCCGTGTTTCTGACTCTGTCACCGGCCCGTCATTTGCTCATGGTCCCCTCTGAGGCTCTGTGATGGGCTCTGGAGGTCCTGACCCCCAGCACCTCAGGACGCAGCTGTGTTAGGAGCGGGGCCTTTGCAGAAGCAGTCAGGTGACAAGGCAGTCACTAGGGTGGGCCTGCTGCAAGGGGGCCCGGGTCCTTGTGACAAGAGGTCAGGACACAGACAGACGCAGCGGGACGGCCCCATGAAGACTCGGGGGAGCACGGCCGTAGGCAGGCAGAGCAGGGAGTCTTCAGGAGGACCCAGCCCTGCCCACACCTGGGTCTCGGGTTTCAGCCTCCAGGAGAACGACAATAAATGTCTGCTGTTGAAGCTGCCCAGGCCGTGGGCCTTTGTAGTGGTCACCTAGCAAACTAATTAAGGTGTTAATGTTTTCCTTATGGATTTCCAAGTGCATTTAATGTATTAATTGTATTACCCCCTCGGGGCTTCCCTGGTGGCTCAGTGGTAAAGAACCTGCCTGCCAACGCAGGAGACACAGGTTTAATCCCTGGACTGGAAAGATCCCCTGGAGAAGGAAATGGCAACCCACCCAAGTATTCTTGCCTGAGAAGTCCCACAGATAGAGGCACCTGGCGGGCTACAGTCCATGGGGTCACAAAGAGTCAGACACCACTTAGTGACTGAGCAGCAACAATCACCCCCTTGTCTATCATATTTTAGCCCAAATATTTTCCCACTTTTGTCATTTGCCATTTAGTTTTTCAAAGACAGCTCTGTTGAGGTGTAGTCGGTGTGTTAATGCGGTACACTGCCGTTCTAAAACATCCCAAGTGCTGACCTGTGCAGACACCGTGAGACCGTCACCCCCGTCAGGATGGCAGGCACGTCCGTCACCTCCAAGAGTGTCCTCTGGGCCCTGCAGCCTCTCCCCCCACCCCTCCATGCTGTACCCCACCCCCAGTTCTTAATAACCAGCGGCTGTGTCCGTATCCATTTTCTAGGGTTTTCTATAAATGGAAGTACGTAGCATGTACTCTTTCTTGCCTGACCTCTGTCTCCCAACATGACTATTTTGAGGTTCATCCGTGCCTTTTCATGCATCAGTGGGACATTCCTTCTGATTGCCATCGTATGGATACAAAAAGAATTTTGTTTATCCGTTCATCTGCTGATGGACATTTGGCTTGTTTCCAGTTTTTGTCAATTAAAAATAAAGCTGCTATTTACATTCATGTGAAAGTCTTTGTGAGGACAAACATTTCCTTTTCTCGTGGGGAAATGCCTAGAAGTGGGATTACAAGATCACATGTACCCTTAACTTTTACAGAAAAAGAGCCGCTGCCAGACTGTGTGGCTTTATGGTTCCAGCAGAGACGTGGGCCCCTCCTCGCTGGCCGTTTGGACGCTCAGTCTTTTTGACTTCAGCTTCTCTCCTAGAGTGGCGTCCTGTGACTCCATTTTGCTTTTCCCCGGTAACCGATGGTGCCGGGCACCGTTTCACATCCTGATTTACCGTCCAATTATCTCGTTTGCTGAAGTGTCACTTCTAAGACTGCGTTTTCCCCATTTTCAAAAGTTGGTTTATTGTTGTGTTTTGAGAGAGTTCTTTATATATTCTGGATCAGCCCTTTATGAAATGTATGCTTTGCAAAGGTTTTTCTCCCTGTCAGTGGCTTATGGTTTCATTGTCTTTACAATGCCTTTTGAAGAGCACATTTTAAAATGTCTTGATGCATTTCAACTTACCCATTCTTTTTTTTTTTTTTTTTTTAGGGCTCATGCTTTCCATATCGAATGTAGGAGACCTTCGCGTTGTCTGAATTCACAGAGATTCTCCCCTGAGTTTTTATGGCTCTAGTTTTACATGTAGGTCTATGATTCATTCACTTTGAGTTAATTTTTGGATGTAGTATGAGGTATAAATCCAAGTTCTCCTCCTCCTCCTCCTCTTTTTTTTTCCTTCATTTGCTTGTGGATATCTGATTTATTGGAAAGGCTGTTACTTCTGCACTGAATTGGCCCTGCACCTGTGGATAATCAAGTTTTCCATGAATTAAGGAGTTTCTCCTTCCTGCTCTTCAGTCTACGTGGCTTTTTCTGCTTGCTTGATTGCACCAGCAAGAACCTCGAGTACAATGTTGGATGGAAGTGGTGAGAGAAGACACTCTTGTCTTGCTCCTGGCTCAAGTGAGAAAACATTCAGTCTTAGGCACCCTTGTTGGGCAGAGGAAGTTTTCCTGTATTCCTAAGTTTGCTGAGAGCTTTATTTTATTTTTTTTAAGAAATCAGGAATGGGTGTTGAATTTTGTCAAATGCTTTTTCTGCACCTACTGAGATGATTATATGGGTTTTATTTTTCAGTTTGTTAAAACGGTGAATTACTGACTGACTTTTAAATGTTGTCCCAACCCTGCATCACTGGGATAAAGCACACTTGGTCTTGATGTCGTTTCAACATTATTATACATATTGAGTTCTATTTGTAAAATTTTGTTGGGGGCTTTTCTGTCTATGTTCATGAGAAATAGTGGCCTGTGATTTTCTCTTCTTGTACTGTCTTTGCTTTTGGTTATCAAGGCAACGCTGGCCTCATAGATGAGTCAACATTTTTTTGTAGAATTTGTACGTTGTTGTTCAGTAGCTCAGTCGTGCCCAACTCTTTGTGACCCCGTGGACTGCAGCACACCAGGCTTCCCTTCCATGCTCAAACTCATGTCCATCGAGTCAGTGATGCCATCCAACCATCTCGTCCTCTGTCACTTCCTTCTCCTCCTGCCCTCAATCTTTCCCAGCATCAGGGTCTTTTCCAGTGAGTCAGCTCTTCACATTAGGTGGCCAAAGTATTGGAGCTTCAGAGTCAGCATCAGTCCTTCCAATGAATATTCAGAGTTGATTTCCTTTAGGACTGATGTAATTGCTATTAGTTTTTCTTCAGCCATTTGGTATAACCCACCAGGGAAACCATCTGGGTCTGGAGTTTTCTTTGTGGGAAGGTTTTAAGTTACATTTTCAATTCTTTAATAGATACAGAGTTATTCAGATTATCTTTGTTTGATTGGTCTTTGGTATTTTGTTTTGAAAGACACTTTCATCTCACTTGTTAAGTTTATTGTCATAAAGTTGTGCATAATATTTCCTTGGTTATTCTTTTAATAGCTGTACAATCTCTGTTGGGCTTCCCTGATAACTCAGTTGGTAAAGAATCCACCTACAATGCAGGAGACTCCTGGGTCAGGAATATGTGCTGGAGAAGGGATAAGCTACCCATTCCAGTCTTTTTGGGCTTCCCTGGTGGCTCAGCTGGGAAAGCGTCTGCCTGCAATTCGGGAGGCCTGGGTTCGATCCCTGGGTTGGGAAGTTCCCCTGGAGAAGGGAAGGGCTACCCACTCCAGTATTCTGGTCTGGAGAATTCCTTGGACTGTATAGTCCATGGGGTCGCAGAGAGTCAGACACAGCTGAGCAACTTCACACTCTGTATTGATGTCATCTCCTCGTTCCTGATGTCGGGCACTTCATCTCTCACTTTTTCTCTTTTCCTGATCTGGTTTATCAGTTTTTATTGGTATTCTCAAACAACAGAGTTCTGGGTTGGCTTTCCTGCTTTCTCTATTGTTCTTCTGTTTTCTGTTTCATCAACTTCTTCCTGGTCTGCATTATTTCCTTTCTCATGCTTACTTTGGGCTGATTTGCATTTCTTTTCCTATTTTTCTTAAGGCAGAAGCTGGGGTCACTGATTTCAGCGCTCGCTTGTTTTCCGTGTAGGCGTTTTGCAGGAGAAATTCCGCCCTGAGTCCTGCTCTAACCGTTTTGCACAAGTCCCCATGTGCTGTCTTTATATTTTCATTCTGTTGAGAATCCTTCCTAATTTCCTTTTTGATTTTTCCTTGACTCAAGGACTATTTAGAAGTGTGTTATTTAAATTCCAAATGTTTGAGAATTTCCCAAAGACTTTTTCCTGTTATTGATTTAAAATTTAATTCCATTATGGTCAAAGAATATAATTTATGTAACTTGAATCCTTCTCAACTTATTAAGCCTTGTTTAATGGCCCAGAACATGATCTATATTGGTAAATGTTCCATGTGCACTTGGAAAGAATGTGTATTTGAATGGCATGCTCTATAAATGTCAATCAAGTCAAGTACTGCCCTAGTCTCCTAACTTCTTGCTGATTTTTCGGCACTAAACAATTAATCATTAATTTCCAATTAATTATTGATAGAGGGGTACTGAAGTCTCGGAGTGTAACTGTGCATATCTACCCTGCCAGTCACAGCCCATTTAGCTTTATGTATATTTCAGAGGTCTGTAATTCCTTTAACTTTTGTGTGTCTTTATGTTTAAACCGTGCTTCTTGTAGGCAGGACATAGGAGGATTCTTCCTTTTTTAACCCCAGTATGACCATCTCTGCCTCTTAACTGGGGCGTTTAGACCAGTTACGCGTAACGTGCTTAGCCATGGAAGGAAGCAAGTGCACCATTTCTCACCCGTGTTCTGTGGGTCCTGGCTCTTTTTTCTCCCTCTTACCTCTTCTGCGTCAATCGAGAGTTTTATGAATTCCATTTTATCTCCTTTGCTGGGCCTTTCTGTGTTGCTGCTTTGGCTTTAAGGGGTTTGCAGTGCTGACTTCTCGCAGTTGTTTTTGATTGATTGGCTCTCCTCCTCCTTATGGCTCGCTTTTTCCTGCTTCTTTGCCTGTTTGCTAATTTTTGATCAGATGCCAGACATTGTGTGTTTTCCCCCTCGTTCGTGCAGGACCTCTTTCTACTCCTACGAACGTTCTGGAGCTTTGCTCTGGGGAGCGGTTAAGTCACCTGGCCATGATCTGATCCTCTCTGGTCTGGATTTTTTTGGGTTTGTCAGGTGGGCCTGGGGAAGTGCCCCATTCGGGGTTAACTGCCCCCAGTGTAATGCAGGAATTTTCCAAGTGCCCAAGGCCCCGTGAAGTGTCCATTTTCTGAGTCTGGTTGGTGGGAACGGACCCTGTTCCCAGCCCTGCCTGAGCAGTGGACATGGGCCCCCGCCCCTCCTGGTGGTTCTCTTCCAAGCCTTGAAGAATTTCCTCCGAGGCTCGTGTTGCTCTTTACCCGACTGGGTGTGGGAGTGGGCCCCTCTGCGGGCCTCCAGGGCTCCCTGCGCACGCACTCCTCTCCAGCACTCTGTGCCATGAACTTTCGTTGCCTGGGTCTCCCTGGACCCTCAGCTCTTTCTCATCAGTTCAAGGGTCCCACTGGGCTCCCCCCACTTCCCCTTCCTCTCGAGGAAGCAAGTTGAGCAATTCTGAGCCTGAAGCTTTTGCTTCTCATCTCCTAGGGACCGATGCTCTTAACTGTCTGATGTTTATTGTCCTGAAAAATAAACTGTTTCGTGTACATATATGGTTTCTTGATGTTGTTTTTTTGTTTGGAGGGTTGCTCCAGGCAGGAGGATAAACGTGGTCCTTGTTTCTCCATCTTGCCCAGAAGCAAATGTCTGCCTTTTAATTTGGATGAGCATTTTTTGATATATAGAAACAAACCTGTTAAGCAATGAAATTTACTGAGTCTTTTCTTCTACGATACTTTCATTGTGTGTAAGCTTAGAAAACTGTTGCCAGGATGAAAGCAGATAAATACATACCTATATTTCTCTATAGTTTTATTTTAAACTTTTTTTTTCCCCCCCACATACTGACCTTCTGTAACTCTCCTGGCTTGTATTTTGATATTTGGTCCTGGAGTAAAAAATCTCATTACCCTTTTTCTCCTCCTGAATACATTTCTGATTTTTCTCAACCTCCTGATTAAATATCCTGCAACCTCTGATGGAGGTGCTGCCAGATTCTTACGGTTTCGTGGTCATCAGGATGATAGATGTTGTAGAATTGAAATAACGTGTGCGACCTACAGGAGAAGACGAGGGGTTGCACACCGCGGCCTGTGCCTGGCGCCGCGGCTGCCGCCCTGTGACCCTGGCATCAGCTCAGCCCACCCTGAGCCCCGTTTGCTCTTCTGGAAAATGCAAGTGAGGGGAGGGTTTGCCTCCTGGGGCTCCTGTGAGGATTTCCAGAGACAAAGGCTAGGCGGCTCTGCCTGGCTGCTGGTCTGCAGGGAGCCCTCCACACACATCAGATATGCTGCCTTCACTTCTGAAATCTGCTCTTAATTTTCAAAATTTTCTTGGCTCTTCCTGCCTATTTTTCCTTGTATGCGAATTTTAGGTTTGTCTTGCCAACTCCCTCCCCACCCCTGGCTCACCCCTCACCCCCAAATAAATCCTATCAGAATTTTGGTTGGAAATCTGGCGAACCTATACATGAATTTGGGAAGATCTGATGTTTGCAAACGTCCTACCCAAGAACGTGGTGTGTTTTCTCTTTCTTTCTTTTTCAGACTTCATGTTTTTATTTCTCATTAAAGTGTGTTGTTTTCTTCCTACAGATCCTGAACATTTCTGAAGAAGGTTTTAGCGAAGTATTTTTTATGTTCTTTGCATCCCCTCTCCTTTTTGTTTGAGAATAACATTTTTTAAAATTCTGCTTCATCTTCTAACTGGTGGTTGCTAGAAAATCATAAAAATATTGATGTAAAATGTGTATTTTGCATCTGGCGCCTTTCCTGAATTCTCTCATCCATTCTGAGCTCTCTTCCGCTGGCTCTCTCGGGGCTCCTAGGAATGTGGTATTTTGGTCTCCTCCTTTCCAGAAGTTGCACATCTTATTTCCGTTTAACATCTTTTGCATTGTCTTCAGTTTATGGAGCGGGGCTGAGCAGTAATGGTAAAAGCAGGCATCCTTGTTTGGTTCCTGTCTTGGACTGCGGATGCCTCTGTGTTCCACCGTCCAGGGTAGATAAAGGAAGTGCTTATTTATAATTTTCTATAGTTTATTGAGCTTGGTGTTTTGTTCTCAGAAATAAGGATTGACTTTCAGCAAAGATCCTTCCCCCAATGTTTAATGATCATGAACTACTTAAGACCTGCCAGAAACATAAATAAAAGTAGGAAGAACCTGTGTCTGCCACCCACCACTTGGCTTAAGAAAGACGAAGGACATGAGGAAGGGTCCTAGGGCTCTGAGTGACCCCTCACCAAAGAAGCCCTGCCCTGCAGAGGGGACCGTTCATCTGAGAGGTGCATTCCTCACAGGCAGGCCTATGGAACTTATTTCCATGTATTGAATCACATCTGGGGAGTCCCATGGCCCTGTGTTTTTCCTCTGGTGCCTTTCTCAGCGCTCCCAGCACTGTTTGGGAACCTTTGCCAGGGCATGCATGCAGCTCTGGGTCATTGTTTCAACCGTGTCAACTCCACTCACAGATACTCCCCAGCATGCCTCCTCTTGGTGGAGGATTGGAGCTGCTCTAATTTTCCATAATTACCAACAAGAGTGTGCACTCAGCAGAAACCAGTGGGCCTTTGCAAGCTGCCCAGGGGCGGACAAATGAGTCTCCCAGGTCTCATCCTCCAACGGCTTCTCCCAGGATGAGCGAGCACGCTTCAGCAAACACCTCTCTCCCCAAGCCCAAGAGGGAGGTGCAGACAGGACTCTTGTGAGAACAGGGCCCCCCTCCTGGATCACGCCCCCGGATCACACCACCGACACGGGGCCTCCGGCGTTCCGGACACGATCAAGGCCACGCACCCCGCTTGTCCGGCCCTTTCATCTCTCGGTCTGGGGGAGGTCATCACTTTTTTGTTGCTCTTCTCAGTCACTTTATTAACTTTTCAGATGCCAGTGTCATAACATTCTTGTTTGTTTACAATTGAACATAACGTTGCCAGACAGCCATCCTTCTCCTAAGTAGCTGTGATGAAACTGCTGTTTTCACATGGTATTTCTTTACTCCTCCACCCACGTTCATGGTAAACCCAAGTGTAAAAAGATTACAAACAACAAACAAATTGTATACGTCGTTGTGTGAATTCTATATTTTTTGTAGCATCCAGTGTGCATTATTTATGTATTTTCATGGGAGTGTAGCTGATTTATAAAATGGAGTCCGTTACTGCTGTATAGCAAAGTGATTCGGTTATACATACGTACACATTCTTTTTTTTTTTAATATTCTCTTCCGTTATATTTATCACAGGGTCTTGAATACAGGTCCCTGTGCTACACAGTAGGACCTTGTCATTCATTCGTTCTTTTTTGCCCTGAAGGATCGGTGACAGCCATGAAGAGTCTGGGCCAGTTTTCTTGAAGAGGATCTCACAATCAAATCGGCTGGACAGTTTCTTCACGGTCAGACCCAGGCTGAACTCTGGGGCCAGATTACGGCCTCAGTGGCACTGGGTCCTCTGGGCTCTTCACGGCCAGCTGCCCGAGGCCTGAGGCTCTCGCTGGTGATGGTGCTGAGACTGATCACCAGCTTCAGATGAGGCTCACCAGTATTCTGTTTCCAGGTACAATTTTAACTTGAAAAATAATGGGAGAAATGTTCACCTCTAGGGTGGAGGCATTCATTCTGATTTAGCTTGAATTTTATGCTAAGGAAAGCAGCCTGGCAGTGGCCTATCAAACGTCCACTCGATGCCTGTTTCAATCTTTCAAGGACAGGGCGCACTGACCAGAAGGAAAGCACGTCCGTGTTAAAACAGAGACGAAGCCCCTCCTTTCCGGGGACACCAGCGCTGTTCCTCCTTCAACAAGACGCGCTTCTGGGGCCGAGGCCTCGCTGACTCGCTGGGTGTGCGCTTAGTCCCCGAGTCGTGTCCGGCTCTTTGCGGCCCCATGGACTGTGGCCTGCCAGGCTCCTCTGTCCATGGGATTCTCCAGGCAGGAACACTGGAGTGGGTAGCCATGCCCTTCTCCAGGGGGTCTTCCTGACCCAGGCATCCAACCCGGGTCTCCCTCATTGCAGGCGGATTCTTTACCATCTGAGCCACCTGGGAGGCCCATTTTATAGTAAAATGGAACTTTAAAAAAGAAGTGGGGAGTTGTGCTACCAACTCCCATCAGATGGGCAGCGCCCACAGGAGCCCTGGCTGGCTTCTACACCTGGAACAAATCCCGTCCTTGCCAGGCCTTGTCCGGCCCTAAAATGGCCTGGATGGGGACTGTTTGGATATTTCAAAATGGATTTTTTTTTTTTTTTGCACTTATAGTTAAAGAAGGCTAGCTCTGTAAAACATCCCTTTCTCAAGATTCTGACCCTGAGAGCACAGAAGTGCTCCCGGGAGGAAGCTTGGAGTTAGAGCTCTTATCACGCCCTTGAAATGCAGGCACAACGCCCGTTGCTTGTGACCCTAGCCTTGGCTCAGCTGCTGCTGCTAAGTCACTTCAGTCGTGCTGACTCTGTCCTAGAAGAACATAAAACTGAAAAAAAACAAGGGGGAACTTTTAAATTGAATCAGGAAAACTATGAGATCTTTGTCTGTGTCTATCTGGATGTACGTACATCTTTGTGTACTTATAAAAAGGGTCCTTTGTTACTTGTGGTTAATATTACCAAAATTAATTTGTAAAAGAGCTCTATTTAGATGACATACAGTATAGGCTTCACTGGTGGCTCAGACAGTAAAGAATCTGCCTGCAATGCAGGAGACCTGGGCTTGATCCCTAGGTTGGGAAGACCCCCTGGAGAAGGGAAAGGCTACCCACGCCAGTATTCTTGCCTGGAGAATCCCAAGAACTTAGGAGCCTGGTGGGCTACAGTCCTTGGGGTCGCAAAGAGCGACTGAACTGAACACACACACACGCACGAGTGCTTACGCATCAAATGTGTAAATATTTCTACCTATAACAAAAAACTAATCTAAGTTTTTAGAAGGAATCATGTGATACAGGATTGATCTTCGATAAATGAAGATGAATGTAAGTTGTTGGTTTGATTACCACAGGCATGTCCTTAGGGCCATCGACATTAAGTATAATTAAGAGAACAGACTTCTGGTTGCTGAGGGGGAGGGAGGTGGAGGAGGGGTGGAGGGGAGTTTGGGGTTAGCAGATGAAGACTGTTATACAGAGAGTGGATAGACAGCAAGGCCCTGCTGTCTAGCACAGGGGGCTATATTCAGTAGCCTATGGTGAGCCATTATGGAAAAGCATATTGAAAAAGAATCTATACGTGTGTGTGTAACTGAGTCACTCTGCTGTGCAGCAGAGATTGGCATAACATTGTAAATCAACTACACTTCATTTTAAAAAACTGAGGGTCTTCCCTGGCAGTCCAGTGGTTAGGTAGGACTCTGTGCCTCCAGTGGAAGGGGTGTGGGTCTGATCCCACATGCTGTGGGGTGCAGCCACAAATTTAAAAATTAAAAAATCAAGAAAAAGGATAATTGTGTTTTATGGTATGTCTACTTAAAAACAGATTCTCCAGATTTTGGTAATTTGAAACTTTAGTTTTGCTAGATTAAATGATGGGAATTCATTACATAGCCAGATCGCTTCCAATGGAGATAAAGTACTAAAACAAAACTGCTAAGCAAGTCCAAGTTTACCTACTGTGTCTTCTTAACAGAGAAAACTAAAGGTGTTTGGGTTTCCTGGACACATGTCTTATACCACATCGAGAAAATAAATCATGCTGAGCGGGAATGGACGTTTCTAGAGGTTACAGAATAGGTTTACAAGTCTGCCCGCCAGGAGACATCGCGATGACAAGCAGTTCACGGTTGCTTGCTTCTTGGTTTTTGCTAAAGATTCAGGTTTTTCTAAGGGCTACAAATTATAGTATATATGTAATTAAAGCTACTTTAACCTGGATGCCCATCGACAGATGAATGGGCAAAGAAGCTGTGGTACATACACACGATGGGATACTACTTAGCCGTAAAGATGAACACATTGGAGTCGGTTCTAATGAGGTGGATGAACCGAGAGCCTGTTATACAGAGTGAAGTAAGCCAGAAGGAGGAAAACCACTATCGTATATTAACGCGTGTACGTGGAGTCCAGAAAGATGGTGCTGATGAACCCCTTCTCAGGGCAGTAGCGGAGATGCAGACGTAGAGGGCAGACTCGTGGGCCCAGAGGACGACGCGAGGGCGGGACGCATGGACGGAGCAGCCTGGAGACGTGCACACCGCCGCGTGTGAGACAGGCGGCGGGCATCCGCTGTGTGACGCAGGGGCTCACGCCCGGTGCTCTGGGACGACCTGGAGGGGTGGGATGGAGGAGGCGGGAGGGAGGGCACGCACGCATACCTGTGGCCAGTTCATGTCGCTGCGCGGCAGAGACCAGCACAGCGCTGTAGAGCAGTCGTCCCCCAGTTAAAAATAAATACATTTTTAAAAAGCTACCTTAAAAAGGGAAACATTTCAGCACATAAGGAGGAAACTATGAAGGAAAAGAATAAGATGCATGTTTTCAGTAAAATAAGGTATGAAAAATGGCAATAAATTAAGGGCAAAGACTGTGATGTTGTCCTGAAGAATTTTAAAGAGAGATTTTTGTGTGGCAGGAAGCAGCACAACATTGTAAAGCAAATATCCTTTAATTAAAGATAAATAAATTTAAAAAATAAAGATATTAAACTAATTAGGCTTATTAGGATGTTAAATTACATGGGAAATATCAAACAAAAAACAACATTAAGCCTTCTTTATGTTATGTCTATATAAATATATTATACATTATGTGTTCCAGAAATTACATGAAATTCCTGGAAGCTTTGTGTGTCCTGACATAAAATGTTATCTGACATAAAAACTGAGGCTCCCACTGAAGGGGCTGAACCCAAGAATCAGGGTAAAAAAACAGAATCTGTAAAGTTTATGGCACATGTAGACAAAGTCCACTCTGCGTCTACAAAATTCATCCCTCATCGTCAGACGTTTCCCATCCTGGTGACCTTGTAAAATGGCAATAGCCTGCTCCTAAATCAGAGAAATTAAGATGGGTAAACAATGGCTGTAAATTAAATGAACAATCAGGGCTGTGGGAAACCCAAGACTGCCGCTTGCTTCCTCCCGTCTCCCTGACAAACTCTATTTTTTATTTGATGGAGTAAAGCCTTCCCTTGATGCAAGGCTTATGGCCTCACGATGACAAAGAAACAGTTTAAGAATGTGTGTTCCTCTTGGCCTTTCCCTTCCACAATCTCCAGTAATCAGGGCTCCCACTTCACTGGGCAAATCATACGAGTCTTAAAAACAACAAAAAAAGCCTCACAAACTTCTTGAAATTATCTGTATTCCTATCACCCTCAATCATCAGGCGAGGTCAACAAAGCTAACGGAAAACCTGGACTCAAACAGGACAAAAACTAATTACAGGCATTGAGTGACCTGATAAGTATGATTACAATTTTTATGACTTTTTGTTTGACATGTTACTGGCTTTTAATCTTTGTCTTCCAGATGTAAAAGAGCCTCTCCCCTTAAGCTTATTGTGACTGGAAACAATTTTGTAAATTACCACCTTTGTAAACAGAATTGAAGCATTTATCTCTTCTGTCTACCTGATCCCTTCAGCATTAGGAAACTCTCGAGTGTCCAGCAGCCTTTCCAGGTGAATAGGTAGGCCACTTCCTGGCAGGCACAGCACCCTCAAAACACTCTGGACCTGGAGAAGACAGGACTCCACACAAACCTATAGGTGCTGCCGGCAGAGTCCGATGGCAAAGCTTTCCTGGACGGGAGGCCTTTGAAAAGTCCAATTTGAGATTCTTTATGAGTTAGTTTCAACACAGCCAAATTTGAAAGTGCCCATAACCTCAAAGAGGGCTTCCCTGGTGGCTCAGCTGCTAAGGAATCCGCCTGCAATGTGGGAGAGCTGGGTTCGGTCCCTGGGTTGGGAAGATCCCCTGGAGAAGGGGATGACTGCTGCCCACTCCAGTATTCTGGCCTGGAGAACTCTGTGGGCTGCATAGTCCATGGGGTCGCAGAGTCGGACGTGACTGAGCGCCTTTCACTTTAACCCCAAAGAAGACGTACTGTCGGCAAACAGCACATGAAAAGGTGCTCGCACCACCAGTCACCAGAGACGCATAAGTCCAACCCACGGTGAGACGTCGCCTCACCCCCATCACCACGGCCATCGTCAAAAAGACCCCAGCGACAATGGTTGGCAAGGACATGGCAGAAAGAGAGGCCTGGTTGGTGGAAATGTCAGTTGGTACGGCCACTATGGAGAACAGTGTGGAGGCTCCTAAAAAAACTATAAATAGAGCTTCCATGTGATTTAGCAATTCCACTTCTGGGCATATGTCCACAGAATGTGAAGAGACCGTGCACCCCAGTGTTCGTAACAGCGCTGTTGACGACATGAAAGCTACCCGAGTGTTCACCGGTGGCTGAATGTCTGAGGCGCTGTGGGGTATGTATGTGTTCTATGCATGTAATACACACAGTGGAATGTTTTGTGGTTGTTGTGTCCAGCTCTTTTGTGACCCCGTGGACTGTAGCCTGCCAGGCTTCTCGTTCCATGGGGCTTCCCAAGCAAGAACACTGCAGTCGGCTACCATTTCCTTCTCTAGGGGGCTCTTCCTGACCCAGGGATTGAATCCACCTCTCCCACATTAGCAGGTGGATTCTTTACCACTGAGCCACCAGGGGAGCCCCCGTGGAATATTACTCAGCCATAAAAATGAACTTCTGCCATTTTTCAGCAATGTGGAGTAACTTAGAGAATAGTATGGTTAATGAAATAAGTCAGGCAAAGGAAGACAAATAGTCTATGGCATCATTTTTATGTGGGACCTAAAAATAAAGCAAATGAGTGTACATCACAAAACAGAAACAGATTCACAGATATAAGGAACAAATTAGTGGCTATCAGTGGGAAGAGTCGAGATACAAGCGTGGGGTTCAGAGGCACAGACTGCTGAGAATCCAGTGAATCACCAGGGTCTCCCCGGTAGTCCAGTAGTCGAGGCTCCGTGCGGCTCACGCAGGGCACCCAGGCTGGGCCCTGGGCAGGGAGCTGAGAACCCACTAGCTGTACAGTGTGGTAAAAAAAAAAAGTGAAAAGCAGGTAACCAACAAGGATATACTGTACAGCGCAGGGAAATACAACCACTATTTTTGATCACTGTGAGTGGAGTATAATCTATAAAAATGATGAATCTCTATGTTACCTACCTGAAACTAATATAATATTGCAAACCAACTATACCTCAATAAAAAAGAAAGAGCCTGTGTGTTCAGTTAACTGTAGGTAAATAATCAGGCCAAGTTTCTTGAAACCAGACTTATTTTTTGCAAACAGTCTTAATCTGCTTACACTTGATGGAAATAAGGATGATTTTAGAGAGACAAAACATGTTTCAACAGCATACCTTTGTGGATGTTAAGTTCTGGTGCTATTGTCTTTGAGGTTTGCTATTTTCTGCTTAAAACTCACTTCCTAAACGACTGCTTGTTACCGTGTTACAGCATCATAAAGCTGAAGTAAATTATTAAAAGGATGTTCTCAGCTGCTTTCTGAGGCTAATTAACTTTGGATGAAGGTCAGACACCCTATGCCCCACACCCAGGAGATTGTGTAGACTGCAAAAGACATCATTTAAAGGACTTTCTCTCCAACCTGGATGGAAGGGCCCTTGCCAGGCACTCTTCACTAGCTCACGCACAGTGAGACTGAAGGGAATCGACTCCTGAGTTCGCGTTTCCCATGTTACAAAGGCCTCCGCATCAGGCTGGTCTGCAGAGGGGACCGTTGACCTCGGACTCACCTTGAAACTGCCACCAGGACAAGAGCCTATGACCGTGGTGGGGACAGCTGCCCAGGAATCCGGGCCAGGCCTGCACGACCCACCCTGTTAATTCCGTTGAACTGCCATGCAAATGTCTGTCTCCCTAGCAAAGGAAGAAGTTATTGTTCTGGCTATGCTTTTACCCCAATTTCAGGATGGAAAGAAAATTCTTTGGTAAACTTGTCACAAAGTACCTCTAGGGCGAGCGAAGTAACTGACCATTGGGCCTGTCATCGAATTCCTCGGTCAGCGCAAGACTGACGAAGGCCTCTCATAGTCACTGACATTTCAGATGTTCCTAAGATAACCACTCAGCTAGACAAACCTCCCTCTGGCCTGACCTTTCAGGTTCAAATTCTTCAGCATGTGAACGTGTCCTCCTCTTGTCTGATATTTCCCTCTGTTCTTAAGAGACCGAGCACAACTTCCCTAGGACACCCCCAGCCCCACTCTGACCCTTTCTTAATTAACAAATGTTGTCAAGAGAAAAGCACAAGTAAATGAAGCCGGCAACTCCTCCTGTCAAACAGCATCACAGATGGCGTTTGCAAAGACTGTGGAGGAAATGACCCATGGCTTAACACCGTGTTAACAAAACTCCCAATTAATGAGGCTATCAATGAGGGCTCTCGGGGAGGAATCACGCTCATTTCCCAGGTTTCTGTTTCACGTGTGGTGTTGGAAATGATCCACCTTGCCAAGGATGGCCACATAAACATCTCAACAGCCGGCAAACAGATTTATGGCCGCTGGCTTATTAAGTTCCCCCCACTGTCAATACACAAGGGAATAAACGGTCCTCCTCACTCTCCCCATTTCAGAGTCAAGAGATCTGTGTCAGCAGGATACCAAGGCAGTGGTAGCAAAGTCTCTTAGAAAAACGAATTCCTAACACAGGAATGTGTGTAAACATGATCAGAAACCCATCAGGCACCACTGGTCAAATAGCTGAGGAGGCTGCAAAAAGCACTGAAGCAAAACAGACATCCTTCCACTCCCTCGCCCGGGTCATATTAGATAACAGGGCTGCCTTGGATGCTGGCAGGATGGGGGGCGTCTGTGCTATGGCGAAAACTTCTTGTTACATTTACCTCCGGAGCAGCTGAGACTCGCCTAGAAGGAATTTCCCAAGATGTAAGAAAAACTGACCCCTTAAATGACCTGCTTAGCTGGCTGTTTGCAGGCATGAGCAATTTTTTCCCAGTCTGCTTTATAGATAATTATTATTTTCATAACATGTATTTATCAGTCTTTTCCTGTCAATCCGTTCATGACACAAGTCTACTGCTAAATGTTTATGTGACCGTTCAGCGTGGTTGATAAAATGCATAGCCTGTGAAATGTTTCCCCATTAGCAAGACTCTTTACTTGTTTGCTGAGGCTGATTAGTGTCCACCCTACGCGGGTAGCTAAGCAAATCTCTACACACATGGAAATGAACAAAGAGGCCTAATGTGGGGGCAGGATGGACCAGGGTGGACAGTGAGCGTCCTGCCATCAAGGGGCAAATACTTGGTTACTGATGCTTTTCTGCTGAGACACGTACAATCCAAGGAGAGAAATAATGAAAGTAATTTTGGCGTATTCAGGGTTGGGGGAAATTATTCCGGCTTATGCACGACTCAGTTTAAACTTTATGCTCAGTCACAACGGCCTGTTTGTGGCCTATGCCACAGGCACCGCGCATCTGCTTTAATCATTCGAGAAAAGGGCGTATTGACCGGAGGTAAAGAATGTCCGCGTTACAGATAAAGACAGACACTTCCTTCCCGGGGATGCCCACGCCGGCGCTCCTTTGGTGATAAGGCCGCCTTCCCAGGCGCCAAGGCCGTCCTGACTCACCGTGTGCGAGCTGGTCTGTTTTTGCTCGAAACCTTGAAGGAATGTACCCCTGACTCGCTTGATGTTCTTTGTTCTGAGAAGACATAAAACGGGGCTGAAAAACACGCTTCCGGGCAGCCGTCTGCCAGTGTCATCCGAGAGGCTGCCTTCCGGGCTATAGTCCTCCGTTTGGCTCAGAATTCCTTTCCATGCCCATGACAGATTGCGCGCATATTTCTGTCAGCCGAAGTCATCAGCAGGTGTGACGCGGAGACAGAGTGTTCTGTGCGCGCTGATTTTTCATCCAGACTCGTCTGCAGCCAGTGCTGACCTTTGCCTCAGTCAGGTATCACGTTAGAGGAGCCTCTCTGTCCAGCACTGATGGACTGCATTCGTTCCTTCCCCTCCCTGGCATCTGTGTCCTGCTCATCTCGCTGGTCTGAGCTGACATCGGTGCCCATCTGTATTTGATTTTGCACTTGCTGTGATCACTCAGGGTCTCTTTTCTGTGGTTGACTACTCCCAATTTGGCCCACTTTTCTGTGCAATTGCTTGCCTTCCTGACAGTGTCCTCAAGTTCTTGCAGGGCGGTCCTCGGTGTCTGAGGGGGATTGGTTCTGAGACCCCACAGATATCAAAATGCAGGGATGGTTAAGTCCCTTATATAAAACAGTGACACGTCTGCACATACCCTACCTACATGCTCCCATGTTCTTCAGATCATCTCTACATTATTTATAATACCGAATACAATGGGAAGGGCTTCCCTGGTGGCTCAGTGGGAAAGGACCCCCCTGCCAATGCAGGAGATGTGCAAGACACAGGTTCGAACCCATGGTAGAGAAGATCCCCTGGAGAAGGAAATGGCAACCCACTCCATCATTCTTGCCTGGGAAACCCCATGGACACAGGAGCCTGGCAGGCTACAGTCCATGGGGTTGCAAACTGTCGGACACGACTTAGTGACTGAAGCACAGCAAGAGCAACAACTCAAGGTATATGTTGTGTAACTAGCTGTAAATAGTACAATGTAAATAGTACATAAATAGTTGCTGACATGCGGCGATGCAAACTTTGCTTTTGAGAATTTCCTGCAATGTTCTTTCCTGAGTATTTTCGATCTGAGGCAGGTTGAATCCAGGGGCAGACCTACTGTATACACTGAACACTGGTTCTTCATCCCCGGTGTGCGTGTTACAAATGCCTCCTCCCAAGAGATGCCTTGCGTTTTCACTTGCGGTGTCTTTAAATGCAGAGAAGTTGATTTTTTTAAGCCTGATTCTTGTTGAATGTATTGATCTTTTGTCTTACGGTTTGTGGAGTTTGTGCCTGTTTAAGACATCGTCCTTGATAGTTGAGCTTCCTGGTGATTCTCCTATACTTTTTTCTTAAAAGTTCAAATGTCTTCTTTATTAGATGTAGAGCTTTCAGTGACCAGGATTGAAACCCGTCAATCCTGAAGGACATCAGTCCTGAATGTTCATTGGAAGGACTGATGCTGAGGCGCCAGGACTCTGGCCATCTGATGAGAAGAGCCAACTCACTGGAAAAGTCCCTGATGCTGGGAAAGATTGAGGGCAGAAGGAGAAGGGGCGGCAGAGGATGAGATGGTTGGATGGCATCACTGACCCAGTGGACGTGACTTTGAGCAAGCTCTGGGAGATGGTGAGGGACGGGGAAGCCTGGTGTGCTGCGGTCCACGGGGTCACAGAGAGTCAGACGCGAGGCAGTGACTGAACGCAAACCACCACGAGGGAGGGCAGCTCTGGTATTTGGTTTTGCTCCCAGTGGGTGTGCGGCTGTTTCAGCTGAGAAGAATGTTGCCCACCACCCAGTCCCACCTACAACACACCCTGGAAGGAATTCAATGCAGAGACCAGGAACGAGACACTCTGTGCTCTGGGGAAACAGGCAGAACAGGCCCTCAGTTACTTAGACATTTTCAGGAGAAAATTTATGAACCCGGATTCTTGTGTCTCCTCATACTTAGAGAAGCACTAAAATCGTTAACTCAGATACCTGCTCCTCATGACCTTCAGCAACATTCTACCAAGACAGGAGCCTGGCTGCAGGGACCCTTGGACAAAATCACGGCTCTACTGACCGCCAGCCTCCAGCTCTCGGGACCAGCTCCTCAGAGCCGCCGTGAGGCTGCTTCTCAGGCTGTAGGTGCGAGGCGTGTGTACACACATACAACTGTGCACGCTCAGTTGTGTCCGACTCTCAAACCATGGACTGTAGCCCACAAGGCTCCTCCACCCCTGGGATTTCCCAGGCAAGAATACTGGAGGGGGTTGCCATTTCCTACTCCAGGGGATCTTCCCGACCCAGGAATCCAACCCACGTCTCCTGCAATGTCGGGCTGATTCTTTACCACTGAGCCACGTGGGCCCCCAGTCCTTAGTAACCCCCAAATAAAACTGAAACTCACAGATCGTCTGTTGCAGGTTCCTGTTTCAGCCCACACAGCCCATCCTGTCCCCATTCCTTCTGCTACCACACCTGTCCCGCCCATCAGGTTTCCCTGTGTGGGGGGCTCCACACTTCTGTGTCCATCAAGGAACACCCACTCCACCGGCTTAGAGGACCCAGCTTTACGTGGAAGCGTAGCTGGTAGGAAAGAGTCCCCCCACCTCAGTCTTCTGATGGCCAGGCCCTATTTCCTTCCACAGGAATTTTAGAATTAACGTCAGTTTATCTGGGAATCCATATTGGAATGTGGGTGAGTTGCCCTGAATTCACAGATTAATTTAGGGATAATGAACATTTTAAAGATACTGCATCTTCCTCTCGTCGAGCAGGGGTGACCTTTCCAGGGATGTTGATCGTCTGCGATACTTTTCAACAAAGGGATTCTATTACCCCTCTATCTTGTGTGTCTTTTGTTAGATTTATTCTTATTGTGTTTCTTACATTTCTGTTCTAAATGACATCTGAGAACCTTGCCTCCTGTTAATAACGTTCAATTTTTCTTTCCTGTGCTCACTGACACACATCCTCACCCTAAATTCTAACACTTGTTGTTGCTCAGTCACTCAGTTGTGTCCAACTCTCTGCGACCCCATGGACTGCGGCACACCAGGCTCCCCTGTCCTTCACCAACTCCCAGAGCTTGCTCATACTCATGTCCACTGAATCAGTGATGCCATCCAATCGTCTCATCTTCTGTCGTCCCCTTCTCCTGCCCTCAATCTTTCCAGCATCGGGAGCTTTTCCAATGAGTCAGTTCTTCACATCAGGTGGCCAAAGTATTGGAGCTTCAGCTTCAGCATCGGTTCATCTAACGATTATTAAGGATTGATTCCCTTTAGGATTGACTAGTTTCGTCTTTCAGTCCAAGGGACTCTCAAGAGTCTTCTCCAACACCACATTTCAAAAGCATCAGTTCTTCAGCGTTCAGTCTTATATATGGTCCAAATATCATATCCATACATGACTACTGAAAAAGCCATAGCTTTGACTATATGGACCTTTGTCGGCAAAGTAATGACTCTGCTTTTTAACATGCTGTCTAGGGTTGTTATAGCTTTTCTTCCAAGGAGCAAGTGTCTTTATATTTCATGGCTACAGTCACCATATTCA
This sequence comes from Bubalus kerabau, assembly GCF_029407905.1. Lineage (NCBI taxonomy): Eukaryota > Metazoa > Chordata > Mammalia > Artiodactyla > Bovidae > Bubalus > Bubalus kerabau. The sequence continues at coordinate 1,550,394 of NC_073628.1, read as the reverse complement.
GTGATTTTGGAGCCCAAGAAAATAAAGTCTGTTACTGTTTCCTTCGTTTCCCCATCTATTTGCCATGAAGTGATGGGACCAGATGCCATGATCTTAGCTTCCTGAGTGTTGAGTTTTGAGCCAGCTTTTTCACGCTTCTCTTTCACCTTCATCAAGAGGCTCTTTAGTTCCTCTTTGCTTTCTGCCATAAGGGTAGTGTCATCTGCATATCTGAGGTTATTGATATTTCTTCCTGCAATCCTCATTCCAGCCTGGCATTTCACATGTTGTACTCTGCATAGAAGTTAAATAAGCAGGGTGACAATATACAGCCTTGACGTACTCCTTTCCCAATTTGGAACCAGTCTGTTGTTCCATGTCCAGTTCTAACTGTTGCTTCTTGACCTCAGGAGGCAAGTAGGGTGGTCTGGCGTTCCCATCTCTTGAAGTATTTTCCACAGTTTGTGTGATCCACACAGTCAAAGGCTTTAGTGTAGTCAATGAAGCAGAAGTAGATGTCTTTCTGGAACTCTCTTGCTGTTTCTATGATCCAATGGATATTGTCAATTTGATTTCTGGTTCCTCTTTTTTTTTCCCCTAAATCCAGCTTGAACATCTGGAAGTTCATGATTCACGTACTGTTGAAGCCTGGCTTGGAGAATTTTTAAGCATTACTTTGCTAGCGTGTGAGATGAGTGCAGTTATGTGGTAGTGTGAACGTTCTTTGGCATTGCCTTTCTTTGGGACTGGAAAGAAAACTGGCCTTTTCCAGTCCTGTGACCACTGCTGAGTTTTCCCAATTTGCCGGTATATTGAGCAGCACTTTCACAGCATCATCTTTCAGGATTTGAAATTGCTTAACTGGGATTCCATCACCTCCTCTAGCTTTGTTCGTAGTGATGCTTCCTAAGGCCCACTTGACTTTGAACTCCAGGATGTCTGGCTCTAGGTGAGTGATCACACCATCGTGGTTATCTGGGTCATTAAGATCTTTCCTGTATAGTACTTCTTTGCATTCTTGCCAGCTCTTCTTAATCTCTTCTGCTTCTGTTAGGTCCATACAGTTTCTGTCCTTTATTGAGCCCATCTTTGCATGCAGTGTTCCCTTGGCATCTCTAGTTTTCTTGAAGAGAGTTCTAGTCTTTCTCATTGTACTGTTTTCCTCTATGTCTTTGCAATAATTACTTAGGAAGGCTTTCTTATCTCTCCTTGCTATACTTTGGAGCTCTCCATTCGGAGTTCCTTTGCCTTTCACTTCTCTTTTTTTTTTTTCACTTCTCTTCTTTTCTCAACTACTTGTAAGGCCTCCTCAGACAACCATTTTGCCCTTTTGCATTTCTTTTTCTTGGGGATGGCTTTGATCACTGCTGTATAATGTCACAAACCTCCGTCCATAATTCTTCAGGCACTCTATTAGATCTAATCTGATAATTGAATCTATTTGTCTCTTCCATTCTATAACCATAAGGGATTTGATTTAGGTCACACCTGAATGGCCTGGTGGTTTTCCCTACTTTCTTCAATATAAGTCTGAATTTTGCATAAGGAGTTCACGATCTGAAATGAGCCACAGTCAGCTTCCAGTCTTGTTTTTGCTGACTGTGTAGAGCTTCTCCATCTTCGGTTGCAAAGAATATAATCAATCTGATTTTGGTGTTGACCGTCTGGGTGATGTCCATGTGTAGAGTTGCCTCTTGTGTGGTTGGAAGGAGGTGTTTGCTATGACCAGTGCATTCTGTTGGCAAAACTCTGTTTCCCTTTGCCCTGCTTCATTCTGTACTCCAAGGTCAAACTTTCTTATTATTCCAGGTATCTCTTGACTTCCTACTTTTGCATTTCAGTCCCCTATGATGAAAAGGACATCTTTTTTTGATGTTAGTTCCAGAAGGTCTTCTATATCTTCATAGAAACATTCAACTTCAGCTTCTTCAGCGTTACTGGTTGGGGCATAGACTTGGATTACTGTGATATTGAATGGTTTGCTTTGGAAACGAACAGAGATCATTCTGTCATTTTTGGGACTGCACCCAAGTACTGCATTTTGGACTCTTTTGTTGACCAGAAGGGCTACTCCATTTCTTCTAAGGGATTCTTGTCCACAGTAGTAGATATAATGGTCATCTAAATTAAATTCACCCATCCCAGACCATTTTAGTTCACTAAATTTAGATTCCTAAAATGTCGATGTTCACTCTTGCCGTCTCCTGGTTTGACCAGTTCCAATTTACCTTGACTCATGGAGCTGACATTCCAGATTCCTATGCAATATTGATCTTTATAGCATTGGACTTTACTTCCATCACCAGTCACATCCACAACTTAAAATAGCAGTTTTCCTTGGTTTTCTTTATAGACAGTTATCTGATTGTGATGAACGATCATTTCTCTCCAGGGATTAGTAGGCAAGAAAACAGGGAAGCTGACATTCCTGCCTTACTCCTCATCCTCAGGGTAATCTTCCAAGCGTCCACTATTAGGATGATTTGCTGTAGGGTTTTGGAAGACACCTTCCTCAAGGTGAGGAAATTGCCTTCTAGGTTGACTAAGAAGCCGTGAACCGTGCCCTGTAGACCCAGTTTTCTTCCCAGCCTTTGAGCGGTTCACGTTTGTGTGTCATAGATTGTTCCATTGCTCAGTTTTCTAGTATAAAATTATGTTTGCATTCGAGGGGATTCTCCCTTGGTCATGGTGTAGTTTTCGAAAGCTTTTGGTGGGGAGGGATTTCATCACTGGCTCAACCTTTTTAATGTGAAATCAGCCTATTCAAGTTTCAAGCCTCAATGAAATAAGTTCGTTTCCCCTAGAAACTGACCATTTTATCACATTTTCAAATACTGTATCATAGAAAAGGCATCATAGACTTCTCTGCCGCACGCTCCCTCTTCGTTTCAGTGTGGTCTGTGCCTTCTCCCCTTCCTGTCTGATCGTCTCGGTTTTCACACTGGACATTTTATCAGCCTCCTTCAGAAGAGCCAGGCTTTCACTTTGCTGACGTTCCCTGGTGACCTTGTCTATTTTACTGCCTTCTTCTGTCTTCCTTACTCGCGTCCATGCTTCTCTCCTCCTTGGGTTTTGTGTTTCGTTCCGTTGCTAACTTCTTGGCTGTGACGTTTCAGGGTTAGTCGCTCAGCCGTGTCTGACTCCTTGCAACCCCGTGGACTGTGGCCCGCCAGGCTCCTCTGTCCATGGGATTCTCCAGGCAAGAACACTGGAGTAGGCTGCCAGTCCCTTCTCTAGGGGATCTTCCCAACCCAGGGATCAAACCCAGATCTCCCGCATTGTGAACATGTTCTTTACCGTTTGGGCCCCCGGGAAGCCGTTTAACTCACTACAAACATGGCTCTTCCCTCCCTTTTCTAACGGAAGCGGTCGGGCCCAACCTCTCACTGTAGGTCCCGAGTTGGCAGGATCTGTTCTGTGACGGTGCTCTAAGGTGCTTCCTAAGTGTCTTCCCCATCTCCTCTGGGATCCATCAACTATTCAGAGTGCATTTTTGCATTTCTAAACCTACGCTCATAAGCTGCCAGCCATCGGTTCTGACTGGCTGCAGAGGGCTGACTGTTCGCTGAGACATCCGTTAGAGCCTGAAGCTGCTACAAAGCCCCGTCTATAGCCTGCTCCTGCCGTGTTTCCCACGCACACTCTCCTTCACAGGGACGGTGGCCGGTCGGCATCCATCAGTCGGGCCTAATTCTTCTGTTCGGAGCTCTCACACCCACCCCCACACCTTCCATCTTCCTGACTCCCTGACCCCTAGATGTGCTTGAAACTCGCCTGCTCCCGTCCCCGATTTGTTCCTCCCCAGCGTTCCCACCATCTGTGACTCAGCTCACGTTGTTCTGAACCTGCGCCATTCCGTGAGCTGAACCCCCCGCCCCCGTATGCTGACCGCCTCTCCCCAGGGCGGCTCTCATCCCGTCGTTCCTGTGCGACGTGGAGGGACGGTGCTGGGCTCGGGGGACCCCACTGTTTGTTACGTGGAGGTGCTGCTCACCCTCGAGTCCCCCGCTGCAGGAGGGCACAGTGGCTGGGAGCAGAGTATTCACATCGACTGCACGTAGCCCTGTTGTGCGGGGTGGGGTGCCCAAGGGCCTCTGGATGTGTGTGTGTGTGTGTTGGGGTGCACGTTGTGTATGGGCACGTACCATCTGGGTGGGCGAGCTCATTGTCGGGGGCCTGGCGCCCCGCAGCAGCCTGAGCCGGGATGCTCCCCACTTCCCTCCACTCCACAGAGCCCTCCCGGGGGGCCATCCGGGCTCGGCAGCTTCCTCCGTGAATACTTGGCTGAGCAAGGCTCTATGTCTTGATCCAATTTTTGTGATTTATATTTTCCGTAATTCTACTTGGTCAGGCCTTTCAGACTTATTACACAGGGAGCACTCTGTTCTCGTATAATATAGAAAGAACGGTCTGTGTTGCCACGACTTCTCCCTGAGATGTGCTCTCCCCCCCTCCCTGGGGCCGTGTGCACATCCCCTGCTCCAGGCTCCCTTCTGCCCTGTTTCTGGGGGACGTTTGTGCCCCAGGCCTGCCTTCTGGATGCTCTGCAAAAGCCAAGCTCTGTTGCCCCACACTGGCTTCAGAGCAGACCTGGGGGGCTGGGGGCCAGCAGAGTGGGCTCGCACGCGGGGTGGGGACAGGGCAATGGTCTGCTGACACAAGCGGAAGCTGCTGGCAGAGCCGGTGGGCACCTGGGACTCTCTGGGGCATAGAAGACCACCGCTGGGGGTCTCCTGGGCCAACCCCTAGGTCAGCACCTGGATCCCTTGGGTCCCCAAGCTGCAGAGCAGCCCCCACGACGCCCTGCCCACCCGCAGGCCCCACTGATGAGCCAGCGCACACACAGTGGAGGGGAGCCTGCTCGCTTTATTCACAGGCCCCAGAGCATGGACGCAGTGTGGACAGAGACTCGGGGGGCCCCTGGGGGCCGGACGCCGCCGCGTGAATCCCCCGGGCTGAGGGTCTCTGCCTTTGGGAACCTCCTTGGCCGCTCTACTTCCAGCGCCCGCCGACTTTGCCCTTGGCCGTGGTCCCGGCCTTCTTGCTGCTGTAAATGGGAAGCAAGTTGGTCTTGAGCATGAGGGAGTCTGGGACCCTAGCCGACCCCTTCCCCAGCCCCCAGCAGACCCCAGACCCTGGCAGCTCGGGTCAGCCCAGCCCTAGCAGCCCAGCGGCATCCCCAGCCCTGGTCCAGCCACGGTGACTCACCTGTATCTGCCCACCCGGGCCTGGGAGACTTTGTACCGGGGGCATCAGTGAGGTTAGGGGTGCTGGCAAGAGCTGGGCCCCCCTCCCTCCCTTCCCCACCTGAGGGACTCAGGGCACAGGACCTTATGTCAGGCAGACCCGAGCCTGCCCGGGCAGCTGTCCCTGCTGGTAGCTGCCTTTCTCCCAGTCACTCTGGCCTGAAAAGAGCCGGGCCCCCCACCCCCCGGCCAGGATGGGCAGGGGCAGTGGGCGGCTCCGGTTCCTCACTCCAGGCCAGCAGTCCAGCCTGACAGACTTGGGACCTGGGAGGCCTCCGTCTTGTTCTAGAATCTCAGCCCCTCGGTCACCAGTGAGAACAGGACCTTGGGCAATGGGGGTCCTCAGGAGCCCACCCCATCTGTCTGAGCCCTGTGTGCAGCAGGCAGCCAGGAGCTGGCGGGGAGCCAGGCCGCGGGGGGGCGGTCATCGGTGCTCTTCGTGGGCAGCTTCAGGCTGGAATGGGCCCTGCGGCTCCCAAGGTTTCAGCGGAAGGCCTGGCTCTGAGGACCCTGCTCACGTCCCAGGTCCCTCAGCGGAAGCCAGCCTGAGAGCCCTTCGGGCCACACACATGCACACACTTGCACGCTCATGCACACCCACACACAGATGCATGCTCACACACACACCTAGCCAAGTGACCTGTAAGAAACCCGGCCTCACGCCACAGAGCCCGGGGCGGAGGGCGTGCACTTTTGCCAGCCCCCTCTGCAGCCCTTGGGGTGGCCCCAGCTCAGCCTCCAGTCTCGGGCACTGAACCCCAGCAGGCGGCACCTGGGCCCACGCTCTCCAGCCCTTCCTGGGAGCTGCTGCAAAGGGTCCCGTGGACCCAGCAGGCTCACCAACCCCAGACCAGGGGTCTCACCAACCCCAGACCAGGGGTCTCACGCCAGGCTGTGCAGGGGCTGCGGAGTCCCTGCGCAGGTCACCCTGAAGGCCACCCTGGGGGCCTCCTGCTGCCTCTCCCCACCCGTCCTCCTGGGCTCTGGGGATGGGGGAGACAGGAGGCTGCAGGTCCGGGGTACCGGGCCCAACATGCTGGCCCAAGTGACCGGCCGGTTAGTCCTGTTACTCCTCTGCTGAGGGCCGCCGGCCACCAGCACAGGCTAACATCTCCGGGCCCCTGCGGGCAGTGGCAGCCGACCCCGTGAGGCTGCGTGCCTGGCGCAGAGCATGGGGCGGGCAGGGCTACTCACTGCTTCTGGGCCTGGTCGATGCGGCTCCTGAGGTTGGTGATCTGCAAACAACACAGGGGACTTACCTGTACGTCTGCACGGGGCCAGGCTGCATGGTGGCCTCCTGCCTGCGGGCCCCTCGGCGGCCCTGGGAGGCCTTGGTGCTCTTACTGTGTCCTGGCTCCTTTGGTCTGGAGGAGCTTAGACTCGTGTCTCTGACTTACTCTTGGTGGACTGAGCTGGACACCTGGGCCATGACACACCGCAGCGCCAGAGCTGGCCACTTACCTGCCCACCTCTGCAGGATGTGGGGCAGGGACACGGGTCGGAGGTGGGCTCGCAAGTACAGCCCCCGCCTGGCCCCCGGAGCTCAGAGCCCCGCGGCCATCTCACTCCCTGGCCCAGCTGCTCCCTCCTGCTGACCGCCTGGGGGAGGCTCGGGAGGCAAGGGCCAGCCTCTGCTGCCGACGAAGGGCAGCGGGTCAGCCTCGGAAGCCCCCAGGTGGCAGGCAAGGGGGAGAAGGCGGGCGGGAGGACCCAGGGACGTCCTCCAGGGTCTCCCGTGCCCGCTGCCGCCGACACCCGCAACGACCCAGGTTTCCGCCAAGCGCAAGGCCCGCCGTGCATGAACACTAGAGCCTGGTCCGGGGGGGACCCCGGCAACTTACAACTTGGCCAGCATCTCCACTCTGGCCCGGACGTTCATAATCTAGAAAGACCGAGATGGTTAGGGGGGGCGGGGTGGGTGGCCGAGGCTTTGGTACCCTGTGTGCTCGGGGCCAGCCTGGTCCGAGGCCCTCGAGGCTCTCCAAGCTCCCGGGGAACCACTGTGCACGCGTGTGTCAGGGCCTGCTCTTCTGGCTTAGCACAAGTGCGGCCAGTCTGGACCCTCTGAAGCCCATTTCCAGAGCCAGCTGGGAGCACTGGCACAGAGAGTGGTGCCCCCTCACCTGGTCCCCTGGGGGAGGGTCTTTCCCCAGAGGGAGGTGGGGAAATTGAAGTGCAGGAGGACCAGGCAACCCACCCAAGGACCCCGGGCTCCTGAGAAGGAGACAGGACTCCTCCAGCTGTCAACACTGGTCACCCACACCCTCTGTCTCAGGGGCCAGTGGGAGAGGGGCCCTGAGAGTAGACGGTTCTCCCCAGGGGACACCGGAGGCTGGAGGGAAGGGTCTGTTGCGGGTCTATCATCAGCCCCATCCCAGGCCCGTGCTGACTCCAAGGCGGGTGTCTACCTGGGGCTGCCGACCTGAGCTGTGAGCCCAGGGTGGAGGAGGCACCAGCCAGGCCCGCTCCCCAGCTCTGAGTCCCCAGGGCTGGCCTGGCTGGAACTTGGGTTTGCAGAGGAGGCTGGGTGGGGCAGAACCCCCACGCCAGTGCCCCCCTGGTGGGCTCAGGACACCGGGTCTCTAGACCCCTGCCCCGAAACGAGGGCACTCTGCCCCACCGCACCCCCCGCTGGCCCTGAGCACCGTGCTGACGTGAGGCCAGCCTGGGCAGGGCCCCCCGCAGGGCAGGGGCCTCGGTCGGGGTCCGGGCACGGGGGGTGCCCGCCAGCGGGTGAGGCCAAGGACACAACACTCACATCGTATTTCTGGCGCTTCAGCTTCTCCCCGTACTCAAACTTGTCGATCTCCAGCTGGTACAGGGTGTCCCAGAGCTCCTTGGCCTTGTCCCTGGGGGGCAGCCGGGGGTGAGGGGCTGGCGGGTCAGCCCCGGCAGGAGGGTCTGGGCGCCGCCCCCTGCCCCGGTGGATCCTCACCTGAGCTTGTCCTCGCTGAGGTGGTCGATGTTGAGGGGCTTCCTGCGCTCGGCCAGGACCTTCTTCTTCATCTCCCGGGCCGTCTGCTTCTTGCCTCTCTTCTGGTCTGCCTGCGGGCACACGGGAGGGGCGTGTCGGGCGGCCGGGCTGCGGCGGGCAGCGTGGCCCCACGCCCGCGCTCACCTTGGCCAGGTAGCTGCTGTAGTTCGCGCCCATGGAGGACAGGGCCTTCTTCTTCTTCAGGTCGTCCTCGGCCCTCCTCTTGGCGTCTTCCTCCTCCCGCCGTGCCTTCTCCTCCTGCGGGGACACCCCCGCCCCCAACCAACACCTCAGCGCAGCTGTTGAGGACCTGCTTGGGCTGGGAACCTTCTGGAAGGTCCCAGTCCCTGTCGGGTCTGCCCTCTCACAGGGGTTCTGCGGGGCGGGGGGAACTTGGCTGATGGCCTGGGTTCCTAGGCCAGTGTCAAGGGGAATGTCAGAAATGGGGAGGCCCAGGAGCCTGGGGGCCAGCAGGGGGCTGGGGTGGGGGCCGGGCGGGGGGCCGCCTCACCGCCAGTCTGTTCTGGCGTTCCCGCTCCTTCTCCGCCCGGATCCTCTGCTGCTCAGCTCTCTCTGCTCGGCGTTTCTCCTGCGGCCAGAGGGGAGCGGGTCAGCCTGGCCTGGCCCTCCCCTGGACCCCCGGCCACATCCACCAGCCTGGCCTCCGCCCAGAGCACAGGACTGGACTCCGCAGGACTGGACTCACGATTCTCTCCTTGAGGGCAACCAGCTCCTCCTCCTCCTTCTTCCGAGCCTCGAAGTGGCTGTCGATGAGAGCCTGGAGCTCCATGAGGTCTTTGTTCTGGCGCTTCTTCTGGATGTCCTGTGGGGACAGGCCCATCACACCTGCCCTCCTCTCGAACTTTGGGCTGCCCGCTCCCTCAGCCACGGGGTCAGAGCGGTACCCTCCTTGTGGCTGAGTCCAGGCCATGCAGAGCCCTGAGGTCAGTGAGCACCCCTGGGATGGACTGCCTCTGACTTGGCCTCATTGTTAAGCCCAGAGATGCCTGGGTGGGTTGCACAGAGACGAAACTGGGGAATGAGGCAGTCTGTTGGATACACAGATGGATGGGTGGGTGAATGGGTGTAACAGTGAGTGGGGTTGATGAGCGAGTAGATGGGAGTGGATGGATGAGTGGATGGACAGATGGGAGGAGGCACAGATGGATGATGGATAGTTGGGTGGGCGATTGGAGGGATGGGGAGAGATGGGGAGATGGGCAGATGGATGAGTGGGGAGGAAGGAAGAAAGGTGTTATTCCCGGACGAGTTCCCTCTGATCCGGGAATGAATCACAGCAGGATTGCGTGGAACCAGGAAGCCCCAGTTCTGGCTGCTCTAGAGGATGTGACCTTCTCAGGCTTAGCCTGGAGCCGAAGGCTGGGGGTCTGGGGAGACTGTAAGCCTGGGTCCCATAAACTTACATCGAAGTCGACTTTCTCCCCTTCCGGGATCTTAGGAGCAGTGAGTCTGAAGAAGAGAGAGGGGCCCATGAGTACAGGGAGCGGGTCCCCACCATGACGGTTGACCAGACCCAACCTGGCCTGGCCCCAGGCTGGCCCTCCTGCCCTTTACCCTGGCACCCAGTTGAGGGCATATGGCCTGACCTTGTTCTTATCAAATATATAGCCCACAGTCCCCAGAGTGGCTTGACCCTTCTAGAAGTTTATAGCCTCTTGGCGTCCTTCTGTCTTGCCCACTCCTGGGCCTCTCAAGGGCTGTTTCAGCCCTGCTCACCCTTGCTCTCTTTCTCAAACAAAAGAAGGCAAGGCGGTCACCATAGACCGTTCCCGGGTCTTTGGCCTCTGCGGTCAGGAACAGCCATCTCGGCTGACCCTTTGCGTTTCTCTGGTCACTCTTTGACCTCTCTTTCTGGGGACCCAGAGGAGGGGGTGCTGGGAAGAACGCACACCGTGCAGAGAAGAAACGAGATCCCTCTCGAATCCCTACGGCCGGGACAGCCATGGCCCTCCCTCTCCCCCCATACATCTCGGACTGAGCAAAGAGTTAAATCAACAACAGAAACAAGAGCTTCTTCAAAAAAGAAGAGAGTGGGACTGAACGTGGATCGGCATGCTGGCGAGGGAAGCGATTTTCTGAGCTCAGAAGGTCCCACTCAGGCAAAGATGGCCAGAGGAGTCCATACAAATGAAAACCTTATGGAAAAAGGCACAGCGTGGAAGGGGGGGGAAAACCAGACTAGAAAAATATTTTCAGCAAATACAGAGAAGACTTATATCCTTATGCAAACCGATGATTAAGAAAACATCGAGACGCCCCCGCCGTTAGATAAATGGGCAGAGGGTGAACGCTAGCAGCTCCCCGAGAAGAAAGACCACCAGTCAACACACGTGGGAGAGGCTCCCGAGCCATCAAAGGAATGTGAACGAAAACAAGCCAGAGAGGCCGTTTCTCATCCACCCGTCAGAGGCTCCGTGTGCAGGCACGTCGCGGGCCCGGGCATGCGGTGTGGAGACCGCGCTGGCCGCCCTCGTGGAAGCCTTTTGGCAGAGGACATCAAAAGCCTTAAGAACGTTCCTACTCTTTGACCCAGTAATTCCATTCTGGGAAAGCGGCCTAGGGAAATAACCCGAAAGACAGAAAATGCTTTCCACCCAGCGTTATTTATGATAGTAAAATATTGGGGAAAGCCTTAATATCCTGCAATAGAGGAATGGTTAGGAAAATTATGGTTTGTCCAATTGATGGAATATTATGTGGCCATTCAAAATATTTAAGAAGACTATGTAAAAACATGGAAAAATACTTAGGAACAGCGCTGCATTTTAGAAAAGCAGAATTCAAGTCTGTATAGACAAGACGATGTTTGAAAAACAGCTCAGAGTTTCAATCCTTTTTTCCGAGTCCTATGCATGGAAAAAGAGTAGGAAGAAATAAGCCTTTTTATTTCTTTCTCCTCTTTTCCGCAGTCTGGCTGGCGGGGTGGGAGAGTTATAGATGATTTTTTTTTTTCATTGGACTTTTACGTATTTTCCAAATTTTCCTTAATGAGGTGTTTTATTTTCATAATGAAAACACAAACATTTTTTTAAAACTAGAAAATATCTTGTGACCCGGCAGCTTTCTTTAAAATTGCTGAAAAATAAAGTGTAACGGATGGAAATGGGCTGGCTACACATGCACATATTTCCAGTCCTCTGTGCAGAGTCCGCAGGGCTCCCCTAAGTGGGAGCGAGCACTTGGCCTGCGCTCAGAAGCACCGACACGCCTTCCCCTGCAGAGCAAGGGAGGCGCGTGTCCCCCGAGGACGGGGATGAATCACGCACAGAGGGCCGTGGGCTCGCACGGACTTATCAGAAACAGAAAATCAGGAACGCCAGATTAAAACAAGAAACCTCTGAACCACTAGCACGCGAGCCAAATGAGCGAGAGAAAGCCTCTTTGAACGAGGTCGAAGCTTCCCCCGGGGGCTCAAGGTCCCCACGAAGGGGAGGACTGGGGCTCCGGTCAAGACTTTGTTCCCAGGCGGGTTTCAAGGCCGAGAGCCTCCCTGCCAGCACCCCACTGCTCACATTGAGGGCCCCGGGAGATGCGGGGGGCAGTGTGGCCAGGAGGGTGGGCACCGGAAAGGGCCACGGGGGCTCCACGGGGCCTCCCTCTCTGTGCCCAACTCCCAGCGTCCTGCCCCTTTCTTCCTTTGCCCAGGGCCTCCTCCTGCAGGAGGCCATCGTTGTCTAGTCTGCACGGTCCGGGGCATGGACTGGACCTCCAGAGTCCATCCCTACCCGTCCCCGGGCTGAAGCCTGCCCGGGGGGACTGCACCAGCTGCCCTGTGACCCCGTTCCCTGGGCGAGCCTCACCCAGAATCCAGGACCCCGAATTCAGGAGCAAACGAGTGGCTGCGGCCCCTCGAGGGTTTGGGTCCCCAGGGCCTAACGAGCTTCACGGCCTCTCTTGCGGGACCAGGTCCCGTCTGAGTGCCAGGCCTTACAGGCCCCCCTCGCCCGGCCCAGCCCCGCACTCACCTGGGTCTCGGCTTCTCCTCTGGTCAGCAGGGCGGTGTTGGGGGGAGAGAGGAGACGGAGAGACCAGGTGAGAAGGCAGCTCGCTCAGCCCACAGGTCCCGCGTGCCTGACCGGGGGCCCCTACAGTGGACCTGCCCTCCCTGCCCGCCAGGGGCCGGGGAATTGCCCCCCCCCCAGGGCCCATATGCGGGAGCCCCTGGGGGCTCTGAGGAGGAGAGTGGGTGCAGGGCCCAGGGCAGGGCAAATGGAGAGGAGAGACAGGGTCCCGGGGTGCCACACCCTCGGGGCAGAGACAAGACTGAGGTTGGGGGCCAGGTGGAGGAAGCGCCTTCCTGCCCACCTCCTGACGTGCCCGCTGGGCCCCTGCTGACCCCCCAGTGTCAGTGTGGGGCGGAAGCTCAGGACGGGACAGAGCTAAGCCCCGCGGCAGATGCAGCTCGAAGCAGCAAGGCCTGGCCCTCAGAGGCCCCAGCGTCAGACGAGCAGGATGGGCGGGTGGGCAGGCGGCCGAGCAGAGGCACGGAGAGCCCTCGAGACAGACCCTGGGCAGGTGGGCGGGCCTCTCTGCCAGGGTCTGTCCAGACTCCACGTGGGCACCGCGTGCGGCCAGGGGCCTGGCCTTACCTGCCTGGTCCTCCCAGTCCTCCTGCTCTGTGTCTTCGGGCGGAAGCGCACATGCAAGAGAAAGCGGCGGGGCGCGGGCACGGGCTGGGGGCGGGCCAGCCGGGCACGCCTGGACCCGCTTCTCCCGGGTGGGCGCTGGCCTGGGTCCCGTCGGTGACCCCGCTGAGGGCTGCAGGGCTTCTGTCTGGGAGGGTCTGCGAGAGCTAACTGCGGGGCCAGCATGCCTGGGAGACCCCCAGCCCCAGAAGGCCAGCGGTAGCTGGAGGGGCCGCCGAGGGCCCGTGGGTGCTGGCTGCGGGCTTCCTTAAGCCTTTCCACTGGGGGTGGCCTCCTTGGAAGAAAAGCTATGACACAGCTAGACCCTGATGCTGGTCAAGATTGAGGCAAGAAAAGGGGTGACGGAGGATGAGATGGTTGGATGGCATCACCAGCTCCGCAGACGTGAGTGTGAGCAGAGTCTGGCACGCCCGAGTGACTGAACGACAATGGCTAGGCGAGGGTGGCTCTGGGGGCCTGACTCCTGGATTTCATTGGGTTGAAACCCAGGGATTTTTGAGCAAGGAGGCTGATAACGTCTCCTGGGGCCTCAGACCTGCGGAAGCCTGGCCAGTTGAGGTCCCAAGCCGAGGGGACGAGAGTGCTGAGGCTCAGCTCCGAGGGGCGCTCGGATCAGCTCGGCCCTGAGGGCCAGGCTCCTGCCCCTGCTCCTGGGCCTTTGGTGGCGAGGACAGGGCGGTCCACATTGAGCTGCTGGTGCCCCGTCTTGGAGGCCTGGCCGGGGCGGGTGGGCTGTGGTCAGGGTCTCCCTGGCATCCCCTTCCTAAGCGCGCGGATCCCTAGGTCGCTTAGCAACCGGTCTGCACTCGCACAGCCTCCTGTGCCTGCTGGGGCTGCTCGGCTTCCAGGTGGGCCTGGCGTCACTGCCCCCCACCCCCCTGCACCTGGTGGGGGGCTGGGAGGGGGGCGAGGAGCGGGGGCGGCAAAGCTCCCGGCCAGCGGGCAAGCGGGGCGCGAGCTGGCATCCCCAGCCTGCCTGTCTGTCGGTCTGTCAGCTCCAGGCCTGGTTCCAGGGTGGCCCAGTGGCCTCCCGGCCCTCGGGCCCCGCCAGCCCCTTGTCTTGCAGGGGGTCCCCCCAAGGCCCCTGGAGGGGAGACAGTTCGGAGCCTGTGCTCTGGGTGCAGGCCCCGTGAGGAGGCCCTCTGCGGCCCCGTGAGGGCCATGTGAAGGCGGGGGGCTCTGACTTGGGTCCCAATGGCTCCACCCAGGGGGCCCCAGCGCTTCCAGGCCCGTGGGCCCCCGCCTCAGCCTCAGCCTGACTTTCTGCTTCACCCCACTTGCCTTCCCACCCTTCCCTCCCCGCCACGACTTCTCTGCTCTGCCTTCCTTGCTGTCTGGGGCCCTGCCTCTCCCCCTCTGCCCTTCTCCACCTAGCCTGGTGGGTCCAGGGGGTCCCAGTGGACCCCAGTACCATCCTCCCAGCACCCCTCTGTCAAGCCCTTCGGGCCTGGCCACCCCACCTTCCTGTGGCGACCCCGGACGGAGCCTCACCCCCTCAGCCCTGAATGCTCGCTGCCTGTCAGCCGTCTGACCCACAGCCACCCTCCCCACCCCTGGCCTAAGCGTCCCACCAGGCCCCAGCCCTCCAGATGGCAGCGGGGAGGGCCAGGCAGGCACAGGGGTGCTCAGGCCTCAGCAGGGGGTGGGGAGCGAGCGTACCTTCTTGGACTTCCTCTGTAGAAACAGCACCGGGGGGGTGGGGGGGGGAGAGAGAACCACTGTGAACCTCAGGCAGAGGCTGGGGGCGGGCGGCGGGCAAGCAGGTGAGTGGGTTACGTGGCCCCTCTTGTTCCTTGTGGGCCAGGCTGAGGCTCACACCCACACACGCCCCGTGTGCACACGCGCCCACACGGGACTGAAGTCATGGCACATACCTGGTTCATGAACTTCATGGACTAAGGAGGGCCATGGAACAAGAGGCAACGCGTGGGTCAGAGGTCAAAGGAGAAAGGATCCCGGGTTAATGGAAACAGCCGGTCGCCACGGGAGGGTCAGTGGCCGAGGCCCGGGGGTGGGGAGCGTGCGGGGAGTGAGCGAGACAAGGTCAATGTTGGCCGGGGCAGCGCCCCCCGTCCTGTCCCTGCCTGCATCCTGGGCTTTGCTTCTCTCAGGGCATGCCTCTTGCTTGAGGGGCCACTGGGGTCCTGCCTCGCTTGGCCACCCCGCCCTGCGCCACTTCCCACCTCCTTCAGGCCCCCGAGGACTTCCATGGGGGCAGGGCTGTGGCCTGGAGGGTGGCCCCCCAGGGCCTGGAAGGGAAGCTTCCTACCGGCCCAAGGCCGGGGCACCCACTGCCTTTTCTCTCTGTGCCCACGGAGGAGCCTGAGTGTTGGGTACCAGCTCTCAGCTGCCCTGACTGCTACGCCAACCCCAGGGTTCCCGACCCTCCCACTCCCCAGTCCCGCCCCTGACCCAGGAGGGAGCTCCCTGGGGCAGGCTAGAGGGGGCCCGTGCGGGGCACTGCTGCCTGGCTGGGGGCACAGACTGCAGGGGCTTTTCCACCATCGCCCTGGGCTGCCCCGAGACCCCCGTGGAGGGGTCAAGTGCCGAGAACTCTCAGGTGCCCAGTTTGGGGCAGGAGGCGGGCCTCAGGGATGCCCCTGGGACAGCTAGGTCTCATTCGGCCCAGCGGTCTCCCCACTGACCCACCCTCCCTGGGCTGGGGGCGCCTGGGCCCATGTCGGGGGGCAGTGCTGGCCCTCGGGGGGCCGGCCCGCTCTGGTCAAGCATTGGCCGTGGTTAGTGGGTTACGTGGGGCCACATGTGGGGCCCCTTGGCTGGCTGGCACCTCACCGCCCCCTCCCCGGCCCACTGTGCCACAGCCAGCCCCGGGCCCCACATGGGGCCTAGAAGTCCTGCGTCCGCGTACCTTCCTCGTGGACCTCAGGGACTTCTGCAGGCGGGGGGGGCGCTGGGTGTG
The DNA here is from genome assembly GCF_029407905.1 of Bubalus kerabau. Taxonomy (NCBI): domain Eukaryota; kingdom Metazoa; phylum Chordata; class Mammalia; order Artiodactyla; family Bovidae; genus Bubalus; species Bubalus kerabau. Next base: position 1,534,608 of record NC_073628.1, on the reverse strand, counting down.
CAGGGGCGGAAGGAGAGAGGAGAGGTTAGGCCGGGAGCGCACTGCACGCCCTTAGAGGGTGGGGCACGCAGGGTCGCGGGACAGAGGGTTGGAGGGTGGCTGGGGCCGGGGTATTGGACCCCACTTACCTTCCTCCTGGGCCTCTTCTGCAGTGGGAACCACAGGGAGCAGGAGGGAGAGAGGGAATGAGACAGTCATTAGGGGCCAAGCGCGGGGCAGCCGGGAAGGGAGGTGCCCCAGGGTGGGGGGTCGCGGGCAGCGGGCGCTCCAGGCACCAGGGAGGCTGGCAGACATCGCAGGCCCGCAGGGCCTCTGCAGCGCAGCCTGCTCCGGGTCCTGGGGGTCCCGCCCTCCCCTCTCCTTGGGGAGCGGGTGCTGGACTGAGGTGTCTGTGCTCCGGGGGGTTTCGCTAAGTAACCGGACCCTGAAGATCCCGGAGGTGGGGACAGGTGTTAGGGGAAAACCCAGACGGGTGTGGGCTGGCATCCTCAGGGGGCCCAGCGGCGGGCGGCAGAGGCAGGCATTGGAGAAGCCCACTCGGGGGACCTGCCCATGCGACCCATCGACTTCCCCTGGGAGGGCGCCACCTGGGACTGTGGTTCCCTCTCAGAAAGAAGTCTCTCCACCTTTACAGCAGAAAAAAGAAGCGCTTTGCTCATGTTGTTAGGGTAGCCAAGTGTCTTCAAAATATTTTCAAAACCCAGCGCCCAGAACACCCCACAGGAGAGCCGGCCCAACGGAGCTCGAGAGAGCCTGGCCGCGGCAGAACAAGGCCCAGGGGTGCCCATCGGGCCTGTGGACCACCCCGCACACCCTTCCCGGGGCTGAGCTCCCCGCCTGCAGGGGCTCGACCCACCGGGAGGGGCCTCCTGACCCACCTGGGGTCCCCATTCCCAGAGGGAGGGAGAGGGGGAGAGCTGGGAGAGACAGGGACGGAGAGACAGAGACACAGCGACAGAGATAGAGAGACAGTGTGAGAGACAGAGAAGCAGAGAGAGAGAGACAGAGAGACACAGAGGGGCAGAGCCAGAGGCAGGTGGGCGGCATACCAGGCTTGTTATTAGTGCTTCATGACCAAATTCCAGCTAACCTCACACACCAGGGCTACCGTGAGATTATTATGTATAAGTGATACATAATAATACAGGAGTATTAATGAACAATTAATGACCGCCTCTCGATGGAGGGAAGAGGCGGCTGTTAGGGGTTCAGGAGGTGGGGATTAATGACCACGGAGGTGGACGGTTAATGGGTGAGCTGGGCGGGGCCCTGGGGCGTGAGGGCGCCTGGGGGGCACCTCTGTTACCTTCCTCCTCGTACTCTTCTGCAAGGGGGTAGAACAAAGGAGAGGAAGCAGTTAGAGGGCAGGGGGCCTGCCTGGACAGAGGCGGGGGCCAGCCTGCCCTTCGCCCCCTGTCAGGGGAGGACCGCGAAGATGCAGAGGCTCGTGCGCAGGGCTCTGAGCCTCGAAGGCCTGGTCCTGCAGTCGGAGCGCGGTCTCCCCTCTGCAAGCGGGGTGTCACGGGGCAGGGTGTCCATGGGCTGGGCTGGGGATTTGTCCTTTGAGAAGAGGTGCAGGGGCAGGGGTGGGGGCCTGCTTGCAGAGGGGCGTCCACATGCCCGTGGCTTCCAGGGGGCTCCCCGGGCCAGGCGCTGGCTGCAGGTGGAGAGCCCCATCCCACCTCGGCTTTCTGTTTAGAGCCGATGCAGAGAGAGTCTGGCGTCCACACTTACCCTCCACGTGCTCGCTGTGGGGAGAAGGGGAGTGGTGAGGGGTCAGTTCTTTGCAGGGAGGGGGGGTCTCCTCTGGCCTCTGAGCACACGAGGCCCGGGGGTCTTGAAGCTGGCGGGATACTCACACTTCCTCGTCCGACATGGCGGCTGGGTGCTTTCTGCAGGGGGTGGGGGGAGACAGGGTGTGAGTGAGGAGTTGCCTGGGTCTTGAGGTGCAGGAATGTGGGGGGTGGGCTCAGCAAGCCAACTGTGGGGGGCCATCCTTGCACAGGGGTCGAGGGCCAGCTCCCTGGCCTGGGCGGGCTGCACCCGCGCGGGGCCTCCTCGGCAGGCTGCCTTGCTTCCTCTGAGGCCCCAGGCCCCCAGCCCTCTTCGCCCCAGATCCGATCCCCCTCTGCCCCCCTTCCGGGCCTGGCTCCGGCCTGCTGCCTGGAATCCTGGAGCTGGGCGGGAGCTGGGAGGTGGTGGCTGGGCCGACATGCTCTCTGCAGCGTTCCCCAAGGAGGATCATCCAGAAAGCACGCGGCTGAGCAGGCTGGGGCGGGGGGCCCTTCCTGGCAGCTCCGGGCCCCAGCGAGGCCCTGCTGAGGTTGCTCAAAACCTCCCTCTTGGCGGTCTCTGCTCTTCGGTCTAGATGGTGGGGCGGGAGAAGAGGGGGCTCCCAGGCAGCCTCTGAATTACAGAGCTTGGCTCCTCAAAATGGGCCACGTAGACCTTCCCTGGCCTTCCTGCCTGCCGTCCCCACAAGGCCCAGTCCTCGGGAATGAGCCATGCTCCCTTCTCCCACTCATGGTTTCCCATGAGGATGCTGCGTCCTCTGATGGGGGCACCCCGGGATTCCTTGGGTTCCCTCACGGCCCTCTGCAGAGCCCTTTTCAAAATCACGAGATAGTACCAGGCATCCATTCCCTCCCATCTCCTGTTGCCCCAGCAGGCTGAGCCCTGAGCTCACCGGGATGGGTCTGGTTTGTTTCTGAATGTCCACGCGGCCACCCCTCCCCAGCCTGGCGCCCCTGTCAGGCCCACATGCCTTCTGAGAACTGAGCGAACGGCCCCGTTCCTTCTCAGCCTGCTTTCCCAGGCCCCAAAGATGCTCTTGAATTTGTCAACGTCTGCAAAGAAGCTCTTGCCCGGGCCTGGCTGTGTGCGTCCAGGTGCGGCCGGCTCTGGGCCAGCACGCTCGGGGACCATCTCTCCGTGAGCTGGCCCCCGTGCAGGCCTGAGGCAGCCAGGGCCTGGGAACACTCGGGGCAGCTGCATCAGAATGTTGGCCCAGGGTTTTGAAAAACAGAGTTCATGACAACACGCTACAGCCCACTTGAAGACAATAGTTCTGGTCCCCCCCGGGAGCTTTGTATAAGAAAAACACCAGTTCATCATCGAAAAATGCATTTACATCGCATTGCTAAGGTGGGAACAGTTTTCCGAAGCCTCTGTCAAGAATGTTAATTTTCCCAAAGCAATTTAAGCTCCATGCAAAATTAACCAGCGGATGGGTCTCTGCTAACCCCCTCCAGGAAGCCAAGCTGCGCTTTCCCAGCCTGCTCTCCCTTCCTGGGGCTCTGCTGCCCCCTCAAGTCACAGCCTCCCGCTTCCTCCAGCACACTGCTCCCACGGCCCCCCATGAGCCCTGTCCCTGCGTGCTGGGCCCCCGCCCCACCCAGGCTGCCGTCACGCCCTGGCTGTGCCCACCTCTCCCCCTGGCAGCGCCTGACACCTGTCACCGCCTTGAGAGGGGTGGTCGTGGCTGGCGTCCAGGGTGGGTTATTTTTAAGGAGTCAGTGGCAGCTGAGACGTCCAGAAATAGGCACCCAGATTAGCCAAGACACCTCTGCCCAGAAACCCAAGATGTTGGGAGGGGGGCTGCGAACATCCACCGGCTCAGGTCTTGGCCCGCCCACCCCTCAGTCAGCTCCCCTGCAGGCCCTGCGCCCTCTTGTCTTCTGGGCCAGAGGACTCCGTCCTGCACCCCGGGCAGGGTGCCCACCCTCCAAACAGGGAAACTGAGGGCCCTCAGGGCCCCTGCTCCTCGGCCCAGTGAAGCCCTGGGGTGACACCGTGGCTCCTCCGTACCCCCCATCCCCCCGCCGTTGGGGAGGGGCCCGGGGTGGGGTGTGCTTGGGGGCAGGGTGGCATTTCGACAGCTGAGAAGGAAACCAGCTGTCCATTTCATGTCCTGCCCTCAGAGGGGCCATTGTGCAAACAGCCTCTGAGGTCACTGCTCCTCGGGGACCCCTCCTCCTTCCTTCCTTCCCAAGTGACAAGGGGGGTGGTGGGGGTGGGCGGGGAGCCAGGAGGCCCTGCCGCTCGCTCGCCGTGGGACCCTGACCCTCTTCCATGACCCCCGGGCCCCCGCCATCCCGTGTGGCCATGGCTCCCCAGCCGTCTCCTCCCAGAATGGTCGAGGGCACCAGAAAGGTTGCTGCCTAGCGAGGGCGCCCCATCCCATGACGTCAGGAGGATGGCTGGGCCCCAGCCCCAGGGGGCACAGGAAAGGCGGTGGGGGCGCCGGGGCTGGGGAGCTCGGGCCGGGGCTCCTGGGAGCACGTGCTTCTCTGTCCAGGCCGAGGCGGGCAGGCGGAACAGATGCCGGCTGCCCGCTCCTCCCTCTGCCCCGGCCCCCGTCCTGTCCACTCCTGGCCTTGACCACTGGACACTAACTCCCGGGCTGCAGGGGTCCCGGCCGCCCACTTGCACAAACCTGCTCTGCAGGGCATCACACAAGCCCCACCCTCGTCTTTGTCTTTACAGATGGCCGCGTTGGGGGCAGCGGCCGCTGGGCCAAGAGCCTGAGCCTCCGAAGAAACGCTGGCCAAGGCCAAGTGGGCAGCAGTGGTCCCACCGCAGCGGGTGGCCTTGAAGCCCTGGACAAAGCCCCTTTCTTGCCTCTTCAACCCACATCCTCAGCTCTCTCTAGCTGTCTGCCTGGGGACTGCCCCCCTGGGCCTTCCAGGGGTCCCCCTTCTTCCTCCCTCTTGGCCCTCCCCAGATCCCGTGCTTGGATATAAAACAGCTTCTTCTACGTCCACTGTTCAGTGAATGTGACCCCACAGTGCCCACATCCCAGACCCTTGAGACCCCGCGGTGGCTTCCTGGTGTCTCTGAGATGCTGTGCTTCGAGTGGAGAGGCTGGAAGGCGTGGTGTCCGTGTCAGGGGACCCCAGGCCGCCAGCACACAGCAGGCCGGCCCAGGCCCGGGGCTGCCCGTGGTTCTACTGACCTGCGGCTGGGTCTGGAGAGACGGGCAGGAGCTCCCTGTGGACAGGACCGGCTCGGGCACTGCCTGCCGGCTGCGCGCCCTCGAATTATAGTGACATTCGATCTTGCTGGCAGCCCATTGGCCGGGCTCGGTGGCCGGGCGCGTGCGGGCGGGCAGGGGCCGTGCCCCGAGGCCCCTGACCAAGTATAGGAATAGCAGAGGAGGCCCAAGGAGGGGGCTGCGTCCGAAGAGTCGGGGGCGCCCTCCTCCCCCGCCAAGTGTCAGCTTCTATTTTTACTCACCCGACAGCGGGCACATTCTTGTTGGGCTGAGGAGGGTGAAGAAGGTGTTGGGTGGCTCTGAGGAGGCAGCCAAGGACTCTCCTTGGGCCTGGCCGGATTGGAGTCCCCAAGGGCTGGGGCCCTGACTTCCCAGGCAGCTGCCCCTCCCTCCAAGGAGTTGCCCAGAGAGGGGGTCCTCTCAGGAAGGGGGTCTGCCGTCTGTCCAGCCAGGCCCCGGGCCCACCCAGCCTCCTCGTCGGAGGGGCCGGCCTGAGGTCTCTGCACCCTCGTGAAATGGAGGGCCTGTGAGTCCTCGGCCAGGCCCCCAGTGGGTTGGAGCCCATTTAGTGGCCAAACCAGGTTCCCTGGGTGACGTGCTGGGGGGGACACAGCATCAGTGGGCAAGCGAGATGCTAGCCCGCGTCTGACGCACGGGGTCTGGCACCTCCCGGTGCCAGGGGCCACATCTCTGCAGTCAGCCCAGGAGCTCCCACCTCGGGGTCCAGATCCTGCGGGTCTCCTGCCCACAGGCTGGGCTCTGTGTGCTGCCCACGGCGGGCTCCACCACTCGCCCGCGGAGTCCGCTGTTTCTCTCCTCACGACCCCAGGCGGCACCGTCCAGTCGGCAGACGTCGTGCCCACAGCCTCCCATGGTCCCTCGCGGGCCAGTGAAGCCACATGCTCCTCTGGGTCTGCCCCTCGGGTAGGGGAGCCGAGATGCAGAGCAGGGGAGAGGGGCCCGAAAGATCCAAGAGGCTCGGTGGGGCCGTGGTTGCTCCGAGGATGCTGGCCTGACCCAGAGCTGAGGCTGGTGGGCCAGGGGCCAGGCCGGGGGGTGGTCCCCAGCAGACTCAGATGAGGGTCCTGTCCTCCGGAGGCTGAGGGCCAGGGGTGTCAGGACGGCCGCCCTCACACCCCAGCCCTGGAGCCCCCTGGCTCTGCGCCCTGCTCCGGTCCCCCAAGCCTTCTGGAAGGTTTCCCTCAGCACCTCATCCAATTTCTGCAAGCCGGAGATAAGGCCGTGGGGCTCGAGACAGGCAGGGTGGGCCCGCCATCCTCAGCCAGGGGGTGGACGGAGCCCCCATCCTGTCCGCCCCCCGAGAGCCCCTGGGGGTGGGGAGCCCCCGAAGCCAGAGGCGCCGGGTTGTCCTGCCTCCCCCGCGGGGACTCGGAACCCCTCCTCCGGCCTGGATCCTGGGACAGGCCACACACAGCGCTGACCCTGGGATGATGCTGACCAACTCTGTCCAGCAGGCTCGGCCGTGAAGACACATCTGAATGAGAGCCCTGGGCTGCTCTTGGGGGCCCCCCACCCCGTCTGCTCCCCATGGTGGGGGCTGATGGCCCTTCTCAGGCGGGCACCCCGTGCTCTGCTGACGGTGACCCCGTCTCCCCGGACACAGATGCAGGGAGACGCTGGGGGGAGCACAGTAGGGGCTCGTGTGCATCCGGCCCCACCGGCCGCCGGTGCCCGGAGCGGCTGGCCACACCTCGCCCAGGCCTGGGGCGTCTTTACCCGCAGGTGGGCACTCCTCGGCCCTGCAGTGACCCTGCTCGGCCAGCAGAGGAGGGTGGCTGCCCGCTCAGCGGCCTTGGCCTTGGCAGGAGCGCGCCCGTGAGCAGGCAGCGCCAGAGAGCGGGCGCTGAGGTCAGAGGGACGCGGCAGGTTTTATTTTGGGTATCGGCGACCTCCCTCTTGGGGCGCCAGGCCGGGGGTACTGCAGGACGGCGTCAAGCGGGTGCTGCTGTACGGCCGCCGGCTGCCCAGGGCCTGCAACAGGTAACCCACACCCCATGTGCCAGGCCGGGAGGAGGGGGCAGGGCTGGGCCCCCCCTGGGCCTGGGGACCTGGGCTGGAGGCACGGACTGGGCGGCCCAGCCCGGGGCTGCAGCAAGGCATTGACTGAACCCCAGGAAGAGTTTGAGGGTTGACGGGGCAGGGCCTCGGCCCAGGGACAGAGTAGGGTGGGCTGGGGTGGGCTTCTCAAGCAAGCAAAGCTGAGCTGAGCCACGGAGCAGGGAGGAGGCTGTGGGGGGCCTGTTCCCCCTCAGGTTCCTGCAGGGTTGGCCCCCAGTGGGGTGGGGGAGGGCAGGGGCCCTCCATGTGCATGGTTGGCGATGGTGGGGCCCAGAGACCTTGAACCTCGCCTGGTAGCCCTGAGCTGACCTGGGTGCCCACTCCAGTGCCAGTCTGAGATCCCAGTCGGCCCAGCCCATGGGCTCAGGCCCTGCCAGGCCCCAGATAGAAGCCGCTGACACAGCACTTCGGGGTGAGCCCTTCCCAGCCTGGGCGGCCACCCCCACATACCCCGAGTGCTTCTGCGGGTTCTGTAGTGGGTCGCTGGTTTGCGCTGTGTGGGCTGGTGCTCCGTGCTCAGAGCTGGGGAGCAGGGGGCTGCCTGGGGGGGCCACTGAGGCAGTCAAGATGAAGTGCAGAGGCCGGACACCGGGCAGTGGCCCCTCCGAGCCTCTTGACCTCTGCGGTGGGCAGGCCCTGACAACGCTGCCATAGCAGAGGAGACAAGTCCTGGATTCCTGTCCCCGAGGCCAGGACCCCGAGAGGGGCTGCGCTGAGTGCGGGCTGAGTGGCCGGCTGCTTCTCCTGCCCCGCCCTGCCCACCCCTTGGTCCTCGGGGCCCCACTCGCTGACCAGTGGCCAGGGGGCCGCCTCTGCCTGTGGCCCTCGTAACGTCCCATCCAGCCGGGTGGACGAGAAGCCCTCCTTCCCTGGGAGATGCCCCCCCCGGCTGGCGGGCACAGCCCTGGACGCCCTCTCGGAGGGGCCGCGGGCGACAGGCCGTGTGACGTGCCCAGGTTCTAGCCCTCCCGGCCCGCCCGTATCTGTGCTCCCCTTCAGGAGACCTCTGAGCAGACCCAGGCCTGGGACGCCAGAGGGCCAGGGGGCCTGCTCTTCAAAGGGGCTCCCGTGACACGGAGGGCAGCAGGGCCGCGCGGGGGGCCCGCGTGCAGGCCGGGGGGGGGGACACGGGCCCGGGAGGACAGCCCAGCCTGCACCCCACCCCCGCCTGTCCACGCACTTGGTGCCCGCTCACGTCACAGTCGCCTTCTGCTCCCCTCCCTCCTTCACTCCCGCCTCCCATCGCCCGCGCGTCCGTCTACCCGCCCGCCCGTCCTCCCCGCCAGTGCCCCTGAAGCAGGCACGGTCTGACCGCCTTGTCTCTTCTGCCGTCTACTCTTTGCACAGCGGCGTTTTTGCCATCTACCTCTCATCCCTTCTGTAGGCCCACCCTCCACCTGCTCTTTATCCAGCCATCCATCACCCAAGGAGGCCTCACCTCTCTTGTTTCCATATCAGTCCATCCGCCTACCCATCCCCTCCTCCTATCTATCTGTCCGTCAACCTTGATCCTCCATCCATCCATTCATCCACCCACTGACCTCTCCCTCCCTCCCCATGCATGCATCCATCCATCCATCCATCCCTTCATCCATCAATCCCTCCATCTGTCCATCAACCTTGACCCTCCATCCATCCATTCATCCACCCACCGACCTCTCCCTCCCTCCCCATGCATCCATCCATCCATCCATCAATCCCTCCATCTGTCCATCAACCTTGACTCTCTAACCATCCATTCATCCACTCACCTACCTCTCCTTCCCTCCCCATCCATCCATCCATCCATCTGTCCATCAATCCCTTGATCTGTCCATCAACCTTGTCCCTCCATCCATCCATTCATCTGCTCACCTACCTCTCCTTCCCTCCCCATGCATCCATCCATCCATCCATCCATCAATCCCTCCATCTGTCCATCAACCTTGACCCTCCATCCACCCATTCATCCACTCACCTACCTCTCCTTCCCTCCCCATCCATCCGTCCGTCAACCTTAACCCTCCTTCCATCCATCCCTCCCTCCATCCCTCCCTCCACCTATCCATCCATCCCTCCATCTGTCCATGCGTCTTAACCCTCCATCCGTCCATCATCCATCATCCATCATCCACCTATCCACCAAATCTCCTGGGTACCGGGATGGGGATAACCCTAAGGAACGTCTCGTCCTCAGAGGAGGCACAGCCTAGGGGCGCAGTGGCATTTGCACGGTCTCGGGGGCTGCAGGCTCTGGGGGCACACGCCACAGATGTGCCGGAGGAGGACTGAGCCCACTGTCAGCTGCACCCTGACTTTGGCCACCACACCCCTCAGACCCCAGAGCCCCACGTGCAGAAGGCTACTGGACAGGACAGGGTCCAAGTCTGAAGGAAGACAAGAGGCTTTGACCCCACCACTGGGCAAGGCGGATGGCCCTTCCAGACAGCCGTGCTCCCTCCCCGCCCGTCAGTGAGCCCAGAGAGCCAGCACGTGGAGATACATGGAAGCTTTACTGGACAGGCTGGAGGGGCTGCCAGCGGGGGGCGGGGGGCAGTGCAGGCGGGGCAGGGGTTGTGGCTCTTGACCTGGAGACCCCGGCACGTGGCCGCTCCCAGCACTGACAGCACCTTCCCTGGGAGCTTGCGGCTTCTCCGGAGGGCGTCCCTTCACCAACCAACAGCCAGAGTTCCTCTCCTCCCGGAACTGTGGGGGGCAGTGAGTGCCATGTTGGAGGGCACGGTCGGAGGGCCCCGCAGCAAGAGCTGCCAGGGTTGCGGGGCGAGGGCAGGCGTGAGAAGCAGCTTCTTCGGCAAGGTTGGGTTCGGGGGGCGGGGGGTGGATCTGGCCGGGTTCTCCCCTGGGCATGCGGACGGGGAAGCAGGACCTGCTGCTGGCCTGTGCCCTGCTCCTGGGAAAGCTGAAACACACACGGGGAGGTGGGGGGCGTCAGGCGCAGTCCCAGGAGGGCCCACCACCCTGCCCACTGCAGCCTGCAGCCTCTCTCTGGGGGCCGCCCTTCCAACCCCTCCGGCCGCCAGGAGCAGCCTCCCTGGTCCCCCTCCAACTTGGAGGCTGGCTCCCGACGCTGCCGCCTGGACCCTGCTCAGGGCGCAGGGTGGAAGGACTCGGCCTGGGCACCCCGCTCTTCCCTAGGAGGTCCCAGTCCTCCAGCTGCAGGCGGCAGCCAGGAGCAGACCCCTTCCCGGGCCCCCCAGCTCCTGCCTGACGGAGAGGCTCCGCGGCCGCAGCCCTGGCCTCCCCCTTCCCAGCCAGTGGCCCCCGCTCTGCCCGGGCGCCATCCGTCAACGTCCCTGTGAGCACGTGGCGCCCACAAAGCGGGGCGGGTGGCTTGGCCGGCACCAGCCCGCCGGGAGGCCTGCGGGAACATCCCATTTAGCCGGAGCTCGGCGGGAGCAGCTCCCGCCTCCGCCCAGCCGACCGCTCGGGACGCTGCCCCTGCCTCCCCGGCCGCTGGCCGCCACCTCGCCGCGGCTTGCAGCGGACGCGCCTGTGGTCAGCCCGGCGACGGCGAGGCGGCTCTCACGGTTGTGGGCGGCCGCCCCTCCTGCCTCTGCGGGCGGCCGGCCCAGCACGTGCCCCAGCTTAGCGCCCGCCCGTGGGTCTCCCGGCCCGGCCCCACTGCGTGCCCACCAGGCACCTTGGGCCGCGATGGGCTCACTTCTAGTCTGGGGGTGATGTCGGGGCCGCCCCCTTGATGGATGCTGCAAACGTGCCTGCCTAGAGTGCACCTGGGGGCCCCCTGCAGACGAGGGGGCCATGTGCCCCCCTCAGGGGCAGGACCTGCGGGCAGAGGGCTGGGATCACCGCCACCTCCTTCCCACCCCAGGGAGCAGTGATGCTCATCTCAGCCGCCTCTGTGGCCCCTGGGACGGCTGGGCCATGCCGCCCGGGGCCCCCCGGACCACCACCACCTCTGCTGCCCAAGCCGGGAAAGGACAACCTGCGCCTGCAGAAGCTCCTGAGGAAGGCGGCCCGGAAGAGGATGGGCGGGGCCGGGCCCCCTGCTCCGCCCGGGGCTTTCCGCACCTCCCTGTCCCCCGTGAGCGAGGCCAGCCGTGACCAGGAGGCCCCGAGCCCACGTCCCATGGAGGCCCCGCGTCCAGCTGAGCTCCCGTGCCCCACCGAGGCCCCACGCCCCACCGAGGCCCTGCATCCCAGGGAGGCCCCACGCCCAGCCAACGCCCTGCATCCCACAGAGGCCCCGCATCTGGCCGAAGCCCTGCGTCCCCTGGAGGCCCCGCATCCCGTGGAGGTCCCGCGTCCAGCAGAGGCCGTGCGTCCCTCTGACACCCCGTGCCCCACTGATGCCCCACATCTGGCTGAGGCCCCACACCCTGCCAAGGCCCCAATGGCTGTGGCCGCCACACCCCGCTGCCCCCCGACCCCTGTCATCCACCACGTGGCCTCCCCCACGCAGAGGTCCACGTTCTCCTTCAGCCTTGCTCAGCGCAGGAGCCTGGCTTCCCACTTCAGGGCCACGGGCCCCCAGCTCACAGCCCCAGCCCCGGAACCCACGCAGTGCCCCAGCGGCTTCACCCAGGTAGTGGCCCCTGCAGTGAGGGGCAGCCACGTCAGCCAAGTGCATGTCCGGCTGGCACCATCCCCGCAGGGCGGGACCCCCGAGCCACCCCCGGCAGCCCCCCAGGATCAGCACACGGCCCCCTGCCCTCCCGGGGCTCAGCCCCTGATCCCCGTGGCCCACATCCGCCCATTGCCCACTGGGATGCAGGTGGCCAGTCCCTGGCCTGCAGCGTCCCCAGTGCCCAGGCCTCCCTCCGGCCTGCAGGCCTCGGTGCCCAGGGAGGCTGGCACCCAGGTGGTGGTGCCCATCACCCCCACCTACTGCTCGCCGGCACCCTCGCCTTTCAGGCCAGGCTCTGGGACCCCCGAAGCTGGGCGCCTGGAGGAGCCCCCCACAGCTGGCCCTGCCACTGAGGCTGAGAGAGTCTCCAGCTCCCGTGGGGCCTCGCCCCCCGCCCCGCTGGCAGGCCCCCACCCCTGCCCGGCCCCAAGAGCCGCAGCCAGGCCCCAGCTCAGCGGCTGGATGCGCCTCAAGAAGCAGATGCTGGAGGAGCCGGAGGAGCCCAAGTTCCCAGGGCCGGAGCCCAGCCCGGGGCAGGTGGACCAGGGCAAGACCACCCTTGCCAGCCTGGAGCCCCGGCCCCCCGCCTCCCGGGCCTCCAAGATGTGGGACGCAGTGCTCTACCGCGTGTCCGTGGCCGAGTCCCGCAGTGGCCAGGCGGGGCCTGGAGCTGGGGTGTGCACCCTGGCCGGCCTCAGGCGCCTGCCCTTCCTTTACCGGCCTCGCTTCAACGCCCGGAAGCTGCAGGAGGTGGCTGCCCGACCCCATCCCGTGACCTCCCCAGTCCTGGTCCTGAACCCCCAGCCCAAGAACTTCAACCGGACAGCGGCTGGCTGGAGGCTCCACTGAACGGCTGGGTGACCCCAGGGCTGTGGGGTGGACAAGAGGGGCTGAGTGTCCAGCTGGGAGACTGAAGCCGTTCAAGAGGAGAACCTGGAGGCCTGGGGGTCTGGAGGGGCGGTGGGGCGGACGGGAGCAGGAAGGACCACAGCGGGAGAAGGGGATTAAGCAGGAGGCGGGTTTGGATGGTGCAGAGGGGAAGAGAGAGATCTGCTTTGCGGTCGAGTGTGGGGGCTTTTGGGGAGAACTTCTGGGGAGGCAGACAGTTCAGGAGGCCGCCTCGAGGTCAGGGTTGTCTGAGTAACCTCGCAGGGCAGGGCCAGCCTGGGCGTCTGCACAGGGCTTGGGGCAGGGGCTGCAGGGGGCGGTCACCAGCAGAGCCTGGAGGGGCCGTGGCTGCTCAGGAGGGTCTGCCGGGCTCCAGGGAGCTGGGCCGGGTTTAACCCCGGGAGCTCCGGGTGTTGAGTCCTGAAACGTGCCGGGACAAAGACTCTGGGGCCGCTCCCTTCTGCCTAGAGTGTGGGGGAGACTTGCATCTCCGTGGGGGTGGGTAGTGGCTGGGGGCTCGGGCTCGGGCGGGGTTGCCTCCGTGGGCTGCCCTGGCAGCTGTGCCGCCCGAGGACAGGGCCCTGGCCAGTGCTGGGAGCAGGCCGAGGCCCGGGGGGAGCCGGCCCCTAACTGCCGCCCTGTGCTGTGGCTTCTGCTCCCCCAGACTGAGGGCCGAGTTCAGGGGGGACTTGCTGATGAGACAGGAGGTGGGTCTCAGCCTCGAGGCTGGATGAGGAGACTGGGGGAGAGCAGCCTGGCCCAGCAGCGAGGACCAGCCATGGCCTGGACAGGTGGGGAAGGGGGCCCAGGGCCTCATACAGCCGTGGGGCCCCCACTGTGCCCTCAGAGGGGGTCTGACTCAGGACCACTGGGGCTCTGACCAGCAGTGGGGGAGAAACACGGAAGTGCTGTGGGCAGGACTCCACAGGGAAGGAGGTGGTCGGCAGGGGGACGTGACGGGAGCTGCACATGGATCCTAGGACCCAGGCAACTAATAAAAGTGTGCATGACCACGCTGCAGTCGTCTTTCTGCCTCCACCAGGCGATGGGGCGGGCGGTGGCCACAGGAGCAGCTGCCACTGAGATAACAGGGAGCGCCCAAGGTTCTGGCACCTCCGAGACCCTGAGCCCACTGATGGGCGGGGACCGAGCCTCCAGGACTCCCCTTCCGGCCACGCTCACCCTGCAGTGCCCCGGAAGGCCTCGCCTGCCCAAGCAGTGCAGACAGGGCATCATGGCTCCTCCCAGAAGGGAGTCAGAGCTTTGCCAGGGGGAGCGGGGCAGGACCCCAGGACGGGGGTGGGCAGGGGGGCCAGAGGGGCAGGCTCCGCCCGGCCCTGAGCCAGGCGCTCCGCCCTCAGGAGCCTCCTCCTGGCTTCTGCCACCAGGCGCCCAGGGCGGCAAATTTCAGGCAGAACACATCACACGCGGCCCGCTGCTGCGGACTCACCAGACAGAGGGGCCTAGGGCGCCGAGCCCTCGTCCACAAGCACCTTCTCGTACTTCCCGTGTCCGGCGGCCACGAACTTGTACCTCTTCCCAGACGGGGTGCTCTGCCGGGAAGGAGGCCCGGGGCCAAGGTGAGAGCCGCGGAGGGAGACAGCGGCTCTCCCCGCCCACCCACTGGACCCGCCCCCTGCGTCTGCCGCCTTGCCTAGACGCACCTTGACCGTGGACGAAGTTTTGGGGCCTCCTTTCTGCTCCCAGAGATCCCGCTTGCTCATGTCTCCGGCCACAATATCCTGGGGGCAGAAGGAAGCCGCGTCGCTGGGGGCCCCCGCTGGGGGAGCTGGGAGCCCCGGGCTTGTCACCCGCCGGCCTCGCAGGTCCAGGGCCGCAGGGCCGGCCCACGTGCCCCCTTGCGAGGAGCGCCTATGGAGGAGGCCCGGAAGCCGCGCCCCCAGCCCTCCCCAGGGACCAGCCCGGCCACCACGGGCCCTGCAGCCCGCTCTTCAGCCCGGACGGCCCCGCCTTGCTGTGCCGAGGGGGCCGGCTCCGCCCCAGGATGGACGCCTACCTTGCAGGGGGCGGACTTGGCGGCCGACTGAGCCTGCACCTCTCCCGTCTCCCAGCGGCTCTTGGTGCTCGCCACAGCCATGCTGGGCAGCTCGATGGAGGGCTGGCGGGTGAGCTTGGGGGTCCTGCCTGCGATCTGCAGAGGAGACAGGGCCATCCTCACTCTGCTCGGGCATGAGGTTGGAGGAGCAGGGCTTGAACAGAAGGGCCTTGGTGGATGGAGTGATGGTTGGGTGGATGGGAGTTAGTTGGGTGAAAGGGTATACTGGTTGTATGGAGGTGTGTGGGTCAGGGTGAGTGGTGTTGGTTGCATAGAAGAACATCCATTGAACAAAGAAATTGGGTGGAAAGACAGTGGCTGAATGGAGGGGGATTGGTTGGGTGGAGGGGAGCAGATTGTATGGAAGGGTGTTAGTTGGATAGAGGGGTGTGGAATTAGAGGAGGGACATTGGTTGCATGGAGAGGTGCTGATTGGATAGAGGAACACTGGCTAAACGAAGAAGCGTTGCTTGGATGGAAGGCCATTGCTTGAATGGAAAAGTGTTGGTTGGATGGAAGGACGTTGGCTGGACAGAGTGGTGTTGGTTGGCTGGAGAGTCATCAGTTGGATAAAGGGGTGTTGATTGCAAGGAGTGCTGTAGATTGGATGGAAGAGAGAGTTGAATAAACAACGTGTTAGTTGGATGGGGGTGGTGGGGGTGGGGGTAGGATCAATGGAGGAACCTTGGTTGGATGGATAAAGGGCTAGATGGAAGAATGTGGAAGGGTGGAGTAGTGTTGGTCGGATGAAAGACGGTTAGTTGAATAAAAGGGTGTTATTTGGCTGGGGGCTGTAGGATCAGTGGAGGGACACTGGCTGGATGGAGCAAGGGCTCAGCAGAAAGTGAGGGCGCCTGTACCCACCTCGACGGCCTGGGTGTACTGCTCCAGCCGCTCATCAATCTTGGAGATGGGCAGGGCCGGCTGGGACTTCCTCACGCTGTTACTGGAGGAGAGAAGGGTCTTGCCCAGGAGCCCTCACTCAGCTTCTGGGCCTCACCCTGAGCAGCTGCCACAACTCTCTCGGGTCCCAGATCTCCACCTCATGGACCCCCTCTTCAGCCTTCCCCTGGAGAACCCTGGGTCCTGCTTCCCGTGGAGAACCCTGGGTCCTGATCCCCTGGAGAACCCTGGAGCCTGCCTTCCCTTGGAGAACACTGGGTCCTTCTTCCCCTGGAGAACACTGGGTCCTTCTTCCCCTGGAGAACTCTGGGGCCTGCTTCCCCTGGAGAACCCTGGGGCCTGCTTCCCCTGGAGAACCCTGGGTCCTGATCCCCTGG
This sequence comes from Bubalus kerabau, assembly GCF_029407905.1. Lineage (NCBI taxonomy): Eukaryota > Metazoa > Chordata > Mammalia > Artiodactyla > Bovidae > Bubalus > Bubalus kerabau. The sequence continues at coordinate 1,518,727 of NC_073628.1, read as the reverse complement.
AGAACCCTGGAGCCTGCCTTCCCTTGGAGAACACTGGGTCCTTCTTCCCCTGGAGAACACTGGGTCCTTCTTCGCCTGGAGAACTCTGGGGCCTGCTTCCCCTGGAGAACCCTGGGGCCTGCTTCCCCTGGAGAACCCTGGGTGCTGCTCCCCCTGGAGAACCCTGGGTCCTGCCTTCCCTTGGAGAACGCTGGGTCCTGTTTCCCGTGGAGAACCCTGGGTCCTGCTCCCCTGGAGACCCTAGGCCCTGCCTCCCCTTGGAGAACCCTGGGTCCTGCTCCCCTGGAGAACCCTAGGTCCTGCCTCCCCTTGGAGAACCCTGGGTCCTGCTCCCCTGGAGAACCCTGGGGCCTGGCTTCCCCTGGAGAACCCTGGGTCCTGTTTCCCCTGGAGAACCCTGGGTCCTGCCTCCCCTTGGAGAACCCTGGGGCCTGCTCCCCTGGAGAACCCTGGGGCCTGGCTTCCCCTGGAGAACCCTGGGTCCTTCTTCCCCTGGAGAACCCTGGGTCCTGCTCCCCTGGAGAACCCTAGGTCCTGCCTCCCCTTGAAGAACCCTGAGTCCTTCTTAGGAAGCAGCCAGACATACCTCTTCTTAATGGAGCGGTTCAGGGACTCGGTCCTGTCACTGAGCTGTGGAAGGCAGGCAGAGATGGAGCCTCTGAAGCCGGAGCGGGGCCCAGAGCCCCCGCCCCGCAGCTGCTCCCTCTGCGTGCCGCGCCCCCCCCACCCATTCCCATGGCCCAGCTTATGCCCATCACAGGCCCTGCCAAACACCGCACGGCAGGCAGTCAGCAGCCTGTGCAGGACAGAAGGCAAGGCATTGGTGCTTAACCTACTTTGGTACTGGGGCTCAGGGGAGGCGAGCCCACTTCGGTCCCCTCCAAGACCAGGGGGCTGGGTGTCCTGGGCTGCCGGCAGCTCTGGTGCTGGGAGCAGAACGTCTGGGGTTAGGGCTGGACCACCACCCCCTCGCCCCCCCTCCTGCCCCCACAGGGCCCCGGCAGACACTGCCCCTCCCTGGGCCTCCTCGGGTCCCCTCCCGCCCTGACGTGCTCTGGTTCTGAATTCTCTGCCGCAGGAGCTGGTGAGTCCAGGAGTGTGCTGTTGCGTCCCACGGCCCCAGCCCCACCGCCCTCTAGGGCTGCAGGGGCTGCCGTCTGCAGGTGGGGGTGATGGCTCCCTCTGGGCCGGTCCCGTGAGGCCCACAGGGCATGCGGACGGCAGAGAAAGAATCAGCCCGGGGCCAGAGTGCCACCCAGACCTGTGGGAGCCCCCGCACCTGCGCCTCTGCCTCCTTGGTCTCTGCCAGCCCTGGGCTGCCCTGCACGGGCTCCTGGGGCCCGCTGGGCTCTGAAGCCTCTGGTGCCAGCCCCTCCCGGGGCTCTGAGTCAGGGCTCAGATGCAGCTCCTCCAGACAGACCTCAGCTGGACTCAGCTCGTCACCACCCTGGCTCCCAGAGGTGCGCTGGCGGGGCCTGTGGTCGTGGGGGAGGCAATCCGATCAGTCAAATGCCATCCGATGGTTTGTTTTGAGGGCCTCCCCAGGTCCGAGCCTTGGTTTCCCCGTCTGTAAGTTGGGACCCCCAGACCAGCCGAGTGCCAAGGAATCCCAAGACCCTGGCGTCTTTGGGGAAGTGAGGCCAAGGACCTCAGCGCCTGCCCCGTGGTGACCAGTGACCACTGCCCCATGGACAGAGGGCCACCGGCTCACTGAGGCTACTCCCAGGCCCCAGGCCGGGCCCACGTCCTGCTTGTCAGCGTCCGCCTGGTCGGCCTAGGCAGGGTCCCTGCTCCTGCCTGCTCTGTGTGGGGGCGACAGGCCTGGGCGTCCAGTGGGCCTGAGGAGGGGTCTGAGGGGGGTTTGGGGGCTGGTGCAGTGGTAGACAAGGCAAGAACTGGGGTCACAGCTGGGACCACAGCCCAGAGGAGCGGGCCGGACACGGCTGGCTGGGGGCAGGGGAGGCCAGCCGCTGGCAGCCCATGCGGGTCTGCATTTAAGCGGGACTGAACCTGGAGAAGAAGATGGGAAATTCTCGCATTTTCCATGATTTCAGGCCCCTTGGTGTTCGTGCCAGCCAAGACCCAGACCCACCACCCAAGGTGCGCCGGGGTCGGAGCCAGCAGCCGGCTCACAGAGGCCCATTCAGCCCCGGCTGCGGGCGGCCAGGCAGGTGCGGGGGGCAGGGAGGCCTGACGCCCAGGAGGGCCCACAGAAGAGCCATAGTGCCCCCTGCTGGTGGCCGGGCAGCCAGGGACAAAGGGAGCTGGCGACCACTCCAAGACCAGTGGAGATGGGCCTCCCTGCTGCCCCCGACCCCATCTCAGAAATGCAGGGTGCCCCTCAACCCGCAGAGACGAGGGGAACCGAGGCCTGGAGGGTGGTCCTGGCCAGAGGGCCACAGTAGGACCAGGGCCCCGCCAGGCAGCCAGCTCTGGGTGTGGGGGCCGCTTGCAGGAGGACCAGGGGTGACTGAGTGATGATGGGAGTGGTCTTAGTGAGAGCTCGGGCTCTTAGGGACCTCGGGGTGGGGGGGACCGGAGATGGCCCGGGGAGGGGGCCAGGGCCCCAAGCATGGAGCTTCCAAGCCCATCTGGGCCCTGGCCACGGCCAAGGGCCTGGAGCCCGGCTCAGAGCCCCCCGAGGCGGGTGGGGGCGAGGCCCCCTCCCCCCGCCGGCCCCGGTTCAGCGTCTGCGCATCTGGAAAGCTTGTCCCCCAGGCCGCCTCGAACATCTGGAAATACCTGCTCCCCTCCGTGGGAACAGAGCGCGCCGCCCCCAGGGAGGAAGGGGCCCGGGGGCGCGGGGCCTCCCTGACGTCAGCGGGCTGCACACGTGCTGATCGGGCCGCAGCTGGTCTGGACGGGCCGGGGCCCTGGGAGCCCAGAGCGAGCCCCACCCGCCGCCCCCGTCTCGCTCTCTTCCTCCTCCTGCCCCCACAGCCGCAGGGGCGTTTTGGGGGGCTGCTAGGGAGGGGCGCAGAGGGCACAGGCCAGACGCAGGTTAGGGGGCTGGAGGGAGCCTGCCGCCCCCAGGCTGTGACCCCTACTTGCCTGTCGTTCTCCTGCATCCCCTCCAGACTCTCGCCCTGAGAGGGGTCCCCAGCATCCGGGGTCTCTCCAGCCCCCCAGTGCTGCTGCCGCTGCTGATCTGGCTTCTGGGACCAGTCGCCAAAGCCCTCATCTTCATCCAGTTCAGGAGCCTCCGAGGGCTGCGGGCTGAGACTGGAAGACCAAGCAGGGTCTCAGGGCCCGGCTGGAAGTGGGCTGGGGGCTCTCAGACCCTGGGCGCCAAGCGTGGGAGACCCCGTCTACATAGGCGCAGCACTCCACTGCTGGGCTGAGCCTCCCCCATCAGTCTGGGGCTCCCCGAGTGCTGGGCCGGGCCTCCCCCATCAGTCTGGGGCTCCCCGAGTGCTGGGCCGAGCCTCCCCCATCAGTCTGGGGCTCCCCGAGTGCTAGGCTGAGCCTCCCCCGTCAGTCTGGGGCTCCCCGAGTGCTGGGCCGAGCCTCCCCCATCAGTCTGTGGCTCCCCGAGTGCTGGGCCGAGCCTCCCCAATCAGTCTGGGGCTCCCCGAGTGCTGGGCCGGGCCTCCCCCATCAGTCTGGGGCTCCCCGAGTGCTGGGCTGGGCCTCCCGCATCAGTCTGGGGCTCCCCGAGTGCGGGGCCGGGCCTCCGCACTCAGTCTGTGGCTCCCCGAGTGCTGGGCCGGGCCTCCCCCATCAGTCTGGGGCTCCCCGAGGGCTGGGCCGGGTCTCCCCACTGTCTGGGGCTCCCCGAGTGCTGGGCCGAACCTCCCCCATCAGTCTGGGGCTCCGCGAGTGCTGGGCCGAGCCTCCCCCATCAGTCTGGGGCTCCCCGAGTGCTGGGCCGAGCCTCCCCCATCAGTCTGGGGCTCCTCGAGTGGTGGGCCGAGCCTCCTCCCTCATCTGGGGCTCCCTGAGTGCTGGGCCGAGCCTCCCCCATCAGTCTGGGGCTCCCCGAGTGCTGGGCTGAGCCTCCCCCATCAGTCTGGGGCTCCCCGAGTGCTGGGCCGGGCCTCCCACATCAGGCTGGTGCTCCCCGATGCTGGGCCGGGCATCCCCCATCAGTCTGGGGCTCCCCGAGTGCTGGGCCGGGTCTTCCCACTCAGTCTGGGGCTCCCGGAGTGCTGCGCCGAGCCTCCCCTATCAGTCTGGGGCTCCCCGAGTGTTGGGCCAGGCCTCCCACATCAGGCTGGTGCTCCCCGATGCTGGGCCGGGCCTCCCCCATCAGTCTGGGGCTCTCCGAGTGCTGGGCCGGGCCTCCCACATCAGGCTGGTGCTCCCCGATGCAGGGCCAGGCCTCCCCCATCAGTCTGGGGCTCCCCGAGTGCTGGGCCGGGTCTCCCCACTCAGTCTGGGGCTCCCCGAGTGCTGGGCTGAGCCTCCCCCATCAGTCTGGGGCTCCCTGAGTGCTGGGCTGAGCCTCCCCCATCAGTCTGGGGCTCCCCGAGTGCTGAGCTGAGCCTCCTCCATCAGTCTGGGGCTCCCCAAGTGCTGGGCCGGGCCTCTTTCATCAGTCTGGGGCTCCCCGAGTGCTGGGCTGAGCCTCCCCCATCAGTCTGGGGCTCCCCGAGTGCTGGGCCGAGCCTCCCCCATCAGTCTGGGGCTCCCCGAGTGCTGGGCCGGGCCTCCCACATCAGGCTGGTGCTCCCCGATGCTGGGCCGGGCCTCCCACATCAGGCTGGTGCTCCCCGATGCTGGGCCGGGCCTCCCCCATCAGTCTGGGGCTCCCTGACTGCTGGGCCGGGTCTTCCCACTCAGTCTGGGGCTCCCCGAGTGCTGCGCCGAGCCTCCCCCATCAGTCTGGGGCTCCCCGAGTGCTGGGCCGGGCCTCCTTCATCAGTCTGGGGCTCCCCGAGTGCTGGGCTGAGCCTCCCCCGTCAGTCTGGGGCTCCCCGAGTGCTGGGCCGGGACTCCCCCATCAGTCTGGGGCTCCCCGAGTGCTGGGCCGGGCTTCCCATATCAGTCTGGGGCTCCCCGAGTGCTGGGCTGGGCCTCCCCCCTCAGCCTAGGGTCCCCAAGTATGGGTGAGGAGTCCCCCTCTGTTCCCTCAGCTGAGCCAGCAGGGTCTGGCACCAGGCTGCTTCCCTGGGCAGCGGGGTGAGCCCCATACCCTGTCCCCCACTTCAGGCTGGGGTCCCCGGCCATGGTGGTCTCTGCCTGCTAGGACGGGACCTGGCTCGAAGGGCCTTGACCGCTGCAGCGCACCACCCCACCCACAGCTGCTGACTCAGAGAAAAGGGAACGAAACCGGGCCAGGAGGAGGGGGGACATTATTGGAAAAACAGCCCAGCCCAGCCACAGCGGCCTCCCGGGCCCCGGGAGGGGACGAGCCGGCCTCGGCCGCCAAGTTGGACGTGGCCTCTGTGAGTCACTGGCTGCGAGGAGTGGGGCAGGGGGCTCGGGGCCCAGGGCCGCACAGCTGCGCTCAGAATCGGTCCAAGCAGGGGGACCATGCGGGGGACGGGGGCTGAGTCAGGGCCCCGGGAGGCTGGTGGGGAGGGGGCAGCGGCCCACGTCCAGCAGCGCTCCCTGGCCCCCGGCACAGCAGTGACCCTCACCCCGAGGACATCCCCACCGTGCCCAGATTCTGGGGCAGCCCTCCCCCTGCCTCCTCGTCCCCTCTGCTCTGGGGCCTCCAGTCCTGGGGGGGGCCTGATGCCTGGAAGCCCCCTCTGCCCAGCAGTGCGGGATGGGTGAGCTGGCGGGGGGCGGCTCACAGCTTCTCCTGCTCCGACTGCTCCGGGGACGGGCTTCCTTCGTCTTCGTCTTGAGCCTGAAGCTGCCGCTCCGTGTCGCGCCGGTGCTGCTCACAGGCGGCCTCCTCCTCATCCTCCACACTCCACCGAGCGGCGAGCCTGGGGGCACGAGAAGGGGTTGCCTGGGGGCCACCGCCTCCCACCCCAGCAGGCCCGCTGGGGACCCTCGAGGCCTCAGTTTCCCCATTTCTAAAGCGGAGACCACGAGAGAGGGTCAGGAAGGTGCCTTCGGCCAGTGGAGCTGGCCTCTGGACGTCCACGTGCCTTCTGGTGATGAGGGGTCTACAGTCAGATGGGCCTGGGGAGCCCCAGGGACAGGGACAGGCCCTCCGCCCCTGCCAGCAGCATGGCTCCCTGGCCTCATCACAGCCGGACACTGGCCAGTGCAGCCCTGGCTCCAGGCAGGGCCTGGCGGCACCTCACCTCCAGCTGAGGTGCGAAGAGCTGGCTGTGGCTGCTGGAGAGCTGGTGTCCCTCCTTCTCCCTGAGTCAAGTGGCCATAGCCTCGGTCAGTCGGGCTCTGGTAGCCTGGGTGGATCAGGCCAGAGGCAGCCCAGCCCCTCAGGAGACCCTCTTGAGCAGGGGGCGATCATTCCTGCCCCCCCCAACCATGAGTAAAAGGCATCAGGACAGGGAGGCCCTATTAAAGGACCTGGGAGGGGCTGCCCTCAGCTGGGGCCTGAACCCCTCAGCCCACCCAGGGCCACCCTCTACCCCAGGCCCCGGTGCAGGCTCACTCCAGACCACGCTGTCCATGAGAAACTGAGGCCCACGTGGAGCTGGGCCCTGGAGAGCTTCCTCCTGCAGGCCTGCTGAGCCCGTGTTCCCAGGGTCCCTCACCCAGGCTACACAAGGAGGCCTGAGACCGGGGGCCCGGGGCCTGGCCACCCCGGCCCTGGCCCAGCAGCTCTCGAGTTGCTGGCACCTAGTGGGCACCCAGCCTGCCGGCCCTGGCTCCCCTGGAGCCCGAGAGGAGGGTCCTGGGTCTCCCAAGCCGGGGTCTCAGCGCTTCCCTGCTGTGTCCCCCGCCTGACCCCACAGCCCGCTCCTTCAGGGCCCCGTCCCCTGGCCAGGGTGGGCCGGCTCTGTGGTCTCGGCAGGCCTGCCAACACATGATCTAATCTCTCCTAGGTCTCCCCGGAGCTTCCTAGACAAAAGCCAGGCCCCTCCACAGCCCCAGCTCCAGGCCCACTCCCCCCCGCGGCAGCCGCAGGGGACCCCAGCCGTGCAAACCAGCCTCCCACTCAGACCTCAGCGCCCCCCGCCCGCCTACCCCCACTCCTCAGAACTGCCTTCGACTCCCCCCTGAGCTCCGGGGAGCCCCTAATCCCCCACACCTGGCCCCATCACACGGCCAGCAGAGCCAGCCTCCCGCCCCAGGCCCTCAGCGGGGGCTGGGGGCCGCGTCCTGTTAGGAGGAAGAGCCTGGGTGATCCTGAGGATGGGGGGCCGGGGTCCAGGGGTCCTCCCTCCCGTGAGCACCCACAGCCCCCCAGGCCGAGGGTGGGAGGCGAGCGGGGCCGGGCCCCCGGCCGTGGGGTGGAGAGGTGTCCACAGACCCCTCCTGGAGGCGCTGGGGCTGGGGGCTCCTCGGAGGGGCGAGACCAGCCACGGGCCCCTCGCTGCTGCACACACGCGCCCATGGTGTGGTCGTGTGGGGCTGAGTGTGTGCGCGTGGGCCCCGGTGGGGGGTGAATGCACCCAGGTGGGGCCTCTCTCAGGCCGTAACTCCAGCCCCCTCCCCGAGCCTCGGGGATGCTTCGCCGGTACAGCTAAGTGCAGAGGCCACGCAGACTGCCCACCCACAGCCGGGCCGTGTGTCCTGGCCACCAGGCCCCACGCCGCCCGTGCCCCATCCTGGTCCCAGGCCCGCCAGCACGACGGGCCTCCCTGCCACACACACACACGTGCACACACGGCAGGAAGGCACACGGTGGGTGCACGCACCTCCTCCTGAGCCCGACCCTCGGGCCCATGTGGGTCCCAGCACCCCACGCCGGGGTAAACGTGCCGCCAAGACCCAGGCCCGGGAACCAGGTGAGGGCCAGGTGGCAGGCCGGGCCCCCCAGCCCAGCCAGGGTGCCCCAGAGCATGTTTACTGTTCCCGCCATCGTCCTGACAACGGCCCTGGCCCGAGGCCAAGGCATGTTTTCTGAGAACTGCGCTCCTGAGAAGAGGCCCCTCCGAAGGTCAGCCCTGCTCCCGGCGGTCCGCACGTGACTCCCCAGCCCTCGGGCAGGGACAGACCGGGGGACGCAGGGTAGGGGGCTCGGGGGGCTCCCTGCAGCCCCTGCTGGGGGAGAGGCCGTGCTGCCCCGGGCCCTGACCCGTGGCGTGGGCCCCTTCCCTCCGGCCCCCCTCCCTCCGCCCCAGGATGTGAGTCATGGGGCCCGGGCCCCTCCCATGACCTCACCCCCTCGCTGTTCCGCAGCTGGGCCGCGTTCTGGGAACTGAGAGGGGGGCGGCTCTCCTGGGGTGGGGTGGGGGCCTCTGGCCTGGGAAGGCGCCCCCGGCCGGCGGCCCAGACCCCTTGGCACGCCAGGCGGAGCTGTCAGGATGCTGGCGCGGCCGCCCGTGGCCCTGGCTCAGCCCGCGCGCAGCTGCGAGGGATTTGGTGTTCCTGCACAAACGCAATTATCTCCTTCCTGCGTCTGCTCTGGCTCCGGGCGCGCCCAGGGCTCAGCCCCAGGGGCCGCGGAACGGGGCTCCGCGCCCCAGCCCGGTCACGCTCCACTAAGCAGCCTCGCCCCTCCAGGCACACGAGCGTGTACAGGCCCCCGTTTTCAGCGGGGGTCCCCAAGTCCAGCAGCTGCCCCCGCTGGCCACGTCCACCACCTTGGGTGCCCCTCCTCCCCTTCGTCCGAAGCCCCCTGGTCTCCACCAAGGCTCCGGCAGTGCCAGGCCTGCTCTGGTCTCCCCGGCCTGCCTGGCGGCTCCAGAAGGCAGTCAAGCCTCGGTCCCGTCTCAGCTCTGCCCCCTGCAGGCAGCTCCTGTCCGCCCCCCACCTTCCGCCCATCTCCGGGCCCTAAAGCTCAGCTCAGAGTCCTGGGAAGGCCCAGGGGCTTAGCTGGGGGCCTGGGGCCCGGGGGCCAAGGGACAATGGCCAGGCTGGGCCAGGCTGACGTGGGGGGCCTTTCCCTCTAGAGACCCGCAAAGTACCCGCCTGACCACTGTCCCCTGGACAGCACGGGCGGGAGTCCTGGGGAGCTGGGATGGTCAGCCTGTGAGCCTGTGACCACCAAGGCATCCGGTCCCGTCAAGTGACCCCCTTCCCCGGGCTTTCATTCGCCTAGGTGGATGCCACAGAGCAACTGGTGCCTCAAGTGACCTCAGAGCCCACGTGTGACAGAGTGTGGAAGGACTCGGAGACCACTCAGCCCAGCTTCCAGGCTGGGGGACTGCACGTGCCCCCAGCCATATGGTCCAGAGGAGGGGCGGGGCCCAGCCAGGGGGCTTGGGACGGGGCGGGAGGCTGGGCAGCCCCTGCGCCCCATGACCCGAGGGGAGCCGCTCCCTGGGTGTAGCTCAGGGAGGGTCCGCGGGGGGCCAGGGTGCCGCGGCAGCGTGAGGGCTGAGCCTGGAGCATGCGGGAGCCCCGAGCAGGCGGTTGCACATGGTGAGGGCGGCTGCCCCGGTGGGGGGCTGGCACTGAGCGGCGGGTCACCGGGCCCCCACCCTCCTGAGCACCCTGGTGCGGGTCCAGCCCCTCCTGGCCCACCCCCCACCCCCAGCAGCACCTTCCTGGTGTGTCTGTGCTGCGCCTTAGACCTGGGAGGCACCCCACAGGGCCAGCCCCGAGCCCTGCTCAGGGACGCTCAGCAGGTTGCCTTGCGCTTGGGTCTGGAGGATGAGAGCAGGGGTCTGAGAGCGGGCCTCAGAGGCCGAGGGAAAAGCAGAGATGGGGGGGGCGGGAGAGCTGAGTGGCCAGGCAGGGGCAGGGGGGTGCCTCGGAGGCCGAGGGAAAAGCAGAGATGGGGGGGCGGGAGAGCTGAGTGGCCAGGCAGGGGGGTGGGGGTTGTGCCCGGGGGGCAGTGCCCTTGCCCCTGGGGGGAGTCAGGGGAGCCCACAGCGGCACAGGTGGTGTCAGACCAGCATCTGGGAAGGAGGCCCAGCCGGGCTGCGAGGAAGGGACAGGCGTGGTGGGGAGCTGGCGGGCGGAAGGTGGAGGGACTACAGGGCAAAGGGACAGGCGTCCAGAGCTCCCCGGAGGGGGCACGCGGGAACCCGGGAGGGGTCAGCCTGGGGGTCGCCAAGGCAGGCCTGGGGGCCACCGGGATCTCAGAGAGACAGGGCAGTGGGGAGGGAGGCAGACGGGGTGCCCTGGCCCACCCGGGGATGAGCAGCCCCTATGGCGGCCGGAGGAACCGGAGAGCGATAAGCTGGGGGTGCCAAGCTCCTGGTGACCGCAGGCAGAGCCCCTCCTGCCACCCTCCCTCTGGCCCCGCCCGCCCCACGGGCACCCCCAGGGCCTGCTGTCCACAGCTGAGGCTCAGCTGGCACCGCCAGCCGCCACTGGGGGCCTCGGGGTGCCCCCTCTGCTGGGGTGCGGGGTGCCAGCTCTTCCTGACTCTCCCCACGGCTGTACCCCCAGCACTGGGGGGCAAGACCTGGAGCAGGACTCAGGGGTGGGGGGCCGTGGGGGGTCCGGGCAAGATTGAGTGCAGAGGCTGAGCTGTGGGCCCAGGGATACCGAGGGTTCCGAGCAGGGGACAGGAGGTGGGGAGCCTGTTGCCACCCTTGGGGTGACCAGGAAGGCCTCAGGGGTGCGGAAGGTGGGCTGTTGCCCCCCCTGGGGGCGGGGAGGGCCCAGGCCGCCTCAGGAGGGGCAGCTGCTGGCCCCTGGGGAGGAGCTGTAACTCTGCCTCTCTGACCCTCCTCCCGAGCCAGACCCCAGGCCCAGTCTCCAGCTCCCCAGCTGTGAAAAGGGGTGTTGACCCCACTTGGCAAGGTGAGAACTGAGGACAGCCCTGGCCAGGCGGGCCCAGCTCCTGCTCCTCACGGCTGGCACTATGGCAGACCCGTGTCCCCAAGAAGGAGGCTGAAGTGCCCTCATGGGTCCGGGCTTCCCACTGCCCCCCCACCCACAGCATGTCCTCTTGGCCCCGTGGGCAGGTCACATCCGGGAAGCCTCCCTGGAGGAGGAGGCATCAGCTTGCAAACTAGCTTCCCCACAGCCAGGGAGAATGGCACCGCAGAGGTGCAGACTGTGGGTGCGGGAGGGGCTGCTGCGTCCAGGGCACCCAGCCTGCACCTCCGGTGTGTGGGGGGCACAGCTGCAGCCTCTGGGAGCCCAAAGCTCACGGGAGAGAGGCCAGCCCTGCAGGGCCTCCACAGCACCCTCGGGCGGCCTAGGGACAGAGGCAGAGCGACCTGCCCTCCCCCAGACCTTGGCTGCTCCGCCTGAGGGAGTGGAGGGCCCTCTGACCTGGGGACAAGGCCAGAGCAGACTGTGGACTGGCCCCCTCACCCCCAGCAGCCCCAGCCCAGAGACCCCCCAGCACTGCCCCTGAAGATGGGCCCCTTCCCCCCCAGCACCCCCAGTCCAGAGATCCCCCCAGCACTGCCCCCCTCCCCCCTAGCGCCCCTGGTCCAGAGATTCCCCCAGCACTGCCCCTGTGGATGGGCCCCTTCCCCTCCAGAACCCCCAGTCCAGACACCCCCCAGCAGTGGCCCCTGTGGATGGGCCCAGGTGGAGCCTCGCTGCCTGTCACCCTCCATCCTCCCGCAGGGGGGCTGCACGTGGTGGCCTTTCGCTTGGGCGACCCCTGGCTGCCCGCCCACTCGGAGCCCCCAAAGGCTCGGACCCCCTTCTGCATGACTTTCCAGCCAGCCCCTCGGGCAAACTAAGGAAGGGTCACCCCTGCCTTAGCCTTCCAGCCCCAGGGCCCCCTCAAGCCCAGTCCCCACCCCACGCCTCCTCTAGGCCCTTACCCCACTGGCACCTGGGCCCCCTCTGCCGGCTCCAGGCAGCACGGCCCCACTGCCCAGGTCTCAGCAGACTCAGTGCCCACTTACAGCTGAAGATGGGGCAGGCATGAGGCTGCAGGGCCTGTGGTCTCCCTGGGAAGGTGGGTGAGGGGACCACAGCTGCCCGGCACCGCCCCGGCCTCCTGCCCCGGCCGGGACCCCCAGACGACACCCCAGCATTTGCTACCTGCTCCATCACCTCCCTCCGGCCAGCGCAGCCCGCTCTCCCGGCCTGCCGGGGTCTCCCTCCCCCCTTCTATTTAGTCAGCACTCTATTTAGTCAGGTGCTGGGGACCCAGCGATGGGTGAGATGCCCTCGCTGCCCTTAGAGGACGCAGGAAAGCCCATGTTGGCCCCACAGCGTGGCTCCAGGGCCTCAGAAGAGGACCCCTGTTCTAAGCTTCATTTAGGGGGGCATCCTCTCGGATGAAGGACCCCCGTGCCTGCACCCAGCCTGGAGGAACAAGGGGCCATGGTGGGAGGAGGCCCTTGGGAGGGGGCGGGTTAGCAAGTAGACAGTGGTGCCCGGGAGACACGACGGAGGTCGTGGCCAAGGGGCCTGCAGATGGGCGGGTGTGGGCCTCAGAGCTGGGACCCCCGTGGCCCTGCCTCTGCCCATCCTTCCTCCCCAGAGCCCAGGGGGAGGCCCACCCCTCCCAGGGGACGCACAGTCCTGGTGCCTCCTGGGGGCTGCTCCCTGGTCCTCGCCCCTCCAGGAGAGCGCTGTGGGAGGGGCCTCTGTCCCCGTGGACGGGGCTCCCTGCTCCTGCTCCAGCCCCTCATCTGGAGCTGCTTGCCATTCCCGGGGGGTGGCTGCCTGGCTGCTGCCCACCGCCTGCGGGGCAGCAGTGCCAGAGGAGTAAGACCCCCGGCCCTGGACTCTGGACAAGACCCCGGACCCCTCTTAAGAGCCACTGCCCACTGTCCTGCTGCCTCAGGCTCCTGCCATACCCTTCACCCCAGACCCGGGACCCACGAAGCTCCCGGGGGTCCGGGCTCTGATGCTGGCAGGTCGGGGCACCGCAGGTCAGGCCTACCCACCACATCGCCATCCCTAGAGCTGTCCAGGCAGGCCAGGCAGACTCCCACCAGCCACCCGGACACCCGAATGGTGAGGGTGTCCTGTCCTGATGGGAATCGGGTACCCCAGGTGCTCAGGCTCCCGTCAAAGGGCGTCTGTGACCTTCCTTGTGGGGGCTTCACCCACCCCTACAGCTTGGCCACACGTGACCCTGGAAGACCCTGCCAAGAGTGGGAAGTGGGCACTTGGGCCCTGAACCTCCAGACGCCAGGCTTCCCCTCTGACCCCCAGGCCGGGCTCCCCGGCGCCCAGCCCATCACCTCCCCTGGCTGCACGCCGTACCTCTGGTGATGCGCTCCGTGCCCGGCCTCCGTGCCGCGGTGCTCCCACGCCTCTGCCCCTGTCGGCTCTCACCAGCCTGCCCATCTGGGCTGGGGGCGCCCGGCAGGGCTGAGGCCGCTCCTTCCTCTGCCCCGCGCCCTGCACGCCTGGGTCCCTCCTTTCTCCTCCGAGTCACTGACCACAGCGCTGCAGGGGCCTGGCCCGGGGCCGAGGCAGCCCAGGAGACCTCCCCGGGCGCCCCCGCCCCACCCTTCAGTGACTCGCCCTGCCCACCCCCACGCCTACACACCGCCTCGCCCGGGCCGACTTCCCGGGGGACGGGACTGGGGGGCCGCCCGCCCGCCCAGCACCCCCACCGAGCAGCAGCTCCAGCTGTAGCCCCGGGCCCGGCCCGGTCTCCTCCTGGCGCTGGACAGCCCTCCAGGAGAGCCGGACGCTCCCAAGCCAGCTGGGACTGCCTGGCACAGACCTCGGAGCGCTCACGAGGCCAGGCTTTGGCACGCTCCGGGACACGCGACCGGTGGCTGGCACCGGCTGGAGCCTCTGCCACCCCTCCCGTCTCCTGCTCGGTGCCACGGGTCCACCTCCCACTCCCCAACGCCCCCACACATGACTCTGCCCTCAGTCGATGCTAAAGGGGCTCATGTGCTCGGCAGAGTCCAGGGGTCTGCCTGTCGTTTAAACTCGGCTGCCCCCCTGGGGGGCAGGCACAGCCTGGCACGGGCCGCCTGTCTGTCTGCTTCCGGCTTGGCCCTCCCGCAGGGCCCTGGGGCCCCAAGTACGTGGAGCAGCGGGACCCTCGCTGTCTCCGCCACCAGAGCCTCTGCCCGGCCCCCAGTCCCTCCTCCAAAGGATGCCTTGTCCCCGACCCCTCGGGGTGGGTCATTCAGGGGGTGGGGGGCTTTGCCACCAAACTGGCCCTAATGCTCACTTTGCCCTGCCACCCCAGATTCATGTCCTCTGACCCTGCAGACCCCATGGCCTGTGCCCCAGAGCAGGGGCAAGACCCCACCTCCCTGAGCCTCAGCCTCTCTGTCCACGTAGATAGGGGCCTGGGTCCAGCCTCCACCAGCCTACAGGACCTGCCCTGGCCCTCTGCCCACCAAGGGCTCCGCTGGGAGCTGGGGGCTATGCCGGGATGGCCCCATTAGAGGGGCAAAGTGACCCCTCCACGGGCAAGGAAACCGAGGTGCAGACTCAATGGGGGTCCCCCATCCCGGGAGACACAGCTGGGGTCCCAATTCCACAGTCCCCATTCAGCACCCAGGCAGTCTCGCCCAAGGGCAGGAGGGTCCCCCTGACCCCCACCCTCCCCACGGTGGGCTTTTCTCTGTGTGCTCCCCCCACTCCCATCCTGCTCTCGCCTGCCTGCCCCGCCCACCTTCCCGGCTGGCCAGGGCTGCCCCCACCTCCTGCACTCGGCACACACGCTGCCTGGCCCAGGGATCCTGAGACCCCTCGAGCACCTCGTCTCCCGCCCCACGCGGCCCCTCCTTTGCGGCCTCCCCGTCCTCTTGCTCACGGCCCTGTGCCGCCTGACCCCTCCTGTTCCCACTCACTCTCTGTCTTCACGGAGGTCCCGCTGCCCCCACCCTGCCTGGTCCATCTCTCCGCTCCTGTCTGCTCCCGTCATCCGACAGGACAGGAGCCCTGGGACCGCAGGGCATACAGCGCCTGGCTGCAGCTTCCCCTCCATGGCCTCAGAACTGCCCCGCGGGTCATGGGCAGCGGCCAGCCCTCACAGCCCCATGCCCTTGCCTTCCTGGACGGACCAGAGTCTCGTCCCCCTCAGCGGCTGCGCGTGGCCAGGGCCCCAACACCCCACCGGTCCACAGGCCGCCTGGGGTTCTCATCCTGAACCCTCACCTACAGGGGGTCAGCCCCCCCACCACCAACCTGCACTGAGCTGCTCCAAGCCCCAGGAGATGCCCCCAGGGGCCACATCCCATCTGGCCATCTCTGATACCCAGGAGCCATGAGGCGCTCTCCTGAGGCTCCCGTGGAGACGGGGTGCCAGCCCCAGGTGCCTGGCACGCTGGCCGCGCTCACTGGCTGCTCTGACCCCAGCTGGTCTGCAGGTCAGGGCTGGAGCCTGGCCTCAGCCTCGGCGCTCTGGGCTCTGGCCCTGACTGCCTGCCCAGGGGCTGGGCTGCTCCGTCCCCGTACCCCCGCCTGCTGGCTCACCCAGGCTCCCGGGACAGGACTCGCTCTGAACGCCAGACCACCTGCAGCCGGAACAGCACCATCCCCCGGGCACCCAGCCCTGCCAGGGCAGGGGCCGCCCACCCCCAGACGCGGGGCCCTGGGTGGGCTTGAGGCAGCCCCGCCCCGCGCACGCTGTGGTTTGCGGGCCTGGCTTCTCCCAGTGCCCTTGGGCCAGCTCGGCAGGCAGTGGCCACATTCCCTGCCCTCTGGCCGCCCCTCAGGGCCTCCTGGGCCAGGCTTCCTCAGGCGGGAGAGCCGGGCGTGGGAATGACCGGCGCATCCGAGACGGATGTGTGCTGAGCGCGGCAGACAGCCCGCCCCACGGGCCTCCCTGGGCAGACTGGGAGCCACCCGGCCTTGTATCAGCTCAGCCTCGCCTTACAAGGCCAAGCCCTGGATGACTGCATGGCCCACAGGATGCCCTGAGTCCAGGAGTCCTCTGGAAGTGCGTGGGCCCAGGGACCCTGGCTGTCCCTGACGGTCTACCGCATGGGCCAGGCCTGAGATGGGCCTGAGGCGGGCACTGAGACCCCCAGGGGCTGTTGGAGGGGGTGGGGGTAACTCCCTGCCACCTGGGAAGGGGCAGAGCTTGGCATGGGCGCACAGCAGGGGAAGGGGGTGAGCCCCGGGGTCCCGGCCCCCCAGCCTGAAGCCTCCTGCTGGCTGTCTACACAGCCTCGCGGCCACAGCCAGGACAAGCCAGGCTTCGCTGAGGATCCGGGTGGATTCAGCTGCCCGCACACCCTCCCAGCGCTCATGACAGCGACGTCTGGGGCCCTCTGCGGCCCCGCCCCCTGCTCCCGGGCGTCCCGGGTGAGGGCCCAGCGTGACCCGCCTGGTGAGGTGGGTGGCTGCCCGCTCCCGAGGGCACCTGTGGTGTGGCAGCCTCTGTGAGTCTGGTTCTGCCGCCCGCCAAAGGCGAGGGCCTGCCAGCCAGAAGCCTCTTAGATTCGGAGTTGGGAGTGGCATCCACATGGGCGTGCGGGTATCAGGGCCCATGCGCACTGGGTCAGGGCCTAGAGGGCATGCAGGCCTGTGCCCATCGGCCGGGTGGACAGACTATCTCCGCCACCGTTCACAAGGGACCTCCCCGCCCCCCACGGCAGGCGTTCCCAGGGGGTTCAGAGGCAGGCTGCCCTCTGTCCCTGCCCCGGCCGGTCACTTACAGGCCCGCCTTCGCCCATCTAGGTCTGTGGGGCTCACGCCCAGGCCTGCCTGGGCACTCAGCCCCACCGCACCGTCCAAGCTCCAACAGCACCTCTCGTGTGCCCCAGCATGCCCGGGCAGCAACCTGGCACTGGGTTTGGGAACGAAGCCAAAGCAACACCTGGATGACAGGTGTGCATACAGGCAGGCCCTGCCACGCCCCACTGGGCTGGACAATGTCCCTCCTGGCCTCAGTTTCCCCACTTGTTACAGGGCACTGCTGGACCTCCAGGACCGGCAGGCACCCCTTCACTCCCAGGCTGCAAGCTGGGCACAGGAGGACAGTGGCGGCCCCTCCCAGCTGCCCAGGAGTCCTCCCCGAGACGCACCTGAGGGTCCCCTGGTGAGTGGCACCAGGGAGGCCAGCAGAGCCAGCAACGGGCAGGTGTGAAGCCAGGGGCGGACCCTCGAGGGTCTGCCTGCTCGGCGAGCTCAGCGGGCACGCAAACACTCTGCGTGGCCCCGACTCTGGCCTTGTGGCCCTCAGGCCTGGCCGGGCGGGATGGGGAGAGAGCCATGCCTGTGTCTGCAGAGACCCCGCGAGCCGGAGCGGGACGGGCCAGGGTTCCTGGCTCCGCTCAGACGCTGCGGAGCCCACCTGCACACCCCGCCCCTGCCCCATCCCAAGTCAGGGCCGCAGTGGACCTGGGGTGCTGAGGGACACCCATGTCCCCAGGAGCGAGCCGTTTGCCCAGGGAGACCAGGCTGTCAGGAGGCGGGGAGCAGGCCAGCAGCCCTGTGGAAGCGGGAGGCCCTCCCTGCTCAGGAGAAGCAGAGGCGGGCTAGGTGGAGAAAGCCGCGTTTCCCCGGCCTTGGTGCCTGGAAGGGTGGAGGAGGAGAAGGGCATTGTGGGCGGCTCAAAGGGACGTGAGGCGAGGCCCCAGCGCTGCAGGGGCTCTGAGCCCACCCATGGCCCTTCGCTTCTGCTTGCTCTCCAGGACTCTGTGAGGCAGGCGCTGCGATGCCCCTACTGTGCAGAGCAGGAGACTGAGGCTCAGAGAGGGCAGGGCACTGGCCCCAAGTCCACGGACGCAGACCCAGCTTCTGCCTGTGGAGGCCTGACTCCAAGCGTGCACGCGGCCTGCGGTGCCTGCCCCCCGGGGCAGGTGCACCAAGGGCCGGCCAGGGCGGAGAATGTGGGGCCAAGTCCACCTTCACCCTCTACAAAGTAAGGGGTGACCTGATGGTCCCCAGGGCCAGCAGGACCAGAGGAGGTGGGGGATGCCTCACTGGGGCCGTGCTTGTCACCGGAGGGGGCACGGAGCTGGTGGCAGGACGCAGCGGCGGAGGAGACAGTGGGCAGGCGGCCGGGTGCCCACACACACGGGTCGGAGCCGCAGGCGCCCGGGGAGGCACCCGCGGGCACCCTGCCCTGCCCTCCACGCCCCGGCCTGGGCGGAGGGACCTACCTCAGGAGGCTCTCCAGGCCCTGTTTCCTAGAACTCCTCCTCAGGAGCGCAGAGCTGCTCATGATGCTGGTGGGCGCCCGGCTGCCCGGCGACCTGGCCTGACCCCTGCCCTGGGGCCAGAGGCTGCGGCTGCTTCTTCAGAGGCTGCTTCCCGCTGCCCCGGCTCCTCCTGCCCTGGGCTCTCTCCCCTCCTCTCTCTACCCACCCGATGCCCTTCTCGCTCTGTCTCTCCCTCTGTCTGGCCGGCTGGTCTCTGGCTCTGACACCCCCTTCCTGTTCCTCTCTCTGTCTGCGGGTCTGTGACCCTCCATCCGTCTGTCCTGGCCTTTCTGGCCCCTGGGGGTCCCCTGGGTGGGCTGCCCGCTGGCTGCCCCGGGCACCCCGAATGGCCCTGTCTGCACGGCCTCATGGGCTCTGGGGCTCCAGGCCCCTCTCCTGCACCAGGACACTTAGCAGCTGCTTCACGTTGGTCCCCAGCAACCCCCTTCTCCACCGCCTCGGCCTCATCCACCTCCACCCCCTGGCTCCTTCTGAGACTAGTAAAAATGTCAGAGGGAAACCCTCGCCACGCGGCAGCCTGGGGCCTGAGCAAGACCTGGGAGGCCTGTGCTGGGCAGGCGGCCGCCCCCTGCCCCTGTGCCCTGGCCCCCATCCTCGCCTGCCTCTCAGGGCCTGGCCCTGGCCTTCTGCTCCCTGCCCTCGCCCCCCGCCCGGCCGTCCCAGGCCAGGCCCCGCCACCTCCTGCTTGATGCCCTCCGGCCCCCCTGGTCCCACAGCCTCCTCTCTCCCTGCTGGTGTCTCTCAGTCTCTGTCTCCCTCCCTCCTCCCCCTCCCTCCTTCCCTCCCTCCTCCCCACCCTCCTCCCGTCCCTCCCTGGTCTCCATGTTCCCTTTGTTTCTTCCCAGCCCTCTGCTCCTGTTATCACCTCGAGGGGCAGGCCAGGGCACCCCGGGAATGCCGTCGGCTCCCCGGTGGGGAGGCTGCTGCCCACCCCTGCCTCTGACAGACGGCCCCAGGCGGCTCAGGGCACCGAGGCTCCTGAGGCCACTGCAGGCTCGCCCGTCGGGGCGGGACAGCCGTGCTCCCCACCAGTGGCCAGTGGCACGAGGTCAGCGCGGTGGCCTGGCCGGCAGCCCCCCTTGCCCCCCAGGCTCTGGCCGAGGCCCCAGGAGCAGCAGCCCAGCCCACTGTTCCTCCGGTTGGGCTGAGGCGCCCCTAGTGACTCACTGCGGAGCACAGTGGGCAACTGGCCTGACCGGGGAGGGCCCAACCCAGCTCGCCCTCGGGGAGTCACCGAGGGCCAGCTCCGGGCCGGGCTGCCTCGTATCCAGCAGCTCCCTGGGCTCACCCACACCCTCGACCTCCCTGAGAAGCAGATGCCACCGTAGACCTGTGCCCCAGGTGGGAAGACCAAGGCTCAGACTGGTACCTGAG
Organism: Bubalus kerabau; assembly: GCF_029407905.1. NCBI lineage: Eukaryota > Metazoa > Chordata > Mammalia > Artiodactyla > Bovidae > Bubalus > Bubalus kerabau. The sequence continues at coordinate 1,499,363 of NC_073628.1, read as the reverse complement.
GTCAGGGCCCAGCAGAGCCAGAACCAAGCCCGCCGGGAGCCTACCAGCCACCCCAGCGCCACTCCACGGCCTCTGCCTCCCTAACTTGTCTGATCTCTGATTGCACCAGGCTGCTGGGGCTGGGAGCTCATGAGGAAGTGCGAGGGGACGAAGAGTAAGGTTGGGATAAGACCAGAGAGTGGGTGGACGTGGGGTGAATCCCCGTATGTTGGAGGAAGCAGCAGCCTTCGGAGAGACTCCACGTGGGCCACAGGTCCTTGGTAACCCGGTGTGGTGCTGGCCGCTGGAGACTTTGCGGTGGGCCTTCTGGCTCAGACCGGCCCCCACACATCAGGCTGAGTCCTGTGACCCACCGCCTCCCCTTGCACAAGCCAGGAGGGGCTAGAGACTGTCCGGGGTGTACTGTAGAGGCCGCTGTGCCCACTGTGCGTCCCAGCCCCCAGCCAGAGATGCAGAGACCCCCAGATGCTGGTGGGGCGAGGAGGAGGGGGGAGAGGGGGACGGCAGGGCTGGGCTGCGGGCTGAGCCAGATCACCCCGGGAAAGGAAGCTTGCCTTTTGTTCCCATCTCAACTGGCCATATCCTCCTTGCCCCCTGCTCTTAGTTCTGGAATCCCAGCCACAGCCAGCCAGGAATGAAATGTGCCAAAGCATATTTCGTTTCAAAATAAGGAAAAATACTTCCACAGGGGAAAGGGCTGCCTTGGAGTGGTGGGAGTTTCCTGTCCCTGAAACTTAAATAGAATTGCACAATTACTTATTGGACTGATGGGTGGGAGGTATTAATAGCAAGAGTAGAACTTTGAATGCTGCAGCGAGGGTTCACAGTTTCACAACCAGGGCATGTCCCAACAGGAAACACAGGGCAGAGCACCTGACGTCAGCTTCGCCGTTTTCTCTCCATCCATCCGTCCTCCACCATCTATCATCCATCCATCATCTACCTATTCATCTGTCCATCCATCTTCCGTTCAACATCAATCCATCCATACTCAATCCATCCATCACCTATCCATCCATGCCCCATAAGTACATCCATCCATGTACTTAAAGGTCTTAATACATGTAAACCATGTAAAACCCTTAAAAGAAGCATTTAGCTAGGTATCCCTCCATTCTGAACAAAGTAACTGCTGAGCATATGTTAATTACTATTATCCACGCGTTCACCAATTTGTATATCCGTTTGCCCTGGTACCCAGCTGGTGAACTATCTGCTATTCTGTTATACATCCTTCTCTCTCTCTAAATATTCTATTGCACTTACATTCATCTAAATATCAGCATTTCACTATCTTTCCCATCCGTACATCCGTTTATATATCTGCCTATTCATCCATCCGTATGTCCACCCGTCCTCCCACCTAGCAAGTCCTACATCCACTTGTGCATGAGAACATATGTGTCTGTCCTCTCATGTACATATTTGGGCTTCCCAGGTGGCACAGTGGTGAAGAACCCACCTGCCAATACAGGAGATGCAGGAGGTGTGGATTCAATCCCTGGGTCTGGAAGATCCCCTGGAGTAGGAATTGTCAACCTACTCCAGCATTCTTGCCTGGAAAACTCCATGGGCAGAGGAGCCTGGTGGGCTACAGTCCATCAGGGTTGCAAAGAACTGGACACAGCTGAGCGACTGAGTATGCACCCACACACATGCATATTTATCCATTATTTTCCCCATCAGTCGCTCAGTCGTGTCCGACTCTGAGACCCCATGAATCGCAGCACGCCGGGCCTCCCTGTCCATCGCCAACTTCCGGAGTTTACCCAAACTCATGTCCATCGAGTCGGTGATGCCATCCAGCCATCTCATCCTCTGTCATCCCCTTCCTCTGCCTTCAATCTTTCCCTGCATCAGGGTCTTCTAATGAGTCTGCTCTTCGCATCAGGTGGCCAAAGTACTGGAGTTTCAGCTTCAGCATCAGTCCTTCCAATGAACATCTAGGGCTGATCTCCTTCAGAATGCACTGGTTGGATCAAAAGCATCAATTCTTTGGTGCTCAGCCTTCTTCACAGTCCAACTCTCACATCCATACATGAACACAGGAAAAACCATGGCCTTCACTAGACGGACCTTTGTTGGCAAAGTAATATCTCTGCTTTTCAATGTGTTATCTAGGTTGGTCATAACTTTCCTTCCAAGGAGCAAGTGTTTTTTAATTTCATGGCTGCAGTCAACATCTGCAGTGATTTTGGAGCCCAAAAAAATAAAGTCTGACACTGTTTCCACTGTTTCCCCATCTATTTCCCATGAAGTGATGGGACCAGATGCCATGAACTTAGATTTCTGAATGTTGAGCTTTAAGCCAACCTTTTCACTCTCCACTTTCACTTTCATCAAGAGGCTCTTTAGTTCCTCTTCACCTTCTGCCATAAGGGTGGTGTCATCTGCGTATCTGAGGTTATTGATATTTCTTCCAGCAATCCTGATTCCAGCCTGTGATTTGTCAACCCCAGAATTTTGCATGATATACTCTGCCTATCATGTATGGATGTGAGAGTTGGACGATAAAGAAAGCTGAGTACAGAAGAATTGATGCTTTTGAAGTGTGGTGTTGGAGAAGACTCTTGAGAGTCCCTTGGACTGTAAGGAGAGCCAACGAGTCAATCCTAAAATACACCAGTCCTGAATATTCATTGAAAGGGCTGATGCTGAAGCTGAAACTCCAATACTTTGGCCACCTGATGCGAAGAGCCAACTCATTAGAAAAGACCCTGATGCTGGGAAAGATTGAAGGCAGGAGGAGAAGGGGACGACAGAGAATGAGATGGTTGGATGGCATCACTGACTCAATGGACATGAGTTTGAGTAAACTCTGGGAATTGGTGATGGACAGGGAAGCCTGGCATGCTGCAGTCGATGGGGTCGCAAAGACTCGGACACGACTGAGTGACTGAACTGAATTGAATAAGTTAAATAAGTAGGGTGACAATAAACAGCCTTAACATACTTCTTTCCCAATTTTGAATCAATCAGCTATTCCATGTAAGGTTCTAACTGTTGTTTCTTGACCTGCACCCAGGTTTCTCAGGAGACAGATAAGGTGGTCTGGTATTCCCATCTCTTTAAGGATTTTCCAGTTGGTTGTGATCTACACAGTTAAACGCTTTTTTGTAGTCAATGAAGCAGAAGTAGATGTTTTTATGGAATTCCTTGCTTTCTCTATGATCCAACAGATAGCAATTTGATTTCTGGTTCCTCTGACATTTCTAAACCCAGCTTTTACGTCTGGAAGTTCTCAGTACACATAATGCTCAACCCTAGCTTGCAGGATTTTGAGCATAACCTTACCATCATGGAAATGAGTGCAGTTGTCTGGTAGCTCGAGCATTCTTTGGCATTACCCTTCTTTGGGACTAGAATGAAAACTGACCTTTCCAGTCCTGTGGCCACTACTGAGCTTTTCAAATTTGATGGCATATTGAGTGCAGCACTTTAACAACACCATCTTTTAGGATTTGAAACAGTTCAACTGGCATTCCATCACCTCCACTAGCTTCGTTCATGTGATGCTTCCTAAGGCCCACTTGACTTCACACTCCAGAATGTCTGACTCTAGGTAAGTGATCACACCATCATGATTATCTGAGTCATTAAGAACTTTTTTGTACAGTTTTTCTGTGCATCCTTGCCACCTCTTCTTAATATCTTCTGCTTCTATCAGGGCCATACCGTTCTGTCCTTTATTGAGCCCATCTTTGCATGAAATATTCCCTTGGTATCTCTAATTTTCTTGAGGAGATCTCCAGTCTTTCCCATTCTGTTGTTTTCCTCTATTTCTTTGTACTGATCACTGAAGAAGGCTTTCTTATCTCCTTGCTATTCCTTGGAACTCCGCATTCAGATGGGTATATCTTTCCTTTTCTCCTTTGCCTTTAGCTTCTCTTCTTTTCTCAGCTATTTGTAAGGCGTCCTCAGATAACCATTTTGCCTTCTTGCATTTCTTTTTCTTTGGGATGATTTTGGTCACCACCTCCTGTACAATGTTATGAACCTCTGTCCATAGTTCTTCAGGCACTCGGTCTATCAGATCTAATCCCTTGAATCTATTTGTCACTTCCACTGTGTAATCATAAGGGATTTGGTTTAGGTCAATCTTGAATGACCTATTGGTCATAGCTGCGTGGCTTACTTTCTTCAATTTAAGCCTGAATTTTGCAGTAAGGAGCTAATGATCTGAGCTTCAGTTAGCTTGAAGTCTTGTTTTGCTGACTGTAGAGAACTTCTCCATTTTTGGCTGCAAAGAATATAACCAATCTGATTTTGGTATCGACCATTTGGTGATATCCATGTGTAGAATTGTCTCTTGTGTTGTTGGAAAAGGGTGTTTGCTATGACCAGTGTATTCTTTTGACAAAATTCTGTTAGCCTTTGCCCTGCTTTATTTTGTACTTGAAGATCAAACTTGCCTGTTAGTCCATGTACCTCTTGGCTTCCTACTTTTGCATTCCAATCCCCTGTAACGGAAAGGACATCTTTTCTTGGTGTCGGTGTTAACTGGTCAACTTCAGCTTCTTCAGCATCAGTGGTCGGGGCATAGATGTGGTTGGGGCATAGTGTGATGTTGAATGGTTTGCCTTGGAAAGGAACCAAGATCATTCTGTCATTTTTTGAAATTGCACCCAAGTACTGCATTTCAGACTTTTTTGTTGACCATGAGGGCTATTCCATTTCTTCTAGGGATTCTTGCCCACAGTAGTAAACATAACGGTCATTTGAATTAAATTTGCCGCTCATAAAAACCTACTAATTATGTGTATCCATCTGCATTTATCTGTCCAGTTATTCATCTATAACATCACATTTATCCGCCCATACACTAACGCCATTCCTACGTCTATCTGCAAACTCATCCACCCATCATCTATCTACCTATCCGTTCATTCACACATCCATCCACACACTCATCCACCCATCCATCTACCCATCCATCCACCCATAATTTACCCATCCATTTAATCAACTTCCATCTCTCCACCTATCCATTCATCCATCCACCCACCCATTATCAATCCATTTTTACATCCAGCCATCCAGCCATCTACCTACCCACCAATCAATCCACACATCATCCATCCATCCAAACATCCCTCCGTTCATGCATTTATCAATCTACTCATTCGCTCATCCATCCATCCATCCATCCGTCCATCCATCCATCCATCCATCCACCCACCCATCCAACTGTTCTCTCATCCATAAATCACTTATTCCTTCTCTCCGTCCCCTCATTCACCCATCATCCACAAGTCCATTCATCCCACCATCCCTCCTCTCAACATCCATCTATCCACCCACTCTTTCATCCACTCATCCATCCACCATCCAGCCAGCCAGCCAGCCCACCATTCTGCACCCATTCATCCACCCACCCATTTACCCAACCAACCACTCATCCACTCAGCCGTTCATTCATCCATTCACCTATTCACTCATCCGTCTGTCCATCTGTCCTTCCATCCACCTATTCACTCATCATCTGCTTACCCATCATCCATTTATTCATCCACCCCTCATCCTTCCATCCACCCATTCTTTACTCATCCATTCACTTATCCATCCCTCCATCTACCCACCTACCCACCATTTATCTATCCACCCATCCATCCGCCCATCCATCCACACCTCTATCCCTTTACACACCAGCCATCCATCTATTCCTCACTCATCCATCCATCCCTCCGTCCACCTGTTATCCATCTATCCATCCATCCACCAGCTAGTGGTTCCTACTTCCTATTATCCATCTATCCACCCATCCATCCACCCATCCCTCCACACCTCTATCCTTTTACCCACCACCCATCCATCTACTCCTCACTCATCCATCTATCCATCCATCCACCAGCTGGTGGTTCCTACTTCCTATTATCCATCTATCTACCCATCCATCCACCCATCCCTCCACACCTCTATCCTTTTACCCACCACCCATCCATCTACTCCTCACTCATCCATCCATCTCTCCATCCACCTATTATCCATCTATTCATCCATCCACCAGCTAGTTGTTCCTGCTTCCTATTATCCATTTATCCACCCATCCATCCGCCCATCCTCCACACCTCTATCCTTTTACCCACCACCCATCCATCTACTCCTCACTCATCCATCCATCTCTCCGTCCACCTATTATCCATCTATTCATCCATCCACCAGCTAGTTGTTCCTGCTTCCTACCTTTCTTTTCATTTATACTTTTCTCTTGTTGAGTCTTTTTATCCTTTTTTCTTTCTTCTGTGACTAAGACGTGGTTCATAAACTTGTGGCTATAGAAGATAAAGGCGCATACCCTCTCCCCAGTAAGGTTAGTGCCACAACAGAACTTAAATAGGGACTGGGGAGGGAGGGATCTGTCCTCTTGTTTAGACATTCTCACACACACCCACACATGCTTACAGAGCTGTATCTCAGTGAAAGGTGCATCGGGGACTTCCCTGATGGTCCAGTGGTTAAGATTCCGCCTTGCAGTGCGGGGGTCACAGGTCCAGGGACTAAGATCCCACATGCCGCAGAGTAACTAAGCCCACACTGCAGCTACTGAGCCCCAGGCCCTGGAGCCCATGTGCTGCCTGGGGAGTCCGTGCGCCAGAACGAAAGATTCACATGATCACTGAAGATCCTGCGTGCTGCCACTAAGCCCAGTAAAGCCAGATCAGTGAATTGAAAAAAAAAAAAAAAGATGTACCAGACAGTGAGAGCCCGTGAGGGACAGAGTGTGAAGAGGGGTCAGGGCTGGTGGTCTCAGTGGCAGTGGCCCCTGGGTGACTCCGGAGTCTCATCTGTCTCATGTGTGCCTCAGTCCAGCAAGGGCAGAGGGGCCAGCGTGCTGTGGTGGGAATCCCATGAAGCTGGGCTTTGGGGAGGGGCTGGGACCAGGAGAAAGGCCCGCGCTGTCTTTCCAGATCCCACTAGAATCAACTGGCTGGATCCATCTGTCCCAAGTCCCACTTCTGTTTTAAAGAGGAGAGGGTGCGTGGGCAGCCTTGGGACCCAGAAGGGAAGCCATCTACAGAGCAGGTCCTCTCCCGGAGGGGCACAGACCCCTTTGGAGTGAGGGACTGTGTTTTCCCCCGGGGGGCGTAAAGGGGCAGCGTCTGAGGCCCCACCTCCCAGGAACAGAGTCGGGCAGCGACCCTCTCCCAGTCTTCACTCACCCGGGGGACAGTGGGGAGGCTGAGGCTGCACCCCCCGCAACTCCCTGCCAGCTCTGCCTGCTGACCACTGTGTCCTCCTGCCCCCAGCTCTGGCCCTGCTCCAGGCTCCTGCGGGGCGAGGCGCACCCAGCTCCCAGGTTCCCAGACAGCCGCTCCCCACCAGCCAGGGGACCAGACAGTGCTCCCTCCTCCACCCACCCGCTCCCACCTTCCTGGCTCAGAGGCGGGGAGCTGACAGACGGGCCTGACCCCAGGAAAGGGCCAGGGCTTTCCTCTCCCATCACCCCCCACCCCTTATCTGCCTGTGTCTGGCACTGCAGGGCTGTGCTGGCCGGTGAGGAGGCCTGATTTTCCCCATCCCCTTATCTCCTGTAAACTCCACACCCTCACAGGCCGGCCCAGCCCCCTCCCTCCAGGCTCCCGTGTGTGAGGGGAGGTGTGAGGGGCTTCCCTTTGGCTGAGCTTTCCCAGGGCCTGCACCCTGCCTGTGCCTTCCCTGCTGGATCTCCACTCATCATGGCAGCGAGTCTGACTCAGGCTTGGGGAGGTTTGGCAACTGCCCTCCCTGGTGGCCTTGTGGCCCAGGCCCCCTCCCAACTCCCTTCTCCAAGAAGGCCTTGAGCAGCCAGCGGAAAGAGGACCCCGAGATGCACAGGGCTGGGGCTGGGCCTGGGGGAGAAGCTGTGGGAACCTCTCCAGGGGGCCCTGGAGAGGACCTGATCCCCCTGCCGGTGCCGAACCCCATCTCTGCTTTGGGGGTGGACCCCAGGGTGTCTTCTGAGTTGTGCTGTATTTGGGGTGGCTCTCCACGTCCCAGAAAACCCAGGAGGCACTAGTGTGCGGGATTTCTGAGGGCCTCTGAGGGCATCCCAGCCAGCTCTGGGTCCCCCTGACTCCTCATTGGATCTCAGGGGGCCTGGGCCCCTTCAGGAGAGCAGATGCTCAGAGCCGGTGCCCAGCTGCCCTCCAGCAGCGGGTGCAGCCCTCAAGCCTCAGCTCTGCCTGTGGAAAGGGGGCCCTGGCACCGGCCTGCCTGGCTGGGCAATGAGCATCTTGGTTTCCAGTGCTCAGTGAGGCCGGCTCAGGCTGAGCGATGACTGTGCCCTTGAGGGAACTGAGGCCTCGGGGTGGGGTGCAGTCACCCCAGAAAGTCCCGGGCCAGGCGCAGCGGTTGGCACCATCTGCCCTGGGGCTTTGGGCCCACCCAGCGCCTGCCCTGGGTCAGAACCGAGGAAGGCAAAGGCGGCGCTCAGGGCTGGCCCGGGGGGCTTCTTGCCTCTGCCCAGGGCGGGCTGGCCCTCGCTCTGGGCCCTGCGAGGGGTGCTGCTGCAGAGGCGGGCCAGGGGGCTTCTTGCCACTGCCCAGGGGGGCTGGCCCTTGCTCCGGGCCCTGCGAGGGGTGCTGCTGCAGAGGCAGGCGGGGCTGGGGGGCGTGGGGGAGGGCAGCGCTGCCTCGACCCACAGTACCCCTCTGGCAGGGGCCGCCCATCCTGGCCCCAAGACCCCCCTGGTTCTGCCCTGGCGGCTCCAGGATTGTTCTCTGAGGAGGCAGATGGGGACCAGGAAGGGGGTGGGGAGGCAGGGAAGGGTTTCCGGCTTCCCAAGTCTGCAGGGTGGGCCCTGCAATGACTTCCCCAAGTGTGTGAGAAGGTCCTCTCCCTCCCCCGCACCGAGGAGGGGATGTGAAGGGTCCAGATGGAGGCGGGAGGAGGCGCAGAAGGAAGGCATCCATCATCTGCGCTGAGCTCAGCCTTCCCGCTCCCCTGGGAAATTTCCGGGCGCCCGAGACCCCTGACCTGGGGGAGGAGGAGATGAGGCCCACCTGGGGGTCCTGAGGCCTGACCCAGCTCTGACTGCCGCCCCCGGATCTGGGCTGGAGGCCGGGAGAGGAGCCCCAGTGTGTGGCCCCCATCCCTCCGCCCCATCAGCCCGCGCAGTTGAGGGGGGCCGTCCGCCTTTCTGAGCGGGCTTCAGCGCCATTCGCTACTCCAGGCCGTGTACCCAACTGTACCAGGTGGTGCTGGGCCTGCTGGGAGGGCAAGTGGGTGACAGGGACAGTCGTGGGGTGCCTGGGGGTCCCCACCCAGGGCCTCTCCGGTGCCACGGGCCCCTCCCACCCTGGCTCCCTTGGCCGGACGGACATGTTCGAGGCCTCCGGGCCAGCTCGGCCCTTCCTCCACTGCCCGCTGCCTCGTGGGGACCAGCGGCCTTTGTCCTGCAGATCCTGCAGTGCAGAAGGCAGGCTCGATAGGGCCTGTAGAGACAGATGGCTCAGAGAGGGGGCCTGCAGGCTGTCCCCCCGCCACCCGCCTGCCCCCTGAGCTTGGCACACGGAGCAGTGAGGGGGGCAGCGTCACCTGAGCGGGGATCACACCCTATCTGGAGGGCTGGGAGGGGGACAGTGGCCTGGGGGTCAGGGAGACACCCACTCACCCTATCCCAGCCCTGCCTGAGGAGGGACAGACCCAAGCTCTATGTGGGCCCCCACTGTGGGCAGTGGCAGATGCAAAGGGAACCTGGGGTAGGGGACACCTGGGGAGGGGAGCTCAGAGGAAACTTTGGAAGCCTGGGGAGGGAGTGAGGCTGCCAGGGAGGTTGAGGAGGGTCCTGTTCAAAGTCTGCAATGATTCCAGCACCTTCCAGAATGCGGAAGGGCTGGGAAGGCCAGTCTGTGGGGCAGTGAGGGCCGTGCGGCCGGGGCAGCAGTGGCCGCCCCGGGGTATGGGTCATGCTGCTCCGTGGCACACGGTTCCATGAGTGGAAGGACATGGTCCCATGGCTTGTGGACAAAGAGTGTGGCCAGGGAAGGGGCAGGGGTCTGCAGGCCACCCTGTCGTCCCAGCCAACCGGGGAGGTGCAGGGCTGCAGCTGGGGGATGCGGGGGAGGTGGGGAGGGGCCCGGGATGCTGCCTGCGGGTGGTGGCAGGCACAGGGAGGACCAGCGTGCTCTGGCCTGGCCTCGGGGAGGGCTGGGGCACTCATGGGCCTCCCAGGCATCTGGGGCGGTTGGAGGCGGCCCGTCTCGTGCTGGAGCAGCCTGAGGGGACTTGCCCTGGACCCACCGACCTGATGGCTCTGTTGTGGGTGGCCAGCGGGGGCTGGGAGACAGACCTTGGCCATCTCTGAGCTTTGCTCTCTGTCCCAGCAGACCCTGGCCCTCCGGGGGGCTCCCGGGAGGGGCTTCCCAGCTGCGGGTCCCCTGCCTAGGCGTCGGGGACTTCTCTGTCACCCCAGACAGGAAAATCCCCGCTTCCCTTCATCACCTTGTGAAACGAGAACCACCCCCCCCACCCCCCGGCCCTGGGTCTCAGTTTCATTCTGAAAGGTCAGGACGTGCACCGTGCCAGGGGGTGGATGTCAGGGGCACCCAGCTCCTGGGCAGGGGGTGTCTCTGGACTGGTCCTCCCGCCAAGCGCCCGACAGACCCCGAACCCCAGGGACAGGCCCCGGCAAGTCACCCAGCCCGGGGCTAGTGGCCATTGCCTCCGTCGCCCCCTCTCCTCCGCGTGCGCGACAGCCGAGGAGGGGGGTCAAGGATGGGGCCAAGAAGTGGGCAGGCCCCTGCCAGGCCACACAAGTCGTGCCCTTCTATGGGCATGCGGCGGCCGGAGGCACATGGGAGCCTGGGCCGGGTGGCGCTGACGTGAAGAGCCGTTCCCGAGCGAGGACACAGCTGTTCCCATCACCTGCTCCGTGCGGCGTGCTGGCCCCGCAGGAGGACAGGCTGCCTCCTTGGGGCGCCAAGCCTGGGTCATGCCTCTCTCCCCTCCTCTATGGCAAGCGGCGGGTCCTGCTTGACACCCCCCGGCTACCCCGACAGCCCGGGGCGGGCAGGTGCCCCCTGACCCCCCCAGACCCCAGCTGCCCCTGTCCCCCAGGACTCAGCCCCATGCCCCCACCCAGGGCTCCCCTGGAACTCGGCCGGGAGGAGACGCCCTCGCACCGCCTCCACCTGCCTGTGCGTGCGCCTCGCCATCAGCTCCAGCATCCCTTCCTCCTCAATAAAAGCATCATCGTGGAACCGGGTACCACTGCCTCCAGCCTCCCACGGGAGAGCTGGGGGCAGAATCCACTCTGCAAGGAAGCCCTGCGGCCGCGGGGAGCCCGGCCTGTGGTGGCTCGGCCAGCGGGGGTCCTAGTAGGCCGGCTGGCTTTCCCTTCGCCCACCCCCCACAGTGGCTCTGGAGCAAGTCGGGGGTGGCTGGTCAGGTCCACCTCAGTCCTGTGGCTTTGAGCATCTCACCCCTTCCCTCTGCTCCTTCCTTTCTGCCATCCTCCCGCTGGGCCCCTGGTCTCTCTCCACACGGCTGCCCATGCCTCAACCATTTGTCCGCCCACAAGCCCTGGCCACTCCCGTGTGCAGCCCCTGCACCCTAGGACCGTCAGACCCCCACAGCCAGGGACCCCGCCTCCCCCCGTCTCAGGTGGGGGTGCTCCACAGAGCCTGGCGGCCTCCTGCAGATGCCCACGTCACCAGCGTCCCTTCCCATCTCTGGCTGTGCCCACGCGCAGCCCACCCAAAGCCCCGCCTGCCGGGCACTCAGACACTGCAGCGCTCTCTGCCTCCTCAACCCCAGCGGAGCAGGGCGGCCCGGGAGAGGGCCTAGTCAGACTCCCAGCACAGGCTTCGAGGCTCCCGAGGCTGAGCAACCCCTCTTGGCCAGGCCTCCTGGACAGGACCCGCCCCACCTCCTGCCCTCACCGTCTCTGCCCTGCCTGCCCGAGGCCTGGGCTCTTCCCTGGGCATCCAGCCCGCCTGGAGCCCGGTTCGCATCCCGCTGGCGGGTGGGTGAACCCCCCTTTCCCAGCGAGGCCCAGCTGCAGCGGTAGACGGAAGAGGCATCTAGCTGCCCGGGCAGGGTGGGGACAGGGACCCAGGAAGACGCCCTGCAGCCTGTGAGCCGCATCCGGACCCGCTGTGCCGCAGACCTCGGGTTAAGCGCAGCCCCACAACATGCAGATGCAAAGGCTTGTGCGGGCCTGAGCGTGCGTATGGCCTGGCCGGGCCTTACCCTGTGTCTTCTTCTGCCAGCAGCTCCCGCCGCTCCTCGGAGCCGGGGTGGCCGGGAGCCTCCGCCATCGGTCCTCACTGTGCGTGTGAGCTGCAGCTCTGGGCACTTCCTGGGGCGGCCGCCCTGGAGCCCCCACCCCCAGCCAGGTTTCACTTCCCCCTTCCGGCTGCAGGTTGAGGTTTGGAGCGCATCAGGGCTGGGGTTGGGGTGTTGTTTTCTAATCTGTTGCTGCAAGAGGAGAAGAGAAAAAAAACACGAGTCACCAGGAAGCGTTAAGCAAGTTGCAGGGGCCTGGAGGGCCCAGAGGCGGAGGTGAGGCTCAGGTGCAGGGTGTGGGGGCTGGGACCCCGCACGGGAGCCCCACACCCACCCACGGTCCCGGCCTCGAAGTCCACCTCTGCACGGCTGCTGTTCCCAGGCAGAGGGCACGGCCCGGTCCTGAAGCCTCCACGTGAAGCCTGGTGACCTCCCTGGGTGGCGTCTCCTGCGTGCGCTCCCAGAGCATGGTCCCCTATCCCGAGCCTTGGGCCATGGGCTGGCTCACGCCTCATTGGTCCCTGCTCTCCAGACTTCTGGGGCCCAGCCTGAGCTGCCCTGCCTCCAGGTGCCCCCTCACCCACCCCTGCGTTTGCTCACAGTTTCTTGACTTTCCTCAACTGTTGGGGCCTCTCTGCTGCCCCTGGACTCTGCCAGGCCCCATGGCCGGGGGACTCGGGACTGGCCCGCACCACCAAGTGTTCACCAGACTCTGGGGCCCTCCACAGCGTGTCCTCTCTGCCCTTCCCCACCCTCGAAGGCCCAGAAACAACGGATCCCTCCTGTGGAGGGGTTGAACTGTGTCCCCAAATCTGTAGGCTGGAGTCCCGCTGGCCAGCACCCTAGAACGGGACCTTATTTGGAAATAGGGTCTTTGTAGATGCAATCAGTTAAGATGAGGTCACTAGGTCATAATTCAGGATGACTGATGTCTGTACAAAAAGGGGAAACTTGGAGGCAGACTCTGGCCTGTCGGGAGACACCAACTGAATATGAAAGCAAGGTGGGGGTGGTGCGCCTCAAACCGAAAAGCCCCAGGAAACCACCAGCCACGGGAGGGGCCGGGAGGAGCCCCTGTGACAACTGGGTCCCCACCTTGGGCTCCAGGACAGGAGGTGTGGGAGCCGCTCCAGGACGCTCACACCCCTGCCTCCTGCTGTGTGTCCAGCAAAGAGGCCCCAACACTTGCTGAAGCCGGAGGGTGAGAGACACCCTGCTTCCACGCCTGGGAGGTGGGGGCCCATGGCAGCCGCGCCCGAGGGTGCTCCAGGGCTCTGGGGCCCATGGGGGGCAGCGTCCCCTCGCTCACCGGGTCTCCTTGGCTGCATCTCGCTCTGCCACCCTCTCCCCTCCTGAGGTCCAGCTCCTGCCCTGAGGTTCTGCCCGACCCCGCGTTCAGCTCCCCTCCCTGTCCCGGGGCCGGCCAGCTGCTGACCATGCCTCCAGCCTCCCTTGCTCCCTTCACCCCGTTTCTGTGTGCGTGTGCTAGAACCTCACAGTGCCAGGCACAAATGCCCCGGGCCCGCCCTCCTCACACCTCTACCCCTTCCTCCACTCTGCCAGGTCCAGCCCATGCGCGAGAGGCAGACGGCACCCCTGGTGATCCAGCGTCCGAGTCCCAGGGCCCCTATGCCCCACTGGGGCGCAGGTGAGGAGAGCTGGCCTTCCTTGGAAGAGCTCAGGGTCCACCCAGGAAGCAGACATGCCATCAATCACACAGACTCCAGAGGGGCCTTCAGGAGGCAGAGGCCATGCTCAGCCCCTGCTCGCTTCCAGCCCGGCGCAGTCTCCAGCGACACGAAGGATCAGGGGCAACGATGAGTCCTACGGGAGGGCGGGGTGGGTACCAGGGAGGCCTCTAGCCCCTGAGGTGCTGAGCTAAGGTGTGCAGGTCCTGAGGGGTTGGCCGGGAGGAGGTCTGGGCGAGGCAGACGGGGGCAGGAGGGCCCAGGTGCACTGACTAAGCCTGCGGGACGCCCAGGCAGACCACCCTGGGGAGGCTGGGCCACGGACGAGGTGGCCTCCGAGGCCCAGGTGACACAGGTCCCTGGGGAAAGCAGGGTCAGGACCACACCCTCCAATGACCCAGTGATGAGATGCTGGGGGCGCAGGTGGTGAATGACAGTGGGTGGGGTGAGTGAGGAGCAGGGGTCAAAATCAGGGAAGTGGTCGGCGCAGGGCCAGGTCAAGGCAGAAGAGGGTGACGCAGGTCTGATCCGGTGGGAGTGCTGACGGTGTCCTTGTAGGAAGAGGTGGTCAGGGCTCAGACACACTCAGAGGGCGACCCTGGAGGACGTGAGGAGGGGACGGCCATCCGCACACCCAGGAGAGGGGCCTCAGGAGGGCAAGCCCCTCCCGCACCTGGATCTGGGATTCTGGCTTCCAGGCCTGGAGACGTGAGTCTTGCTGTTGGACTTGCTGGGCTGTGCTTCACCTTCGTCGGTGCCCTGGACGCTGACTCAGGGATGTGCCAGCCAGGGAAGGAAGGAGTGGTCGTAACAAACAGCCCCACACCTCGGGGCTTAGCTCCAAGAGTGCTTCACTCTCAGCCCCATCCAGGTGGGAGGGGAGGGGGCCCGCACTCATCCTGGAGCCCCAGGCCCCTCCTCTGAGGACCTTGGAGCACCGGCTGGCAGGGGAGGAGTGGAGAGACCATGAGAGAGGCTGGGGACGGGAGGTGAGAAGTCGGGGCTCCTGGAGGTGCTGGGGACCCAGGCATGGCATCAGCGAGCACAGACAGGAGGTGGGAGAAGGTTGGGTCTTGGGAGGATCCGGACACAGATGCCAACTGCAGAAACCCCAGCAGAGGCGTCCTGTGGGGTTTGTATGGGTGTGGGCACAGCAGGGAGATGCTGGGAGAGAGACGGTTGGCGGTGAGCAGGCCGGAGGGAGGCCCGGGGTCTCCAGCTGCACTGTGACCTCCTTATGCGCTCAGGCTTCCTCGCGCGCGAGTGTGCATGACGCTGGGCGGGCTTTACTCGGGGACGAGCTTCAGGGTTTGGTGGTGCAGCTCCCCCAACCCCGTGCTCCCACATCAGGTGAGCTGGGCCCTGGGGTCCTGGCCTGGGGACAGAAAGGGCCAGGGAGTCTGCAAGGGGGGAGGGGGGCAGGCCAGAGGGAGGCCAGGAAGGATGACCGTTGGGCAGACAGAGTGTGTCCACACTGAGCAGTTGCACCGAGAGGCCAGGTCAGGTGGGGGCCCAGGGGCGGCAGGTGGGCTACAGGAGCCACCGGAGACAGGTGAGGGTTGAGGAGACAGGGGAGGAGACAAGGGTGTCTGTGCACACACGTGACCCCTGATGGGGGCTGGGGGTCAGGCCGAGGGGTGTGGCTGGGACCCCTGGGCACCTGGCTGGGTCTCCCTGCAAGGGGGGCAGCTTCAGTGAGCCTGGAATTGCCAGAAAGCCAAAGAATGTTCAAAGCACCGTCCAGTTGCACTCGTTTCACATGCTAGCAAGGCCATGCTCAAAGTCCTCCAAGCTAGGCTTTAGCAGTATGTAAACCAAAAACTTCCAGATGTATGAGCTTTAGAAAAGG
Source organism: Bubalus kerabau (assembly GCF_029407905.1). Taxonomy (NCBI): domain Eukaryota; kingdom Metazoa; phylum Chordata; class Mammalia; order Artiodactyla; family Bovidae; genus Bubalus; species Bubalus kerabau. The sequence goes on along the minus strand of NC_073628.1, from coordinate 1,483,619 downwards.
CAGAGGAACCAGAGATCAAATTGCCAACATTCGTTGGACGATAGAAAAAGCACAGGAATTCCAGAAAAACATCTACTTCTGCTTCATTGACTACAAGAAGGCCTTTGACTGTGTGGATCACAACAAACCGTGGAAAATTCTTCAAGAGATGGAACTACCAGACCACCTTATCTGTCTCCCAAGAAACCTGCATGCAGATCAAGAAGTAACAGTTAGAACTGGACATGGAACAACAGACTGGTTAAAAATCGGGAAAGGAGTACATCAAGGCTGTATGTTGTCACCCTGCTTATTTAACTTATATTCTGAGTACATCATGTGAAATGCTGGGCTGGATGAAGCACAAGATGGAATCAGGATTGCCTGGAGAAATATCAACAACCTCAGATATGCAGATGACACCACTCTAATGGCAGGAAGAGAAGAAGAGCTAAAGAGTGTCTTGATGAGGGTGAAAGAGGAGGGTAAAAAAGCTGACTTAAAACTCAACATTCAAAAAATGAAGACCGTGGCATTCAGTCCCACCTCTTCATGGCAAATAGAAGGAGAAGCAGTGGCCAGTTTTATTTTCTTGGGCTTGAAATCACCACAGATGGTGACTGCAGCCATGAAATTAGAAGACGCTTGCTTGTTTAAAGGAAACGTATGACAAACCTAGACAGTGTATTGAAGAGCAGAGATACCACTTTGCTGACAAAGATCTGAATAGTCAAAGCTATGGTTTTTCAAATAGTCATGTATGGATGTGAGAGTTGGACCATAAAAAAGGCCGAACGCCGAAGAATTGATGCTTTCAAACTGTGGTGCTGGAGAAAAACTCTTGAGAGTCCCTTGGAAACCAACCCTGAATATTCATTAGAAGAACTGATGCTGAAGCTAAAACTCCAATACTTTGGCCACCTGACGCAAAGAGACATCTTGTTGGAAAAGACCTGATGCTGGGAAAGATTGAAGGCAAAAGGAGAAGGGGAGGGCAGAGGATGAGATGGTTGGATGGCATCACCAACTCAATGGACATGAGTTTAAACAAACTCCAGCAGATAGAGGAGGACAGGAGAGCCTGGCGTGCTGCAGTCCACGGGGTCCCTAAGAGTCGGACATGGCTGAGCGACGGAACGAGAACCTCCAGGAGCAGAGCTCTGGGAGGAGAAGCTGCGAGGAGGGGGACGGCCCCCAGGCTGGCCGTGAAGGATTCCAGGCGGAGGGTCCACGGTAACACCGTTAGAGTGGTATCATCTTCGTATCTGAGGTTATTGATATTTGTCCCAGCCATCTTGATTCACAGCAGGGAAAGCCCATCTGGGGGTCTTCCCCAAACCCCAGGGCAATGGAGGACGAAGGCCAGGAGTCCAGCAAGGAGGTTGGTGATGGGGTGGTCAGGAATGGGGGCCAGACATGAGCAGAGCCTTGGGCGCCCAGTGTGGACAGCGGGCATGCAAACTCTTGCCCCAGCTGAGGGTATCTCCCCTCTACACAAGGTCATCATGGCCCAGACCGCGTGCCCTCAGCCCCGAGGGCTCACCGAAGGCTTCTTGGCAGAGTCCAGGAGAGAGAGACTTCCTGGCCTGGCACTGAGGCAGGCGTGTCATGGAGGAGTGACTGGGGAAGCTGGGAGGACTCCCAGAAGGAGTCAGAGCTCCGTCCTCACCTGTCCGTCCTGTGAGGCAGGCATACTCACCTGCAAACCCATTTCATAGTTGGGTAAACCGAGGCCAAGCTGCTGTGAGGGGGAGTGAGCGGAGGTTAGGGAGGAGGGTGACAAGGAGGCCCAGGGCTGGGGCTGGAGGGGGAGCAGGTCTGGGTGCAGATGAAGCTGGTATTTGGGGGCCAGGGGGGACAGATGTGGACAGGTTGCCAGGGGCTAAGCTAAGAAGGTGAAGACCCGTGGGCCCCCCAGATGGATGCCCCCTGCTTTCCCTTAGCCAGGTGAGGGTGCAAGTGAAGGGGGAGGGAAGCCTGTCTCACAGGTGCACAGAACGCAGGGGCCACAGCCCGTCCTAGTCCACAGGGCTCTGTCCACTCCCGAGTGGGCCCCTGGCAGCGCCCCGTCCCTGAGGCTGGCACCTCCTGCCCTGCCTTGTCTCCTTGGCCCACCACACTCGCCCGACCTGCTGAAGAAGGATGGGCCCGGGACCCTCCCGAGACCCCTGTCTGGGTTCCCCGCCTCCCACCATCAGGTGACGGACTTTATTTTCTTGGGCTCCAAGATCACTGCAGATGGTGACTGCAGCCATGAAACTGAAGGATGCTTATTCCTTGAAAGAAAAGCTACACAAACCTAGACAGTGTATTAAAAAGCAGAGATATCACTTTCTCAACAAAGATCTGTATAGTCAAAGCTATGGTTTTTCCAGTAGTCATGTACTGATGTGAGAGTCGGACCATAAACAAGGCTGAGTGATGAACAATTGATGCTTTCAAACTGTGGTGTTGGAGAAGACTTTTGAGAGTCCCTTGGACAGCAAGGAGATCAAACCAGTCAATCCTAAAGGAAATTAATCCTGAATATTCATTGGAAGGGCTGAAGCAACAGTACGCTGGTCACCTGATGCAAAGAGCCGACACATTGGAAAAGACCCTGATACTGGGAAAGAGAAGGGGGCAACAGAGAACGAGATGGTTGGATGGCATCACTGACTCGATGGACATGAATTTGAGCAAAGTCCAGGAGACAGTGAAGGACAGGGCAGCCTGGTGTGCTGCAGTCCATGGGGTCTCAAAGAGTTAGGTACAACTGAGCAAATGAAGAACAACCATTTTGCCATTGTATAAGAGTTTTCTTGGTTTGACTTTTTTTTTTTTTTTTAAAAAGGTTTAATTGGGAGGAAATTATTTCAACCCTCAGAGCCCCTGCGCATCCTCAGCTCCGCCACCTGCCATCTCTCTGTCCCTCTTCCAGCCTCCTCTACTCCTGAGGACTCACGGTCTCTTTCCTAAAACAGGAGCAGCCCTCTCCCCTGACCATAGCGCAGACTCGACCTCAGTCCACCGCTGAGCGCTCACCGGCCACTCATGCCTGCCGACCACCTCCCCTCACTTGCTTTGCTCTGTCTTCGCTCTGCCCTCTTTCTTTCTGACCCCGAGACGGTCCTGGGTCTCTGTGCACCCACGGCCCCTGGGCTCAGCCGTCCGCCCCTGAGGCCTGGTCACTTCCTGGAGATCGGTGTAGGGACCGAGGCCCCGGTGTCTGGGCACCCTCGCAAGGGCAGGATGGAGCGAGCTGCAGGCCCAAACCCGTACACACCCGCACCACCGGGGAGCACCCAGCCAGTCTCTGCCAGCCTCACCCGGACCCCTGGCCCAGCCGAGCCAGGTCCCCCGGGACTTGCCGTGGCTGTGTTCCTCCCTGACCTCCAGCATCACCCCCGGGTGGGCACATCCTCTGCACGTCTTGCTGCCCTCCTCCTGCCCTCGGGGCTCCTTCTGGGCAGCGTCCAGCTCAGGCGCTCTAGGAGTCGCTGCCTCTCCCCATCCATTGCCAGGGATCTTGCCCAGAGCTGAGGACGCTGAGACCCCGTCTTCAGCCCGGACCCCTGCGCCCAGCTGTCTGTCTGGAAGCAGCCACGTCCTCCCCCTGCAAAGCCAGCCCCACACCAGCTCTGGGCACAGGCCTGGGTGCCCCGTCTCCCTGGTCCACCGCGTCCTGGGGGCTCTGCCTCTCGAATCTCTCTCCACCCACTGCCGCTCTCCGCCCGCCCGCAGGGGGTAACAGTGGCTCCCCTCTTGCCTCCAGCCCCGACCGTTCTCCACGCTGCAGAGAACTTTCTAGAAGGCAGAGCCCTCAACACTTGCCCGCTGCTGGACTACGTGCTTTCCGGATTGGGCCCATGTCCACATGGCTAGTGAGGTCACCCAGGGGTGCCACCCTCAGGGGGTCGCAAGGGGTGTGGGGCCAGCCGAGCTGCGTTGGGTGGGTGTCTGCCGGTTTGGCTTGGTTCCCGTGGCCCTCTGTACCCATAAGTCTGGGGGCTTCCCAGGTGGCTCAGACCGTTAAGAGTTCGCCTCCAATGCAGATGTGGCTTCGATCCCTGGGTTGAGAAGACCCCCTGGAGGAGGGCATGGCTACCCACTCCAGTATTCTTCCCTGGAGAATTCCGTGAACAGAGGAGCCTGGTGGGCTACACGCGACCGGGTCGCGCAGAGTTGGACCCGACTGAGCACACACCCCCGTACGTCTCCTGCCCTGCCCCAAGCACAGCGTCACGCCCACCTGCCCCCAGCCCAGGGAGTCACTCTCTGGAACCTCGTGTTTGACATTTGCTTGCAAGAAGATCATTCCCCAAACCCGCCGGAGTTGGTCCCGCCTGTGGGGGCTGCATCCCTGGGGAGCCCCGCCCTCAGCCCCGCGGGGTGGGGGGCAGGTACCGCCTCCGCCCCTGGGAGCTCTGGCCACCGCAGCCCACTCAGTCCTGGAGCCCACTGCCTGCCGCCTGCCCGCGCTGGGCTCTGCACTCGGCGAGCAGCCTCCCGCCGTCGGGAGCAGTAGTACTGGGCCTGCCCCGAGTCACAGGGCAGCCAAGCAGGAGGGCCCACAGGAAGGTGCTCGCAGGACGGAGCCCGGTCCCCACGCTGCAGCAGCAGGGCCAGCAGCGGGACTGGCCAAGGCCTCGGGCAGGCTGACGTCCCTCCCTCAAGGCTCAAGGCTCCGGGCCCCTGCACATCAGTCGTGGGGGCCTCCCGAGGGCAAGGGCAGGGTGGACAGCCACTCCATCACCACTGCGGCCTGGCCTCCCCCCCAGAGATCTGAGTGCGGGGCCTTCGTGGACCACGCCGTCATCCCTTAGGAGGAGGCTGAAGGCGGCCTTGCCGTGACAGTCCTGTCTGGGCCTGCCAGGGACATTGCCCCCGATGTGGGGGTGGACAGGGCCGGGGCAGGCAGGAAGGAGGACCAGGCCTCCTGCTGGGCCTAGAGAGGGCCTGCCTTGTTCCGTCACCAGTTTCCAGGGGGAGACAGACACCAGCCCCTCGAGGCCCCCAGGAGTCTGGTCCAGGACCGTCCCCCAAACCCCTCTGGGGGCCTGGGGCCTGGGGCCTGGGAAAGGGCAGCTGGTAGGAATGGGCTGCCTGCACGGGGAGGGAGGCCCCCCAGGCTCCTGCGTGGACCAGGGCCTCAAGGACAGTGTCTCTGGGCCCCGAGGAGGCCTCTGACAGCAACAACAGACGATCGCTCATCTCAGGGTGTCGCTCTGAAAGGGCGAGGAGGAGGGCTACTGGCCTGGAGACGGCCCTCCCAGGACAGCCGGGACCCCCAAAGCCCGCGTGTGGCTCCCCAGTGCCAAGCCCGGCACCGTCTGAGGGCCTTCCCAGGGCGGCCTGTGGACAGGGCGGCGCCGGTCCAGGGCAGGGAGGCGCAGGCGTGGGGATTGGAATCCTTTATTGACAGGCGCCAAGTCAGCCTCAGGGCCCCCTGCAGGCTGCAGGGGCGCCGGGCGGCGGCCGGGGGTGACGGGCCTAGGACTCGGTCTCGAACATCTTCTTGCGGCCCTCCATGCCCGACTTCTCCTCGATGTTCTTCCTCCAGTCGCCCACGTCCCGCAGGTCGCGCTCCTGCGGGTGGGACAGGGCTCAGGCCGGCGCCCCGCCTCCACGGCCCCCACGTCCGGCCGCAGGCAGGCCCCCGGCTGAGCCTGCCGCCGCTGGCGGGGCACCTACCTTCTCGGTGTCCTCCTTCTTGACCTGCTTGAGGTTGGCCCGCAGGTCCATGCACACCTTGTGCTTGGAGCCCAGCAGCGCCTTCAGCATGGCGTCGGCCGACATGCGCACGCGCCGCAGAGGGGGCCGCTTGAACTTGCCCCTCAGGTCGAACAGCTTCTGGTTCATGTCTTCCAGCTGCAGGGCAGGCAGCAGGGCAGGGCAGGCGGGCGTCAGGGACTGGGTCCCGCCACCAGGGCACCCGCGTCCCGGGCCCACACACCTTCCCCGCCGTCAGGCGCCCATGCCCCGGGCCCATGTGCCTTCCCTGCCGCTCGGGCGGGCATCGGGGATGGGTCCTGCCGCCAGGGCGCCCACACCCCAGGTCCCACGCGCCTTCCCCACCGTCGGGGCACCCGCGCCCCAGGCCCGCATGCCGTCCCCGCTGCTCGGGCGGGCGTCGGGAATGGGTCCCGCCCCGGGCCCGCGCGCTGTTCCTGCCCTCACCTCCTTGGTGCTCTTCTGCACCCTAATCTCCATGTCATACTTCTCCTCCTCGGCCGCGTCAATCTTGGCATGCAGCTGCCTGCAGAGCTCCTGGCGGCGGAGGTCGCGGGTGGGTGGGCGGGTGACCCCATGCTTGGCATCCACCCGCCCTGACCGCCCCGCTCGTCCTCCCGACCCAGGGGGAGGCCGGGCCAGGCCGGGGACGGGGCCCACGATGCAGGGGGCCCTGGGTACCTGCACTTCAGACATGGAGCCGGGCAGGTGCAACGGTGGGCAGTGCTCTGACAGGTAGTTCTGCTTCTCCGCCTCCCGGCGGCCCTCCTCCTTCTCCAGCTCAGTGGCCGCGATCTGCAGCATGACGCTCTGGGGGTGGGGTGGCGGGCAGCGGGCGGTGAGGGGCACAGCTGGCCGGGCCGCCGAGCCCCCGGGCCGCCCTCCCCGGGCCTGCACCTACCTTCAGGTGCTGCCTGCGGGCCGTGATGGCCCTGTGGCGTTTCTGCAGGGCAGGGGAGAGGAGGCGCAGTCAGGGCCAGCCGGTGGGGGGTCCCGGCACCCCGCACCCCTTCCTGCCCACCCGGCCAGCCCTGCGTCCTGCCCGAGGTACGGCGGGGCCTGGGCCTGGTGGGGGGACACCAGCCCGGGACACGAGGCTGCGTGGTGACCCTTTGCTGGGGCAGCCCTTCTGGTGGGGAGGGCGGGGGTCTGGAGAAGGGACTTCAGACAGGGAGGGTGGGAGGAGGGCAGGGAAGACCCTCGGGCCCCAGGGGTGGGGGCGGGGTGCAGCCATGAGAAAGGAGAAGCGACTCCCCGGGGAGCAGGCCGCAGCCCCACTTCCCCTGGCCCGTGGGAGGGGCAGCAGAGAGCACTTCCTCCGTTTGCCAGTCTCAGTGGGTGGGGTGGGGCAGTGTCGCCCGCAGGGGGACAGGCAGTCTCCCTGGGCCTTGGAGCTCCAGCTTCAGGCCTGTCCTAACTTGAGGGTCCCACCCCCTCAGCGTTTTACCCCAAAGCTCGTACTCACCTCCTCACTGTCCCCGGAGGGCGGGCGGGGGGTGGGGGAGAGAGAAGAGAGGTTAGGGCCATGGGGCTGTGTGATGGGGCGGGTGGGCGCACAGGGTGGCCAGGTGGGGACACGCGGAGACCCCCACCCAGCACTGGGGGGTGGGGGCCCTGGGGGCAGCGGGCTGAGGGTTACACTTACTCCCCCATCGTGCGCTCCTGAGCTGATAGCCTGCGGGAGAGAAAGGTGGGGGGTCAGGGCCCCTGCCCGCCTGCCCTATAGCCAGTGGGGCCAGGGGAGCACCAACCCGCCCCCCACCCCCAGCTCCTTCAGGGCCATGTCTTGGAATTCCCCAGGGCGGGGGGGTGCAGTAAGAGGAGAAAGTGTGCCCGAAACGTCCCCGCGGGCCTGGAGTTGCTGCAGCTGTCCCCACGGGAGGGTGGGTCTGGCCAGCACAGGTGGCCGCCTGAGCCACCGGTTATTTTTAGCCCTGCTCCTTCGGCTTCTGGCCCAAGTGCACACAAGATGCTGCCTCCTGGTAGGGCCTGGGGTCCCTCACTCCGTGAAGTCCCCTTCCCACAGCCCACAGCTGAGGCCTGGCTGTCACCGTGCCGTCCAGGACCCCATGCCATGCCAGCCCCCTCCGGAGGCATCTCCCTGCAGCCCTCTGCTCTGCAGAAGCCCTCAGACCCTGGACCCCCACCCTGGCCCCGGAGAAGTCCCTCTGCGAGCGCACCCCAGACACGCCCGTGCTGGCCTCAGCGGGCCGGGCCGGCCTCACCTCGCGTCTGGGCAGCGGCGCTGGGACCGAGGTCAGGCCGGCAGCGGCGAGTCGGGCTGGTGGGTCCGGGGGAGGGCTATAAATGGCCTCCCCCGGGCTGGGCCCCCGCTCAGAAAGGGCATGGAGTCCTCCTCAGACCAATGGGGGCACAGGGACCTCCCCACCTGCCCAGCCGCCTGGCCTGGCCCAGCCGCCGCTGCCGCTGCCATCCAGGCCAAGAAGTCTTGGGAGGGGGTGCTGAGGCTGGGTTGGTCTATTTAGGGTGAGGTGACGACTTCGAGTTGCCTCCCTCGTATCTTGCAAGGAGCCTGAGGACAGCCTGACAGCCTCAGCAGCCATGGTGCCGGCTCAGAGGTCAGCCGAGGGGTCACTCCGGCCCAGCCCCGTCTGCCCAGAGTCAGGGCCCTCCCTGGGGCCCCTCGGCTTCCCCAGGCCTCTGGGCCCCCGGGAAACAGCAGCCTGCTCACACTCTGCTGCCCACAGTCCCCTCTAGCCCAGTGGGCGGCTTGGGCATGAGCTGCTCACGTGCTCCCTGCCTCAGGCTGGCCTGGGGCAAGGCCAGACCCCAGGCACGGCCTCTGGGGTCTGCAGATGCACTCGGGGCTCTGGGCTTAGGGTGGGGGGACTGCCCTCCAGGGCCGGGGTCCCACCTTCCTCCCAGAACAGGATGGGAGGTCCCAGATGGACGTGCAGCCTTGCCCGACCACCCTGTCCCTGGGCTGGCTCCCCGCGCTGCTCGGAATACATCCTTCAAACTCAGGATTTCGGCGCCACCCGCCTGGGAACCTCTCCCTGACCCGAAGGGGCCCAGGGCCCGCCTGGCTGCTCAGGCAGGCCCAGCACTACCCGCCTCACCCCAGCCCCGGGCCCGCGGCCCCCCGCCCTGGCCCCCACCCAGCAGAGGCATCCGGACGACCATGACTTGGCATCCTCCGAGCTGGGGGTTCTCGGCCATGGGGAGGGTCAGGGAGAGCTAAAGCCGTCCAGATGTGTAGGGATTAGAGCCGCTTTCTGGGCCAGGCTGAGCCCCCAAAGGCCCCAGGGTGGCTTCTGCAGGCGACTACTGCCCCCTGCTGCGCGTGCAGGGGAGGCCTCGCACCACCATCCAGTCAGTTTGGGGGCTTTGTGGGAGACTGGGGTGGCCCCAGGAATTGGGGTTCCCTCCGCCCACTGTCACCACCCCCAAACATCTGCCTCTCGCCCAGTGTGTCCGCAGGGGCTCAGCTCTAACTCTCTAGTCACAGATGGGGGCCCCATCTCCTGGCTCTTCCCAGCGGGCCTGGAGGGGCCCCTTTGCCCTCACTCGGGTGTCAGGCGCCAGTCAGAGGCCTCAAGGCCTGGCCGAGCCACGAGAGGAGACCCTCTCCCTGTCCAGGGGAGGGGCCGTGACCGTGTCAGGAGCCCCTGACCCTGCCATGCCTGCGGAGCTCAGGAAGGACACACGATGCAGGGGGGAGGCGTTTATTACGGCGGGCCCTGGGGCAGTGTGCACGGGGAGACCCAGGCCCAGGGCTACCCTCAGAAGCCGGGCAAGGGCAGACGCGGGCGGGACTGCAAGGCCAGGGCCTGGTCCACCTCCCTGGCTGGCTGCAGGCGGTGCCACTGGGCGACGGGCCGCCGGGCCTGGGCCAGCATGTCCGCCCAGTGCTGGAGGGGCTGCCCAGCGGCCCGGGAGCCCAGCCGCACCTTGCCGACAGGCTCGTCCCGCAGCTGTGGGCCCCGGGCCCAGACGGCCAGCACCAGATCCACGCTCTGGGTAGAAGCAGGCAGAGGTGTGGGAGGAGGGGGAGAGAGACAGTGGTCAGTTTGGCCCTGAGTGAGGTACCCCCCCGCCCCCTCCTCCAGGCAGCCCACCTGGATCTGGCTGAAGGGCACGAGGAAGGTGAAGGCCTCGTTGTAGTAAGGGGTGGCCATGCCCTTCCTGGCCGATGTCTTTCTCTTCTTCCACTTTCTCTGGTTCAGCAGGAGCTGGACCTTCACATAGGGGTCTGGGAGAGTGAAAGGGGTCAGAGGGCCTCCCAGGTCTGAGGGCTGAGCCCTGGGTTCCTCTGTCCACGTGGAAGGGTGGGTCCAGCTCTCACCTGCCAGCGCCGGGCTCAGGCCTCGGGCCTCCAGCACAACCACGGTCAGCTGGCCCGAGCCGGGCACGTAGCGGAGCGAGAAGCAGAGCTCCTCGGTCTGCTCAGGCTGCGGGTGGCACGAGAGGGCCTCAGCTGCCCCCCAGCACGCGGAGCCGGGCGGGGGGGTGGGAGCCCGGGGCAGGGGGGCTCACCTCGGCTGTGGCGGGTGGGCCCAGCGGGTGCCAGAGCTCCAGCACGTGCTGCAGGTCCACGGAGCCCAGCGGCAGGCTGAGCATGCCCAGCGTCCGGTGCTGGGAGAGGCGCCTGTGGTCTAGCAGCAGCACCCGCAGGGAGGTCCCGGGCAGCTCGGCGGGCGGCACCTGCGGGAGGGGTGTGAGCCGCCGGCCACCCCGCCCAGCCCCCCGGGCCCAGCCCTGACTCACGTGGAAGGAGCAGGTCTCCTCGAACACGGGGCACAGCGTGCCAGGGTGCACCTTTGTCTCGTGTGTGCGCCCGGCGTCCGGGGACAGGCTCAGGCGGGCATAGGGGTCCGCCGTGCCGCCCGGGATCCCGGGCCTCAGGTCTGCGGCCTGCTTGAGGCCCACCCTGATCTAGCAGCCAGGGGGCTGTTTCAGCCAGGGGCCCCTCCCTGGTCAGCCCTGCGCCACCCAGCACTGGGCGCCCGCCCTTCCGTCGTCACCCCTCCAAAATCCCACACATCCTCTGGGACCCCCTTACCTCTTGGCTTCCAGAGTCATACTCCAGGGACAGCTGCAGGCGCCCCCACTGCTGGGCACCCCCAGGTCCAGATGCCACATTACCCAACTCCGGCTGCACCTGAGTGGCGTCATGAGAATGCTGACCGCTGTGTTGGCACCCTGTGCCTATCGGAGCCCTCGCCCCGCAGGCAGCAGGTCCACGGCGGAGCAGACCTCCCGGCCACTGGAAGGCCACCCTCCTCTCGGCCCTGTGAGACTGGCCGCCATGCCCCCCAATCCACCTCTCAGGCCACTGCCTTCCTCCGGAACCTCTGTGGCTCCCCGTGGCCCGAGCCCCCGCTCACCTTTGTTTGCCACCTCCCCTGTGGGGAAGGCCCCTGCCTCTGCCCTGGGCAGACCAAATCACCCTGGGGGCAGAGCTGGCCCCCAAGCCTGGCCCCCGAGCTGCCCCGGCCCTGGCCCACAGGGAGCTGGGTGCCCGCCTCTCACCAGGTGGGTGGTGGTGGTGAGCCCAGTGGTGCTCAGGACCACAGCCTCCTTGTCTCTGGGCCTCTTCCTGCGGCGCCCACGGTGGCAGCAGCAGACAGTGCAGAGCAGGCAGGATGCAAGGAGGGCGCCCGCTATGACGGCAGCAGCCATGAGTGCCCAGCGGAGCCCTGGGGTGGCGCAGAGACGGCCTGAGACGCCACTGTGGACAGTGACCGCCCCCCACCCCCTGGGCCATCTGCACTGTCCCCCACGAGCCCCCAGACTCACAGGGGATAGGGGTAGCGAGGTCCGGTGTGAGCCCAGGAGCGGCTGTGGTGCCCGCCGGGGCGTGGGCACTGTGGGTGTCTGGAGGGCGTCCCATCTCCTGGCCCCGCTGCCTTGGAGCAAATGGCCCGGGTAGCCAGGTCACTCACGAGGGTGACCCATGGGGACCTTGCCCACCATCCCATCTGCCCAGCAGCAGCCAGCTCAGTCTGCCCGGGAAAGGAGGCTGTCTGGGGTGGCCAGGGCGAGCGTTCCGAGCGGCGCTAGGTGGAGGGAGGCGCTGGGCCCTGGCCAAAGAGCTGGCTTCGCCCCCGTGGGCCCAGCCTCCCGGCCATTACCCCCTCCCCAGCCCCGCCAAGCAGGCCCAGCCTGGGCAGCCCAACCCTGCCCCCACCGGCCTCCTGAGAGCCTTCCACCGCCTTCCTCCAGGAAGCCCCTTCCCACCTGGCCGCTCTCCCTGGGCCCTGGCTCCCTTGAGCCCACCACGGTTTGCTAGTGACACGGGTGGAGCGTGTTCAATTGTGGGTCACCAGCCCCAGAGCAACTGGGGGTTTGGGGGTGGAAGCTCTGGGGGGCCGGGGCTGTGCTAGGATCACAGGGGTGCAGGAGGGGTGGGAGTGGGGGTTGGACCCCCAGGGTCAGCAGGGGCTCATCTGAGCATGTCCGGGCCAACGGAGGTGCCACGAGGGGCATGGCAAGGTGGGGGCAGGCAGGGCAGGGTGCAGCTGGGCGCAGCTGGTATTCCTGCCCGGCTACCTGTCCCCGACCCTTCAGCAGCTCTGCTGCTGGGGGGATGGAGGGCGGGGCCAGTGCAGCCCACCACTCAGGAGGAGCACGCCCACAGGGACCCCAGCAGGGACCCCCACAGCCCGCACACTGAGACCTCAGGCCATGCGAGTCTCCCCGCAACAGCTTGTCCTGGGATCCCCTCCTCCCGGGGGCACCAGCGGCCTGGTCATGGGACCCGGCCCAGCCCCAGCCCCAGCCCCCCAGGAACAGGCAGGCATCAGAGCTGTACCTCACACTACCGTGCCCCCCACCCACCCTGCTGCAAAGTGCGGGGAAGGTCGGAAGAGGGCCCCACCGAGCTCTCACAGTCTCAGTGCCCCCGCCAGCACCCGCCCAACCTGTTGAAGGAGGGGCCACATTCAAAGCGGGGTGTCCTGTCCGCGGGGGTCCTGCTGCACAGCCCGGCTGTCTCCCCTTCCCCCCAAATGCACCTGTCTCGTCCCCACAGGGGCTGTCCAACCGCAGCGGGCAGGCCCCAGCCCCCGGGAGCCACCCACATGAGGAAGGGGCGTCAGGCCGGCCGGGGCTCAGAGCGGAGGCTGGGGCTCAGAGCGGAGGCTGGGACTCAGAGCGGAGGCTGGCTTTGCTCTAATTCCCGCCGCTGCCAGCTTGGTGAGCTCAGGTGTGGAGCAAGAGGCCGCCCGAGCCCTGCGTGAGCCCCACAGTTGTGGAGCCGGTCCTGGCTGGGGGGCCGCTGGCGAGGCCCTGGTGGTGGAGTGTGGGGGCACTCGGGGTGCTCACAGGACCGGGCGGCCCCTCTCACCACTCCTATGCCGGCTGGTGGAGTGCCCTGGGTGGGCTGGCCAGAGCCACGGGCCCACAGGCCCCTGGAGCAGCCCTGCGGTCGACGCGGAGTCTGAAAGCCCACCTTTACCTGCTGAAATGTCAGAGCCATAGTGCGTCCTGGGGTTAAGACAGCTTCCTTCCTGATTCTCATGGTTGAGAATACGGGGTCGGTGGTCATTGTCAGCCCAGAATTCCCATCTGTGTGTGTACCTGTGTGTGTGTGTGGGTGAGTGTGCATGCCTGTGTGTGTGTGTGGGTGTGTGTGCATGCCTGTGTGTGTGTGTGTGGGTGTGTGCATGCCTGTGTGTGTGTGTGGGTGAGTGTGCATGCCTGTGTGTGTGTGTGTGTGAGTGTGCGTGCGTGTGCCCTCCCCGCACCCCACTTGGCTGGTGTCCTCCTCCTGTTTGACCGGAGAGCCATGGACCTCGAACCGCCGGGATTTGGAGAAGGGGGAGTCCCAGAACCGCAAGAGGGGCCTGGGAGCGGACCCGAGAGGACTGCGGGCCCTTGGGCACACCGGCCACGAGCGATGAGGGCCCTGAGGCCTGGGCAGGCGCAGGGTCCCCCTGGACTGCCCGGTTCCCGCGGTGGTTAAGGTTCTGGCCTGCACGTGGCCACCAGGTGGCGCTGTCTGCTCCACCGGCCGGGCTGGGCCGCCAGCCTGTGTCCAGGCCCGGGGTCCTGGGGTGCGCTCGCAGGGGCCCCAGGAGGGCAGGTGGCCCAGGGGCGGCCCCACGGGCCCTGCTCAGCCCTCCCTGTCCCCGCATCGGCCTCTGGATGCCCTCTCTGCCTGGGCAGGCCCCCCGCCCCCTCCACCAGCCACTCAGGAGGCAGGAAGTTCCTCCTGGAGTGTACCTTCTGTGGCCCTGCTGGGGAAAACCTCCCGGGTGCTGAGGCTGCTTTTCCCAGGAAGCGGGGGCTGGTGTCTCAGCGGAGTCTCAGCCCCCACCACCTCCTCCATGGTTCCCTGCAGGCCACCCTGCTCTCTCCCTCCGGGCAGTGTGCATCCTCCTCCCCACCTCCCGGCACAGGCCCATTTGCTCCCCCAGCTGCCAAGCTTTCCTCCTGCCCCATCACCTTCCCACCGCCGCCCCCTCCCCATCCTGCTTGGCCTTGGAGACGTGAGTGAGCCCCCTCCTCCAGGAAGCCTTCCCTGGCCACTCCGGGCCCTGGGACCCGCAGGAGTGACGCTGGGCTCCACGCTGTGTCCTCCCCCAGTGGGGCATGCCCGCTGTCCCCGGGGGAGGGCCTCCCTGTCAATCTGGGGCCGGGCACCTACCGAAGCTGCGCTGACTGACCCCTCCACCTTTGGTCTAACTGGAATGCTTGATTCTTCCCGGAAACAAAGTTTCTGTGGGCCTCCTTCCAGAAGAACAGGATTCCCCCGGACGTCAGGGGGTGGCAGGCCCACCCGGCCTCCACGCACTCTCACCTGACGCCTGGCCTCCCGGCCTCCCCCTCGGCCCTGGGCGCTGGAAGACAGTGCCCGAGCGCACGGCTTTGCTCAGCCTCCAGTGGCTGGAAACTCTGCTTGGGGTGGGGTGGGGGGGTGGCGGGGTGTGGGAGGCAGGGCTTCGGGGAGCCCCACCTCAGGGCCGGAACTGCTGGCCCTCAGGGGCCAGGAAACTCCCTTGGGAGGCGGGCCCCTCCCAGGACCCCACCCGCAGGGCTCCCCTGGGGCATCGCAGGTCCTCCCAAAGGTCCTGCTGGGGACAGTGATGGCCCTCTGGGGCTGACCTTCAGGTGGGGCAGTGGAGAGATCGGGCTGCATGCGGTTTGTCTACACTGGGGGATGTGTTCCGAGTCAGGAGGACTCCTGGGTTTGGAGGCAAGCGACTTTCTGGGTCCGCTGGAGCCGAACCCGGGGGCACTTGGCACCCAGCAAAGTGAGCGGGGCCAGGCGCCCTCCCTGGTGACTGCCTGGGCCTGTCGGCCCTTCCGTTGCTGGTTTCCAGAGCCCGGGGAGCCTTCTGGAGGCCACTCTATTCAAGCCTGTGGCCCTAGCTGAGGAGGCAGCGGGTGGAAGTCCTGCTCCACTCTACCCTCGTGCCTCCTGCTTCAGTGGGCCCAGCAGGGCAGGTCATCGGACCTCCACTCTGCTCTGGCAAGTTTATCTGGTCCAGTCACTCCGGGTCTGGTCCCTCCCCGGGTCCAGCTCCGACAGGCCCACCCAGGTCAGGGTGTCTCCCAACCCATTATCAACCCACGGCCGGACGTGGGGCTGGTTAATGCTTAGCCAGCCCACAGGGCTCGTTGGGCAGGACTTCCGGGACACTGGGCCCAGGTGCCAAGGCTGCTCTGGGGACAGCACAGATGGGATGCGCGTGCATGCGTGGGCACATGTGTGTCCCGGCTGGTCACGTGTGGCTCTGGGGGCACATGGCGCTTGGGAACGTGCATGTCCTCCTGGGCACGTGTTCCCCCGGATAAGGTCCGGGTCCGTCTGCCTGTCCCACCTGGGGATGCAGGCTCGAAAGGAGCAGCGAAACAGCTCTGGGGCCAGGAGAGGCCTGCTGGAGCGCCCGTGCTGCGGGGGCGAGGCGCGTGCGCGGGCGTGATGGGGGCGCGGGGTGCGGGGCCGCCTGCAGCCTTTGCCCCGCGAGGGGCTCTCCCAGGCCAACTGTGTAGGGCCTTTGTGCCTTTCCCAGGATCTGGGCGCCTCCACGGCCAGACGGGCGTCTGAGGTTCCAGGGCAGGAAGGGGAAAACCAAACAGAGCTGGCAGCCCCAGGCCAGCCCCGCGGCCCCGAGACGGCGGCTTGGCAGCCAAGAGCCACATGGAGACCCTGGCGGGGCTCCTGGACGGGATGCTTCCTTTGAGGTTGCTGGGGGAATGTTTGAGGTTGGAACTCATGGCAGTCGCCGGCGTGGGGGAGCCGGGAGCTGTTGGCAGGGAACCATGAGACGTGCTGGGGCAGCACGCGTGCACCCCACCCTCGCCGACCCGCGCGGGGTGGGCTCTCAGCTCGCCACGGGCCTCCGTGGGCTGGGGTACCTGGTGCCCATCCTCTGGGTCCCAGCCTGGGGGTGCCCCGATGGTCCTCAACTCGGGCTAACTATGCCTTCTTCATCTGGACGCCTGCACCTCATCATCTGAGTGTGAGGGGTCCTGTACATGTCACGCAGGCACCCGAGGAGCCTGCCCTCTCTGCTGAAGGCCTGCATCGCGCAGAGCTGGTTCCTTGAGCTCCTCTCCAGCTGAGGGCCTGGCTGCTGACTCTGAGCCTGGGTCTCCCCAGGATGCAAGCCCTTCTTCCTGGGGCATCCGGGTGAACTACACCCCGTCCTCCTGGAGACTGAGGCAGCCTGTGCCCGGCATCAGCTGCATGTGCAGTGAGGGCAGCAGCCGTGTCAGAACACGGGGGTTCTCTGTGACCCAGGCATCCGGTCCCTCCCCGCGTCAGCTGCGTCTCCCAAGGGCCTCTGGACCCATGGTTCCTCTGCAGCTTTGGGGGCCCCATTCACATTCCCTTGGGAGAGCTATTCATCGGGGCACCCCCGCCGTCAGAGCATCGTTTCCTCACTCCTGGGGATTCCTGGAGACACACTCAGCTTCTGTGCTTCCGTGCAGCCTCTCCTCCCACACCCAAGGTGCCGGGGGCATGTTCCCCGCTGGTCTGGACACTGGGGCTCTCTGTTCCATGGTCGCCTGGTTCCTGGAAAGCCTGTGCGCATTAGTTGGCCCCCTGGGTGCCCGGACCGTCCCCCCGACACGTCTCTCATTGGCCTGAGTGCCAGGTCAAGCCCTGCGGCCCTGCTCCTGCGGTCTGGATGCCCCGGGCCCCATTCACAGCCCCCACCCGTGCGTGCCCCCTCGTCCTTGTCCCCACTCTGCGCTATTCATTCCCATGCTGGCGGTGCTCGCCACATGGCCAGGTGTCCGGGGCTGTAGCTACACTTCCCAAGAGCTGGACGCCACCTGAGAGACATGTCAGGGTCCTACCCCTGTAGTCGGGGTGTCTGGGTCCTCTACCCCAGGGGATGGAGTGTCTGGGTCCTCTACCCCATTAGTGGAATGTCTGAGGCCCCCGTCCCACTCTGCTGCAGAGCTCAACTGTCCAATCCATGTCCCTTTAAGACCGAGAGCCTGCGGGAACCTCGGGGGCGAGTCCTTGCAGGCTCTGGTTTGGAGCCCTGGGGCCTCACCCCATTCCCTGGAGAACAAGGATGCCTTCCTCGTCATCTGGTCATCCTGACGATATGCACCAGGACACTGGGCACCTGGCCGCCCACCTGCTGGGCATCGGGCGACATGGGCACAGTCCCGGGCTCTCACACCAGCCCCGCGAGACGCTGTCTCCTGCTCCTCCGTCGGAGGGTCTGGCTGCCCCGTCCCAGAGCCTCAGCTGGCAGCCCAGCGCCTGAACTCAGCACGGGGTGTCTCCACATCCTTGGGGGGCTGGTACCTCTGCCTGTGTCTGCACCTCACCTAGGCTGGCTGGTCTATTCGTTCATCCAGACAGATCAGGCCAGGTACCGTCACCTCGGGCTTCCCTAGTGGCTCAGACGGTAAAGAATCTGCTTGCAATGCAGGAAACCTGGGTTTGGTCCCTGGGCTAGGAAGACCCCCTGGAGGAGGGCACACCTACCCACTCCAGTATTCCTGCCTGGAGAATCCCATGGACAGAGGAGCCTGGTGGGGGCTGTGATCCCCGGGGCCCCAAAGAGTCGGCCACGACTGAGCGACTGACACGTCCACTGCTTTTTTTACCATGAGCCTCATTTTCTGACTCTCCCCACCCTTTCCTCTGTTTTGAGTCCAGACCACTCACCCACCCGCCCTACCACCCTCTGGGTGTAACTGCAGTCTGTCCGCTCTTCCCATGAAGCCTCAGGCCCCAGGAACCCACGGCTCCTGCTGTTATGTTCTGACCCACAGTTTTCTGAGTATCTGGGTGGCCTATATCCCACTTCTTTCATCACCTTGGTAACAAGGACTCCAACCATCAACCTGAAGGGTACCCTGCCAGTCCTGTCTCTGGGACCTCTGGGCCATCCACCCCCATCGTCCACCCCCCTCACTGTTCACCCTCCATCGTCCCCTCCATCGTCCGTCCCCATCGTCCCCCCATCGTCCCCCCATCGTCCCCCATCTTCCCCCTTATCGTCCCCCCCATCATCCCCCCGTCGTCCCCCCTGTCGTCCCCCCCGTCGTCCCCCGCATCGTCACCCCCCCTCGGCCGGGCCATTCTTGGAAGTGCTGGGTGACGTCCATCCTCCTCCAGTTCCCAAGGCCTTCTCTCCAGTTGCCTGAATCTCCATTCATCAAGGTCTCGGGAACCCAGGACCCCACTGCCTGTGTCTCGCAGAGGCCCACGTCCCAGATCTCGGGCCCCCAGTGGCTGGTTCCAAATCCCACTGGAATGCCCGGTGCCCATTCACGGATGTCTGGGCCTCCGTGAGTCGGTTCATCCTGGCCTGGTGTCTCCACTGGGCTAACCCGTGACTCCAGGCAGGCGGCTCCCTGCTGTGCAAGGGTCCAGGGATTCCAGGCCCCTTCTGGGGGGTCTGGACCCTCCGCCATCCCTGGAGCACCTGAGGGGCGTGAACCCTGTTCACGGAAGGCCGTGGCCTTACACCCTGGGACTCTGACAGCCGTGCCGCGGCCCCGCGCCTCCGAGTCTCCAGGCACCTTTGATGGCGAGTGTCCAGCGCTCGCCTGGGTGTCAGGGCCCTGCACCCCGCTCCCGAGTGTCCGAGTCCCACGTGCCGTGAGTCTGGGTGCTGGGGGGCTCTGTTCTCCTTTCACCAAGGATTTCACCAGTATGGATCCTGAGAGGTTTGCACCCCGCATCCCAGGTCTCCGGGCCCCACGGCCGGTTCCAAGTTCCACTGCGTCTTTGGACGCCTGGGGCCCATTCACGGGTGTCTGGGCGTCTGTGAGCCCATTCATTCTCGGCCCGGGGCTCTGTGCCCTATTCATGCGTGGCGCTGGGCGGGCTCGCCCCGTCCGCCCCGACTCCCAGACAGGCGGTGCTTTGTCGCCCCAATTCCAGGAACAGCTGCCGCGCAGCCAGCAGGCGCATTCCGGGGTTTGGCTGGAAGCCAATGCAAACCCCGGTATCGCTGGCACCGGGAGCCGTGGGGGCAGGGGTGGGGAGTGTCCATGGAGGGAGAGTGCGGACCCTCGGTTTGGGAGCAGGCCAGCGGAGCCTTCCCTCTGCCGTGCGTGTCCCGGACGGGCTGCCAGCGGCTGAGCGTGCATTCCAGACCCCTCCTTGGAGCTGACATTTCCTGCCCAGGCTACCCCCGGCCCACCCGCCACTGCCTGCCTGAGAAGGGGGGAGCCTCCAGGCAGGCCCAGGGGCCCAGGCTGAACGGGTGCAGGGGAATGCCACCTCTGGGGGCCACAGACCCCTGAGCCCCCACCATGACCCTGGCCACTGCCCGCCATGGCTCTAGGGCTGACAGCCCCAGGGGGATGGGGTCCATCAGGCCCCGGTTGGGGCTGATCCCACTCTTCCCACCTCACACCAGGATGTAAAGGGATGTGCATGTGACATGTCCTGCCCAGGGGCTTCCTGGGGGTCAGGGAGCGTGCTAGCTTCCCAGAAGTCTCCACGGGGGCCAGGACCTGAGCCCCACCTTCTAGGGCCCCACGTGAGGGCCTGATCCAAGCTCTGGGTGAGAGTCGGTTATTCTCTGGGCAGGCCTGCTGGGTGGGGGTCTCCTCTCTCAGGATCCACAGGTCCAGGCATCCCCCTGGTTGGAGGGTCCTGGCCCCCCCCCCCACCGCTGCCATCCAGGCCACTCCAGCTCTCTATGGGCCAGGCACCAGCCCCTGACCCTTCCCCAGGCTCCCAGGGCTGCTGTGGACCCACCCCCGTTTCTGGCAATATGCACGGGAGCCCCTTCAATCAGGTCTGGGGGTCGGTGGGGGCATCTGAGGCTTTCCTGCCAATCGGCCAGTGGGTGGGCAGCCCTGAGGTCAGCCAGGTGGGTCCCGAGGCCCGTACCCCATGCCTGGGCCTGAGCTGGGAGTGTGGACAGGGCCCAGGGAGGGCGTGCAGACAGGTCACTTCCAGGGCCAGCCCTGCAGCCAGCGGCCGCCTCCTTCATAGCCTCTCAGTCCCTGGGCTGTGGGGAGGCCCCTGCTGCGAGGGTGTCCTCCAGGGATACCTCCCGAGCCCGCGGTGTCTGCCCATCTCGCAGCTGGTAGGGACCCCACCGGGTCATGATGACTCACAGCGGAAGACTGGGGAGCAGCTGCAGAGAGGGCCTCTGATCCGGGCCTGGGGGCTTGAGGCGCCCTGGAAGGCGCCACCCGCCCTTCTGTCCTCGCTCTGGGCCGGGGGACCCCCGAGGTCGGCCATGGTCTCCCTGCCTCCCTCCCCATGGGCAGCTGGTCCCTCCGGCCCCTGCCGGGGTCTCCTGCTTGGTCTCCAGGTGAGGCCGGAAGGCCTGGGGCTCCCACAGATGCTGCCTGCTCTCGGCCTCCCAGGCAGTCACCCCCAGGGCAGTGGGGCTGCCCATCAACAGCTTCCCCGGGAGGCCTGACGGCAGGGCCAGGGCCAAGGTGGTCGGGCTAAGATCAGCCGGGTTCCAAGCTCCCCCTGCTGTCCGCTGGCCGCTCCTGGAGGCGGCCTGACCTCCTACCCCCGCCCGACCCCAGCTCCCTCCCCAGAGCCTGCCCGGCTCCGCCTGCAGCCTGCTGCCCAGCCCTGGGCAGGCTGCCTGGCAGGCAGGCGTGTGGGCGCCCCCTTCCGTACACAGGCCTCATGCTGGGCCCCCCTCCGCTGTCCTGACCCTCCTTCTCCCAGAGGCCAGCCTCGGGACCCTGAGTTTGAGACACCCCATCCCAGACCCCTCTGCACAGAACCCTCCTCCCAGATAAAAGGCTTCCCTACCTGAGGGCCTGGTTTGTGCAGAACACCTTAACTGAGGCCCCTTGCGAGCAGCTCTCCACCCTGGACACCCCCTCCCCAAACACGCTCTGTGTGGGCTCACTGGGCCCCCACGGGGGTCTGGG
Source organism: Bubalus kerabau (assembly GCF_029407905.1). Classification (NCBI taxonomy): domain Eukaryota; kingdom Metazoa; phylum Chordata; class Mammalia; order Artiodactyla; family Bovidae; genus Bubalus; species Bubalus kerabau. The sequence continues at coordinate 1,462,628 of NC_073628.1, read as the reverse complement.
ATCACCTGGGAAAGAGATCCAGCTCCCTGATCTCAGCTCGTCCCACCGGCCCATAGACAGAGGGGCAAACAGCAGCCCTGGGGGGCGCGAGGTGAGATGGAACAACGGATGGGATGGGCAGGAGGAGCTGTGAGGACGCAGGGGCGGGGAGGGGGGAGGCAGAGAAGGGGGAGCTCGCCTAGGCACCTCGGGGTGGGCTGGAGGGGAGCACGGGCCGCAGGCTCTGGTGGGCCCGTCTGGGAGGCTGTGGAGTGGCCCCTCCCCTCAGTCCTGAAACCACCGCCCTGCACCCGCTGGGGCCTCGGAGCCTGCAGCTTCCCCTGGGATGTGCAGGGGGCCCCCCGCTCCATGTGTGGGCAAGTGCACACCCCAGAACACCCACACACACATGTATATCCGTACCCATGGTGCACATTACGTCCACGTGTGCACACGCAGCTCCCGAGACCTGACTGTCCGGAGGCCACCTTGGCCCCCAGGACCCCGCACCCCCAGGCGGTGTGCCCTGCTGCCCCGCACTGTCCACCTCGGCCACACCTGCGGGGCTGGGGCGTCTTGGCCCCGTGATGGCCACTGGCTCCCACGCTCCCTCACCGTCCTGCGGGATGGTTACATGTGGGTCCCCGGCTCCAGAGTGGACGGCACTCAGGCCCAGGCACGAGAGGACCCTGGTGGGCAGCCAGAGTTTTCGGGCAGGGGTCAGGCAGGGGCCAGGCTCTGGAGCCTCCACCTCTGCTCCTAGCCACGGGGCCAGACTCCTGGCCCCCCTCACTGTTCCTGAGGGTGCTGGACTGCCTCTGTGTACTTATGGGCCCGATCTTGTCCCACATCTGGAGTCTATCTGAGCTCCAGGGCCCCCATGACCCCTGTGTTTCTATGGGTCTCAGCTCGGTGCCTAGAAACACTTGGTGTGGCTTCCTCACCTTCCTAGCCTGTGACCCGGAGCAAACTGGGGGACCAGGAACACCCCCACTTGCCCCCTCTGTAACTGGGAAGAAGAGCAGTGGCCCTCTCTGAGGGCTGCTGGGACTTAAGCAGGTTCCAGTATTCTTGCCTGAAAAATCCCATGGATGGAGGAGCCTACTAGGCTACAGCTCATGGGGTTGCACAGAGTCGGACATGACTGAGCAACTTCACGTGGCAAGAAGTAAGAACAGCGGTGGGAGCATCCATGTCACTCCAGCCGCTGCATGTTCGCCACCGCACCCCCAGGCTGGGCGTCTGCCTGTGTGCTCACACCTGTCATCTCCTCATCCTCTTTGGACCCTGATCAGTCGGTCAGCCCCACCCTCTGTGTGCGTGTGTGTGTCCATCTGTCCTCCATCCATCCCCCACCCATCCATCCATTCATCATCCATCCATCCTCCATCAATCCCTCATCCACTGATCCATCCATCACCCATCTATCCATACATTCTCTAACGATCCATCCTCCATTCATCATACATCCATCCTCCATCCATCCCTCATCCATTGATCCATCCATCTACCACCCATCTATCCATACATTCTCTATCGATCCATCCTCCATTCATCATCCATCCATCCTCCATCTATCCCTCATCCACATCCATCCATCTGCCACCCATCTATCCATACATTCTCTATTGATCCATCCTCCATTCATCATCCATCCATCCTCTATCCTCTATCCTCCATCCACCCATCCACCCATCCATTCATCCATCATCACCCATCCACCTTCTATCCATCCATCTATCCATTCACCCATGTTTCCATTTTTCTCCCCTTTCCTCCTTCCCTCCCTCCCTCCTTCTCACTGAGTCCGTCTTGTGTGTGGGGCTTGGGAGCTTGTGCATGAGGATGCTGATGATCTTGGGGCAGGTCCCCGTGTAAGTAACAATTGCCAAGCCATTCTCCTGGGAGACTTTCTTCCCCTAGAATGGTGCTCCTTAGGCCCCAAATCCCCCACATCTTTGTTGGGTAAAGATACTTGGGCCTCATCAGCTGAAGGTACCAGATGCTGGGGAACAGCCCAGTGGGCTGCAGGACTCAGCCAGACCCTCTAGAGCCCTGAAATCAGAGCAGGTAGAACCTCTGGGGGGGGTCTCTCCACCCTGGGGAGCATGGAGGGCTGAGGAGGCAGGATGCGGGGCCCTGAGGTACAGCCAGGAGGAGCACCAAAGACCATTCTGAGAACCCAGCGTGCTCAGCAAGAGACAAAGCAGAGGAAATACCAAGCCCCCATCCCTGGAGGGGACACCAAGAGACAGAGAACATGGGCCACAGAAGCTCTGCTGGTGAGAGGTGAGTTCTCCTGAGTGTCCACGGAGAGCAGAGGACACCAGAGTACCTGCGACCCGGGGTGCAGTCAGCGAGCCACCCCCTCCCGCTCTGCCAGGAAGCAGAGGCAGCGCCTGCCATGTGACGCCTGTGTGGGGGCCAGTGAGGAGGGAAGTGCTGCCCACGGTCCCCTTGGGAGGCGGTGGGCACCGGCTCCCATCCTGACAGCCCCTCGGGAGGCGGTGGGCACCGGCTCCCGTCCTGACGGGCCCCTCAGGAGGCGATGGGCACCGGCTCTCCTCCTGACCCTGATGCTGGGAAAGGTTGAGGGCAGGAGGAGAAGCGGGTGGCAGAGGATGAGATGGTTGGACGGCATCACTGACTCGATGGACATGAATTTGAGCAGGCTCCAGGAGAGAGTGAAGGACGGGAGAACCTGTGCTGCCGTCCATGGTGTCGCAGAGTCAGACACGACCGAATGACTGAATGACTGAATAACTACAACATCCCCTTAATCCTTGCAGTTATTTGTTGAAAGATCAAAGCTATTTGTTTTAGAGAATCTCCAGTATTCTGCATTTCCTGGATCACACCGCAGCATTTTTCCATGCTCCGTGTTTCTTGTTGGCCCTGGTCCATTTGAGGTCAAATTTTTGGGCAAGGCTACTTTGAAGGCAGAAATGCTGTGTCCTGTGGCGCCAGGGCCAGAGGTGCGTGGTGACCAGGGTGTCTCTTCTGTGACGCTGACCAGCGGGCAGCATGGGGTCAGCCAGAGCCAACAGCCACCCAGCTCCCTCAGCAGTTTCCATGGTTTTAGCAGCCGCTGGTGACCTTTGGCTGACAGGCTGGCAGACAACAGAGCCACATCCAGCTGGCCATCTGTTTCTGCAAATAGACTTTTATTGAAACACAGCCCCGACGCCTTGTCCGCAGGCCACCCATGGCTTCTTTCGTGGTATGCTGGCTGTGGTGGGCTGGATTCTAAGAAACCCCGCTTCTGGCCAGATTTTCTGCCCTAGTTCCCAGAACGGTGAATACCTTGAGAGTTCACTGTCGTGCTGGGGTTATGTTACTAGCAAAAGGGGGGTTGAGGATGTCATTAAGGCTGCTGATCATTTGACTTTAAAATACAGAGATGATGGTTAAGACTCCACACTTCCGGGCCTCCATGGTGGTTCAGTGGTAAAGCCTCCGCCTGCCAACGCAGGAGACATGGGTTCGATCCACCGTGTGGGAAGATCCCACAAGCTGCAGAGCAGCAAAGCCCGTGCGCCATAATTACTGAGCCTGTGTTCCAGAGCCTGGGAACCAGAGCTACAGAGGCCCACACGGCCTAGAGCCGGTGCTCCCCAGCGAGAGAAGCCTGTGCCCCTCGGCTGGAGAGGAGCCCCACCCACTGCAGTTGGAGAAAAGCCCAAGCAGCAAGGAAGACCCAGCACAGCCAAAAATAAATATTAATGAATCTTTAAAAAAAAAAAAAAAAAACAAGAGACATCACACTTCCAATGCAGGGGGCGCATGTTGAGTCCCTGGTTGGGGAACTAAGATCCTACATGCTGCATAGCATGGCCATAAAAGGAAAAAAAATGCATGAATAAATAAAACTGAGAGATGACCTGGGTGGGCCTAATCTAAATCACACGAGTTTCAGCTGGTGCCAGAGGAATTCAGAGAGAGTCAAAAAGCAAGAGGTGCCACAGGAGGGCTGAGACAGAGAGGGCCTGGAAGGAGCTGAAAGGGCCCGCCGCTGACAGCCAGCCCGGAAAGGGGACCCTCAGTCCCACAGCCACGAGGACTGAACTCTGCCAACCACCCGGTCGGGCCCAGAGGTGGCTTTGCCCCCAGAGCCTGCAGCGGGGGGGGCCCTGTGATCTCAGCCTGTGTGGTCCTGAGCAGAGAACCCGTCTGGACCTCGGTCCTTCAGAAACACGAGCCGAAACAACGAGTGTTGTTTGGCTGCTAAGTCTGTGGTCATCTGTTGTGTGATAATAGAAAAGCCAAAGATATTTAGTCTCTGGCCCTTTACAGAACGCTTCCCCGGTAGCTCAGCTGGTGAAGAATCTGCCTGCAATACAGGAGACCTGGGTTCCATCCTTGGGTCAGGATGATCCCCTGGAGAAGGGAATGGCTACCCACTCCAGTATTCTGGCCTGGAGAGTCCCATGGACAGAGGAGCCTGGCTGGCTTCAGTCCATGGGGTCACAAAGAGTCAGACACGACTGAGCAACCAGTACACAGACCTTCCCAGAAAACAAGCGTCGCCTGAGATGAGCTGCTCAGCCTCAGTGCTGCTGCCGTTTGGGGCCAGCGTGTGCATTTTCTGCGCTTGAACAAATCACTGCAAACTTGAATTAGGACACATGGGTGCTATCCTCGCACGGATGCTGCGGCTTCGTAGGAAGGGCCTCCTGAGCAGGTCAGGCCCACCGGGAAGAGCCACCCTCGGTCAGCTCAGTGACCTCTGAAAATCTCTGCGCCTCTGCCCTGGCCTGGGGGTCAGGAGCCGGCCACCGACCCTACCTCTGCCGAGGGGAGGACGTGGGTTGTGTCAAAGCCTGACTCACAGCATCACTCTGGATGCTAGCCGTGACACAGTCCAGCTTGTCATACCTGTCATCCTGAACAGCGACCAAGGGGTCGCATCCTGGACCGTGTTTGCCCCATGCCACTTGGCAGCGACGTGACAGGATTCGGTACTCGAAGGTTCCGTGCATTCAGTCAGGACCCGAGGTCCTCGTTCACCTTATAGAAGCCCCATCCCAACCTTTTCTCCAGGGGTCCTGGATGCTTCCCAGAGGGACTTCCGTGGGTGTTCAGGGCTCCCCCTTCTGGTCCCGGGGTGCTCGCTGCTGCTGCTGCGGTCATTGTTTCTAGGCCTGTTCAGTGGACAGAATTAGCACACTCATATCTTTTCAGTTATCTTTATTGTAGTAGAATACATACAAAATTCACCATCTTGGGACTTCCCTGGTGGTTCAGTGGTTAGGAATCCACCTTCCAAAGCAGGGGACGTGGGTTCACCCCGCATCTGCTCACGGATGGAGACGGTGCGGCTGTCCGCAGGCCCTTCCCGGTAAAGGCAGAGCCCAGGGAGGGTCTGGGCCTCCCTGGCCTCCCAGGCTCACTCAGGCTGGCCGTGTGCACCCCCGCCCAGCCTGGCCACTGGGCCGCCATGGGCAGGCCTCAGAGACTCCCGGCCCCACGGCCCTTGGAAAACTCCAGCATGATCATCGCAGGATCCGGGCCCAGGGTGAGGCTCTCCAGTAACAAGTAACAAGCAGCCCAGCCACCCAGAGCCCCAGAAAAGGAGAGGAGCATTTGGGGAGAAAGAGGGGTAGCGGGCAGGACTCAAGAAGGAGCAGAAGGACCAGGCGAGATGGGCGGCCCAGACTCCTGGCTAGGGGGCCAGGGACCCTCCCTCCAGCCGTCCTGCTGTCCTTCTCCAGGACTGGGCTCGGCAGGCCCCCCGAGACAGCCCGTGGAGGAGTCGGCTTGTGTCTGCAGGGAAGGGAGGTCTCCTTCCCAGGAGCTGAGGCAGGGGGCGTGGGCATGTGTGCTGGGAGCCGACCCGCACCCAGAGGGGCCCACGCCACCTGGTGGGGTTGCCCCGGGGGCCACTTTCCACACCTCCCTGGTCCACTCAGCAGCAACACCTGGGATGTCCCTGGTGGCTCGGTGGCTGATACTCTGCGCTCCCAATGCAGGGGCCCAGGTTCGGTCTCTGGTCAGGCAACTAGATCCCATGTGCTGCACCTAAGACCCAGCCCAGCCAAACAAGGAGGAAGTGGAAGGTCATATATGATTTATAAAACATAGAAACAGCAACATCTTTGTCACTCTGCAGTCCCCTCTTCCTGGGGCTGGGCCCGTACTGGGGGGTGAGCAGAGGTGGGGGGCTGCCCCAGAGGCTGAGCTCCGGACCACCTCCTGACCTCTTCCAGAGGTCTGCAGCCTTCCAGGAGGCCGGCCCGGGTGAGCGCCCCCACTGTGCTCTTGCGTGTGACTGGGGTGGCTGAGGGTGCAGGGGTCCCCTCACCCCTGCCTGTATGCAGGTGTGCATGCACGCATGAGTGCTGAGCGGTCATTGATGGTTTGAATGCTGTTCCCCTGTTCACATGGTGAAGTCGACCCCTAGCACCCCAGACTATGTGACTATTTGGAGCTGGGCCTTTAAAGAGGGGATTAAGGTAAAATGAAGTCACTAGGGTGAGTCCTAACCCAGTGTGACCAGGGTCCTTGTAAGAAGAAGTTTTGCCCCAGGCCTGGGTGACAGTGAGTCTGGTTAAAACTCCAGGCATTTCTGCCGCCCAAGCTCGCTGCTGCAGGTGTGGTCCCTTCTGGTCCCGGGGTGCTCGCTGCTGCAGGTGTGGAAGTGTTTATGCAAGACACGGGCTCCACCAGCTCACGCTGCTGGGCCTTCGTGGGCCCTGGCTTTGGTCCAAGCGTAGGGGCAATTGTAACACATTGGCGGCTTAAGAGTTTCTCTTGAAGACAGGGCAGCACCCGCCCTCCTCAGCACTCCGTCGTCCCCAGGCTGAGGCCCCACACTGTGGGCAAAGATGGCCGACTCCCGCTCTGAGCGTCAGGCAAAGGCAGGGGTGAAGAAGAGGGCACAGGCCAAACCGTCTGTCTCTCGGGGAAGGTTCCAGAAGCTGCTGGACGCAGGCTTGCCACCAGCAGCCAGAACTCAGTCATCTTACCTCTTCCGCTGCAGAGGGTGGAAGGCGGGGGTGGCATGGCAGGCCTCCTAGAAGGTCGAATGCCAAGGTCACGTGGCATGCCTGCAAAAGCGAGCGCCCCCTTTGGGGACCAGAACCCTGACCTGTGCTGAGCCCAGAGTGGTGGGTCCAGGTAGCACACAGCCCCCGGGGGTCTTGGGGGACAACGGCCAGCAGCTGCCCCCACTCTCTGACGTGTGTGTCAGCTCTGCTGGCCTAGGGAGGCTCAGAGAGCTGGGAACACGTGGTCCGGGTGTCCTGAGGGCGTCCCAGGAGGGGTCGGCCTCTGGCGGGGTGGACTCGGGAGGCAGATGCCCTTCCCAGCACAGCGGGCGTCATCCAGCCCATGAGTGCCCAAGGCAGGCAGAGGGAACACGCTGCTTGAGCGGGGACGCCCGTCTTCTCCCACCCCCAGGCGCTGCCCTCCACCTTCTCAGGCCCTCGGACGTGGCCCCAGTGACCCCACACTCCCCGCTCCCCAGTGGGGCTTCTCCGCCTCCTTGATGGCCTGAGTCAGGGCCTGTAGTAGACCACTCTGCGGACCTCCCTGCTAGTCCCGTGGTTAGGACTCCACTTGTCCACTGCAGAAGGCCTGGCTTCAATCCCTGGTGAGGGAACAAAGAGCCTGCAAGCCTCATGGTGATGTGAAAGTGATGTTAGTCGCTGAGTCACATCCAGGACTCTGGGCGACCCCAGGCAACCCCATGGGCTGTAGCCCTCCAAGCTCCTTTGTCCATGGGATTCTCCAGGCAAGAATACTGGAGTGGGTTGCCATTTCCTCCTCCAGGGGATCTTCCCCACCCAGGGATCGAACCCGGGTCTCCCACATAGCAGGCAGATTCTTTACCATCTGAGCCACCAGGGAAGCCCCACCAGCCTTGCAGAGCAGTCAGAAGACGAAAACACTCCTATGTCTCTCTAGCCTGTTGCTTCTGTTTCTCTAGAGACCCTGACCAACCCCACCCTTTCTCCTGAACTCACAAGCCCTTTAGTGCGGACGTGGCGGGGTGTCAGACTGGGTGCACACCATTAATCCCTAAGGACGTCACGCCTCTCCTCCTCCGTGTTGTCCCCAGGCAGGGCCTCCACGGTGCCTCGAGGGTACCCCCCCACCACACTCCACGCCATGAACTGCCTGACTGCCAGCGGGCCCCACGCTCAGGCCCCTCTCCACGTCTTCCCCAGGGGCTCCCATCTCCCGCCTTCAGGGCTCTTCCTTCCAGGCCACCAGTCTGTGCCCTGGAATCTGCTTTTTCTCAGCGTGGGCCACTCCCCCCCAACGCAGGTGGGCGGGTGGGTGCACGGCTCTCAGCCTCCCCACGTGGTGCCTGTCCTTCAGTGTCTTCAAGGGTACCTGTGGCTGGGGGCTGCGCTGCGGCCAGCCCGTCGGGAAGCAGAGCACAAGCTCCTTCCTTCCGCTTACCTGGCCCCCAAGGACCCTCCCGTGGGCCTGGCCGGGGCGGGGGGCGCCAAGCGGCCGGGACACAGGGGCTCTGGACTAGCTGGCTGTGCAGTGAGCCGGGGCGGAGGGCGCCGAGCAGCCAGGACACAGGGGCTCTGGACTAACTGGCTGTGCAGTGAGCATGTGCGTCCTGGTCCTGCTTGGGCTTGACCTCAGGTTCCATTGCCATGAGACTGCGCAGCACACAACCAAGTGGCAGGAGTGATGGGCAGAGCCCAGGGAAGCGTGGGCACTCTTGCTGCAAAGGCCCGTGACTCGGCCGCAGGCTGCCTGGCCTTGCCCCGGGCTCCGGGACTTGCCCTGTGAGCCCCACCGCAGCCCCGTCCAGCTGTGGCCGTTGCTGGCGCTTGGCGGGCTCTCCAGCACCAGGGTCCACGGGACAGTGTGCCCAGACATCAGGACTCCCCGCTCCTCGACCGGAGCCCCCCGCCCCTCCAGGTCCTGCTCCACTCAGCGCTGGGAGCCTTGCGTTTCCTGGTCTCTGGGTTGGAGAGGAATCCTCAGGTGGGGGCACCTGTGGCCCAGTAGAGGGCAGGCAGGGCTGTGTCCAGACTCAGGTCAAAGTGAAAAGAGAAAATTGTGCTTTCGGTGGCTCCAAGGGCACCTGGTGCACGCGCTGACCTGTCACCCAGACTGGCCCCCGAGACAGCACGTCTCCCCGATTGTCCTTCTCCCAGAGGGACCCAGCACTGTGTAAACATCTTTTCTGCCTTCTTCCGGGAAGCAATTAAGAAAGAGACAGAGATCCGGTTTACAGGAACCTGGAGAATAGAAAGCTTCACTATCTCCCCTGTAAAAACAGTCAGACATGCCCAACAATGAGCTTGTAAAACAGTCCTCTGAGTTTTCCAGAAAATAATAATAGTTTTCACATAATAAAAAGGGGAGGAGGACTCGGGCTTCTGGGAGTGACCGGGTATACTGTCTGACCACTCCTGATGAGAACGACTGGAGGAAACATCAAAAGATCAAAAAAGGGTTTTGAAGACAATGGGGGCTTAGCAGGACATGAGGATTTATTTGTCTAAGATTCAGAGAGGAGATAAGCATGGTGGGGGCAGATGTTTGTCCCTTCTGGCCTAGATTAGACATTCCTAAAGCCATGTCAATGGCACCCCACTCCAGTACTCTTGCCTGGAAAATCCCATGGACGGAGGAGCCTGGTGGGCTACAGTCCATGGGGTCGCACAGAGTCGGACACGACTGAAGCGACTTAGCAGCAGCAGCAGCAGCAAAGCCATGTCAGCAGCTGAGAGTTGGAGGAATTGAGGGGCATTCTGCATCTCCCACCGCTGGAAGGACAGCGGGTACCCAGGAGATCTGGGTGGGAGCCCGGAGTCCCACGCTCGAGTGGGGAAGGGGAGCTGAAAGCCACCTGCCTCGTAAAGACTGAAACCCACTTCATTCTCGAGTGATTGTAACCACCCTGTCAGCCTGCTCACCTGGCAGGCACAGGAGGAAACACGCTCTGGAGAGTGACATCGTCCAGCGCTTCTGACCATCTCCCAGGATGTTTGTGTAACAGGTCTGCTCCTAAATCAGAAACAAGCAAGCCCAGAAAAACAGGAGAACCAGAGCAGAGGGCAAAAGAACCAAGCGGAATAAAAAACCAAGGGTTCAGGTGCTGGAATGTTCATGCGTCTCTTTAATAAGAGCTTGATTCTGATGTTTAAGAAATTTAACAACCAGATGGAGGAACTTGGCAGGAAGATTACAAAAAATGCGTAGAAAGAAAATTCTAGAATTAGAAATACAAAGACCTCAGTGGTAGTCAGATGGATGCGGTATGCATTAGGCGCAGCTCAAAAGAAAATTAGTCAAGTGGAAGATAAAATATTTAAAAGAAGGGAACAGAAGAGCTCTATGGGAATGTAAAGCGAGGCAGCCGCTAGGAAAGCAGAGCGGCTGCTCCTCCGTGTGTGCTGCCATGTGCCCAGCAGGCCCTCTTCTGAATACAGATCCAGAGGAAGTGGAAATGGGATCTGGGGGAGGGCTGAGCCACGCTGGCAGCAGCGTTGAGGACAATCGTCACACCTCGGTGTGAACGGGTGGCGGATTTTACAGAGAAAAGGGGGTGTTTTATGTCCTAATGCAGAACTCAGCGAGTGTATATGTTTCTAAAATCAGTGGTACTGTTGTGTTCATTTTAATTCTAGCCTGATAAAGTTGATACAGTAATTTCTCATGAACACTGAAAAGAGACTATGGCTCTGGAGAAGATATTACTCCACATGTGTATACTGAAAAGTTCTGTTGAAAACCAAGGTGGCAGTGGCAGATTATTCTGGATGTTGGTCGAGTAGCACGTCCACATTCCCAATAACGGGCTTCCCTGATGGGGAGTTGGTGATGGACAGGGAGGCCTGGCATGCTGCGATTCATGGGGTCGCAAAGAGTCGGACACGACTGAGTGACTGACTGAACTGAACTGAACTGATGGCTCAGAGGTAAAGAATCCACCTGCCAATGCAGGAGACACAGGTTCGATCCCTGGTTCAGGAAGATCCCCTGGAAGAGAAAATGGCAACCCACTCTAGTATTCTTGCCTGGAAAATCCCATGGACAGAGGGGCCAGGCAGGCTGCAGTCCATGGGGTTGCAAAGAGTCAGACAAAATTTCACGACTAGGGACTTCCCTGGTGGTCCAGTGGCTAAGACTCTGCGCTCCCAATGCAGGGGGCCTGGGTTCGATCCCTAGACAAGGAGCTAGATCCCACATGCAGCAACTAAGACCCAGTGCAGCCAAATTAAAATAAATAAATGATTAAAAAAAAAAATTTCACGACTAAACACCATTCCCAGTAAACACATGGAAAGGTGCTGACTGGCAGTAGGGAAAAGTGGTATCAACTGCAACAGTGAATTATTACACACTCATCAGATTGGTGATGATTTAAGCCTGAAAACGCCACGTGCTGGGAAGGGTGTGGAATCTCAAACAGGCTCATATGTGGCTGGGAGTGTGTTAATTTGTGCATCCACTTGGGAAAGCCGCTGGCCTTGTTCAAATACTGTCTGTGTACATCAGATTCTGTGAAGTGTTGATCATTTCCTATATATGTGCATTTATGTGTGTATACATGCATATGTGCTATACATACACACATGCGTACACTACATATACAATATGCACACGTAAATGCACACATGTGTATACATGAATGTACCTTCACACAAACATACAAGCCCTTTAGTAGACATACATGCCCGTTGGTAGACATGTGTACATAATGCAATGCACACACATGTCTGTCCATACGTGTATACACATGCACACACACACATTCGTACATGCATATGCATTCGGGTGCACAAGACACATATACATGTGTGCACCGATATGCACATGTGTGTACATGAGTGCGTGCACTCATGTACACACACATGTGGGTGTACAAAATATATAAAAGCCTACATAAGCACACATGCGTCTTGATATACATGTGTAGTGAGTAGATAACCATATGTATGCACATGCACACTCACGTGTATGTGTCCATATGTGTATACACATCGTCTACACAACTCACACATCCTACACCCACGGGTGCCTGTTTGATACCCCATAATGCTGTTTGCATCTGTAATGCAGTTCACTGCTGTGGAGTGCTCACTGTACGAATACCCACGGTTATTCATCCGTTGTACCATCGATGGATTTGACCCCTGACCCGGGCAGGCCCCACAGGCTGCAGAGCAACTGAGCCCGAGGGCCACCTCTGCTGAGCCTGTGCTCCACAGGGAAGCCGCCACACTCAGGAGCGTGTGCGCCGCGACCGGGGAAGGCCGCACGCAGCAGCAGAGACCCAGCACCGCCAGAAACAGACAAATGAATAAAATGATCTAAAAAAAGAAGAAAAGATCCCACATGCTACAACTAAGAGCTGGTACAGCTGAAGAAATAAGCAAAAAAAATTGTAAATAAAAAACAAAAAAGAAGAAGAAATGATGAGTTAATTAACTGGTAAACACTGAGGTAAAACTAAGCAAATCTTAAAATAATAAATAGCTTATCTGTAGGGATTTTCAAAAAGTGGAAATAGAATACTTGCTGATAACACATCAGGAAGGAGAGAGGTCAAGGTTCAAGGCTGCTAGGAGGCTAACAGGCAACATTGTAAAGCCCGTGTATCGTATTTTAATGCATGTTAAATTTTACAATAGCCAATTGCACTTTTTTTGTGTGCAGTTCTGTGAGTTTGGCCAAGAGCTGTATGACCACCACCAAAATCCAGAGATAGGACCATTCTGTCCCCCACATCCTGAGTGCTGCCCATCCTTCACTCTTTAGCCCCCAGCACCCACTGAGGCCTCAGGCCCCAGGTCGGTCACTTCCAGAACGTTCTGGCCTGCAGCACGTGTCGCCTTTCGCCTCTGGCTTTTCTCACGGGTGCGTCTGAGGTTCGTCCTCGGATCGCTAGTCTTCCTCACACAGTGGGGTGGTCCCCTTGCGCGTGTATCTCAGTATACTGATTGCTTCCCACGCTGAAAGGCATCTGGGAGGTTTACAGCATCTCGTGACGAAGACGATGCAGCTGTAAACGTTCCCACCCAAGTTGTGTGAGCCTGACCCTCATCTCATCCCAGCCTCAGAGTGTCCAGGCTCCTAGGCAGTGTGTGAGGGCTCATGCACTTGGTATTGTGTTTCTTTTAACTATTTCAGCTGCTCTCACAGGTGTGCAGGGGTGGGGACTCCCCAAGATTTAACTTGGATCTTCAGGACAGGAATGGGGTTGAGCATCCTTTGGTATCTTTGTTGTTTGTTTGTTTTTTAAGATGCGAGCGCTTTCTGGGATCCTGGATATGAATCCGTTGTTGGAGACGCAGTCTGCGGCGGTTTCTCCAAGTCCACAACAGTTACTTCATTTACAAATTACACTTTGACTCTCAGATCTGCCTCACTCATGTTCACGACGTTTCCCTCCTGTGCTGTCTTTGGAAAGCTTTACACTTCAAAAAGTGTAAAAATTGTGCCACGTTCTACATGTCGGTCTGCGATCACCTTAACTTAATTTTTGCGTGAGTTGAGGTCAGCTGTTGATTTGCTTTGGTTGAAGGTGGTGCCTGGTGTTTCCGGCACCACTGTTTGAAAAGATGATCCTTTCTCCATTGACTTACTCTGTGTCTTTGTCAAAACTCAGTCGACTGTCCCCGCATGAGTCTGCTCTGGACGTGTCCCCAGCCCACTGACCTCGGGGGAGTGCGTCCACTGACGGACCCACGTGGCCTCAGTCCCAGGGGTCCTGGAGCGAGTCTGGGCGCCCCCGTAAGATTCCTCCAACTTTTACCTTTTGGCTTTTATTTTATTTTACCTTTTATTTTGGCTTTTCTAGCTCCTTTTTCTCTCCATGTGTTTTAGAATACTGCTGATATTTTTATTGGAATTGTCTTAAATCTATAGATGCATTTGAAGAGAACTGACATCTGAACAACCCCCGAGACTTCCAGTTACTGAATAAGATGGTTCATCTCTCCATTTAGGTTTCTTGTTTCTTTCTGCAGATTTTATCTTCCTTCTTGGCACCATTTCATAAATGAAATAGGTTTGCATCCCAGCTGAGGCCTCTAAGTTTAGGAAACCCCAGTATTTTATATGAAGCTGCTAGAAAACCCTATAGCTAGGCAGCATCTGTGTTACTCTGACAATCTGCCTTCTGCCCCACAGGGAGGCACTATCTTCAAGGCTGTTTGCTCTACAAAGGATCTTAGAAGAATAGTCTTGCACACCCTTACGGCAGAAAGCGAAGAGGAACTAAAGAGCCTTTTGATGAGAGTGAAAGGGGAGAGTCGAAAAGCTGGCTTCAAACTCAACACTCAAAAAACTAAGATCATGGCATCCGGTCCCATCACTTCATGGCAAATAGAAGAGGAAAAGGTGGAAGCAGTGTCAGACTGTATTTTTCTGGGCTCCAAAATCACTGTGGACGGTGACCGCAGCCATGAAATCAAAAGACGCTTGCTCCTTGGAAGAAAAGCTATGACCAACCTAGACAGCATATTAAAAAGCAGAAGCATTACTTTGCCAGCAAAGGCCCGTCTAGTCAAGGCTATGGATTTTCCAATAGTAGCGTTTGGATGTGAGAGCTGGACTGCATGCATGCATGCTCAGTCACTTCAGTTGTGTCCGACTCTCTGTGACCCATGGATCGTAGCCCACCAGACTCCTCTGTCCATGGAATTCTCCAGGCAAGAATACTGAAGTGAGTTGCCATTTCCCTCTCCAGGGGATCTTCCCAACACAGGGGTCTCCTGCATTGCAGGCAGATTCTCTACCACAGAGCCACCTGAGAAGCCCTTCAAAGAAGGCTCAAAGACGCTCTCAGAGAAGGCTGAATGCCAAAGAATTGATGCTTTCGAGTTGTGGTGCTGGAGAAGACCCTTGAGAGCCCCTTGGACTGCAAGATCAAACCAGTCATACCTGAAGGAAATCAACCCTGAATACTCGAAGAGCCAGTTCATTGGAAAAGACTGATGCTGGGAAAGATTGTGGGCAAGAGAAGGGGATGACAGAGCATGACATTATTATTCGGCATTACTGACTCAATGGACATGAATTTGAGCAAACTCCAGGAGATAGTGGAAGATAGAGGAGCCTGGCATGCTGCAGTCCATGGGCTCAAAAAGAGTCGGACACGACTTAGTGACTGAACAACACAAAAAGTGCAGAGAGCAGGGACGGGCGTGGGAATTCCCTGGCGGGCCAGTGGCTAGGACTCTGCTCTCACTGCAGAGGGCCCAGGTTTGATCCCTGGTTGGGGAACTAAGATCCCACAAGCTGCTTGATGCAGCCAAAATATAAGAAGAAAAGAAAAAAAAAAAAGAAGGGAGAACCCACGTAGGGTGGTCTCCCATCACCCCTCTCTCAGAGTCCAGCTCGTGGAAATGTGTATTCTCTCTCTCTTCTTTCCCTTGGTTAATTTAGCTGGAAATTTTATACGCTTCTTAATTATTCTCTCACTTTTCTTCCTTTTGTCAATTTCTGCTCTTAGTTTTAGCTCTTCTACTAAAGTTAGCTTTATTGGTTCTCCTTTTTTTCAGCTTTGTCAGGTGGAAATTTACATACCTAATTTTAAACCTTTCTTCTAGGGCTTCCCTGGTGGCTCAGTGGTAAAGAATCTGCCTGTCAATGCAGGAGACATGGGTTTGATCCCCGATGCAGGAAAATCCCACCTGTTGTGGAGCAACTAAGCCCATGAACCCCAACTACTGAACCTGTGCTCTCGAGCCTGGGAGCCCCAGCTACCAAAGCCTGGGACCCTAGGGCTCACACTCCACAGCCTCCGCAATGAGAAGGAAAAGCCTCCCCAGTGAGAAGCCGGCATACTGCAGCTAGAGAGCAGCCTCTGCTCGCCACGAGAGTAAAGCACACACAACAGTGAAGACCCAGGACAGCCGTAAATAAATAATACAATTATATATTTTTAAAAAAAACTTTATTTTTTCTATCTTTAAAGAAGTCTTTATTGAATTTGTTGCAATATTGCTTACTTTTTTCTTGCAGTTTTATTGAGATGGAATTGTACACCGCCCTGAAGACGTTTAAGGTGTACAGCATAGCTTGATCTGCACTTATCATGCAGTTATGACCACAATAAGTTTAGTGAACATCCATCATCTCATATGGACACAAAATGAAGGAAATATAAAAAAATTTCCTTGTGATGAGAACTCAGGATTGACGCTGTCAATAAGGCTCACGCATAACATGCAGCAGAACCTGTTACACTAATCATGCTGTATTACATCCCTGGCAGCTTCTTATCTCAGAACCAGAGGTAGCTCAGGTAGCCACCAACCCAGTCTCTTTCGCTGTGAGTCTGTTCGCCTGTTTCTGAAGTGTGATTGTTACACAATGCAGTGATTCAATGTTCTATATGTTTCAAAATGATCACAAGATAAGTCTAGCAACCATCTGTCAGCACGGGGAGATATTACATAATTACGGACACATTCCCTGTCCGGCTCATCTCGTGACTCACTGCTTTTTTTCCTTTGTGACTCACCTATTTTGTAACTGACAGTTCACGCCAGTTCAGTCTCCTCACCTGTTTCTCTCCTGCCCTCATCCCCACACACTCTGGCAACTACCTGCTCTGTTCTCTGTATCTATGTGTCATCTGTATCCATGACTCTCGCTTCGATTCTGTTTGTTCATCTTGTTTTTGGATCCCACATAGATGTGATACAAGGCGGTGCTGTCTCTAACGTCACCTAGGGTATTCCCATAACGTAGTCCACTTAGGGTAAGCCTTCACTCCAACCATGCTTGGAAGGGGCAAGACGTGGTTCTTCATGGCTGAGTAGTCCTCGATTGTGTGTGTGTGTGTGTATGCGCCACACCTCCATCCATTCATCTGCCAGTGGACACTTCAGTGGCTTCCAGACTTTACTTATGATTAATAATGCTTCCGTGAACTTTGGGGTGCATCAGTTCAGTTCAGTCGCTCAGTCGTGCCCGACTCTTTGTGACCCCACAAATTGCAGCACTCCAGGCCTCCCTGTCCATCACCAACTTCCGGAGTTCACTCAAACTCATGTCCATCGAGTCAGTGATGCCATCCAGCCATCTCATCCTCTGTCGTCCCCTTCTCCTCCTGCCCCCAATCCCTCCCAGCATCAGAGTCTTTTCCGGTGAGTCAACTCTTCGCATGAGGTGGCCAGAGTACTGGAGTTTCAGCTTTAGCATCATTCCCTCCAAAGAAATCCCAGGGCTGATCTCCTTCAGAATGGACTGGTTGGATCTCCTTGCAGTCCAAGGGACTCTCAAGAGTCTTCTCCAGCACCACAGTTCAAAACCATCAATTCTTCAGTGCTCAGTTTTCTTCACAGTCCAACTCTCACATCCATACATGACCACTGGAAAAACCATAGCCTTGACTAGATGGACCTTTGCTGGCAAAATAATGTCTCTGTTTTTGAATATGCCATCTAGGTTGGTCATAACTTTCCTTCTAAGGAGTAAGCGTCTTTTAATTTCATGGCTGCAGTCACCATCTGCAGTGATTTTGGAGCCCCCAAAAATAAAGTCTGGCATTGTTTCCCCATCTATTTCCCATGAAGTGATGGGACCAGACGCCATGATCTCAGTTTTCTGAATGTTGAGGTTTAAGCCAACTTTTTCACTCTCCTCTTTCACTTTCATCAAGAGTGAAATTTTTGATTTTATGGCAGATTCACTTTCTGCCATAAGGATGATGTTATCTGCATTTCTGAGGTTATTGATATTTCTCCCGGCAATCTTGATTCCAGCTTGTGCTCCTTCCAGCCCAGCGTTTCTCATGATGTACTCTGCATAGAAGTGAAATAAGCAGGGTGACAACATACAGCCTTGGTGTACTCCTTTTCCTATTTGGAACCAATCTGCTGTTCCATGTCCAGTTCTAACTGTTGCTTCCTGACCTGCATATAGGTTTCTCAAGAGGCAGGTCAGGTGGTCTGGTGTTCCCATCTCTTTCAGAATTTTCCACAGTTTATTGTGATCCACACAGTCAAAGGCTTTGGCATAGTCAATAAAATAGAAATAGATGTTTTTTTGGAACTCTCTTGCTTGATGATCCAGCGGATGTTGGTAATTTGATCTCTGGTTCCTCTGCATTTTCTTAAACCAGCTTGAACATCCGGAAGTTCACGGTTCACGTATTGCTGAAGTCTGGCTTGGAGAATTTTGAGCATTACTTTACTAGCGTGTGAGATGAGTGCAATTGTGCGGTAGTTTGAGCATTCTTTGGCATTGCCTTTCTTTGGGATTGGAATGAAAACTGACCTTTTCCAGTCCTGTGGCCACTGCTGAGTTTTCTAAATTAGTATCTTCATCATCTTCAGATAAACACCTGGCAGAGGAATCACTGGGCCACATGGTGGCACTATGTTTAATTTTTTGAGGACTCCCCATGCTGTTTTCCATAGTGGCTGTTAGTGGAGTTTCTTGAAACTTGCTTAAAGTTTAATTTATTGGTTTTGACTTAATAATATGTTCACAGGGTATAAACTACAGAGAGGGCACAATGAGTGAGAGCTCTTTATCCCCCCTGCCACATGGAACTGACGGTTTTTGTTGTCCGTAAGGTTTCTGGTCAACAGCAGGCTATTACACCTGGTCTCATGTCCCTAGACATGTCCCAGTGTCTCCTGGTTTATCGTCTATAGGAACTTGAATAGAGTTCGTATTCCGCCTGTGTGAAATTGTATAAATCTTAATTATATTGAATCTGTTCACAGTGCTTTTCAGGTCTGCTACATCCTTCTAATTTTCTGTCTATTCATTCTATTAATTTTTGAGAGCTTGATATGGGAATTCCAGTTAAAAAATCTTGATTTATCTATTTAAAAAAATAATTGTAATACATAGTGGAATTATATTGTGACATGAAAATGTGTCCTGCCATATTAATAAATAAGAAATGTCGCTGCCGTCAGTGACTTCTAGCCTCTAAATGTGAATGAGGGCTCTCCAAACACGATCCAGCAGATGCTGCCCCCCTCATGGGGTTTGCTGAGGAGCTGGGGTCCCAGAGGTGTGCATTTTCCCACACACAGAATGCTAAATTTCTGAACTTGATACCTGATGTTTGGTGTTCAGACGGCCTGCTCCCTCTGTTGCAAACTTGTATGTAGCCTGACTTGCCCCCTGCCTCCTTGGAGCAGTTTCTTCAGAGCTACTGAGATGCTGTCTCCCGGAGTCCTAAACATTCCCACAAAATAAAATCCCTCTCTACTTTCAGGCTGTGATTATATCTTTAAGTCGACAATTGGTCCTGTGTTTTCCAAGTCTCCTGTAAATGAGTTATCATACTTTCAGATTTTGGAAAATAAGAAAGAAACAGTAGGCTATTAGTAGTTAATCTATTGATTACGGGAATAAAATGTGATGCATGGATTTCCCACTGCAAGAGGGGTCAGTGCACCCCCCACCCCCCGCCCCCTCCACTGTCATTCAAGGGTCGATTGTACTTCCTTGCTTTTGAATTTTCGCTTCTGTCCGGGCCTCTCAATTTGTAACAGAAAAGCAAAATCTGACTCCCTGTTTCTTTTACTTTAACCTTTGCTTTCCGCTGCTTTTGTTTTTGAAATCACTAAAAGGATGCTGCCTCAGGGAACCTGCCCCTCTGTCTGGCTGTTAAACTAAAGTCCCTTTGCTCAGCTCACAAGGACATCCTGACGCTGCCCACCTGTTAACAGCTGCAGAGAAGAAGGGATTGCACACATCCATCCCCTCCGTGATGCTGGCCAAGGCAAGCAAAACCACTGGCCTTTTTGCTTTGCTTCCTCACCTGCTCTGCCTCTCTGTTCTATAAAAGAACCTGACACCCAGACTTGAATAGGATGGCTATTCTGAGACGTTAGTCTACCGTCTTCCCAGTCAGCTGGCTCTCTGAATACAGTTGCATCCCTTGCCTCAACTGGCCTGTGGTGTGGTGAGTAGAGTGAACTTGAACTGTGTGATACGTCAGGTTCTTTTTCCAAGTTATTATTTGTAGGAGCTCCTCGTACATTAGAGCAACGAGTCTTTCTCTGTGACTGCTATTTATTCAGAGTTCATCTGAAGCCTGTGACGTGGCCCGTTAGGGTTTGGGGCTTCACTCGTGGCTCAGCAGTAAAGAATCTGCCTGCCAAAGGCAGGGATCTTCCTGGGTCAGGAAGATCCCCTGGAGAAGGAAATGGCAACCCACTCCAGTATTCTTGCCTGGAAAACCTCATCGACAGAGGAGCTTTGTGGGCTACGGTCCACGGAGTCGGAAAAGAATCGGGCAGGACTTAGCGACAACATCAGTTAGGGCTTTATCGGATGAAACGTTGGAAAAAAATGTTTAACTAATTTAACTTTTTTAATGAAGGCAACCAGATTCTGGGTTTAGTGTCATGCTTAGTCACACCTTCCCCACATCAAGATGTAAAATAACAATAAAAGAGACGATAATAGCGATAATGGCAGCTCGCTCCCATCTGGTGCGTCAGGAGTGCCGGCCACGGTAAGGGCTGAACACCTGTTACCTGTTTAAGCTACCAGCTCGCTCTGCCGTTCTTTCATTCTAAACAGCACAGGAGGCGCAGAGGCTAAGTGACCTGCACAGGCTCACAGAGGTCACTCGCACCTGCTTCAGCCAGGATGGCCTCAGAGCCTCAGCTTCACCCACTCTGCTCCGCTCTCACCATCGTCCGCTGGATGCTTTCACAGTTTCGCTTATTGTTGTTAAAGTCGTGGATCCCTCTGGCATTTAACCGGGGGTGGGGAGATACGGGCTCATTCCCCACCCCACCCTCCTCCAGGGTGAAATAGTACTGCCGTGATCCTTTCCCGCAACACGCCACCATCCCCTGGTTTGAATTACACTTTAACCCAGCCTCCACCTTTGCTCTGGGCACCTGAGAAGCAGGATATTTGCTGCCACGTCGGTAAACCAAGGATGTCTGAGCCGGTGAGCCCTGAGGAACTCAGGGTGAGAAAGCACAGATCCGGGCACTAGAGAGCTGGCGTGCGAGTCAAAGGAGAGATTTCAGGGAGCCCAGACGCTTGCATCTCCCACACTGAGAAAAGCACTGAATTCTTTAACTTGGGATGTCAGATTTTCTTTAATTAACAACACACTTTGGACATTAGACTACCTGCTCTTTGTTGCAAAACCTCTGTATAACCTGGCTCCCACTCTTGCCTCCTCGGAGAAGCTCTCTCAGGGTCACTTGAGATGCTGTCTCCCAGGCTTAAGTCCTAAAAATTCCCACTGTATAAAACAACTCTTAATTTCTAGCTTGTGCATGTCTTATGAGTCGGTAACCCTCAGTCCCCAGGGAGCTGATTCAAACTCCATGACACACCAGCCCCCAAATGCTGAAGTCCAGCTCAGACCTCTTTCCTGAGCTGGACTCACAAATCCGGTTTTCTGGTCAACATCACCCCTGGGATGCCTCCCTCCGAACCCTACACGCCCCCAACCAGCAAACCTACTCTCCCCTCCCGCATCTCCCAGCTCAGCAAAAGGAAGTTCCACCGTTTCCGGTGTTCAGGCCACACACCTTGACCTCCCTCCCCACACACCCTCACCTAATCCATCAGCAGGTCTCACGTAAAACACAAAAGCGGGTTTGGAGCATGAGGGCTCCCACGGGGGTCTGCTCCATCGCTTCTCGGACCTCTGAGTGAGATCCAGGAGAAGAGCAGACCCGCAGCCCCTGCAGACCAGCAGACCGGGACGACCTTGACCTTGCTCCGTGTCTCCATTCAGCCTGTGTCCTTACTGAACAGCGTTCCAGACACCCTTGACCCGCGATGGCTTAAAAAACAGTCACAACCTGAAAGCTGAGAGTTGTTCTGCTCAGTGGGAATTTTTAGGACTTCAAGCCCAGGAGACAATATCTCAAGTGACACTGAGAGATTGCTCCCGGGAGACAAGGAGAAGAGCGAGGGTTTATAGACATTTTCAATAAAGGGCAGGGACTCTGAACTCCTAAAGTATTTTTGTGAATTAAAGAAAACCAGATATTTCAGTTGAGGAGCTTAGCACTTTTCTATGCAGGGGCGTAGACTCTGGGCTCACCGCAATCGTTCCTTTCACATCCACCAATATCCTGCATTTTCACATCCTGAGTTTCCTTGGGGCTCTCCAGTGGTGGCAACAAATGCTATGACTGTGCCATCCTTTGTTTACTAATATGGCAGGAAATGTTCCACTTCTCATGATTAAAACCAGCAGCCAGGAGTAGAGGGAAAGTTTTCAAAGCATCTGTAGAAAAATGCACGTAGGAGGATAAAGTAACAATGCGAGTAGGCTTTGTTGCCGAAACGTTGGCCTCTGTGCATTGATGCTGAGTAGAAACACAGCAGCAGAGGTTTGGAGGAAACGGAAAGAGTGGCTTTATGTCTTTGCCAGGCCAGAGGGAACACGGCAGGCTAGCGCCTCAGAAACTGTGCCCCTCCCTGGGGAACAGGGAGCGGTCTCACTGTCAGGGCTCATGCTCAGGGGTTGGTGGCAAAGATCAAAGCAGTGACGGTCTCGCATTCCTCTGATGGGTTGGTGGTGAGGTAAGTAGGCGTCAGCCATTAACCTGCAGGTTCCAACTGGCCTGGGGTCTACATGCTTGCGGGCAGCCTGCCACGGTTAATAGTTAACTTCTCCCACCTGGAGGGGTTTTCGGTATCAGCCAAACAGCTCAAAGATATCCCTAGGTGCATCGCTTGAGGGGGAACCAGGACCTTGCCCCAAGGTGCAACTGCGGTTTTTCTTGGCTGTTTCTCCATTGACTCACATCCCCTCCCTTCCCTAAACAGCAACGGCTTGAGTCTGCCCCTTGGACCTTAGGGAAGGCCGTGCAGGCTGCAGGAAGCCAGTTTCCTATAACCAAGGAATGAGGGGGACACAGAAAGTCTTTGTGCCCAGGAGCCCCACAGGGTCCTCCTCGGTATCATCACCAGAGACAGTTCAACTTAGAATACAGGAGAGCAAGCTCTGGAAGAAGCTGTAGACCTGAATTTCTATATTCAGCAAGAATTCCTTTAAAAATAAAGGCAAAGGAAAGCCCTTTTTTTTCAGACTTCAAAGAGCTGAAAGGATTACTAACCAGCAGACCTGAACATCAAGAAATTTTCAAAGAAATCCTTCAGGCAGGAGGAATGTGGCATCAGATGGAAATCTAATCTACCTGAAGCAATGATGTGTACCAGAAATGATATACACGGAGGCAGAAATATCTTTAAAAAAGAATTGGTCATTCGAAGTAAAAATTGGAGCAGTATAATGTACAGTTTATAATGTGATTTAAGTAAAATGTATGCCATTAGCACTAAGCTGAGTGGAGGCAAGGAGACGTACGCTATCGTAAAGCTCTTATACTACATATAAAGTAGCATAACATCACTTGGGGGTACACAGAGAAAAATTCAAAATACGCAAGATAAGCCCCGACTTGTCCAGCAAAATAGCAAGACAAAGAATTATAACTAAGAAATAATTGAAGGTAATAAAGTAGATTCAGCAGAAAAAAGAAAAGAAGATGAGAAAAAGAAGAATAAAGAACATATGGAACAAATAGAAAACTAGTAGCAAGATGATAGATTTAAATTCACCATATTAATAATCACATTAAATGTAAATGATCTAAAAATCTTAATCAGAAGGTAGACATTGTCAGGTTACATTAAAAAAGAAAATCAAGACTCAACTATATACTCCATACAAGAAACTTGCTTCAAACATAAGACACTACTTCATTAAAAGTGAATGAATGGGAGATAAACCCATGTACTTGTGCTCACCTAGTCTAGTGTTCTTGCCTGGAGAATCCCAGGGACAGAGGAGCCTGGTAGGCTGCTGTCTCTGGGGTCGCACAGGGTCGGACACGACTGAAGCGATTTAGCAGTAGCAGTCTGAGATAAAGGAGGCAAGAAGATACAATGGAGAAAAGACAGTCTCTTCAGTGAGCGGTGCTGGGAAAACTGGACAGCTACATGTGAAAGAATGAAAGCAGAACACCGTCTAACACCTACACGGAGATAAAGTGGATCAAAGACTTGGAATGTATGCCCAGTTATTATAAAACTCTTAGAGGAAAACACAGGCAGAGCACCCTTTGCCATAAATCACAGTAGGATCTTTTTCGACCTGCCTCCTAATGAGGACAAAAGTAAAATAAAGGAGTAAAACCTAATTAAACTTAAAAACTTTTGCAGATAAAAGTTCGTTAAAGTGAAGTCGTTCGGTTGTGTCCGATTCTTTGCGACCCCGTGGACTGTAGCCCACCAGGCTCCTCCATCCATGGGATTCTCCAGGCGAGAATACTGGAGTGGGTTGCCATTTCCTTCTCCAGGGAACCTTCCTGACCCAAGGATTGAACCCAAGTCTCCCACACTGCAGGCAGACGCTTTAACATCTGAGCCACCAGAGAAAGGAAACCATAAATAAGATGAAAAGACACCCTTGGAATAGGAGAAAATATTTGCAAACCAAACAACTGGTATAGGATTAACCTCCAAAAATACAAATGGCTCGTCAGTTCAAGATCAAAAGACAAACAACCCAACGCCAAAATGAGAGGAAGACCTGAGCAGACATTTCTCCAAAGAAGACATACAGATGGCCAAGAGGCGTATGAAAAGATGCTCAACATCACAAATTATTAGAGAAATGAAAATCAAAACTACAACGAGGTACCACCTCATACCAGTCAGAATGGCTATCCCTGAAAAACCTATGAACAACAAATGCTAGAGAGGGTGTGGAGAAAAGGGAACCCTCCTACACTGTTGGAGAGAACATACAGTCTCTATGGAGGAAATAGTTGTAAACTGGTACAGTCATTATGGAGAACGCTATGGCGGCCCCTTAAAAACTAAACGTGGAACTGCCATGTGACCCAGCAATTCCACGCCTGGGTGTACGCCCAGAGAAAACGTCATTCGAAAGGCATAAGCAGCCAATGCGCACTGCAGCTCCACTTCAATAGCCCGGACCTGGAAGCCACCTGGATGTCCATCAGCACAATAGCTAAAGAAGATGCGGTACACTAAATAAGAAGGAAATACAAACGAAGCAGACACGCGCCCGTTAGCTGATTCACTTTGCTGTGCAGCAGAAGCCAGCACGGCACGGACAGCACCTTTGTACTCCAACAGAAACAATTCAAGAAAGAAGATGCGGTGCACGTACACGGACTGTTACTCAGCCGCAAAAGGGAATGAAACTGGGCCGTTTGTAGAGATGTGGATGGACATAGAGACTATCATACGAGTACGTCAGAAAGAAAAAACACCAAATACCGTGTATTAACATATATGTGGAGTCTAGGAAAATGGCATAGATGATCATGTTTGAAAAGCAGAAATAGAGACACAGAGAACAAACATACGGTCACCAAGAGGGCGAAGGGAGAGGAGCTGGGATGAACTGGGAGACTGGGGTTGATGTGTATACACCGGTGTGTGTAAAAGAGACAAGTAACAAGAACCTACTGTACAGCTCGGGGACGACCCATTGCTCCATGGTGAGCTGACTGGAAAGGAGTCCGGAAGGGAGCGGATGTGTGTGTGTGCTGATTCACCATGCTGTACAGGAGAGACTAACTCAAAATCACAAAGCAACTACACTCCAATGATAATTAAATTTTTAAAAAACTAAATGAGTGGGAAAGTATCAGAGCTGCTTGTATTATCTTAGTACAAAGAACATTTTGAGCAAAGAATATCACCAGACTTAAAAAAGCTCATTGCATAGTGATAAAGGCAGTCCATTCATCAAGAGAGCAGCATCTCTAACGTGAACGCCCCTAATAACAGTGCTTTAAAGCACACGATGGAACTCTCCAGGCGAGAATATTGGAGTGGGCGGTCATTCCCAATCCATGAAGCAAAATTTAGGGCCCTGAAAAACAGACAACTCTGCAAACATATACTAGGAGATCTGAGCAACTCAGCCGATGATACGGAGCACGACTAGGCAGAAATCAGGATGGCTAAGAGGCTCGATCGCCGCTGTCGACAGAAGCAGAGCAAGGACCTGCACAGAGCACTCTACCGCACGGCGGACGCGCAGCCTCTTCAAACACACACGAAGCGTTTACCGAGAGAGACCATATTGGGGGTCTTAAAACAGTTTCCATTCAATTTGGTTGTTCTCATTGTTCAGTCCTTAAGTAGTATCTGACTCTTTGCAACCCCACGGACTGCAGCACACCACGCTCCCCTGTCCTTCAGTATCTCCTGGAGTTTCCTCAAACTCGTGTCCATTGAGTCCATGATGCCACCCAACCATCTCATCCTCTGTCGTCCCCTTCTCCTCCTGCCCTCAATCTTTTCCAGCATCAGGGTCTTTTCCAATGAGTTGGCTCTTCACATCAGGTGACAAAATATTGGAGCTTCAGCATCAATCCTTCCAATGAATATTCAGACTTGATTTCCTTTAGGACACACTGATTTGTCAGAATTGTCTAGGATTGAAGGCAGGAGGAAAAGGGGACAATAGAGGATGAGGTGGTTGGACGGCACCACCGGCTCAATAAACCTGAGTTTGAGCAAAACTCCGGGAGACAGTGGAGGACAGGGGAGCCTGGCCTGCTGCAGTCCACGGGGTCACAAAGAGTCAGACACGACTGAGGATCTGAACAACAACAAAGGTTTCTCACAGCTTTCCTTCCAAGGAGCAAGCATCTTTTAATTTCATGGCTGCAGTCACCATCTGCAGTGATTTTGGAGCCCCCAGAATAAAGTCTCTCGCTGTTTCCATTGTTTCCCCATCTATTTGCCATGAAGTGATGGGACTGGATGCCGTGACCTTGATTTTTTGAATGTTGAGTTCTAAGCCAGATTTTTCACTTTCCTCTTTCATTTCATCAAGAGGCTCTTTAGTTCCTCTTTGCTTTCTGCCTTTAGGGTGGTCTCATCTGCATATCTGTGGTGATTGATATTTCTCCCAGCAATCTTCATTCCAGCTTGTGCTTCATCCAACCCGGCATTTCGAATGATGTGCTCAACCTATAAGTTAAATAAGCAGGGTGACAATATACAGCCTTGACGTACTCCTTTTCCTGTTTGGAACCAGTCCGTTTTTCATGTGGGTTCTAACTGTTGCTTCCTGACCTGCATACAGGTTTCTCAGGAGACAGGTCAGGTGGTCTGATATTCCCATCTTTTTAAGAATTTTCCACAGTTTGTTGTGCTCCACACAGTCGAAGGCTTTGGCATAGTCAATAAAGTAGAAGTAGATGTTTTTCTGGAACTCTCTTGCTTTTTCTATGATCCAAAGAATGTTGGCAATTTGATCTCTGGTTCCTCCACCTTTTCCAAATCCAGCTTGAACATCTGGAAGTTCATGGTTCATATACTATTGAAGCCTAGTTTGAAGGATTTTGAGCATTACCTTGCTAGCATGGGAAATGAGTACAATTGTGTGGTAGCTTGAACATTCTTTGGCATTGTCCTTCTTTGGGATTGGAATGAAAGCTGACCTTTCCAGTCCTGTGGCCACTGCTGAGTTTTCCAAATTTGTTAGCATACTGAGTGCAGCACTTTCACAGCATCATCTTTCAGGATTTGAAATAGCTCAACTGGAATTCCATCACCTCCACTAGCTTTGTTCATAGTGATGCTTCCTAAGGCCCACCTGACTTCACATTCCAGGATGTCTGGCTCTAGGTGAGTGATCACACCATCGTGGTTATCTGAGTCATTAAGAACTTTTTTGTATAGTTTTTCTGTGTATTCTTGTCACCTCTTCTTAATATCTTCTGCTTCTGTTAGGTCCATACCGTTTCTGTCCTTTATTAAGCCCATCTTTGCATGAAATATTCCCTTAGTATCTCTAATATTCTTGAGGAGATCTCTAGTCTTTACCATTCTGTTGTTTTCCTCTATTTCTTTGCACTGATCACTGAGGAAGGCTTTCTTATCTCTCCTTGCTATTCTTTGGAACTCTGCATTCAGATGGGTATATCTTTCCTTTTCTCCTTTGCCTTTCATTTCTCTTGTTTTCTCAGCTATTTGAAAGGCCTCCTCAGACAACCACTTGCCTTCTTGAATTTCTTTTTCTTGGGGATGGTTTTGATCACTGCCTCCTGTGTGATGTTATGAACCTCCATCCATAGTTCTTCAGACATTCTGCCTATCAGATCTAATCCCTTGAATCTATCTCTCACTTCTACTGTATAATCGCAGGGGATTTTATTTAGGTCATACCTGAATGGCTTAGTGGTTTTCCCCTACTTTCTTCAATTTAAGTCTGAATTTTGCAATAAGGAGCTCATGATCTGAGCCACAGTCAGCTCCCGGTCTTGTTTGCTGACTGTATGGAGCTTCTCCGTCTTTGGCTGCAAATACTATAATCAGTCTGATTTTGGTGTTGACCGTCTGGTGATGTCCATGTGTAGAGTCGTCTCTTGTGGTGTTGGAAGAGGGTGTTTACCATGACTCCGTCTTTGACCCACTGTTATAAAAACCCTCCTCAGTTTTTCCTGTGTTGAGATGTAGTTTTTAAAGGTAGAAGTCTCCCTTTGTTTGGCAAAGCAATAGAGCTGTCCTTTCCTGCTTCACCCAAAACCCTGTCTCCAGAGTTTGATTCAGCTCCAGCGCACAGAGCAGGAGCTTTCAGTGACGTTAGAAAGGAAGATATTTCTCAAGTCAAAGTGTTAGTCGCTCAGTCGTGTCCAGCTCTTTGTGACCCCACAGGCTGTAGCCGGCCAGGTTCCTCTGACCACGGAATTCTCCAGGCAAGAATCCTGGAGTGGATAGCCATTCTCTTCTTTCAGACTTTCAGATTAAGTTGCAACTACCAAACTGACGTTATTCACAGAAGACACTCATGAAAAGAAAGTTATAGGTTGGTTGGAACTGCTTTTGAATACAAATAACAGAACACCAATGAACAGTGGTTAACAAAGTGGATTTATTTTTCTTGTGAGAGTCTCGATGTGTGTGGCTGCTGGGGTTGGAAAAGAACCTGAACAAGAATACATATATTCATATAAAGCTAAATTATTTGCTGTACACTTGAAGCGAACACAACATTGTAAATTAACTATAGTTCAATTTTTTTAAGAAAATAAGAGAAAAAGAAAAACATCCTAAATTTAAATAGGTGGAAGAAAACAAGTAAGGGGAAAAAAGAGTAGAAATCTATGAAGTATGAAACAGAAAATTAATGAAACGCAAGCTGATACTTTGTAGAGGATCAAAAAAATTGATAAAACTCAATCTAGACAGATGGATCCAGAAAAAGAGAGAAGACGCAAATCATCAGGAATATCCGGAATGAGTGGTGGTTACAAGAGATCCTCCAAAAATGAGAAGAATAAGGATGTTGCCTGAAAAACTGGGTTGGCCTCATGGTAGCTGTTGAGCCAAAAGGCACAACCAAGCCAATGATCGAGAGAAGAAAGGATTTATTATTCAGAGCACGTAAGGAGAACACTGGTGGCCTTTCCCAAAGCACTGTCTCCCACCAGAGCCCAAGGTTTATGTGATTGAAGTCAGCAGGGTCAGAAGAGGTCATCTCCACCCCTTTAGGACCAGCAGGTCTGGCGGCTGAGACTTTAGGCTCATCGTCACCAGTGAAACAGAACTGAGCTTTTACAGCTGAATTTTCATCTTTGATGTTGTTACTTCTCTTGCCAGGCTACAGTTTCTGCTTTTGTTCCTGTTAGATCATTATTGCTGAGACCCATTCAAGGGTAAGCCTTGTGGCCAGGCTTAGGCCCCCCAGAATGGCTGCTCTTACCTCAAAAAGGAGGATAGAATGAACAAGTTATGCCAACGCATTCAACCACTAACCTAAGACATGCAGATGACACCCCCATTATGGCAGAAAGTAAAGAGGAACTAAAGAGCCTCTTGATGAAGGTGAAAGAGGAGAGTGGAAAGGCTGGCTTAAAACTCAACATTCAAAAAACTAAGATCAAAAAAAAAAAAGAAAACTAAGATTATGGCATCTGTTCCCATCACTTCATGGCAAATGGATGGGGAAAATGGAAACAGTGACAGACTCTTTTCCTGGGCTCCAAAATCACTGTGGATGATGATTGCAGCCATGAAATTAAAAGATGTTTGCTCCTTGGAAGAAAAGCTAGGACAAACCTAGACAGTT
Source organism: Bubalus kerabau (assembly GCF_029407905.1). Taxonomy (NCBI): domain Eukaryota; kingdom Metazoa; phylum Chordata; class Mammalia; order Artiodactyla; family Bovidae; genus Bubalus; species Bubalus kerabau. The sequence goes on along the minus strand of NC_073628.1, from coordinate 1,432,645 downwards.
CATTAAAAAGCAGAGATATCACTTTGCCAACAAAGGTCCATCTAGTTAAAGCTATTATTTTTCCTTTAGTCACATACAAATGTGAGAGCTGGACCATAAGGAAGGCTGAGTGCCAAAGAATTGATGCTTTCAAACTGTGGTGCTAGAGAAGACTCTTGAGAGTCCCTTGGACTGCAAGGAGATCAAACCAGTCAATCCTAAAGGAAATCACCCCTGAATATTCACTGGAATAATGGATGCTGAAGCTGAAGTTACAATATTGGGTCACCTGATATGAAGAGCCGACTCGTTGGAAAAGACTGATGTTGGGAAAGATTGAGGGCAAGAGATGATTGGATAGCATCATCAACTCAGTGGACATAAGTTTGAGCAAACTCTGGGAGATAGCGAAGGACAGGGAAGCCTGGAGTGCTGCAGTCCCTGGGGTCACAAAGACTCGGTTGTGACTGAGCGACTGAACGACAACCAACTATTCAACTACTCAGGTGAAATGAACCAACCACCGAAGCTCATGGAAAGAGGTACAGACGGGGACTTCCCCGGTGGTCAGTGGCTAAGACTCCTGTATCCCTGGTCAGGGAACTGGATACCATATGCTGCAACCAAATGACCTCAAATGTCACAACTAAGACCCAGCACAGTCAAATAAATTAAATAAAGATTAAACCACAACAAAAGAGAGACAGACAGATATGTCTCACGGCCCCATATCTGTCAAAGAAATTGAGACTATAGTTTAAAGCCTTCCCTCAAAGAAAATTCAAGGACCAGATGTCTTCACTGCTGGATTCTACCAAACATTAAAAGAAGAAGTAATACTAACTCGACACCAACAGTTCCAGGAAACTGACGAGAAGAAAGAAAGCAGCTCCTGGTTCATCCTCTGAGGCCCGCGTTGCCCTGACACCACAAACGGTAAGCATATTGGAAGAAAAGAAGCAGCAGATGGTGAACACGAGGGCAAGAGACCTCAACAAAAGGTTAGCAAGCTAATTCCAAAATTTATGACCAAGTGGGGTATATCCCAGGAATGCCAGGTAGTTTAAACATTTGAAAACCAGTGAGTTTAATTGACCATGTTAACAGACCAACAAGCAAAACCATGCAGCTCTCCAAAAGTGCAGCAAAAGCATCGCACAAAATCAAACTTCCATGCATGAGGAAGGCGTCCCAAAAACAGAATAAAAGGGAATTTCTACCACAGAACTGTGGAATTTCCATAAAAGGCATCTATGGAAAACTCTCATGGAATTCCCTGGTGGCCCAGGGGCCAGGACTCAGCACTTCCACCGTGGTGGCCCAGGTTCAATACCTCATCCAGGAAGGAAGATCCCGCAAGTGCCAAGGCCCCCAGACAGCAGCAGCAAAGACGTGCAGCTGGCATCATGCTTAGTGCACAAAGCGGAATGCTTCCTCCTGCGGCCAGGAGCCCCACACCACCGCTGCACACACCACCGCTGATCCACGCGGCCTGGGGCTTCAGCTGGTGAGGGAGAGGAGAAAAGCGCATTCAGATCGGAAAGGTAATAAAGCTGGCTTTATCAGGGGGAGACATGAACATCTTTGTAGAAATCCTACAGGAGTGACTGGGACTGATGTGAGAATTGAGCAGGATCTTAGGACAGAAAGTCACTGGGCAAAAATCAACCGTGTCTTTGTTACCAAAAGCTCGGCCTCTCTGCACACCACTGTCGCGCTGTTCGGTCTCTGAGTCGTGTCCGACTCCTTGCGATCTCACAGACAGCAGCACGCCAGGCCTCCCTGTCCTTCACTACTTCCCAGAGTTTGCTTGAACTTATGTCCATTGAGTCAGTGATGCCATCCAACCATCTCATCCTCTGTCGTCCCCTTCTCCTCGTGCCCTCAATCTTTCCCAGCATCAGGGTCTTTTCCAATGAATCAGCTCTTCACATCAGGTGGCCAAAGTATTGAAGCTTCAGCTTCAGCGTCAGTCCTTCCAATGAACATTCAGGGTTGGTTTCCTTTAGGATTGACTGGTTGGACCTCCTTGCAGTCCCAGGGACTCTCAAGAGTCTTCTCCAGTACTACAGTTTGAAAGCATGATTCTTTGGCACTCAGGCTTTCCTATGGTCCAACTCTCATATCTGTATGTGGTTACTAGAAAAACCATAGCTTTGGCTGTATGGACTTTTGTCGCCAAATGGATGTCTCTGCTTTTTTTGCTGTCTAGCTTTGTCCTAGCTTTCCTTCCAAGGAGCAGGCGTCTTTTAATTTCATGGCTGCATTCATCACCTGTAGTGATTTTGGAGCCCTGGAAAGTAAAATCTGGCGCCGTTTCCCCTTTCTCCGTATCTGTCGGCCACGAAACGGTCTGTGCGCTGGTGCCGAGTCAGATCCTAGAGACAGAGTTTTGGATGAAGTAGAAAAGGATAGCTTTATTGCTTCGCAAGACAAAGGGAGACACACCAGGCTTCTGCCTTGAAAGACTATGTCTCAACCCCAGAGAACTTGGTGAGGGTTTTTATAACAGTGGGTCAAAGGTGGGGTCTAAAAAGATTGGGGTGTGAACTGGGATTGCACTCCCCTGTGACTGCAGCCATGAAATTAAACGCCGTTTGCTCCTTGAAAGACAAGCTGTGACAAACCTAGACAGAATATTAAACAGCAGAGACGTCTCTTTGCTGACACAGGTCTCATAGTGAAAGCTATGGTTTGTACAGTAGTCATGCATGGACGTGAGTTGGACCATAAAGAAGGCTGAGCCCCGAAGCCTTCATTCATTAATTCTCTCTATTCATTAATTCTCTAAGCATTCATTAATGCTCTCTATTTGTGGTGCTAGCAAAGATTCCTGAGAGTCTGTTGGACTGCGAGGAGATCAAACCAGTCAATCCTGAAGGAAATCAACCCTGAATCCTCACTGGAAAGACTGATGCTGAAGCTGAAGCTCTAATACTGTGGCTATCTGATACAAAGAGCTGACTCACCAGCTGAGACAGTTGGATGGCATCAGCACCTGGACGGGCAGGAGTCTGAGCAAATCCTGGCGGATGGCGAAGGACAGGAAAGTGTGCGGTCCGTGTCAGAGCAGACGCGACTGGGCGACTGACAGACTCGTCTCTTCTCAGGCGGTCAGTCTCCCAATCTTGATGACCTTCTCTTCTCCCTTTTATCTTGCATCAGTTGGTTTCATGGCTGCTCCTCCCTCAAGTAGCAACTGTTCAAATCTGCACTTCGAACTCAGGGAAAGTAGGTCATGGAGACTGGAGTCTTGCCTACAAGAACTGGGGGGACAGAGAGGCCTCTCTGCCTGGGAGCCTCCCAGGGCCCCATTCAGATTCATTTCCACTCACTAATAATGAACACTTGGAAACCAAAGGGGTTTGGCTGGGTTTTTTATTTTGTTTTATTTTTGGCTGCCCCACAGGGCACATGGGATCTTAGTTCCCCGATCAGGGACTGAACGTGTGCCCCCTGCGTTGGAAGAGCAGGACACTGGATCACCAGGGAAGCCCCAGAAACAGAAGTTTCAGAATGCCACGCACAAAAGAAAGCAAATAGTAAATATTTAGATTATAATTTGACTAAAGAGGACCAAGACTTGAACTCTGAAACCATAAAATATTTAAGAGAAATTATAAAATAAACAGAGGTATACCGTATTCACGGATAGAAAAAAAAAAAGTGAAATAAGTGTTGTTCCCCAAATGATCTACAGATCATTGACCAATCTGAGTCAAAACTCCAGGAGAATATTTTTTGTAGAAATTGACAAGTTGATTCCAAAATTTATATGAAAATGCAAAGGACATAAGATGACTAAAATAAGTCTGAAAAAGAACACTGATGAACAGCTTACCCTACCTGATTTATTATAAAACTTCAGTAAAGGCCAAACATGTGATATTGGTATAAAAATAGACACATAGGTAGATGGATGGGATTAATGTCCAAAACCAAACCCAGGTACACATGGCTAACAAGGAAATTCAGTAGAGAATGGATTATATGCCTTTTAAACAAAAGGTGTTGTCGCCATAAGATAGACAACAAACCTTACCTCACATTGTAAATGAGAAATAATTCATGGACCTAATATAGGACAGAAAGTAGTAAAAAGTTGTAGGAAAAAAGCATAGGTGAAAATCTTACTGACCTCAAGGTCAGCAAAGATTTATTGAATAAAACGTGTTAAAAAGAGCATAAGAGGAACAAAAATCAATAAACTTGACATTAATTTTTTTTAACTTCTCTTTGAAAGACACTGTTCAAGAAATGAAAAGACAAGCTACAGGCATGGGGGAAAAAATACTTACAATGCATATTTTTTTTTGCAAAAGCACAAAGACTTGTGTCCAGAATACATAAATAAGTCTTTCTGCTCAATAATGAGACCACCCACTAGGAAACAGGGCAGAGATGTGAGTGAACGCTTCACAGAGAAGAAACGGCCGGTGAGCACTTGGGAAGACGCCCTGGTTCCTGAGTCATCGGGGAAATACAAACCGGAACCACAGGAGAAACCACCAAACACCTGTTTGAACAGTTAAGACCAAGACCGCCCACCACAAAAAGGGCCGTGAGGCTGTGGGGCCACCAACCCCTCGTGCACAGCCAGTGGTCATGGAGGAAGAAGCGAGCACTTTGCAAACGGCGTTGGAAGACATCTTTACAAACTACCCACTCTTAGCACCTGACACAGCCGCCCCACTGCTGGATACTTACTCAGGACCCAGAGCAGGCCTGTCCACAAACGCCCGCAGCAAGCGTCCCCGCAGCTTCGGATGACGTGGCCCTAAGCGGGAATCCACCAAGGGTCCGCCACACTTACCCGGAAGGACAGCAACTTTTTATAGGGGCTACTCATGCTCAGTGGCTTCAGTCCTGTCCCCTGAGGACTGTAGCCCACCGTGCTCCTCTGTCCACCAGAGTCTCCAGGCAAGAATACTGGAGTGAGTCGCCATTTCCTTCTCCAGGGGACCCCCGACCCAGGGACTGAACCCACATCACTTATGTCCCCTGCATTGGCAGGCAGGTTCTTTGCCACTAGCGATACCTGGGGAGCCCCTAGTATAGGAGAGTACACGTCAACAAAGAGCAGGAACCCTCCTGCACCGCTGGCGGGAATGGAAGCTGGTGCAGTCACTGTGGAGAAAGTATAGATGTTCCACAAAAAACTGAAAATGGGATCACCATATGGTCAGCAGTCCCACTCCTGGTGGTGGACATGGACAAATGCGTATCTGAGAAGATATACGTTCACACCCCAGTGTTCAGGCAGCACTGCTCATAAAAGCCAAGACTCGGAGACAACCCAAACGGGCATCAGCCAAAGAACGTACCCAGAACATGTGCTCCGTGCACCGCGGAGCACTGCTCAGACACAAAAAAGGGTGAAATAATGCCATTTGCAGCAACGTGGATACGACCAGAGATTATCATCCTGAGTGAAGCAAGTCAGAAAGAGACAAATATATGATCTATTATATATGATATATGACAAATGTATAATGTATGAAATCACTTATATGTGGAATCTAAAAAAATGATACAAACGAACTTATTCCTAGGACAGAAACAGACTCACAGACATCGAAAGCAAACTTATGGCTACCAAAGGGAAAAGGGTGGGGGAGAGATTTATTCGGGTTTCGTATTAAAGCGTGCACACTACTATATGTAAAATAGATAACCAGCAGAGACCTACCGCACAGGGAACTATACCCAACATCTTGCAATAATCAATAATGGAAAAGAATCCATATAACCGAATCACTTTGCTGTACACTTGAGACTAACACAGCGTTGTAGATCCAAGATATTTCAATAAAAATGTTCGAAAACTAATGAGATTGATCGTGGGGGCAGAACAATGCTCCCCAACGACACCCACATGCTAACCCACGGAACCTGTGATCACGTCCAGTTACAAAGGGGAATTGAGGTTGCTGGGCAGTTGACCTCAAAATGGGGGATTATCTGGATTGCTCAAGTGAGCAATGTGATCACGAGGGGCTTAGAAGTGGGTAAGGGAGAGAAGACAGAAATGGGGGGACGTGTGACTGCCTGACTGCCGTGGGCTGGGGACTGGCCGCCCCCAGTGGTGGCTTTAGGGGTGGAGGTGGGCCGCCAGCCAAGGAATGGGGACCCCCGGCAGCTGAAAGTGCCGGAATCCAGGTTTTCTCTTGGAGTCCCCGGAGGGAGCTTGGTCCTGTGACCCCTGAATTCAGGCCCAGTGAAACCCGATTCAGACCTCTGGCCTCCAGATCCGCAAAATCCTAGATCTGGGTTGTTTCGGGCCACTCGGTACACGGGGCTCTGCTGCGGCAGCAGCAGGAACCTCCTTCCCTAACGGAGGCGGGCGGGCTCCTGAATCTCCAAGTCATGATGCGGAAACAGAGGGAGCAGAGGAAGGGCCCCGAGCTGACCCCCGTCCCGCCCGCCTCTGGGACAGGAGCGTGTCTGCAGGGCCGGGAGGCCAGGCCACCTCGGGGAGGCCTGGAGCCAGCAGGGCTGGAGGGGAGAGGGGACTGGGGGCAGTGGAACGCTTGTAGTGGGTCACACCATGTGACCCAAGGTGGGCCCGCCGAGCAGCCGTGGAAGGAAATGCTCAGGTGTGCACTTTGAAGACATGGTTTGGGGCAGGACCAGAGACACAGACAAGAGAACAGGCTTGTGCACCAGGAGAGACGGAGACGCCGGCTGGACTGACGGAGCAGGGCTGACGACAGGCAGCACCTTGAGGGAGACAGCCAGCCAGGGGAGCTGCTGTCCAACACAGCGGCTGGCTCTGTGCTCACCTAGTAGGTGGGAGGGCGGGGCAGGGGCGGTCCAAGAGGGAGAGGATCTGAGTGCACATGGAGCTGATGCCCTTCACTGTGAAGCAGCTGTACTCCAATTAAAAAATAAATAGGCGTTTCCCTGGTGGTCCAGTGGCTAAGACTCCTCACGTCCGGTGCAGGGGGCCGGGGTGCGATCCCTGGTCGGGGAACTGGATCCCGCAAGCTGCTTCGAAGGCTGCGTGTACTGCAACAAGGACCCCGTGCAGCTCCATAAGCAATTAGAAATAATTTTGAAAAAAAGAAAAAATATATAAATAAGGCGTTTGAAACACAAAGGAAGATGAGGATTTCAAGGGTAAAAGGGTTTTTAAAAAGATGTGGTTTATTGCAGGTCCCACGCGCACCAAATAAAATGGGGAGGGGGAGACGGTGCAGTCTGTTGGATCGTCACGAGCAGGTGCAGGGGAGGCCGTGTGGGAAAGGTTAGGAGGAGCACAAGGGCGTCCTCACGGGTGAGCAGGCTTCTGCGAGAGTGGCATCGGAGGTGGCACCTGCGGACAGGAGTAGGGCAGGGCGGGGGGGCCAGCGCCCCTGGGCCGAAGAGGGAGGGTCTCTGGGGTGGATGGGTCTGCATGGGCAGACCGGCCCTAAGGCCTGGGGAGAGCCGAGTAGAACTTGGCTCTGTTTCCAAGTACTCTGGAGTCCTCGGGGAGTTTCTGGAGGAGAGGACGGCTGGGTAAGGGGGAGGAGGCAGAGTCACCCTTGATGAGCCCCCGAGTCTGGGGGTCCAGGGAGCACAGTGGAGGACTGGCAGGCCCAGGGTGGGCCTTGGAGAAGGGGCGCGGGGGAGCACTTGGGGGGAGGAACTCTCAGCTCTGTCTTCCGTCCTGGGAAGTCAGCACATGACCCAGACAGAAATAGCACGGAACACCAGCTGCTGTTTAGAAATAGCTGCTATTTGGAAATAAGCTGTTATTTAGAAACATGGAGGGGAGCGTAGCAAGAATCTACTGAAGGACAGAGCGGGGCGCCTCGGGGGAGGAAAGAGGGGGACGGACTGAGACGTGTCCCCAAAAGTCGCCGTTTGGAGTCCTGACCCCCTCAGCACCCCAGAAAGTGACAATTTGGAGGTGGTGCCTTTAAAGTCAGGGTTAAGGTAAAGTGGAGTCACGGGGCTGGGCCCTAATCCCGCAGGACTGGAGTCCTCGAAGAAGAGGAGGTCAGGACGCGGACACTCACAGAGGGACAACCCTGTGAGGACGCGGGGAGGAGACGGCCGTCTGCACGCCCGGGGGGAGGCCTCAGGAGGACCAGCCTACACCTGGGTCTCGGATTCCAGCCTCCAGGACGGGAGACAGGAAGTGTCCGGCCTGTAAGTCCACAGGCTGTGGTTCCGTCTGGGGAACCCACACTGACACTCACTGAACAACCTCTGAGCACCCTTGGCCTTCATCACAAGGGGCATAAAGCTGGTAACACAAAAGCATGAGTCCATCCAAGGAGGGGCAGGAGGACTCACTGACGCTGGGAGGCTGCTTCCGATGCGGGGACAACAGCAGGAGGGCTCCGGGCTGAAGGCCCTGTCCCCGGCCTGTGCGGGGGGAGAGGGGCAGGGAGGCTGGACAGACGCCCCTGGCCCCTCTGTCCTGGGGAGCTCAGCCCTGGGAGCCAGACGCCGGGGTGACAGTCCTGACTGCCCCGCTCAGGGGCTCCTCACGCCACGTGCCCGCGCCTCCGTCCTCTCCCATGGCGGGCGCTCAGGCCGCCCATGACGGCCGCTGTCTTGCCCTCAGTACATTCCTGCTGACCGGTCACCACCTCACGTTCACCCACTCACCTCGCTGAACTTCTCTCTTAGTCATAGAGTCTGATCCCTACAGGTCTACCTGCCCCCGGCCCCAGCAAGTGAGGACTGGTCTCATCTTCAGATCATACAGCTTGATTGGTACAGGTTTACATACTTCTCCCCGGGGCCAGTGAGTGAGGACTGAGCTATCCTCACTAACAGACCAGGACTATCTCGACTGCGATCATCGTCAGAAGGGCAGGGGGGTCACGCCCTTCTGCTGGTCTCCCTCTAACCCGGGAGCCAGCCTGACGTCAGCTTCAGGTACGTGACCTGTAACCTCCCCACCACAGTCCACGCATGTGGCCGGTCGCTCCGGGACCACCCCTAGTCCGTTAAACCATCCGCCTCTCTCTCTCTCACTGACTCTGGGCTCTTTCTTGGGTCTTGAGCCGGGCAGGCACAGGGCTTGCCGGCCTGTGGGGTGAAATTTCCGACGCCTGTGAAGTGGTATCACGGCTCCATCTCTCAAAGCATCTCAGAGGCCGGATGCTCCCTACGTGAGCTTTCTGGGCCACCTTCTGCCTTGCAGGTAAACACACAGGAATGCAGTCATCCCTCGGCCTGTGGGAGCAAGCCGGGGACTCGCGGGTGAGAGGCCAGTGAGGGTGACCGCCTCCTTGCTGCCCCAGGGCTGAGCGGTTTCCAGAAAACGCTCTCACTTTTAAAGCAGGAAAAGCCCCGGCTGACTGGGTGTTTGCTCACCCGCCCGGGGTTCTGGGTCATTTTGCTGCAGGGACTGAGCCAGTTACCACCAATGTCAGGCTTGACACAGATCCGACATCTTACAGCCGGGGCAGAGGCATCCAACGCAGGTCTCGTGGGCTGGCTTCTCTTGGAGGCCCCAAGGGCAAATCTGTTTTGACTTTCCCAGCTTCTAGAGGTCCCGCATCCTTGGCCTGCAGCCTGGATGGCCTCCTCCATCTTCAAAGGTGGCGGCGTCGAGACTTCCAGACTCTCTAGACTCTGACCCTCCTGCCCTCCTCTTGTGGGACCCTTGTGATCACTTTTAGGGCCTCCCCATTCATCCAAGATGATTGCCACATCGCGGCATCCTTCCGCTGATTATATCTGCAACGTCCCCTCACCACATGGGGTCACACAGTCCCAGGTGCTGGGGACCCAGAGGCTGTACAGCTCAGGGCTCTCGACAGACACAGAACCGATAGGATATCTGACTATCCCAATCTACCTTCCTTTCTCGTAATGAATTGATTGCCCGATTATGGAGGCTGAGTCCCAGTGTCTAGGGTCTCCAGGCTGGAGGCCCCAGAGCAGGCAGTGCGGCTCTGGTCTGCGGCAGTGTGGACCCGAGTCCCAGCTTGAGTGGTCAGGCATGAAGACAGTGGAGAACAGAGGAGCCTGGTGTGCTGCAGACCACGGGCTCAGAGTCAATCCTGACTCAGAGACTGAACAGCAGCTCATCAAGAAACACCATCCCAGACACATGTTTAACCAAATATCTGGGACCCCCAGGGGCTAGTCGAGTTGACACAGAAGATTTACCTTCACAGGCGTGGCTGCCTCGTGGGGGATTAGGTGGCAGGAGGGGTGGCCAAAAAGGCAGCTCAGAGTGGGCCCCAAGCCCTCTGCCCGGCAGGGACCTCTGTCCCCATGGAGGAGGGGCTCTCTTCCTGGGGACATGGCAAGGAGGCTCTACAGTTTCTGGAGGGAGGGGACCCTGATGGTCACCCCAACATGGCTGGGGGCTTCTGCGAGAGCGGGGCTGGGGGCATCCTCGAGTGCATGGACGGGACGAGGTGAGGAAGGGCCTGTGGGTGAAGCAAGGGGCGGGGCTGTGGGGGCGCTGGCCGCTCGTCTGCTGGCAGAGGCTTCTGGGACCCCCGCCCCACTCCCACATTTCTCCCTGTCTGCTGGGACCCTATCCTGGCCCCACGCTGGTCTCCTGACCCCCCACCCAGCCCCGTCCCCGGGCCTTCTGTGCTGTCAGCTTGAGTCCCAGGCCAGAGGTCCCCCCTCTGGAAGCCACCGGCCTGCTGCCCTGGGCATCAGCTGGGCTGCCCGCAAGCCCCAGCCCCGGAGCAATAACAGCTGCGTGTCTGCACCCCAGCGGGGCACCCCGGGTCAAGGGGGCGCCCTCACCGTGGTCTCAGCAGGTGGAAGGAGGAGCGCCCTGGGCAGGGCAGGGGCCCGGCCAGGGCAGCAGGAACCACAGGCCTCCGTCCGGCTGAGACGCCTGGTCTGTGGGCAAGGGTTGGGGGCACTGCTCAGAGCAGATGGGCTGATCCCCTGCCTCCGCCCGGACGGAGTAGGGCAGAACCTGAGTTCGAGGCAGCCTCACGTGGCTCCTGACACAGACAGTGGGAACCCCGAGCAGAAAGGGAAGGAAGCTGCTGGCCGGGCCTGCCCCGCACAGGCAGGGCTGTCATGTGCTAGGGGTCAGCAGGCCTGGGGCCCCGCGGTCACTCAGTCAGGCATGGGGCAGGGGGCAGCCTCCAGCTGCCCGGCCCATCCTGGGAAGCCGGCCCCTGGTCTCAGCCTCTGCCCTGCATCCCCCTCAACCCCTGAGACCCGAGGCCATCTCCCTGCGGAGCTCTCCCAGGGACCAGCCTTTGCCACTGCCCCGCCCAAGCTTGCAGCCACCCTCCCAGACGGACGACACCCCCGCGTCTCCACCCGCCGTGGGACCACTCCGAGCTGCTCCTGGCCATCCCCAGGGCCACACAGGCAGCCTCGGTGGTGCCTCCCAGCCTGGGCCCCTGGTGGCATCATAGCATTGGCCAGGCTGACGGCCGCTCCAGGGTGGCTGCTGCCTGCTCTTGGCTTCCAGAAACTTCCCTGCTCGTTAGTTCTCTCCAGCCACTCCGTCTCCTTCTGCTCTTCCCGCTCCTCCTTGGGGGGGTCCCTGCCCCCACAGTGCACACCGAGCCGGGGCCTCCTCGGACCCCAGACCTGGGATCCCACTGCCCACTGGCACCCGATGGGGCTGCAGCAGCGTCTCAGACGTGCCCTCAGACATGCTCCTCCGTGAGGGCATCTTCTGGGCGGTGTCCCTGGCCCCTCCCCTCTCCCCTCCACCTGCCAGCCTCCCCCCTCCTCTCCTGACCGGGCTTCCTGCTTCCCCTCCACCACGTTGGCCACACCAGGTGCCCTCTGCTTCACAGCCCCGCGAAGTCCCCACAGCTCAGAGGCCCCACATGCTCTAGCCACAGCCCCCGCCTCTCCCACCCTAACCTAACCCCAGCCCCTAACCTGTAACCCTAACCCTAACCTAGCAGACCAGAGGGGACAGAGGTGGGTGGGTTACACGGTGAGCTGCCCACCCCCACCGCCCACATAGACACACAGGAGCACACACAAACACACACACACACACAGCCCTGCCCTGGGCCCTCTCCCTGCAGGACAGAGTCTGCAACATGACCCCACTTTACAGACAAGAGACTGAGGCACAGGAGGCTGGGGAACCCTGCTCTGAGGGCTGGCGCTGGGGAGGCGTCGGCGCTTGTCCGGGTTCCCGTGGGCGGTTAATTGGGGAACAGGCAGGACACCCCGGGGCCCCACTCAGAGTGGGGGTCAGAGTCTTCAGTTCCCAGTCCCTCCAGGACTGAAAGTGAAAGCCTCCAGGTGGGGCTGAGGCCCGTGCTTCCTGCCCCTCAGCTTGCGCTCTGGCCACAACAGAATCGTCTGGTGTCCCCGCGACTGAAGCCAGGCCCGGAAGAAGCAGGGCATTGTTCTGGGGACAGAGGGGGGCCCCCCTACCCCGCCCGCTAGCCCTGTTCTGCTGAGTCACCGCTCCTAAGTCAGTGGGCGTCACAGCACTGGGCCTGTCTGTCCGGCTGCCTGGGAGGGGTGGGCACCTCAGAGGAGCTGGCACCCCTAGAGTGGGCGGGAACTGACCACCCACCACCTGTCCACCACTGGGACCTGCACAGCCTTGGGCGGAGGGTGGGTGGGGGCATTGGGAAGAGCGCCATGGTGTGTTTCAGGAGCAAGCAGCCCTGGGACTGGAGCCACACCGTGGCTCCTGGGAGGTGGGCTCCCCTCCACTTGTGCCCCTACCCGGGAGGTCACATGGCCCTGCCCTGAGGAGTCAGCAATATGGGCACCCCCTTGGTCTGCTCCAAGGACATCTCCAGGTGGACTGGGGCGTGTGGAGGCTGGGCCCCTCCTCAGGGGAAGCTGGCCCAGGGTGGGGCTGTGGGCGGAGGCTGGCCGCAGCCAGCTGCCTGGTGGATGGGCCCCAGCCACATGTTGGGTGGAGGTGAGTGCAGATTTTCGGGTGGTGTCCCTCTGCCCATCTTTGCTCTGCGGGGCACCTGGAGGGCCCGTGAGTACTCAGCGGAAGCTACAGACCTTGCTCAACACTTCCTAACACACACAGAGTCGGCGGCAAAAACCAGCAGCCCAAGCCAGCCCAGCCCAGCCCAGCCCACCCCAGCAGACTGTGGAAGAACAGAGCCGCCCCGAACCTGGCCCTCAGCCCTGGAGCCGCCCTGCCCTCCCAATCCAGCCCTGGCCCAGTCTCTCTGGGGCCTCCGCCCGGCACCCCCTTGACCTGCCCACTTCCTCTCACTGTCTTGCCTGACCAGCGCCACTGCCAGCCGACTCACCCCCGTCCCCCTCCCGGCCTCGCTCTGGCCTCGCCCCACACATCCACGTGTCTCGGGGACACCTGTTCCAGCAGGACCAGCACCACACATGCTCCGGGCCTCAAACTGAACTCCCTGGGGCTTCCCTGGAGGTCCAGGGCCTAGGAATCCACCTGCCAATACAGGGGACACGGGCTCGATCCCTGGTGCAGGGAGATTCCACTTGCCACAGGGCAACTGAACCACTGCGCCCTAACTACCCAGCCCGAGCCCTAGAGCCCATGGTCTATAGCAGGACTGGAGAGCAGCCCCCGCTCGCCGACACAAGAGAAGACCCACGCAACAGCGAAGACCCGGCGCAGCCAAAGAAGATAAGAAAATTTAAAAACGGAACTTATTGTCGTCGCCTCAACGTTCTGCATTTCAACAAGCGACACCACGTGTGGCAGGGCAGGGAGATGCCCCTCCCCAGCCGTGCACGCCCCGCCTCCCCACACCTGCGGGCCGGGACCCGCCGAGACCCAGCCGTGCACGCCCCGCCTCCCCACACCTGCGGGCCGGGACCCGCCGTGACCAAGGGTCCTCTGGGGTTGAGCGAGCTGAGGACCTTGAGAAGGACAGGGTCCTGGGTTCTCCGGGTGGGTCCAGGGCCACAGCAGGGGTCTTTGTAAGAGAAGGCGCGCCAGCAGCCCGAAGGATGGAAGAAGGACCACAGCCAGGCTCGTAGCACCTCCAGAAGCGGGAACGGCAGGAACAGGCCGGCCCCGGGTCCCGCAGCAGGAAGCAGCCTGCCACACCTGATTTTAGCCCAAAGCGGCCGAGTTCAGACTCGGGGTCTCCAAGCTGTGGGGTGTGACTCTTAGGATTGTGGGGCTTTTTCCGGCAGCCACGGGACCCTGACAGGAGCACCTCTCCTCAACTTCAGGAGAGAGGAGGGGGAAACGGTCAGTGCAGCCTGGCCCTCTTCCTCACTCCCTGCATCCACCCGTCCCTGTCTGTGGTCAGTCTGTCTGTCCGTTCCTAAGGCACCACCCTCGTCAGGCCCATGCTCTCCACCTGGAAGACCACCAGGCCACCATCACATGCAGGAGGTGGGGGACGTCACCCCGGGTCTCTGCTCTCTCCACATCCCCATGGCTCTCACGGCTTCAGGCCTGCCTGAGAGCCGGCCTCCTGGGGTCCACACAGCATCGTTAGGTGGGTGCTTTGACTATGCCAAAGCCTTTGACTGTGTGGATCACAATAAACTGTAGAAAATTCTGAAAGAGATGGGAATACCAGACCATCTGACCTGCCTCTTCCATCTGACCTGCCTCTTGAGAAATCTGTATGCAGGTCAGGAAGAATTGGACATGGAACAACAGACTGGTTCCAAATAGGAAAAGGAGTACTTCAAGACTGTATATTGTCACCCTGCTTATTTATCTTATATGCAGAGTACATCATGAGAAATGCTGGGCTGGAGGAAGCACAAGCTGGAATCAAGATTGCCGGGAGAGATATCAATAACTTCAGATACGCAGATGACACCACCCTTATGGCAGAAAGTGAAGAAGAACTAAAGAGCCTCTTAATGAAGGTGAAAGAGGAGAGTGAAAAAGTTGGCTTAACTCTACATTCAAAAAACTAAGATCATGGCATCTGGTCCCATCACTTCATGGCGAATAGATGGGAAAACAATGGAAACAATGGCAGACTTTATTTTTGGGGGCTCCAAAATCACTGCAGATGGTGACTGCAGCCATGAAATTAAAAGACGCTTACTCCTTGGAAAGAAAGTTATGACCAACCTAGACAGCATATTGAAAAGCAGGGACATTACTATGCCAACAAAGGTCTGTCTTGTCAAGGCTACGGTTTTTCCAGTAGTTATGTATGGATGTGAGAGTTGGACTGTGAAGAAAGCTGAACGCCAAAGAATTGATGCTTTTGAACTGTGGTGTTGGAGAAGACTCTTGAGAGTCTGTTGGACTGCAAGGAGATCCAACCAGTCCATCCTAAAGGAAATCAGTCCTGAATATTGATTGGAAGGACTGATACTAAAGCTGAAACTCCAGTACTTTGGCCACCTCATGCGAAGAGTTGACTCATTGGAAAAGACTCTGATGCTGGGAGGGATTGAGGGCAGGAGGAAAAGGGGACAACAGAGGATGAGACAGCTGGATAACATCACTAACTCAACGGACATGAGTTTGAACAAACTTCAGGAGACAGGAAAGGACAGAGGAGCCTGGCATGCTACAGTCCATGGGGTCACGAAGAGTCGGACACAACTTATCGAATGAACAACAACAAACAAGAGTTCCTATAAACATAAACAAGAGTTCCCAGCACACGCACACGCACACATACACACACGCACACACACGCACACATGCACACTCACACACACACACATGCGCACACACACACACGTCTCCTATGATAACGTCTGGCATTATTGATACATTTGCTAGAATTGATGAGCCAATGCGTGCATGTGTGTTAGTCACTCAGTCGTGTCTAACTCTTTGCGACCTCATGGAATGTAGCCCGCTGGGCTCCTCTGTCCATGGAATTCTCCAGGCAAGAATACTGGAGTGGGCTGCCATTTCCTTCTTCAGAGCCAATCAGATCAGATCAGATCAGTTGCTTAGTCGTGTCCAACTCTTTTCGACCGCATGAATCGCAGCACGCCAGGCCTCCCTGTCCATCACCATCTCCCGGAGTTCACTCAGACTCACGTCCATCGAGTCAGTGATGCCATCCAGCCATCTCATCCTCTGTCGTCCCCTTCTCCTGCCCGCAATCCCTCCCAGCATCAGAGTCTTTTCCAATGAGTCAACTCTTCGCATGAGGTAGCCAATACTGATACGTGTTTATTAGCCAACATCCATAGTTGACATTAAGGCTCATTCCTTGAGCTGTACATTCTATGGGTTTTGAGAAATCCAGAATGTCCTGTATCCACACTTAAACCATCAGCAGCGTCCTTCGCCTGCCCTCATAAGGACTGTCCTCCCCTCCCCACCCCCAAATCACCGATTCTTTTACTGTCTCAGTGACTTTGCCTTTTCCACAATGTCACACGGTTGGAACCGCACAGACTGTAGCCTTTTCAGATTGGCTTCTTTCACTCTCAAATGTGCATCTATGTGTGTCTTTTTGTGGCTCGATAGCTCATTTCTCTTTAGTGCTGAATGATATTCCACTGCACGTGAACTTGGGCAGACTCCAGGAGGTGGTGAGGGACAGGGAGGCCTGCTGTGCTGCAGTCCATGGGGTCGCAGAGAGTCGGGATATGTCTCGGCAGCTGAGCAGCAGCAACAACAAAGCTCCATTGTCTGACGGACCACAGTGTTCTTTTCCATCCACCTGCTGAAGGGCGTCTTAGTGGCTCCCAGATTTGGCAATCAAGCAGAAAGCAGCTGTAAACACTCATGGGCAGGTTTTTGCGTAGATTCGAGTTTTCATCTCCTTTGTTTATGTTCCAAGGAGCACGGCTGCTGGATCGTATACTAAGAGTAGGTTTGGTTTTGTAAGAAACCGCTAAACTCTTCCAAAGCAGCGGGGCCTTTTGCATCCCCACCGGGGATGGGTGTCAGTTCCTGTTGCCCCATATCCTCACCAGCACTTGGTGTGGTAAGGGTCTGGCTGCTCGCAATGGTGTGCAGAGGCACCTGGTTGTGGGTCTCCAGCCATTTCCCTGCAGACCCGAATGTCTCTCCATGGGCTTCCCTAGTCTCTGGATTTCTCACTTGCTAAGGCATCTGTTCTTGTTCACTTGTTGATTGTTGGGTTTTAAGAGTTTTCACGTATTTGGGGGACTTCCCTGGTGGTCCAGTGGCTAAGATTCTATTCTCCCAGTGCAGGGGCCCAGGCTCAACTCCTTGTCAGGGAACTAGACCCCACACGCCACAGCTAAAGACCTTGCAGGCTGAAACGAAGATACAGCACAGCCCAACAAATAATTTCTTTTAAAAAAAGAAGACCTTTCATGTATTTTGGCTGTCAGGGGTCTGCTTCTCATCTATGGCTTTTCTTCTTATTCCCCTAACTCGGTCTTTCTCTTTCACAGATTTGGTGGGTTTCATGCATTTCTATTTAAACCACAAATCTGTGCTGGTTTCAAGGTCACAAAGGTAGCCTCCTTGTCTTATTCCCCTGATACGTTTACCGTTGACCTAACTGACCTAAGGGCTTCCCAGGTCACGCAGTGGTAAAGAACACACTTGCCAGCGAGGACACACAAGAGACTCAGGTTTGATCCCTGGGTCGGGAAGATTCCCTGGAGAAGGAAATGGCAACCTGCTCCAGTATTCTTGCTTGGAAAATCTCATGGACAGAGGAGCCTGTCAGGCTACAGTCCATGGAGTTGCAGAGTCGGACCTGATTGAGTGACCAAGTACAACAACATAACTGACCTGGGAATTTACCACATGGGACTGAGGGCTGTGTGTGGTGTGAGAGAGGGATTAAGTCCTCCCGTGAGGCTGGGAAAGACCAAGTGCAGGAGGAAAAGGGGCAACAGAAGATGAGATGGTTGGATGGCATCACTGATTCAGTGGACATGAGTTTGAGCAAACTCTGGAAGATGGCGAAGGACAGGGAGGCCTGGCATGCTGCAGCCCATGGGGTCACAAATAGTCGGACACGACTGAGTGACGGAACAACAAAAGCCACCCCCTGCTCCTCAGTGCGAGGCTCTCCTGCTCCCCCATCCATCCACCTGTCTTTCTGCATCAATATGCACTGTCTCATCAGCAGGTCTTTACAAGAGTGGCTCTCTCTTCACTGACACTTCTCTCCTCCAGGCCACGTCGCTAAGTCCCGTGGTCACTGCCAAGTCCTCCCTCCACCTGGTCTGTCATCAGCACACCCCCACCACGTTTCATTCAGCAACCAGGCCCCCGTCTTGTTCCCAGCTGCTCCCACTGTCTCCTTTGCTGGTACCCCCTCGATTCTCTGACCTGATGCATCTGGGAGCCCTCGGGGCTAGTTTGTCTGCACTTTGCTGGCAGCTACGTCTGACCTCCCTGCTCAGAAACTGCTGAGTGCTGATGACTCAAGTTTCTGTCTCAGCTTGGGTCTCTTCCCTCAACCCCCAACCACTTGAGCTGCTGCCCCTCAGTGGTGCCACTGCTCGTCCCCAGGGCAACATCCTCCCAGCATGACAAACCTCCCGAACGAACGGAGCTCCTGGGCTTCCTCCCCCGCCCCTCCTCCTGCTTCTGACCTATCTTGGTAGGTAACAGGCCATCCTTTCGGCCAGTTTGGACACATGTGAGTCAGTGTTAAGCCCTCCGCTGCACACCATTTTTCCAATCCACCAGGAAATCCTACAACCACCCCTCCCACCTCAAAAGTCCTTCCAGAGCCCAGCTGCTTCTCACAGCCTCCTTGGTCACTGCCTGGTCCAGGCCATCCCAGCCCCCATGGCCAGATGGGAGCCCCAGCCTCCCAGCTGGTCCACTGCTGCCCTCCTGCCCACCCGCCCCCCTTGCAGGGCAACTCTGCTCTGACCCCTGACCTCGTCTCTTCTGACCCCCAGCACCGCCTGGGCTCAGTTCAGTTAACAGGCTCCCTCAAGGCTTCCCTGATTGCAACACCCCTTCCTGTCACCCAACCCCTCCCGTGCCCCCACTTTCCCCACAGTCTTCTCCCTCCAATGACCTGTGTGAGCGCCCTTATTGTGGGTCACCTGCCTCCCCTGCCTGGAGGATGAACGTCAAAGGGCAGGAAGCCGGTTTCCTTCCCTTCACTTCCACAGCACCCAGAGCTTGTCCGGCACAAGGCGGGTGCTCCCTGATCACGTGTGGGGGCGAAGTGGACACACAGGGTCCCAGAGGGACTGACCCATGAGATGTCAAGTGGATGTTAAGGGGAGGGGCTGCCCATGCCAGTCTTCTCGACCCTCACTGCGGGAGACCCCCATCACATACACACACACACACAGACACACGCGCACACACATACATGTACACACATGCACACATACATGCACACACATGCATGCACACACACATGCCCAGGCCAGGGCTCTCCCTCCTGGAGCACCAAGGGCTGGGCTGGGACCAGTACAGAGAGCATCTCTGCTCTGTAATAAATGGACAAGCAACCTCTGCAGGGGGTAGGGGCCTCTCCACCCTTTCAGCCACCGGAGGGTCCCTTCTCAGAGGTCCCCTGCCACACTCAGGGGAAAGTCAAGGGTGTCAGCTTGCCTCCCACGAGCTCCAGCTCAGGACAGTCACAGCTGGATGCAAGATCAAGCCCGTGGCCACTCCAACAGTTCACACTGCCTCGTGCCCAGAACTCCCAGGGGCCTTGTAAGTGTCTCTGAAGAAGAAGGAGGTGATGCTCTAATCGTTTCCTTAGAGGCCCGCTTCTGAGCAGCACTATTACAGAGATCATGTCCCCACTGAGCATCGGGACCAGGCCTGGTGACCAGGGGACACCAGCTGGGACTACCTTCCGTCAAGTGCCAGAGGCCAGCCCAGCTAGGGCCTCGCTGACCACTCCAACACCAGGGCCGGGTAACGACTGGTGCAAGGGTCCCCAGGGCCTGTGTGGGGAACAGCCTTGGCCCCCAGGAGGCGGGGTCAGGTTCAAGGGCAGGATATGAGCCTGCTTGGCCCCTGGCTTTACTCCTTCAGAACCACGTCAGGGGAACCCAGCAAACATTTGTGGAATGGCCAGGAGAGGAGGCAGGGCAAAGCAAGGGTTACTCATCCGTGGACATTAGGCTGACCAGCATGGAGGGTGGTGGTGGTGAAGGTCGGGGTCCTGGTTTATTTGGTAGTTACAGAAAAGAAAGGAATTCCAAGCTTGCATCTGTAAGCACAGAACCTCGGTTTGACCCCCTTTAGGTGGGGAACTGGGAGGACCGCTCAAGAAAAAGTGTCCCTGGGTGAGTCCCCTTGTGAAGATTCCCCCGTTCACATCCTGCTCAAATGTCACCTCCTCCAAGAGGCCTGGCCCCTGTGAACTACAAATTGGCACTTGCCATCTGTCTCAAGGATTAAGTATGTACTGCTGCAGCTGCTGACCTCCAACACCCCCCGAAGGGAGTCCAAGGTGAAGAAGAGAAATAGGGCACTCGGTGCTCAGGGGGAAACTGGCAGGACAGGTCTCCAGGGAGCTAGAGATCTTCAGGAGCTGATTTATGAGCCCAATTCTTGCATCTCCTCACACCTAGAAAAGCATTAAAACCCTTCATGAGGACTACTGTTCCTCATGACTAGTGAAGCTTTACAAGACTAGTAGAATCGTTCTGGGAAAATATCTGCTTGGCCTCTTCACCAAAATCACATACGCTGACCACCCCGCTCCTCTTTGGCGCAGTTTCTCAGAGCTCTCTGAGGTGCTGGCTCCTAGGCTGCAACTCTCATTTTGCCCCAAATAAAACTTAAGTTGCGGCTCACACATTGTGCATTTTTAAAGGTGACAGTTCACGGTGACCGACGACGTTACCCAGAGGGGGCTGGAGCCCTGGTATACGGCCAGAGGCCTCTTATACCTGTCCGCCTCCTTGGAGAGTCCAGACAAATCTGGGTAGGTGAACAGAGAAGTCTGGCATGCTGTAGTCATTGGGGTCCCAAAGAGTTGGAACAACAACTCCTGGTTCTCGGATCTCCTGTATTGGTTGATAATCCTGAGTTTTATTTGGTGGTGGAACAGGTACCTGCCTGCTTCCAACTGAAAGTTATTTGGGGGGGTGGGAGGGAGGTGGTGTGCAGATGCTGGTTGACCAGGGCACACTCACCTAAGGTCTAGATACTGGGTGGGGCTCTGTTGAAAGATACCAGGGTTTGCTCAGTTGTAGGAGACTTGAGTGGTCTTGGCTGAAGTGGTTAGGTAAGAGCCTGATCTGACACTTTTCCTCAATAGAAAAGCTACCTTAATAGAATTTGTCAGGTTAAAAGTGAAGATATTTATTACATGAGAGCTTTGCTCCAAAGGAAAGGGACAACTTTTACGTTGTGCCATTTTTTAAGTCGACGCCCCCATATCAGTCACTTCCCGGCATATTCTCCTGCTGAATTTCCTTCTTCACGTGACCTTCTCTGAAATGACCTGTCTGAATTCCTTTCCTTGGAACCCCTCCTTTGGGTGCGACCTAGGGTGGAGGATGGAGCTGATTCTCCCCTTAGGCAGCAGGAACTCAGCTCCCAGGCTAAGGGTCACAGAGGCCTCAGACAGGGCTGCGCATTAGCCAGACCAAGGGACTCGCTCTCCTACCCCAGAAGCTGGTAAAAACTGATCCCAAATGGCTGAACTGTGACCTGCTGTCCCCTCCCCACCTACACACACACACATACCCACACTCCCTGGCAGCCTTTGAGATTTGCCACAAGGCTGGGATGGTGCCAATTTACAGAGGAGGAGAGCCCAGGGTTACCAGGGCCGGGCCGGGCCAGGTGCTGCTCTGGGGCGCGGTGCTGGGGCTTGGGAGGGCTGTGGGCCACTTGGAGGATGAGGGTGGTTGGAGCCTCCAGAGAAACCACCTGGGAGACTCCCAGGGCAAAGGAAGAGCTGGGGACAAGGGCGCCCAGGGAGGGAGCAGGTGGAGTGGGGAGCCCTGGGGAGCCAGCCGCGAGCCTGGGGCCGGGAAGGAGCCGCAGCTCCGGGAGCCTCGCCCGGCTGAGGGGTCCAGCGGGGCCAGGCCCGGTCCCCTTCTGCCCCGACAAGGTCGTGGCAATTCTCCGGGTCAGCACGTGGCCCGAGGGGGGACAGGAGGACAGCTTGCCCGAGCTGACGCAGCAGCTCCTAGTGGCGGGCGGCCCCGCCCCTCAACGCTCAGGCCCCGCCCCGCGCCGGCCCGGCCCCGCCCTCCGTCGCCGGCTGCAGGCCACGTGACCAGCCCCGGTGCAAACAAGCTGGTCAGCTGACGCGGCCCAACTGCGCCGTCATCCCGGCTATAAGCTCGCGACCTCCCGGGCTCTCCGCTTCGAACGGGCCGCCGCCGCCATGCAGACGCCCAGGCTGCTGCCGCTGCTGCTCGCCCTCGGCCTGCTGGCCGCGCCCGCCGCCGCGGTCATCAGGTGAGCCGCGCAGCTCGCGCTCCCCGCGGACGCCCGCGCACCCCTGTGCCCCCGCCGGGGTGCAGCTGGGCCGCCCCCGGGGCCTCCTGTGGGGCCTACCCGCGGGCGGGGCGGGGGAGCTCTGCAGCTGCGGGGCTCGCCCGGGGGTCCGCGCGTCCTCTCCTCCCTGCCATTATGGGGTGGGGACCGGAGGTAGCAGGAGGGCTGTGACTGGGAGTCGGCTCAGCGTCCCCAGGACAGGTAGGGTGGAAGCCTGGGCTCAGGGGCCCGCTCTCGGCTGGAAGACAGGAGACCCAGAGGCAGGCCCTGGAGGCCCCTGAGCTTGGGTAAGTCATTTTTGCGCCTGGGGTCTCCCTTCCCAGCTGTGAACTGGGCCTGGGCTCATCCCGGTCTGTTCGTCCAATGAGATCTTCCCACAGCCCCTGGGCCAGTTGGACGACCCTCTGGACACCAGGAGGCCCACAGGGTCGAGAGGGAGTCAGCCTAAGGATGGGTCTGGGGGAGTGGCCCAGCTGGCACCAGGCCCTGGGCGGCTTCCCCCACTGCTAGGCTGGGGCTGTGTCCCACCTGCTGCCTCAGGAAGGACCACGCCCTCCCCAGGCTTGGGGGCCCCCACTGGGTCCAGCGAGGCCGAGGACTGTCAGGCTGGTCCAGGGCTGTGCCATACTGTGTCAGCGAGACAGAGGGTCCCCCCACCCTCCGGGCCCCGCCAGGCAGGCTGCTTGCCCAGCAGGAGAGGGGTGCGAAGGGCCCACCCTCTTCTGCCCTGCCTCCACCCTTGCCCAGGCCTGGAGCCTTAGTGCTGGGCCTGGGCCGGCATTCTTCCAGCTCTGCTGTGGGCCTTTGCCTGTGGGCAGGGGGGTGGGGTCTTGGGGCTGCAGCAGGCTTGAGCCTTGCCAAAGGGCTGGCTTGTGTGGGCCCCTGCGTGGGCTGTGGCCTAGGGGCAAGTAGCCCTAGCTGGAGCAGTTGTGGGGAGCAGCTGCAGGCCTGAACCTGCCCTGGCCTCACCCCCAGGCCTTCCACTGGGGACGCGAGCCTGGAGCTCCTCAGGTTGGGGCAGCTGAACCCAAGCCCCCACATCTTCATGTCCAGTGGAACTGCTGGCATCTGTCTCCTTAGTCACTGGAGGGAGTGTCCCCCTCCCCCGCCCCCAGACAAGAAGCCCAGGCTCCCCCAGCCTGTCCCTGCTTAGGCAAGAGGTCAGGCCCACATCTTCCTGGAGCATGCCCTTGGCCTGCTGGGAGGAGCCACTGCGACCTTGAACTCGCAGATCCCCAGGCTGGGAAGTAGCTCTTCTTGCTCAGGTGGCCTCCTGTCCCACCTCCTAGGGCAAGTTCAGACCCCTGGGGAGCTGGGGGTGGAGAAGGACCCCTCCCTGCTGCTGGGCAGACCACCCAGGCTGGCATGTGTGCTGGGCGGTGGGGCTCCTGGGAAGGGTCCTCCAAGGAGGGGCACCAGGCCTTGCCTGGAGTGTGGCCAGCCTAGCAGCCCCCACCTCCAGGCCCCAAGTGTCAACCTTGACCTCCAGTGGTCTGTTTAATGGGGAGAGAGTGACGGGGTTCAGTGCGGCCTGGGGTGAGGACTGGAAGGAAAGGGGGGCTCCTGTGAGGGGCCTGGGGTTGGTCAGGGTGAGCTGGCTGCTTGGAGTGGGTGGCCTGGAAGTCCCCCTCTGGCGGCCAGAAGGTGGCCACCCCGCAAGTCGGACTGGTGAGCTGGGACCATCTCTGGGGGGTCTGGGTGGGGCGGACCAGGCAGATGGGGCCCCATGGAGGGCTTTGGGCAGACGCGATAGCTGACCGCTGACCCTGGACCCATTCAGTGTGGGGACAGGAGACCACAGCGGTGCGTGTTGGAGCCCCCAGGGTCTGCGGGGGGGCGGGGAGCAGGCATGCTGGACCTCCAGCTTGGTCGTGGGTGTGGGAGCCTCCCGGTGGGCTGTGCACCAGCCAGCCCTGATGAGCCTGACCCCTGTCTTGACAGGATCCCGCTGCACAAGTTCACATCCATCCGCCGGACCATGTCGGAGGCCATGGGCCCCGTGGAACACCTGATCGCCAAGGGCCCCATCTCGAAATATGCCACTGGGGAGCCTGCTGTGAGGCAGGGGCCAATTCCCGAGCTGCTCAAGAACTACATGGACGTGAGTGTGGGGGCCGGGGAGGCAGCCTGGGGCTGGGGGAGCCCGCTGACTGCTCACAGCACTGCGGGCAGGAGCTGGCTCTGAGGAAACGTTCCTGAGCCGGTGTGGGTTTGGTGAAATCCTGTGTTCTCAGCCTCCAGTGGTTTGCCAGCTTCATCGGTGTGGAGGGCGGGGCTTCCACCCAGCCCCCCTTGATCCCTTGTGATGGGCGTTTCCACCACGCCCTCCTGACTGAGGGCTGTGACTTCCCTGGCCCCAGCTCCCAGCCCCCCTGCCCATCCTGGCCCAGGGGGCTAGGAGGGTTGGCTGGAGCAGCTGAGCACCTCCCTGACGTCTGCTTCCCCTCCTGCCACCGAGCATCAGCTCAGAGCCGGACTGGCATCTTCATCCTGGTGGCCAGCCCCACGGGACTGCCCCAGCCCCTGCAGCACATGGGGGAGCCGGCCTGGCGCGGAGGAGCCCAGAATCAGGCCCGGGCCTGCCCGCGAGGCTGTGGGTGGGGGCCGGGGGTCCCTGAGCTCAGTTCACCTGGGCCCGCCTGCCTGGGAGGCACCCGCTGCCCTGGAGCCTCTGTGCTTGTCTCGCCTGTCTTTTTGGAAGGCCTGTGGCAACCACGGCCCAGTCCCTGCACCCTCCCTTCCTTTTTGGTCAGTGACCAGCCTGTGTGCCCACTGCTTGCAGAGGGGGAAACCAGCTCAGAGGTGGAACATTCTGGAACACACAGCATGCTGGGGCAGGTCGCCCTGGTCCCAGCTCTGGGGCCAGGTCCTCCGGGGCTGCCCAGGTGACATCCTCTCCACGCCCCGCCCCCCCCCCCCCCCCCCACTACCTGAGTTTTGGGAAGCCAGCCCCTCGCTGCCATCCGGCCTCTGGCCCACTCAGGTTTAGGGCAGGTAGCTGCGCCCTCTGTCCTGCCTGGCTGGAGCCCGGGCCAGGAAGCTGTGGCCTCTTGAAGGCATGTGATCAGACGGTGGCGGGGGGGTCTGCCTGGGGCCTGACGGACCAGTTCCTGATTCCTGCCCCCCAGTATGCACGCACACACAGCGTGTGCATGCATACCACGGGTATGGAGATTTGCTGAGTCATTCTCCAAACCCCCAGCACCCCCCCACCCCAAGTCTAGACACTTCTGCTGGGTCATGAGTTAGTGGCGGCCGCTGCTCCCTGGAGCCAAGCGGCCGGAGAGAGATGCCCAGAGGTGCTGGAGCCGGAGCCCTGTAGCGACCCGGGGCCCGGCCTCTGTCCGTGGGACGGCAGGGCCCAGCGGACCCCAGACTCACAGACGCCTGCGCCCCTGATCTCTGAGGGGCCGAGGATGGGGTCCTCCTGGAGGCGTGTGCCCCCTTCATGCTCACCAGAGCCCTCACCCCACATCTGGGCCTCCAGGCTGCCTCTGCTGCCCCGTGTGCAGAGGTGGAAACTGAGACCCAGGGCAGTGAAGGCCGCGTGCCCAGCACTGAGGGACTCAGCCTGCCTGTGCGTTGCCTCCCCAGGACCCCCTGGACCCCTCTGCCCGGAGTCCTCCAGGCTCGGCCCGGGGGGATCTCAGGGCCCAGAGTCAGGCCATCACTCGACCCTCATGCTGGGGAGGAGGCCTTCCCTCCCAGAGCCCTGGACCCGACCGAGGGCTTGGGCGGGGACGGCGGGGTGGGCGGCTGAGACAGCCCGCCTGGCCCCGGGCCCCTGTCCTGGCCTGGGCCTTCTCTCTCCCCGTTTCCCACCCGAGCAGACCCTCCCCGGCCTGGCCCTTCTCTCAGCCCCGCGGGGAGCCCCGTGCCCTGCCCTGACAGGCCCCACCCTCCAGGCCCAGTACTATGGGGAGATCGGCATCGGGACGCCCCCGCAGTGCTTCACGGTCGTCTTCGACACTGGCTCCGCCAACCTGTGGGTCCCATCCATCCACTGCAAGCTGCTGGACATCGCCTGCTGTGAGTCCGCCTGTCCCAGGGGCCTGCCGTGGACCCCGGAGGGAGGGACCCCGGGCAGGGGCGTGCCCCCCAACCCGCTGCTTGCTTTCCCGTCAGGTGCTGGAGGCCAGCCGTCTAGCCTCAGCCCACCCTCTCCCGTCTTAGGGCAGAGATGTCCGGGTGGACCTCTTGGGCCACCTGCTGCTCCCATCTCTCGGCCACACCCAACAGGCGGCCCCTCCGGATTCTCCACCCTCCTCCCTTCCTTGATTTAGGGACGGGGCCATGGGGGTCATGGGCTGGACCACCCGCCCGGGGGCTTGCTGGATGGGCTGCAGCGGGCAGCGGGGGCCCAGCAGAGCTGGTCCAGGGCTGGGAGGATTGAGGCTGCAGTTGGGGTCGGGCAGGCAGGCTGACGGTCCCGCTCGGCGCAGGGACCCACCGCAAATACAACAGCGATAAGTCCAGCACGTACGTGAAGAACGGCACGACCTTCGACATCCACTACGGCTCGGGCAGCCTCTCGGGGTACCTGAGCCAGGACACTGTGTCGGTGAGTGTCTTGGGGCTGCTCGCCAGGCCGGCGGATTCACCCCTGACCCCAGAGCCAGGCAGGGGTCTGCTGAACAGGGGAGCCAGGGTCTCAGCTGAGCAGAGGCCCGGAGGTGGAACAGCTGGGCGAGCTTCGTGGGGGGACGTGATGGGGGCACGTGGTCCCGTGTGCGGGCCAGGTGGTGCTGGAAAGGCTGGCAGGAGAGGCAGGCCAAGAGCCCCCGCCTGCAGAAGCGAGAGTGCCGGGCACGGGTCTGGGCCCAGGACCGGCGAGTGACGAGTGGCGAGGCTCCTAGCCACACAGCCAGGCAGAGGAGCCGGCGGACAGCGGGGGGCCACTGCAGCCAGAGCTGCCGACCAGGGGCAGCTGCCAAGGGTGTCGGGCAGCGTCTGGGGAGGGCTGCGGGGTGCCCGCAGGACGCGCCCGCCTCCCTGGGGAGCAGGGCGGCGCCCCCATGGGCTCTGCTCGGGCGGATCCCCTGGTGCCCGGCCACAGGAGGCATCTGGGTTGGGAGCTGCGGGGAGCGGAGCAGAGCAGAGCAGAAGTTAGTCCCCTCCCAGCCCCCAGCCCCATGAAGGCCGCGGGAGGCCTGTCCCCAGCCTTGGTGGCAGGAGGACCCTTCCTCCAGCCTGCCTGGCGAGGCCACCCTCCCCCTCCATGTCTGCCTGGCGGGAGTGGGGGCCTCTGCCAGGCTCTCTCTCAGCCTGAGACAGGATGTCGCGCACCCCTCCTCCGCCCCCCAGCGTCAGCCCCAAGCAGCCTTTCTTCCCACATCCTGCTCTGCGTGTGTCTGCAGCCTCCGCCCTGGCTTGGGGGAGGGGGTAGCATGGCCTTGAGTCCAAGGTTAGATCCAGGGTTCCCCGAGGGCGGGAGTGGGCGTGTGGGAGGGCCTGAGCTCAGGAGGAGCTCGAGGCTCCCTGCTCCCCCGCTTTGCAGCCGTCCTTGAAACTGGCCCAGCAGAGCATGGGCCCCGCACCCCCGCTATCCCCACCCGGGTCCAGTGCAGGGTCAGCAGCCCTTACTCTGGGGCCGAGTCCCGTGCGCCAGATGATGGGCACCGACTGAGCTGGCTTTCGTGGCCGTGGCTGCCCGCGCAGGGACGGGGGTGAGGGGCCGCCTGGGGCCCAGCGTCAGGCTTGGTGTCCACACGGTGCCTGACCCCTGCTGCCCGCCCCCCGTGGCCCGCAGGTCCCCTGTAACCCGTCCTCATCCAGCCCCGGTGGCGTCACGGTGCAGAGGCAGACCTTTGGGGAGGCCATCAAGCAGCCGGGCGTGGTCTTCATCGCGGCCAAGTTCGACGGCATCCTGGGCATGGCCTACCCCCGCATCTCCGTCAACAACGTGCTGCCTGTCTTCGACAACCTGATGCAGCAGAAGTTGGTGGACAAGAACGTCTTCTCCTTCTTCCTGAACAGGTGTGGGGGCGGGGCTCTGTCGTGCCACCCTTCCCTGTGGTCCCCTGCCAGGCGCTGAGCCGCAGCTCTCACTGCCCAAGGGGTTGGCGCCCTCTCACAGGCGGACAAACAGTCCATACCGAAGGCTGGGTCTCCCCGGGGTCCCCGAACCACGGTCCCCCAGCCGGGCGGCCCTGGATCTGGGATCTTGGTCATTGGGCCTGCCTCCTCCGACAGCCCAAGCTGGGCCAGGGGCCCTTCCGGTCAGTCTGCCTGATGTTCCTGGGCCCGGTGACAGGCAGGCTGTTCCCTTCCCCTGGGTCACTTTCAGCCCAGCAGGGATCAGGCCACGAGCCCTGATCTGTGCCAGGAGCTCTGGAGGCAAGGGAGCTGGGGTTTTCCCATGGGGGTGACCCCGGGAGAGCTCAGGGCAATGCTCCCACGTTGTAGAAGCAATGCTTGGTGCCGGTCACGCTGGGGAGGGGTCGTTGGAAAGGGGGTCTCAGTCCCCCAGCCCCTGGCCTCTTCCCACGACGGTGCTACAGGTCCTGGGAGGGAGCCCCCAAGGGGGGAGGTTTGCAGGTGTGGCAAGGCGGGGCATGGGCAGGGGGTGGGCCAGGCAGCCTGCTGCTCCTGGTCACTGGTCACCACGCCCCGCATGCCCCGTCTGGGTCCCACCCTGGGCACTTCTGGTGGAATTCCAGCTCAGAGCCTTTGGCCCGGCCTCTGTATGGATGCTGGCCTCTGTCCTTTGCTCAGTCAGTGGCAAAAACTGAGCAGCTGCTGGGGCCGAGCCGCCGGCTCGGTGCTGGGTGCACGTGAGCCCTTGGGTCCTGGAGAGGCAGGCGAGGTGCAGAGGACCCAGGAGCTTGGCCAGGTCTGAGGTCAGGACAGATGGCCCAGCTCTGTGACTCCCCGGGCGCGGGTTCGGGCAGGAAGTGGGGGCGGGCGGCTGGCTTGCAAGGGCAGGGCTGAGGAGGGTACGTGTGTCCTCCACACGTGGGTGGTGGAGGTGACGGGAGGTGGCAGCCACAGCGATGGGCGGAGGACAAGTTTGGCGAGCACTGGAGACAGCCGGGCAGATGATGCTGAAACCACGAGTGTGACTAAGAGGTGGGGAGGGTCGGAAGCTGAAATCTGAAGTGGGAGCCAGTCTTACGGTGGTCTAGATGGAGAGCGTTCTCCAGAGCGGCAGGTGCAGAGGGCCGGGGGCGGGTGCAGAGGCTCCGCCCTGCTCAGGGCAGCCAGCCCTCCTCCTGGGAGCCCCTGGTTTTCCTTCCAGGCCCGTGAGGTCCCCGACCCAGGGCTCCTAGCACTCGCGTCCTCCTCTGCCTGCTGGCCCAAACCTGGCTGTTCTCAGAGGGCAGACTGGATCCCTTGTGGCCCAGGCAGGCTCTCCTGTCAGGAAGGGGCTTGGCCTGCGATCCCCGGGGTGTGAGATTGGAGCACTCCCCCTCTCCCCCCGCCAGATCCTCCCACCCCTGCATGCCCAGGAAGGGCCCTGCTCTGGGTCGCCTTCTGAGGGCCCCGCACCAGCCCTGACCCCTGTGCCCATCCAGCCTGGCTACCCGCAGTCTGGATGCCTGGCGCAGAGGTGGGCAGGGCGTCTGACTGCCTCCTCCTCCCCTGCAGGGATCCGAAAGCCCAGCCTGGGGGCGAGCTGATGCTGGGCGGGACCGACTCCAAGTACTACAGAGGCAGCCTGACCTTCCACAACGTTACCCGCCAGGCCTACTGGCAGATCCGCATGGACCAGTGAGCGCGGGGCGGGGTCCTGCCTTCGGCCCCACAGGGTGGGACGCGGCCCGTGGGGGCCCTGCCCGTGGCCTTGCGCGCAGCAGGGCTTGTGGGGGCACCAGGGGGCCGGCCCAAGGGGACCTGGGCCCCGTGTCCTGCCAGCCCCAGGTGCTTCCTGCCACCTCCCAATGTCCAGCCAGTGGGCCCCCCGCACATAGCTCCCTCGGGTGACCTGTCCTTGGCTCCTCCAGCCACCTCCCTGCGCCCCCCCAACTCTGCTCACGACCCAGTCCTCCACGGGCAGGCAGGGGCTCCAGTGGCCCTGGGAGGGGACTCAGGCCCCCGCCCCTCCCCGCAGGCTGGATGTGGGCAGCAGTCTGACCGTGTGCAAGGGAGGCTGTGAGGCTATTGTGGACACAGGCACGTCCCTGATAGTGGGCCCCGTGGAGGAGGTGCGGGAGCTGCAGAAGGCCATCGGGGCCGTGCCGCTGATACAGGGCGAGGTGAGCGCTGGCAGGGCTGGGGAGGCGGGCAGCCCCTCCGATGGGCCCACCCCGTACACTGGCTCCTCTCTAACCCCCCCCGCAGTACATGATCCCCTGCGAGAAGGTGTCCAGCCTGCCTCAGGTCACTGTGAAACTGGGGGGTAAGGACTACGCGCTGTCCCCGGAGGACTACGTACTCAAGGTGAGCGGGGCCGCGGGGCGGGGTGCAGACGCCTGGGGCGCGGCGCGGGTGGCGGCCGGTGGTGACGGTGTTGCCCGTGCAGGTGTTGCAGGCCGGCACGGCCGTGTGCCTGAGCGGCTTCATGGGCATGGACGTGCCCCCGCCCGGCGGGCCGCTCTGGATCCTGGGCGACGTTTTCATCGGGCGCTACTACACTGTGTTCGACCGGGACCAGAACCGGGTGGGCTTGGCCGAGGCTGCCCGGCTCTAGCTGGCCCCACTCATCACTGCTGGAGTCCAGAGGAGGAGGCCGCCCCGCCACACACACCCACACACGCACACACTCACGCTCACACTCACGCTCACACTGCACTCACAGTCACACCACAGCCCGATTATCCCGAGGCCTGTCGAGCCGCAGTTCGGCTCTGTGGGTTCCCCTCCCTGGTGTCTGAAATGCTGCTTGCTGGTCTGTCTGTCTGTCTGTCTGATGGGGAGGCGGCCTGGAGCCGAGCCAGCGGGCAGCTCCGGTGCACAGAGTCCTCTCTCTGACTTGGAAGACGCAGCCTGTTGGGTGGCCGTATCCTGGAACCCCCGCCCCGGGTGATTGCCTCGGGCCCAGCTGCCCTCCCGGTCGCTCTGCCCCGCAGCTCCAGCCCCCGCCCACCTGTTCGTCCTGGACGCCGTGATGAAGGGCCCGCTAGGCCTGAGGACAAGCTGGCAAGGGTGGCAGGGGCCAGAAGCCAGTCTTGCGAGGCCTGCAGGGCCTTGCGGGGGCTCACCTCGTCGCGGAGGGCATCCAGGGCATTCTCTGGCCCGGGGTGGGGTGGGGTGGCTCCAGAGGGGAGGGGGCTGGGTCGGCCTTCTCCACGGCCACCCATTTCTTGAGTGGCTGGGAGCCAGAGTTGGCACGAAAATAAAGTTGTTCAGGCCTCTGCCTGTGTGTTGGCGTGTTTTGTGCCCGGTGGGGAGGGTGCGCTCCCCGTGGAGGCGGGGGAGGAGCTAGCACGCGCGGCCCTGCCCTCGCCTCAAAGGGAGGGCGGGCTCAGCCTGGGGCACCCGGGGCCCAGGCCAGGCCCGGACCCGGACACTTCTGCCTCCCGCCCAGCCTCGTGGCCAAGGTTCTGCCGCTGGGGGTGCCAGCTCAGGGGGGTGTCCGGCGCAGTGACCAGCGAGGTGGGCCTGGCTGGGGGCCTGTCTTGTGAGCGCCTACACTGAGGCACCATTTTTGGGCCCAGGTAAATGCCCACCACACTTCTTTAGAAAGTGTTTCCCGAGTCCCCTGCACACCTGACTGGGGGAGGGGGCGGGTGGCACCTGGGCAGCCTGCCTCCCTCCCGGGCCTCCTCGCCAGCCCGTGGAAGCAGTGTCTCCGTGAATAAGCCCTGCCAATCCTGGAGCAGGCCAGCCTGGTGTCCTGGGGGGGCAGGGTCCAGGGATCCAAGACAGGAGTCCCCTCAGGCTAGTCTGGCCTGTTTTGCTAGAGGGGGTGGAGGTTGGTCAGAGTGGTTGCAGAGCCAGGAGGTTTTGAGGGATGAATAGGAGTTTGTAAATGCTTGGTGGTGAGGCAGATGCCTCAGGGAAGGGTAACTCTGGACCCTGCTTGGAGCCCACCCCCCCTGCAGGGGTCAGGGTCTGATGTGACGTTTGTTCCCGTCCTGGTACCGTCTAGGCCAGCAGGGCTGTGGCTGTCACCGGCCTGGCCCCAGGGGGCCTGGAGACCACACCCCAGAGCCGGGCCCTGGCACACCTCTTCCAGAATTGCAAGAGGGATCATGAACGCGTGCCCAGTGTTCTCTGTGCCTGAAATCTGAGCCAGGAGTGGGCAGAGCTCTGCAGGGCCGCAGGGCTCCTGGGAGACGGTCGTCAGCGCCGCAACCTGGGAGCTTGCAGGGCAGAGCCTCCAGGAAGGAGGCTGCCTGCCCCTCACGCCCTGCGCCTTGACCATGCAGGCCTCTCTGTCCTCAAAGCCTCCCACCACCCCCCCAAGGCTGGCAGGGGCCCCCTCCTCCGCCTGCCTCGCTCACTGAGACTGGGCAGAAGGGGGGCCGTGTGTCCTCTCCTCTGGGACATGGGGACAAGACCCCCAAATGCCGCATGGGTTATTCGCGCAGGCTGAGCCCCCAGCTCCTAACCCAGGCTGGCAGGGCACTGGTGTCCTGCCCAGGGTCGGCTCCACCCAGCCGGCTGGGTTTCTCTGGACCCTGGAGTCTGACTCTGGGCTCAGACCCAGCTTCTGTGACCTGACCCTGAGCCTCGAGTCTCTGTCCTGGGAAGGTGGGTGACAGCTGGGCACTCCCAGCCACGGGCCTGACGGACGCCAGGAGGAGCCCAGCACAGGGCCTGGCGTTCGGCTGCTCCAAACGCTGGCTCTCACTCTGGCTGGCTCGGCCCTGCTCTGCACCAGCCCAGCGGGCTCAGGTGGACACATCCTGCCTGGAGGACACCCAGTCTGAGCTCTCAGGAGCTGATCTGAGTCCAGCACCTTCCCTCGGCCGCTCCGGTGAAGGCCCATGGGATGATGCATCCCAGGCAGTGGGCTGGGGGTCGGGGGCAGGGTGGTTGGAGTTGGGAGAGGAAGCCCGGCTCCACCCAGTGACCAGAAGCAGACCCCTGTGGGCCTGGTGCCCTCTCCCATGCCCAAGGACCAGCTGGACTCAGGGGCAGGCCAGCCCGTCCACCTTGCAGCCTGCCCAGCCCTGGGCAGAGCCTGGCCCAGGGAGCCCAGCTGGCACGCCAGGGAGACAGGTTCCCAGGCCACACACAGGCTCACTGGCCCCTTAGGTCAGGTGCCACCTGAGACTGGGGTCTGGCCACCGCCGGGCCAGGCCCTTGGAAAGGGGTTGGTGGTGGACTGCTGGGGGAGAACTGAGCCCAGCTTCCCGGAAGTCCCATCGCCCTCTCACCTGTGGGCTTGGGCCTGCCAAGGGTGTGGTCGGGCAGGGGAGGGATGTTGCTCTGGGACCCTGTCCCCTGGAAGACAGTTTTAGCAGCATCTTTAAAGCCAGCTCTTTGTGGGCTCCTGATCAGCCCCGACCAAGGCCAGGCCAGGGGCCAGAGCGGTGAGGGCTGAGCAGGGGAGGGGAGGGCCTGGACAGGAGAGGGGGTCTGACCAGGGAAGAGGCTGCAGACAAGGGCTCAGGCTCAGCGCGTGCAGGAGTTCTCGAGAGAAGGGGCTTCAGAGGGGACTCTGAGGGGGAGGGGCCCCTGGGTAGGAGCCAGATGGGAGGAGAGGGGGTCCTGGAGACAAGAGAGGTGGGTCGAGCCGGTCAGAGCAGAAGCGGCCTTCACGGGAGGAAGGGCTCGGAGCCTGTGGGGGGAACAAGGGCTCGAGGGGGAGCACAGGCTGCCACCGGGAGGGCGGCTGCGTGGGGCGGGGGTGGAGGGGGGGCCGCTGCTCCTAGCGGCGGCTGGTTGGAGAGGAGGGCCACCTCGGAGGCCCCTGCGCAGCGAGGAGGGGCCCGGGGCTTCCCCATGGCGAGGGTGTGGTTGGGACGACTGCAGGAAGGGCAGCCCATGCGGGGCAACTGTCAGAATGGCAGGGAGGCGGCGTAGATGGGGCTGGAGGCCCGGGAGGGGGCGAGGGTGACAGAGCCCGCAGGGCGGCCTGGGCAGGTGGCAGGCCTGAGCTCCAGGGGGCCGAGTGTCACCGGGCCTGGGAAGGGCCACCTGGCCCCAGGGGCAAAGAGGCCTGTCAGGTGAGGGGTCATGGTCTCCAAGACTAGACTTCGTGAGGGAGCCACATTACCTGGGCTCACGCAGGGGCTCTGGGCTTGGGGAGCTTGAGTTCAGATCTGGGGGAAAGTGGGGATGGGAACTCGGTGGGGTGGGCTCAGGAAGGATGAAGTCCTGGCCGGGTCAGGGGCAAGACTGGGCAGAGTTGGGGCTCGTGTGGGGGCCTGGGGAGTCCTTCCCCACCCCGCTCGGGGAAGGACTGCAGTTGGGGGCCCTGGGGCTGGGAGGGGCCTGAGACTCACGAGGAACTAGGGCCCTGGTGGGGGCTTGGATAGGAGCAGAGTCCTATGGGGACAGGCGCGCAGACAGGAGCCTGGCTAGACGTGAGCACTGACTTGGTGAGGACAGACTCGGGGCACCTGGGCTCTGTGGGCAGAGGGCTTGGGGAGGCCCAGACACCCACCCGACCTGGGACTAGGTGGGTAGGGGCAAGGGCGGAGACGCAGAGAGAGCCCAGATGGAGCAGGAAACTCACCGGGCAGAGAAGGGGCAGCACAGAGGGGAAGGGTCCTGGGAACCGGGGCTGGGGCGAGACAGGGGGAAGCACAGAAGGGGGAAGGGGCTCTCCCCGGGGAGACAGGTGGGACGGCTCAGCGAGGGGCTGGGGTCTCGGGGCTCAGCCAGAGGGAGGAGGCAGGGAGCGGGTGGGATCCGGGAGACGCAGGCAGGTGGCGCGGGCGCCGGGGCTGGGCGCTGCGGGAGAGCCCATTCCTGCCCAGCTCTGCCCACCCGCAAGGGTCGCCACTTCCGGCCGGCGCCCGCAGCGCCCACCCCACCGGCGGGAGGAGGCGGGGAGGTGGCTGCGCCCGCCGCCGCCGCCGCCGTGAGTCAGGTTTGGGCTGCAGCCGGTGGCCGGCCCTGGCGCTGCGGAGGGCGCGCAGGCGGCGGAGGAGCGGCGCTGCCAGCCCGCGCCCCTCCCCGCGCTGCCCCGCGCGCTCCCCGCGCCGAGGTCGGGCCGCCGGGACGCGGAGCGGCGGGACAGCCAGCCACCGGCGGGGCGGCGAAAGGACGCGCGCAGCGAGCGCAGGATCGGGCCCGGCCGCCGAGGAGTCGCCAGTAGGTGAGCGCGCGTCTTCCCGGCGGCTGCGGCAAACCTGGGCCGGGCTGGGGGCCAGGGGGCGGGCGCCGCGGGGCCCCGGCTGCCGGACCCCCGGGGCGGCGCGGGGCGAGGGCGCGTGGTCTGAGACGGCTCGTTTTGCAGAGTGTCGCTGTGCGTCTGCTCCTGGCGACCGGCGAGTGCGCGCGCTTGGGGTCCCAGAGCTGCTCCGGGCCGGGTCGGGGGGCAGGGGCCATGCGCGCGAGTTCGGAGCCCCCGCGGGCGGCGGGTTCATTCTTCCGCGACTGTGTCGGGGCCTGTGGCGCGGTGTGTGTGAGGGTCACAGTGCGGGCTTTTTTTACCTGGAGGCCTCTCTGGGCGCACGGGGTGTGCTGGTGTCTGGAGAGCCGGGCGGTGATGGCTGGCGTTTGTGTCCCAAGCGTCAGCTTGTGCCAGCGTGCAGGTGCCGGGCAGAGCTCCACTCCGCCTGCCAAGCCTGGCGGAGGCCGTGTCATTGTGGGCGTGCATGCCCTGTGTGGGCGCTGTGTCTGGGGTGCCGCTTGCTTTGTTTACTGAAAGAGCCTGTCAGTCGGGGTGCTGGGGGGAGTGTGGGAGTGTTGCTGTTGTGTGTCAGTGGGTGAATGTTTGTGTGCAGATGGTGAAGTGATGGGAAGCCCCTCTTGTCCCTGCCAAGGCTGCTCAGAGGGCTTTCGCATGGGGCGGGGGACGGTGGGGGAGGCAGGTGGTGGCTGGCAACTGGCTGCCCCCGCGGGATTTCTGTGTCCCTGGAGCTGTTTATGAGACTGCAGGGGGGAGGCTGTAGGTGCCAAGGTGGGCCCATAGGGTGATAGGACCCGGCTTATTCTTCGTCTCCCCCTCCCTGCACGCCCAGGGCCCCGCCCAGTGCCCAGCCCTGCTGGGAGCCCCGGCCAGCACCACGGACGGCACCCAGGAAGCCCGAGTCCCCCTGGACGGGGCCTTCTGGATCCCGAGGCCCCCGGCAGGTTCGCCCAAGGGCTGTTTCGCCTGTGTGTCCAAGCCCCCAGCTCTGCAGGCTCCAGCGGCCCCAGCCCCGGAGCCCTCGGCCTCACCCCCCATGGCGCCCACCCTGTTCCCCATGGAGTCCAAGAGCAGCAAGACAGACAGCGTGCGGGCTGCCGGCGCCCCCCCGGCCTGCAAGCACCTGGCGGAGAAGAAGACCATGACGAACCCCACAACCGTTATCGAGGTCTACCCAGACACCACGGAGGTGAATGACTACTACCTGTGGTCCATCTTCAACTTCGTCTACCTCAACTTCTGCTGCCTGGGCTTCATCGCCCTGGCCTACTCCCTCAAGGTGAGCTGGGAGGACGGAGGGGGGGCCGGGGGGTCTGGAGAGCCGCGCAGTGGTGCTGACCCCCCTCCCTCACAGAGAAGCCCGTGGGTGCAGCAGGTATAGCGGAGAGGCTGGGGGACCTAGGGAGACGCAGAAGTCGGCCAGCTAGCTCAGGACAGCAGAAGGCCTGCCCATCGCGTCCTGAGCTGGGGAACCTTCCAGGGCGTCCTGGCAGGCTCAGCGTCCTCGGGGCCAGGGTCCCTGCACAGCCAGTTTGGCCTCTGGGGTGGGGACCTCAGTGTCCTGTCCCCTGTGTAGAGACCTGGGAATTAGGCCTGGGTGCAGCGGCCCCTGGGCATTAGGATGGAGCCAGCGTGGAGGTGAAGGGAGCTTGGAATCCTTCCCCTGTCGACAGGAGGAGGGCTGACGTCACTGCTGGAGACCTTGTCCCAGCCCCGCACAGGGAGCCTGACGCCAGGCAGGCACTCAGGGGAGCTGTGATAGACGGACGGGGCGCTGCCCTCTCCACTGCTCTGCCCCTCTCACATGCTTTCCAGTGACCCATCCTGGGGGGATGGGGCGGGGAGGCAGGGGCAGGGAGGCCTGAGTGTGTCCCATGCAGCCTGACCCCGCACCCTGGGTGTGCACGGCTCTCAGAAGGCCTTCCCTCGCTGCTGTGATGGGAGCTGCCGGAGCGGAGCAGACAGGATACCCCCATCCCCTGCTCCCCACTCTCGAGGGCGCAGTGGAGAAAAATGGACCGAAATGGGGGAAGGGAGCTGTGGTTGACTCACACTTGGGGTCCGGAGATCCCTGCGGGTGTGTCAGGACCCAAGAGCCTGGGGCTGCTGGAGCCCAGCCCGCGGAGGGGCAGAGGGAGACCCGGGCCTCCCTGTCTCCTCCCGCCTCCCCAAGGGCTGGGCTCTCGTCTCGCCAGGTCATCCCTTTTCCTGGGCCCAGATTTGAGTGTCTGGGCGCATTTCACTGATTGCAGCTGCCCGAGGCAGGGGTGGGGAGGGGGAACATGGGGGAGGGCAGGCTGGAGGCAGAGGAGGGGCTGGCACCCGGGGGATGGAGGCTGGGACAGCTCCGCTTGCTGCTCTGAGCGTGGAGCACCCCCACCCGTCCCTGTCCCAGCGTCACACGGCCTGGCCACCTGGCCTTCCCGCCTCCTGACTCATCCTCAGGGCCTCCATCCCCCCGCTGCTCACACGTTCATCTCCAGGCTAGTGTACCCAGCCCTGGGCTCCATCAGACAGGAACTGTGTCCAGTGAGTGTGCATGCGTGTGGGCACGTGTGAGTGTGCACGAGGGCATGAGTGTGTGTGCAAGAGTGTGTGCGTGCATATAGATATGAGCATGTATGTGTGTGCTTGAGATGTGCAGGCATGAGGATGCATGTGTATCTGTATGAGGGTGTGAGTGTGCATGTGTGTGTAACTGTGTGTGCTCTGTGTGTGTGCATACAGGCATCAGCGGGCATGTGCATGTAATTGTATGTGTGGATGTGTGAGTGTATGAGTGTGTCTATGCGCCTGTGTGTGCATGAGTGTGCATGAGTGTGTAACTGTGTGTGCTGTGTGTGTGTGCATACAGGCATCAGCGGGCATCAGCTCCTCTCCCACCCCGCCACCCACCTGGTCCATCCATCAGGGCTCTCTGTCTGGTGGCCCACACACCTTCATGGATGTGTGAGTGTATGAGTGTGTCTATGCGCGTGTGTGTGCATGCGTGTGTAACTGTGTGTGCTGTGTGTGTGTGCATACAGGCATCAGCGGGCATGTGCATGTAATTGTGTGGATGTGTGAGTGTATGAGTGTGTACAACTGTGTGCATGAGTGTGCATGTGTGCTTTAGATGCAGCAAAGGGAAGGGGGTCCCAGGGAGTCCGGGGGAAGCCCCCCAGCCTCAGCTCTGCCTCCGGGGCCCTCCTGCCAGTCCCGCCAGCAGCCCGTGGACCTGGGCGCGGCTGTGAGGCTCCTGTGGGCGCCAGCGGGCCCGGGCAGGCCCATCTGCCGTGGGTTGTAGGTAGGTCACAGGTTTCTGAACAGAGTGCAAGGCTCCACGCTGGGGTGGGGGGTGGGAGATGGTGCTTCTGAGAGGCAGAAGGAGCCCCACTGTGCCTCCAGCCGGGTGCTCCCCCACACCCTCCCTGTGGGCTCTTGGGGCAGAGAGGCGTTGGACTTACTGGGGAGCAGCATGGGCAGCCAGCAAGGCAAGCTGCCTCTGTCCCCGGCAGAGGGAAGGGCGGACCTGCTGGCCCAGGCTCCCACACCCGGGAGTTCAGCCATCTGTCCGTCCGGCTGCACGTCTCCTGGCCTGCTGCTCCGGACATTGTTTGCAGCCAGTCGTGGGCACTTGCAAGGGCACCTCACGGCCTTGGGGTCAGGAGGCCTTGGCTGGACTCCTGGATCCCTCCGAGCGCTGACCCTGCGTCACTGAGCCCATCCCCTCCTCCACTCGCAGAGCACGGCGAAACGAAACGGCATTCCCGGGAGCTCCAGGGGCAGGATGGCTGCCGGTCCCCACAGCCCCCCTCGGCGTGGCCAGGTCCGTCTGGGCAGGCGTGGCCACAGACTGGAGCCTGGGGCCGCGGCCTGCGCTGCAGGGGTGGGTGGCCCAGATGGGGCTCACGATGACCCCCAGCCCCCCTTCTCTGTCGGGAGGAGTCCAGCCCCTCCTCCTGGTGCTCCAGGCCCCGCATGGCCCACTCTCACCCTCACTCCGGGCCCCGCACGGCCCGCTCTCGCCCTCGCTCCAGGCCCCGCACGGCCCGCTCTCACCTTCGCTTCCTCCTATTCTCTTTTCTCCCACCCATTTGCTCACCCCACACCCTCCTCCAGCCTCCCATTAACTCCTCCAGCCACGCTGTGTAACACACTTTCTTCAGCTCCTCCCCCACCCCGCCACCCACCTGGTCCGTCCATCAGGGCTCTCTGTCTGGTGGCCCACACACCTTCATGAATGCATGTCATCTCTTTCCTCCTGCCCCGTCTTTCCTTGACACCTTCATCTACCGGTTTCCCTGAATCTGTGTATTGATTCATCTGCCCACACTCCGACTCTCGTGCTTGATGCCTTCTTCCACACTGCCCCTCCCTGACTCGTGTATAGCCAACATATCCATTCATTAACCTCTTCTAGTCAGTCACCCGGTCATCAGTTCATTCAGACACTTCAGCACCCTGTCACTCTCTACCCATTGGTCCCACGAGTAATAAATAATTGTCTCGTTCCTAGTAAGTGACAAGCAACACGTGGTCCCTGTCTAGAAGAGCTTACATCCTGGTCAGGAGTCAGACAATAATAAAACTTACACTTACGTGAGTCAGGTGGTAATGTCAGCTATGAACAATAAATGAAGCATCGTCAAGGACATAAAGGGTGCTATTTTATATACAGTGGGCAAGGAAGGCCTCTTTGATGAGATTATATTTGAGTCTAAACCTGAATGAATTCATGCAGTAGCCATAAATGCATCTGGGAAAGCATATTCCAGGAAAATGGACTGGGTATTACAAAAGCCCCGAGGCAAAGCCAGGTTCAGGGACCAGCGTAGCTGGCATGGGGGTGAGCCTTGGAGCTGGTCCAGAGATGGGGTGTACAGGGCAAGACCACGTGCATTGCGTCTGCCTCAGTAGGATTTTGTTTTGCTTTGAGTGAGATCTTGGATGAATTTTAAACAAAGAGTCAATATTATGTGGCTTGTATTTAAAAAGATTGCCCTTGTTACTGGGGGAGATGGCCCATAAGGGCTTAAGGTGTTGCGGAGCTGGGGACCAGATCAAAGGCTCAGTCAAGTATTGGTTCAGAAGGTGGGAGCAGAGAGTGGAAGCAGATCCCGTATTTTGAAGGAAAAGTCAGTAGACTATCCTGGTGGGTTGGGCACGAGGTGAGGGAAAAGAGAGATGAGCCTAAGACTGCTGTTGTTGAGTTGCTCAGTCATGTCCAACTCTCTACGACCCCACAGACTGTAGCCCACGAGGCTCCCCTGTCCATGGGGTTTCCCAGGCAAGAATACTGGAGTGGGGTGCCATTTCCTTCTCCAGGGGATCTTCCCCACCCAGGGATGGAACCTTCGTCTCCTGCATTGCAAGCAGATTCCTTACTTCTGAGCCGCCCAGGAGCTCAAAGGACATTCATCTGATCTGTTGAGAGAACGGAAGTGTCATTCACACATGAGGAAGGAGGCCGTAGAAGGGACAGGTTTGCGAGGAAAAGACCCTTGCTCACCTTGTCCACCCACCAACGCATGCATTCATGTTTCCACCCTGTCAACTCTTTGCCCGTCCATTTTCTCTCTATAAATTCATATATTTGTCTTCCTTCCTTCCAGAGTTTTTCTTCCACGCTGTCAACCATCCCTAGATTCACTCATCCACTTACTTATTAAATTCATGTTCCTTCTGTCTTTTTTTTCTTCCTTTCCTCCCGCTGTTTATCCACCAACCTCATCCATCAGTCTGTTACTCTGTCCATCCACCGAGCTCACCATCTAATCTTTTTTCTTCCCTGGGTTCATCTGTTTCACCCCTTACTCCTTAATAGCAATAATAGTAGTAACAAAAAGCCAGCAAATACCAATAACCACCAAACAGCACCAGGTATTTATTGAACTTTTGTATTCTAGGCACCATTCTAAGCATGTCTCATTATTTAATTAAATGTAACATTTTATTTAAAGGTAGCAAAACCCTATCGGAGAAGGCAATGGCACCCCACTCCAGTACTCTTGCCTGGAAAATCCCATGGACGGAGGAGCCTGGTGGGCTGCAGTCCATGGGGTCGCGAAGAGTCGGACACGACTGAGCGACTTCACTTTCACTTTTCACTTTCATGCCTTGGAGAAGGAAATGGCAACCCACTCCAGTGTTCTTGCCTGGAGAATCCTGGGGACGGGGGAGCCTGGTGGGCTGCCATCTCAGGGGTCGCACAGAGTCGGACACGACTGAAGCGACTTAGCAGCAAACCCCTGTGAGACTGGTGCAGCTACCTGCAGATGAGGGAACGGGGCCAAGGCACCAGGTGAATTCCTCGGGGTCACCATCAGGTTCCTTTCCTGAACCCTTTGACTCATTACACTCTTCTTTCTATAGTCATCACCCTTTTTTTTTTTTTTTTTTATTTTTTATTGAAGGATAATTGATTTACAGACTTCTGTTGTTTTCTGTCAACCCTCACCATGAATCAGCCACAGGTACACATACGTCCCCTCCCTCTTGAACCTCCCTCCCGTCTCCCTCCCATCCCACCCCTCTAGGTTGATACAGAGCCCCTGTTTGAGGTTCCTGAGCCAGACAGCAAAGTCCCGATGGCTATCTAGTTTACACATGGCAGTGTAAGTTTCCGTGTTACTCTCTCCATTCACCTCACCCTCTCCTCCCCTCTCCCCATGTCCATCAGTCTATTCTCTGTTTCTCCATTGTTGCCCTGCAAATAAATTCTTTAGTACCATTTTTCTAGATTCCATATATATGCATTGGAATACAATATTTATCTTTCTCTTTCTGACTTACTTCACTCTGTGTAGTAGGCTCTAGGTTCATCCACCTCATTAGAACTGACTCGAATGCATTCCTTCTTATGGCTGAGTAATATTCCATAGTGTATATGTACTACAACTTCTTTATCCATTCATCTGTCGATGGACATCTAGGTTGCTTCCATGTTCTAACTATTGTAAATAGTGCTGCAATGAACAATGGGATACATGGGCCTTTTTCAACTTTGGTTTCCTCAGGGTATATGCCTAGGAGTGGGATTGCTGGATCATCAGTTCAGTTCAGTCACTCAGTCGTGTCCGACTCTTTGCAACCCCATGAATCGCAGCACGCCAGGCCTCCCTGTCCATCACCAACTCCCGGAGTTCACTTAGACTCACGTCCATCGAGTCAGTGATACCATCATATGATGGTTTTATTCCTAGTTTTTTAAGGAATCTCCATACCGTCTTCCATAGTGGCTGTATCAGTTTACATTCCCAGCAACAGTGCAAGAGAATTCCCCTTTCTTCACCCCCTCTCCAGCATCTATTGTTTGTAGACTTTTTGACGAGGGCCATTCTGACCTATGTGATGTGATACCTCATGATGGTTTTGATTTGCATTTCTCTAATAATGAACGATGTTGAGCATCTTTTCATGTGTTTGTTAGCATCTGTATGTCTTCTTTGGAGAAATGTCTGTGTAGGTCTTTTTCCCACTTTTTGATGGGGTGGTTTGTTTTTCTGGCATGGAGTTGTATGAGCTGCTTGCATATTTTGGAAATTAATCCTTTGCCAGTTGTTTCATTTGCTATTATTTTCTCCCATTCTGAGGGTTGTCTTTTCACCTTGCTTTTGGTCTTTCTTCACTGTGCAAAAAGCTTTTAAGTTTAATCAGGTCCCACTTGTTTGCTTTTGCTTTTATTTATTTCTTTTTTAAAAGCATGTTTTGGCCGTGCTCTGTGGCATGCGGGATCCTAGTTCCCGGACCAGGGATTGAACCTGAGCCCCGGCACTGGCAGCACAGAGTCGCAACCACTGGACCAGGGAGGCCGCAGCTGGTCATCACCTCCTGCCTGTTCATTCACTCATGTCTTCCTCTCTAGCTTACTGCACTTTCTATCCATCTCTCACTTTACTCATTCACTCATCCAACTGTACAGCCTTGTTTTCTGCTCTTCTCCACCCTTTCTCACTATCTAGCCACTCCTTCTGTCAATACAGCTAATCGTTCATCCATTAAAACTTGGATTCGTCAATCTTTCTTCTCTCTCGAGTTTTTCCTCCTCAAGGTCCACAAGGGTGGACCCTGTATCCACCCCCCACCGTCCCAGCCAGTCGTCTGCCAGCCATCAGGACATTTCTGTCTCTTCCTTTCATTTATTCACGCTTCCTGTTCAGTCACCTCTAA
Source organism: Bubalus kerabau (assembly GCF_029407905.1). NCBI lineage: Eukaryota > Metazoa > Chordata > Mammalia > Artiodactyla > Bovidae > Bubalus > Bubalus kerabau. The sequence goes on along the minus strand of NC_073628.1, from coordinate 1,389,104 downwards.
ACTAAGTTGCTCATTCATCCATTTGTGTATTCACCTTCCCTGTCTTCCCTCTACTCCTTTCTCCCAATTGCGTACCAGGTCCATCCAGATAGTCCGCTCTGGAGCTTGCGTCAGTCTGTCTGTCCACCCGTCCACCTGTCTTCCCTCCCTTCCCGTCACACACTTTCAGTCTGTCACCCAGTGATATACATGCTCATCAGAGAGCGTGTATATTACCATCCACTTATCCGCCTGCTCACCCTCCCGTTTTTCTCATTTCCTTGCTTCAGTTGACTTACCCAGTTACCCATCCATCAGTCTGCTCACTCGCTGAAGGGCCTTCCTTCTCTTTCCCTTATCCAGCCACCATCGCCCAGCGACCTCTCTGCCCCGTGCCACGCATCCGTTTATCCACTCCATTCCTCCATGTTTATTCCTCCTCCTTCAGCCCATTGCACCCACCGCCATCCTTCCCTCCTCTTTGCCTTTCTTCTGCTCTGTTTTTTTGGGGGCGGCGGCTACTCTGGGTCTTCATTGCAGCACACGGGCTTCTCTAGTTGCAGCACAGGCTTATTTGCCCCTCGGCACGTGGGATCTTAATTCCCCAACCAGGGATCGAGCCCATGTTCCCTGCGTTGGAAGGCAGATTCTTAACCTCTGGACCACCAGGGAAGTCCTGTTCCTTCTGCTTTTCTCGCCCGCTCATCTCAGCCTCCCCTCCTCACTGCCTCTTGCTTCCCGGATCTCCTAACGGGGTGCTCCCAGGCGTGGTCCTTGGTCCTCCTCTTCCCATCATCGGCGCTCCGTCCCTTGGTGCTCTCGTCCAGTCTCAGAGCTTTAAGTAGCATCTTTATGTTGCTGCTCCTCCAATTTGTATCTCTGCCCTAGATTTCACCCCTGATCTAGCCTCTACAAAACCTACCTGCTCAAAATACGTAGCTCTATGTCTAGAAGACATTTCTAGTTTCACGTCAAAAATCAAACCTCTGAATCACTCACAAACGTCCTCCTCCTGGAGTGTCCTACAACCCCCTTATTTCAGTAGATCAAAAAGCCTTGCAATCATCTCAAATCCCTTTCTTTTTTTAATCACACTGCACATCTGATCCCAGTAAATACTGTCAGCTGTATCTTCAAAATAGATCCAGAAAAAGGTCAATTCTTACCACCTCCATGTCTATTGACCTGACACGACCCACCCTGCCCACTCACCTGGGCTGTTAAGGGAGCCTCTTTTCTGCTTTTCTCCAGCCTCTGCCCCTGCAGTCTGTTCTCCACACAGCATCCAGAATTATCAGACTAAAAAACACCAGAGCCTGCCATTTTTCTGCTAAAAAGTGCCTATGAAGCCCCACACAGATTGCTCCTTGACAGTCTCCTCTCTGATTTTAAGCCCCCCTCCCCTCTCCTCTGGGTTCTGCCCTCCCCACACTGGCCTCTGGTTATCCCTCTGACCTCAGCACATCTACACCTGGGAGCTTTGTCTTTAGACACCTGTTTTCCCTGCAGGTGAGCATATGACCGTGTCTCCACGCTCTCCTGGGCTTTACCCAAAGATCCCTGCTCCGTAGGTTCTTTCCTGAGTGTCCACAGGAAGTCCATCCACCCCTCCACACTCCCACCCTCCTGCTCATCTATGTCTCCCTGTGTTAGCTTGCCATCACTCCTCCACCCTCCAGGCAGCCAGACATCAGTGCCATCTATCTGCCTAACCCAGGCCCTGCCTTTTGTCCATATACCCACCCATCCATCTATCCACCCAACCATCCTTCCATCTATTCACCCATCCATCCACCCACCCACACATCCATCCATCCACCCACCCACCCATCCATCCATCCATTCACCCATCCACCCATCCATCCATCCATCCATCCACCCATCCATCCATCCATCAATCCACCCACCCATCCTTCCATCCATCCACCTATCCATCCATCCACCCATCCACCCATCCATCCATCCAACTATCCATCCATCCACCCACCCATCCTTCCATCTATTCACCCATCCATCCACCCACCCCCACATCCATCTATCCACCCATCCACCCATCCATCCATCCATCCATCCATTCACCCATCCACCCATCCATCCATCTACTCATCCACCCATCCATCCATCCACCCATCCATCTATCCACCCATCTATCCATCCATTCATCCATCCACCCACCCATCCTTCCATCTATTCACCCATCCATCCACCCACCCACACATCCATCCACCCATCCATCCATCTATCCACCCATCCACCCACCTACCCATCTATCTATCCACACACCCATCCACCCACCCACCCATCTATCTATCCACACACCCATCCATCCACCCATCCATCCATCCATCCATCCATTCACCCATCCACCCACCCATCCATCCATCCATCCACCCACCCACCCATCCATCTATCCACGCACCCATCCATCCACCCATCCATCCATCCATCCATCCATCCATCTATCCACCCATCCATCTATCCATCCACCCACCCACCCATCCATCTATCCACCCACCCATCCATCCATCCACCCACCCATCCATCCATCCACCCACCCATCCACCCCCCCAATCCATCTATCCATCCATCCACCCATCCACCAATCTGCTGATGCAAAGACTTTCTCTTCCTGCCTGTCCTGTCTCTCTCCTTGCTCCCTTTCTTCCTCCTCCCAGGCTCTGCTTGCAGTGTGTTCAGACCTGCACCTCTCTGGGCTCTGTGGAAGGAGAAGGTGGGAGGAAAGGGGGCTCCTAAGACCTGGCCTGGATGAGGCCAGGGGTGCCTCCCCAGGGACACTTCTTCCCAGCCAGAGGATCTTGGGAATAGGTCCACCGCTGGCTATGGCTCCCCGGGACTTATTGGACTCCAGGCCGCTCCTCTCACTTGGGCGTGTGTGTGGCTGTGCTGGGTCTTTGCTGCATCAGGCGGGCTTTCTAGCTCCAGTGCAGGGGCTTCTCTTGCGGTGCATGGGCTGAGTTGCCCCATGGCATGTGGTCTTAGTTTCATGACCAGAGATCTAACCCACGTCCCCTGCATTGGAAGACAGATTCTCAACCCCTGGCCCGCCAGGGAGGCCCCCCGTTCACTTGAATATCCCGTCTCGGAGGCCCCGGGGGCTGCCCCTTGTCCACAGCATGTGTCCTCAGGGAATCCCAGTTACCTGTAAGTGAGGCGGAACCAGTCAAGTCAGCACACACTTGTGACGCCCCTCACCCAGTCACAGAATCTCTGAGGCCAGCTTCCTCTTCCGTCTATTTTCCCAGAGCTGTTGACATATAGTCGACCTGTGACACTGAATACGCTTAAGGTGTACGTGATCATCTGACACGTGTGCGTAGCGTGAAGCGGTTTCTACAGCGGGGTTAGTTAGCACTCCATCACCTCTCATAATTACCTTTTTTTATTTTTTTGGTAGTAAGAACACTGAATTTTTACCCTCTTAGCAACTTTCAAGTACGTAAAACAGCATTAACAACCCGTTATTTTAAATAGTTCTATGTCTTTAATATTTATTTTATTTATGTGTTTATTTGGCTGCGCTGGGTCTTCGTTGCAGCGTGTGAACTCTTGGATGTGGGATCTCGCTCCCTGACCAGGGATCCAGCCCGGGCCTCTGCATTGGGAGTGTAGAGTCCTAGCCGCTGGGCCACCAGGGAAGTCCCCTAAGTAGTTTTAGAATTACCTAAAAGTTGCCAGAAAGGAGATACAAGAACCCCTGCATGCCCTTCAGCCAGACCCCCAGCGGTTAATAGTTCACCACATCCAGTGTCTCTTCTGCGTATGTGCTCACTCACCCAGTCACGTCCGACTCCTTGCGACCCCAAGGACCGTAGCCCTCCAGGGGTTCAGCCCTCCTCTGTTCGTGGGGTTCTCCAGGCAAGGATACTAGAGCAGATGCCACGCCAGCCTCCAGGGGGTCTTTCCGACCCAGGGATTAAGCCACGTCTCTTGATGTCTCCTGCATTGGCAGGCGGATTCTTTACCACTGGTGCCGCCTGTTAAATACAGGTTATTTGTCTCGTAAACTGAGAGTAAGTTTCAGATCTGATGCCCCTAAGCCTCCCCCGCCCTGCCCCCGAAGTCCAGCGCACATTTTCACCCAGAAAGGACATCCTTGGGCAGTAGCCCCGTGTGGTGGTCAGGAATCGGGGACTGACCCAGGCTCAGGGCTACCCTCTCCTGGGCCCTCTGCCTTCAGGCCCTCCCGCCTGGCCCGTGTGTCCACTCTCAGCCCTGACTGCTGGTCTTACTGCTCCTGGCTTCAGGTCAGGGACAAGAAGCTCCTCAACGACCTGAACGGGGCGGTGGAGGACGCCAAGACGGCACGGCTGTTCAACATCACGAGCTCCGCACTGGCCGCCTCCTGCATCATCCTGGTCTTCATCTTCCTGCGGTACCCGCTCACCGACTACTGAGGCCCCAGTGGGCACGCCGGCGGGACACGCGGCCCTGAGACATGGCCAGGGCAGAGCCGGGCGTCTGCCCTGGGCACCCCCTGACCCCAAAGCTGTGAGCCAGGCAGTGGGGCCATCGGAAGCTTCGTCTGTCAAGGGGGCAGCGAGCTTCGTGCTGCCCCGGCCTCTCTGCCTCTTGGCCCCCTGCCCGTTTCTGGGGGCCCCTGGGTTTCTGCCTGTGCTGCTGCACCCCGGCTTTGAGTGGCTGCCCCCCTCCCTGCCTGTGCCCCCACCTGGGCTCCCGAGGCCCCTCAGATCTGACACCCTGCAAGAAGGGCCCGTATGGGGCCTCCCAGGGTGGGGCGGGGGCCTGCCAGCATCTGGGGGCTCACTCCTCCCACGACCCCACCTCCTCCAAGCTGTGACCCTGCTCGGAGCTCTTGTATCTGTGAACCTCCAATAAAATACTCGAAAATACTTGCCCAGCTATGGCCCCGTCTCCTGGCCACCCCCACCCCCGCCCCCAGGCAGGTGGGATTCGGAGGCTTCGGGAACCCCATTCAGGCACTGCCTGGGGGTCCCGAGTGCCGCACCCAGCTGACTTTTCCAGGGAGCGTCCACCCCATAACCCCGGGGGTCTTCTGCCTGCTCTGCAGGATGGGACTGAGGGGGCTTTTGGTGGCTGCCTCCTTGGAGAGGAGGGAAGGGGGCGGGCACAGCTGCCCTCCTGGCAGAGGGTGAGAACTGGCGAAGCCCACCAGCAGGAGGGAACACGGGGGCAGTGACTGCCGTGCCCAGTCCCTCTCGGGCACCGGGAGCCGCACGCGAGGCCTCTAGGCGAGCCTGGCACACGCAGGGCTCTGAGGTGGTGCTGAGGGTCAGGGCTGGCTTGGCTGGACGTAGGCTGTGGCCAGAAGAGGGCACCTGGGAGTGCGGGCAGTGGGCTTAGGGGGGCACTGGGAGGGTCTCGGGGGGCGAGGGGGAGAGTTTGGGGACCGGCTGGAGGCGGGCCGGGGGGAGCCAGGAAGGGCACCTGTGTCTCCAGCACGGATGGTGGGGCTGGCGGGGCGGCTGAGCATTGAGACTGGGAGACTGAGGAAGGGGACAGTTTGAGACAAGCCCCCCCAGGGGGCAGGGAGGACAGCTCCTGTATCTGTGAACCTCCAGGGACTCGGGGCCTTGAGGGAGGAAGGAGCCAGGAAGGGGTGGAGTTGCTGGGAGGGGCGCTATGGAGGAGGGGGGTGGTCACCCCTCCCAGAACCGGCCGTGGACAGAGGGGAGAGGGCTGGGGAGGGGGCATGCAGAGGGCCAGGTCCGGCGCCTGGAGGGTGGGAGGGGGACAGAAAGAGGGGGCGGGGTGGGCAGCGAGGGCCGCGTCCAGACAGACAGACCGCATCCCTCACCAGGGCGATGCTGGGAGGCACGTGGATGCAGGCCTGGGAGCGGGGGCTTCCCTTCAGGCCTCGCTTGGAGAAGGGACCACCCCATGGTGTCTGTTGGGGAAGCAGGTCATCGGGACAGCTGCTGGTCTCCGGGAAGGTGTGCGCCTGGCCAGCTTTGGTGGTTGATGGTCCAGGGGTACCAGGCGTGGCTCAGCTGTGCCCCGCTCCCAAGGGGTGGGAGGGGAAGACCAGGTGGCGGGCCAGGAGGGGCGTCCATGCGGTGGGAGTTGGAGTGGGACGCGGCTGGTGTTCGGTTGGGAGGAGGCAGCGGGCCCGGAGGCTAGAATCCCATGGGTCCTCGTTCAGGGGAAACGGGAGTCAAGCTGGGGCGCGGGGCTCACGGGAGTAGCGGTTTGGAGTGCTATGACCCCTCGGCCTGGAGAAGCGCTTCCCAGGTGGGAGTATAAAGGACCTGGGTGTTGGCTGCTCCCCCAGGACATGGCCCAGGGCTCAGAGTGGAGACCAGGCCTGGGTCTGGAAGCTTCAGGCCAAGGGGGTGAGACCTGGGTGGACAGAGGCAGAGATGGGTGAGCAAGCTGGACTCTAGCTGTGAAGGAGAACAGGAGCGCTGGGGGGCAGGGAAGGGGAGGGGACACAGGGACATGGAGGTGTTGACCCCTGACCCCGGGGGGGTGGTATGGAAGGGGCGGGCTGGAAGGGAGCGGCCAACCTTCAGGAGGTCTCCACGGAGGGCCAGAGCCAGGGGTGCGGTTGGCGGTGGGCTGGGGGACACAGCATCTGGATGCCTGGCCGGCCCTGAAGGTCAGTTACAGGCGCTCTCAACACTTCCGGGGTGAGGCCCAGGAGGATGCCTACTGCAGCCCAGGGGTCCCGGGAGGAGTTATGATGGGGGTGCTGCGGCCGTGGGAGAGAGGCCTCGCGTGCGCTGTGGGTCACAGGTCAGCCTGGACTCGCCCCGGTGCCCCAGGGTTCTGTCCTGCCCGGCGAGGGTGGGGAAAGTGCAGGGGAAGTGCTTCCTTGGCTCACTGTCCTCACGCCTTGGGTGCCGGTGGATGACTGCCCACCGGGGGCAGGTCCCGGGAGAAGGGCATCGCGTTCAGGCCACCGCGGCCAGCTTCTCCCTGGGCCATGCCCGCCCAGGGCAGGCCTCGGGCTCCTGTCTCCCCACAGCCAGCAGAGGCGCCCTCGGCTCCCGGGAGCTCGTGTCCGGTCCTGGGCAGCAGGGAGCAGGCAGGCAGCCCAGAGGTGCCAGCCTTGCCCCTCGGGCTCAGGGCAGGGTGGAGCCCAGGCAGGGATCACGCAGGTCAGGCAGACCCCCACCCGCACAGGCGGCAGGCGGCACAGGCTCCACCTCAGTCTCTGGCTTCCAGGTCTGTGTCTTTGCTCTTCCTTGAGGGCTGGGTTCTTCCTCAACCTTCCAGCCCACCGCCCTACCCCCTGCACTACTCCTTCCCCGTCTTTGATTTCCGCAGTGCCTGGCACGCGTGAGCCATTTGCAGTAAGCACTCAAGAATTACATATGAACGAATTGCCCTGGCTCACTCTCTTCCTGTCCCTCCTGGACGCGGCCCCCAGACTCCTGCAGCTTTGGGGGCATCAGGTGGCTTTCCTCCCCCTCCCCTCCCCCTTGTACTGCCCTGGGCGGCCCGGCCACTGCTCTCACAACCCCCTAGCCTGCAGTCTCCCTTTTGAAAGGATCAGGACCAAGTAGTCGAATGGGGAGTGGATCTAAAGGGCGAGTCTGGCTGTGTGCCTGCATTTGAGTGTGTGTGTGCACTTTGCATGTGTGTGTGCACACCTGCCTGCAGGCGCGTGTGTGTTGGGGTGGAGGTGCCGCGAGGCCAGGCTTGGCCTCTCTTGCCATGACCACAGCCCCTTAGAGTCCTGCAGGGCCCCCCTGCACTTCCAATCCCACAGCCCACTCCAGCTTGACTCTGCAGACACTGGAAACCCACAGAATATTCTTCCTGAATCACGTGCTCTCGGCTCCCCACAGGCATGCAGAGCTCCTGTTGCCACCCAAGGACTCCCCCTCCTACAGGATAGCGAAGACAGTTCAGACGGGGTGACCGGGGCTGGGGGGCAAGTCCCAGACCGCTGCAAACCCAAGGCTCATGAGACTTGCTCCTCTGCGCCTGACCTGAGGACTGGAGGACAGAGGGGTCAGGTATGGGGGGCTCTTCTGAGCCACACCCCTGCCTCTCAATTCCACCTGCTGGGGCTGGGACCCCAAAGGGGAGTCTTGGGACTGGTCTCCAGGACAGAAAGACGTCACCTAGGAGGACAGCCAGAGGGGCTCGGGGAAAGGAGATGGAACCAATTAGGCCACAAATTCAAGACCGTCAGAGCCCAAACACTGGTAGAGCTCACACATCACAGGAGGGGTGGCAGGTCAATAAAATAGGAAGTGAAAAAGGAAAAGTTATAACCGACACCACAGAAATACAAAGCATCACGAGAGACTGCTATGAGGAACTCTGTTCCGATAAACCTAGAGGAAATGGACAAATTCTTAGAAAGGTGTAATCTGTCAGGACTGAACCAGGAAGAAAGAGAAGATATGAACCACCAGTTTCAAGTGCCGAATGGAATCCGTGATTTAAAAACTGCCAACTGCGCAGGTGGTCCAGCAGCTAGGACTCGGCTCCCAGTGCAGGTTCGATCCCCGGTCAGGGAACTAGACCCCACATGCATCGGTGAAGGTGGAGGACCTCTCATGCCGCAAAAAGACCCAGCACAGCCAGATTATACATGTATATATGCCCAAAAAACAGAAAGTCCAGGACCAGAAGGCAATGGCCACCCACTCCAGTACTCTTGTCTGGAAAATCCCATGGACAGAGGAGCCTGGTGGGCTGCAGTCCGTGGGGTCGCAAAGAGTCGGACACAACTGAGCGACTGAGCACACAGATGGCTTCACAGTCAAATTCTTTCAAACATTTAGAGAGGAGATAACACCCATCCTTCTGAAACTACTCCAAAAAATTGCAAAGGAACTAACACTCCCAGACTTATTCTATGAGGTCGCTATCACCCTGATACCAGAATCAGACAAAGAGATCACACACAAAAAAGAGAAAATTACAGGCCAGTATCACTCATGAACATATATACAAAAAAAAAAAAAAACTCAACAAAAATATAAGCAGACAGAAGGCAACAACACGTGAAAAGGATTACACCCCAGGGTCAAGCAGGATTTACCCCGGGGATGCCAGGAGTTTTCAGCATCTTCACACCAGTCAGCGTGCTGTACCACACGCGGCCTCCTGGTAGGTCAGCTGGCAAAGACCACCCGCAATGCAGGAGACCCTGATTCGGTTTCCGGGTCAGAAATATCCGCTGGAAAAGGGATAGGCTACCCACTCCGTATTCTTGTGTGGAGAATTCCCATGGATCCTCCAATCGATGTGATGATACACCACATTAACAAAATGAAGAATAAAAATCATATGATCACCTCAGTAGCTGCAGGAAAGACTTTTAACAAAATTCAATATCCATTTATGATATATATATTTTTTAAAAAAACCTCTCCACAGAGTGAATATAGAGGGACCATAGCTCAACATAATAAAGGTCGTATATGACAAGACCACAGCTAACGTCATATCTATGGTGAAAAGCTGAAAGCTTTCCCTTAAGATCAGGAATAAGACAAGTATGCCTATTCTTACCACTTTTACTCAACATAGCATTGAAAGTCTTAGACACACACACCCACTGGGCGAGGAAAAGAAAGAAAAAGAGCCCAGACTGGAAAGAAAGAGGTAAAATTGTGAGTCTCTGCAGATGACAGGATGTTATACGCAGAAAATCCCAAGGATGCGTCCAGAACATGGCTAGAGCTCATCAATGAATTCAGCACATCTACAGGATTAAGAATTAAGACACAGAAATCTTCTATTCTACACTAACAATGGAAGAGCAGGAAAAGAAATTCAGAAAACAATCCAGTTGCTACAGCGTCAAAGAGAATAAACCACCTAAGAATAGACGTGCCTAAGGAGGTGAACGACTTGTGCTCAGAAAACTTTAAGACACTGAAGACAGAAGTTGAAGATGGTACAAATAGATGGAAAAATACACCGCGCTCATGAATTGCGAATTTCAATACTGTTAACATTACCATAGTGCGCAAGGCAATCAATAGGTGCGGTGCAAGCCCAGCAGGATGCTAGTGGACTTTGCCCACAGAACTAGAAACGCAAAAACAACCCGAACGATCTTGAGATGGAGGAGCAGAGCTGGAGGGGTCATGGCCCCTGACTCCAAACTAAACTATGAAGCTACGGTCATCAGGACAGTGTGGTGCGGGCACAAAACCAGAAATATGGGCCAATGGACAGAACACAGAGCCCTGAAGTAAACCTACATTTCCATGGTCAGTTAGCACGACAAAGGAGGCAAGAACACACAACGGCGAGAAGACAAGCCTCTTCCATAAGTGGTGCTGGGAACACCGGACAGCTGCATGGGAAGGAATAAAATTAGAACATAAATGTCACGGGGCTGAAATGTACAGCGTGGGTAACACGGTCAGTAACTATATAATAGCTTTTTCTCTTTTCATAAAGTGTATGGTAACGTCAAACCACTGTGCTGTGTACCAGGAACTAACACAGTGCTGTGAGTCAACCACGCTTTTTTTCAGTTGCTTTGTTTATTAGTTTTCGGTTGTGCTGGACCCCCGTTGCTGCGCGGGCTCTCCTCTAGCTGCGACGAGCAGAGGCTACTCTCCAGCTGTGGCGTGTGGGCTTCTCAGTGAGGAGGCTTCTGCTGCTGCGGGTCACGGCTCTAGGGCACATGGACTCAATCTCTGTGGTGCGTGGGCTTAGGTGCTCCGTGGCGTGTGGGATCTTCCCCGACCAGGGACTGACCCCGTGTCTCCTGCATTGGCAAGCATATTCTTTACCACTGAGCCACCAGGGAAGCCCTTGAATTGTATTTTAAAAGAAAACAAGCAAACTTATAAGAAAATGAGATCGGACATTGGCTCCTGGAAGGAGGGGTTGGGGGAGTTGGATGTAGGCAATTGCAAGGTAAACTTCCAATTATAAAAGCGATAAGCCCTAGGGACACAAATTCTTTACTTCATATAGGAACGTTGAGAAGTAAATGCCGAGTTCTCATCACAAGGAAAAAACTTTTTCTATTTGTTTTACATCTACATGAGATGACAGATGCTGAGCAAACTTTTGTGGTCATCATTCTCAGTGTATGTAAGTCAAATCATTACGTTGCACATCTTAAAATTATACAGTGCTATATAGCTCAGAAAAACTGGGACACAAGAAAAGCATCGATGCACTTGACAAGCCAAGGCACGCGTGGGTGACATCTGGGTGCTGATAAGCTTCTGTTTCTTGATGCTGGTGGTGGTTACATGAATATCTGATTTATAAAAGCATTAGGTTGTACAACTGTGCCTTACGTAGTTTTCTGCATGATATATATTTATTTATATACATAACCTTTTTCTTTAGAAATACATATTTATATATGTATATACAAATGTGTATTTATAGCAATGTCATTCATAAACATCAGTGGGAAATGAATATCTGGTAGCACACATTGTCACATACCTATTAAAATAAAAAGGGTAAATGTGAACATCTTTGTTTAGACTCAAGTAATTCCCCTGGGGAGTTCACCCTTGTGTTTATTCATAAATAACAACAGTGCAGAGAATAGAATGCCTCTGGGAGAAAAATGACTGTGGGAAGGGAAACAGGTGAGCAGGAAATGTTCATTTGTATTGTGAACGGAGACGCACAGAGAGGAGCGGGGGTGCCTGAAGGGGGTATCCAGGGAAGAGGGGGGCAGCCCGAGGCTGGAGAGGAAGCGACCACGTGGAGGGGGTGAGAAGGGCACCTTCATGGGGGTGGGCACCAGTAACCACAGGAGGTAGGTGAGGGACTGTGAGAGAGGTCACAGTAGCAAACGCATCACAGCTGACGGGAGTCGGGAGCTGGTGCAGCGGTGGGAACACGAAAAGGGACAGAATAGGGGAGTGCTGGGGTGCTGGGCGCTGTTGGAGGAGGGTCCTCTGCCCCTCCGCTGAGAGCCTGCCAACAGCAAAAGCTCACCCAGCGCCCAGGGGCCCTCCGCCAACTCCAGGACCCAGGCTCCCTGCAAAGTGGCCAGTTCCAGGGAGCGTCCCTGGAGGACCTAGACCATCTTACACCGGGGAAGCAAGAGGGGCAAAAGAATAGAGGAGTGTGTGTCCAAAATATGCAAGTCATTGTTGAGTCGCTAAGTCATGTTTGACTCCTTGTGAGCCCATGGACTGCAGCACGCCAGGCTTCCCTGTCCTTCACTATCTCCCAGAGCTTGCTCAAATTCACGTACGTTGAGTTGGTGATGCCATCCAACCATCTCATCCTCTGTCGTCCCCCTTTCCTCCCTCCTTCAATTTTTCCCAGCATCAGGGTCTTTTCCAATGAGTCAGTTCTTCACACCAGGTGACCAAAGTTTTGGAGCTTCAACTTCAGCATCAGTCCTTCCAATGAATATTCAGGACTGATTTCCTTTAGGATTGACTGCTTTGATCTCCTTGCAGTCCAAGGGACTCGCAAGAGTCTTCAGCACCACAATTCAAAAGCATCAATTCTTCACTGCTCAGCTTTATTTTACGGTCCAAATCTCACATCTGTACATGACTATTGGAAAAGCCATAGATTTGACTATATAGACCTTTGTTGGCAAAGTGATGTCTCTGCTTTTTAATGCGCTATCTAGATTTGCCATAGCTCTCCTTCCAAAGAGCAAATCTCTTTTAATCTCACGGCTGCAGGACCCATTCCCAAATCCAGAACTATCTGAGGATCACAGTAGACAATGTTTGTAACAATTATAATCCTTTGAATAAAATAGGAAACATGAGTCCATACTGCTGCTGCTGCTAAGTCGCTTCAGTCGTGTCCGACTGTGCGACCCCATAGACGGCAGCCGCCAGGCTCCCCCGTCCCTGGGATTCTCCAGGCAAGAACACTGGAGTGGGTTGCCATTTCCTTCTCCAATGCATGAAAGTGAAAAGTGAAAGTGAAGTCGCTCAGTCATGTCTGACTCTTAGTGACCCCACGGACTACAGCCCACCAGGCTCCTCCGTTCCTGGGATTTTCCAGTCAAGAGAACTGGAGTAGGGTGCCATTGCCTTCTCCTGAGTCCATACTAAGATTAGCTAATAAATCAACTGGAAGTTCAATGGACACTGGGATCTTTGGTTTCAAAGAAGCATCTTGGAGAATACTTATAGAGGGAAACCTGAGTAACGTCACAGCTGGAGAACCCAGCAGGCCCAGTGGATCTAGTGATCCGGTGAGCATCATCGGGGCGGGGGGGCACGTGGGAATCATCAGGCGCCCCAGAGGATGTGCTGAGAACAGCCCTCCCCGCGGGTACCCCTCCTACTGTGGGCTCAGTGTCTGTGGCCCCAGATTCAAATGCCCCAATGTAACAGCGTCTGGAGGTGGGGCTGTGGGGGGGTGATGAGGGTTAGCTGGGGTGATGAGGGTTTGCTGAGGTCCTGAGATGTGCTCCCTCATGAGGAGAAGCAGAGAGCAGGGACCCCCTCCTCCTTGAGCAGACACGCCGGGACAGGGCCTCACCAGGACCCGCCTGGCAGCACCTGAGCCCAGACCTCCAGCTTCCAGAACCTGGAGACTCACTGTTGGCTGTTGAAGCTGCCGCGCCAGCAGTGTTCTGGAGAGAGAGCCTGCACCCACCCGCTGGGTCCCCTCGGCTTTCACGGGGGCTCAGCGCTCACGGCTCTCCTGGTGCGGGACGCGTGGCTGCTCTTCCACAGAACGTAATTGCCTGGCACCGGCTGCGGGCCCTACCCTTGACCTCGCCTCTGACACTGTCTACCCAGAAACAGCGCCGACCCCATGGGGGAAGGCTCGTTCCCACAAGCCTGCCCACTTCAGATGCCCAGGGCAAACCCTGTGGTCAGCTCTGCTTCTGACCCACTGGCCACACATCAGAGGCTTCCACAGCCCTCTCCTTGGGTTTGGTTAATTTGCTAGAGTAGCTCACAGAACTCAGGAAACTCGTTTTCTGCTTATCAGTGCATGACGAAAGGATGGGCTGGGGGGCTTCCCTGCTGGTCCAGCTAGGTTAGGACTTGAGCTTCCAACGCCAGGGAATCTGGTTTGATCCCTGGTCAGGGAGCTAAGTTCCCACGTGCCACATGGCCAGGAAAAAAAAGGGTGCAATAAAGGGAACAGGCTACAGGTGAACCTCCTGACAGAGGGCTGCACGGGGCGGGGCGGGGGAAGGGAAGTGGAGCCCCACACCCACTCCAGATACTCCACCCTCCCCGCATCTCCACGCAGCGTCTCTCCAAACCTCGTACCCTGGGGATCGCAGCGCAGCTTTCCCACGTGGCATGATCAGTCATGAACTCAGCCTCCCAGAGGGTGGAGGGCGCGGCTGAACACCACGCTTCTGGTCACAGCTTGGTCTTTGGTGACCACCCTCCACCCAGGAGCCCACCCAGGGTCACCTGTGACAGCAAAGGACACTCCCACTGCCCTGGAAATCCCCAAGGAGTTTAGGAGCCGGGTGATGGGGTCAAAAACAAGCATTAGAATCTAAGCTCTCCTGGGCTTGTACCCCGAGGAACTCACAAGAGTTTCAGAAGCCCTGGGCCAGCCAGAGGAGACTGAGACACCACCAGAAACACAGCCCAGCACCAGGAAGACCCCGCCTGGGGACTGCAGCTGTCCTGCGATCTTCCGAAGCACAAGGTCGTGGGGGTCATGGAAGACCGAGACCTGTTCCAGACTCAAGAGCCACAGAACTAAGGAGCAGGTATAAATATTCCCACCATGCGGCCCGCCTGGTCAACTTCTGAACACTGCCTTCTGATAAACCTGAGTTATTATTTTTCAAGCCCCATTTATCACTTTTTCCCTGTAGGATCAATGTTTTCGGCACTGTGATGAATGTCCTGCTGATTTTTAATGCTTCTCTCACTCCGAGGTCCTGAAGTTTTTCTCCTCGTTTGGCTGCAACAGCTTATTTCTTGTTTCCTCTTTTGCTTTGTTCCCTCCCTCCCCCCGCAACCCCGAACAAGAGCCCTGCCCCCCACCCACCGAGCACCTGTGTCTCCACCCCCCCCCCCGCCCCCCGCGAGCACCTGTGTCTCCCACCTCGGGGTCTGCTGTGCAGAGCCAACAGCGGGGCAAAGGGAGCGCTTCTTCCCACACAGAGACTGTCCTTCCTGGCTGCATTCAGGACTCCTCGTCTCTGGTTCTCAGTCCACCCTGGCGCTCTGGCTGTCGATCGCGGCGCCTCTGCGACTGGCCCAGGACGCAGGCTCTGAACTCACATTCCGGTTCCCTGCCAGGGACCCAACGCTGTGCTGTTTCAGAAAAGACGCCCCCCGCCCCTCAGTCTCACCTCAGCTCCAATGTCACGGCCATCTGTGCCGGACTTCGGACTCAGGCATGGTGAGCGTCCGATTTCTCCCCACTTCCAAGGTCTGTTGGCTCGTCTCCAACCTCTGCATTTCTCTCTTGGTGCCCCATTCTGACATTTTCTATTCACTTTGTTGGGGCTCACGAATTCTAGATTCCGTCGTGTCCAGAGTGCTATTCAGCACACGCAATTCATCGGCGCCTTTTTCTTAATTAACCATCATTAAGTTACCAATTTGCATAATATATCATATTTTATTATCCTCTACCACCTTTATTACTTTGCCTTTAATATTCAAAAATAATATGAGTATATGTATCCCGGAATCACCGTGCTGTGTGCCTGAAGCATTGTAAGGCATCTACGCTTCAGTAAAATATGTTATGAAGAAAAACACACAAGGAAGTGTTTAGAGACGAAAGGACCTGCGTCTGCAGTGTGTTCCCAAGTGTTCAGAAAAAATTCTCTGTCGATCATCATTTATCTCCTGCCATCACCTGTCATCTCTGTTATCTGTTCACCTAATTGCCTGCCTGTTGTCTACTGTGTCTATCTCTAGAGAAAGATAAAGCTAATTAATGTAAGATTTGAGGGGACCTATGAGTGAAAGCCACAGGAGAATTATTTGCACTATTTTTACAACTTTGATATTATTTCCCATAAAATTCTTAAACCTTTGGAAAACTGGAAGAGAAAATAAAAATATCAGTACATAAAAGATAATTCAAATGTGTGATCCACCTGTGGATGTAGGAAGATGGAGGCCAGTGTCCGCTCTTCTCTGATTTTTGAGGCGCCGTCCCTTCTTTATTTTCTGTGCTGTCTCTGTCGTATACCAGGTGCCGTTTGCGGGCAGGTCTACTTCTAGGCCCTCGGTTTAGTCGCTAAGTCATGTCCAGCTCTTGTGACCCCACGGATTGTAGCTCACAAGGCTCTTCCATCCACGGGATTCTCCAGGCAAGAACACTGGAGTGGGTTGCCATTTCCCCCTCCAGGGGATCTTCCTGACCCAGGGATGCAACCTGGGTCTCTTGCATTGCAGGCAGGTTCTTTACCAACCAAGCTGCGAGGGAAGCCCTGTATGGTTTTATCATATCTGGTTTTATTATAGTTTTACAGTAAGCCCCAGCACCCACCAGTCCCATCACATCATTCTTCTTCAAGGGTTTCTTGACTATTGTGCCTTTATTGGTTTGATTTGTGGTTGTTTTTCCTCTGTTCTGACTATTCCGCTTTTTAAATTATTTACCCGGCTGCCTCGGTCTCAGTTGCGGCACACGGGATCTCAGGCCGCAGCTCACGGACGCGCCGGGTGGGGCTCGGGCTCCTGAGCCCTCGGGCTTCAGTGGCTGTGGGCACCAGTTCATTTGATCCGAGGCCTGTGGAATCTTCATTCCCTGACCAGGGGTCAAACCCACGCACCCTGCATTGCAAGGTGGAGTCTTAACCACTGGACTGCCATGGGGGTCTCAGCTATTCCACTTTTGACAGTCATTTAACTTAATGTTTTTAATTTTTTAAAAATTGAAGTATCGTGGATTTACAATGTTTAAGGCATAGAGCAAAATGAGTTATATATGTGTGTGGGGGGGTATGTGTGTATATATGAATATGCTATGCTATGCTAAGTCACTTCAGTTGTGTCCGACTCTGTGCGACCCCATAGACGGCAGCCCACCAGGCTTCCCTGTCCCTGGGATTCTCCAGGCAAGAACACTGGAGTGGGTTGCCATTTCCTCCTCCAATGCATGAAAGTGAAAAGTGAAAGTGAAATTGCTCAGTTGTGTCCGACCCTCAGCGACCCCATGGACTACAGCCTTCCAGGCTCCTCTATCCATGGGATTTTCCAGGCAAGAGTACTAGAGTGAGGTGCCATTGCCTTCTCCGATATATGTATATATGTTTATATATATATTCTTTTCCAGAATTTTCTCCATTATAGGTTACTACAAGATAACAAGTATAGTTCCCTGTGCTAAACAGTGAAAGTCACTCAGTCTGACTCTTTGTGACCCCATGGACTGTAGCCCCCCAGACTCCTCTGTCCATGGAGTTCTCCAGGCCAGAATACTGGAGTGGGTAGCTGTTCCATTCTCCAGGGGATCTTCCCCACCCAGGGATTGAACCCAGGTCTCCCACATTGCAGGCAGATTTTCTGCCATCCGAGCCACCAGGGAAGACCCATGCTATACAGCAAGTTCTTTTTTTAAAAAAATCTATTTTATATATAGTGGTGTGTACCTGCTAATCCCAAGCTCCTAATTTATCCCTCCCCCTTCTCCTTTGGTCATTATGAGTTTGTTATCTACGTCTTGGAGTCTGTTTCTGTTCTGTAACTAAGTTGATTTGTATCATTGTTTAGACTCCACACGTGAGAGGCATCATATGGTAGCTGTTTCTCTGCCTGGATAGTCATTTAATTTTATAATCAGCTGGTTAAGTAGAAAAGAAACCTACTGGGATTTTGACTAAATTTATACATACATTTAGAACGAATTTACAATTTTTATACCATTGAGTATCTGAAATCTCTCAGGCCATCTCATCCTTATATCTCTATGAGCCATCTGTCTTTAAGTTCTCCCCCCAGATACTCTACGGTTATCTGCATAGAGGTCTTCACACAGAATTTCTTAGATTTATTTCTAGATAATTGACTTCTACCATATATGTCACAGTTTCAAATATTTCCTCTTCTAAGTATTTGTGGCCGATGTAAAGAAATGCAGTTGATATTTTTGATATTTTTTTGCCGTTGACTTTTCTTATCATTTCTTCCTTTCCTTTGTGTTTGGCTGTGCTGGGTCTTTCCTGCCGTGAGTGGGCTTGCTGAGGCTGTGGCAAGCGGGGCTGCTCTTCACGCAGCACACGGGCCCTCCCTGCGGGGGCTTCGCTTGCGGCAGCGCTTGGCCCCTCTGCGCCTGCGGAGCCCGGCTGGACCAGGGATACAACTTATGTGCCCGGCAGGTGGATTCTGTTCCACTGTACCCAGGGAGGTCCTGCAAGTGACTTTTAAAGAGTGATCCACACTCTTACTAAAATGTTTTTATTTTCATGATTTTTTTTTAAGTTCTGAATTTTCCACATAATCGTTGTTGGTGTTCAGTCACCAAGTCGTGTCTGATTCTCATGACCCCATGGACTGCAGCACGCCAGGCCTCCCTGTCCTTCGCCATCTCCCAGAGTTTGCCCAAGTTCATGTCCCTTGAATCAGTGATGCCATCACCATCTCATCCTCTGTCGCCCCTGCTCCTCCTGCCCTCAATCTTTCCCAGCATCAGGGTCTTTTCCAGGGAGTTGGCTGTTTACATCAGGTGGCCAAAGTATTGGAGTTTCAGCTTCATCATTAGTCCTTCCAGTGAGTATTCAGGGTTGATTTCCTTTAAGATTGACAGGTTTGATCTCCTTGCTGTCCAAGGGACTCTCAAGGGTCTTCTCCAACACCACAATTCAAAAGCATCAATTCTTCAGCACTCAGCTTTCTTTATGGTCCAACTCTCACATCCATACATGACCACTGTGAAAACCATAGCCTTGACTATATGCATGTTTGTCGGCAAAGTGAGGTCTGCTTTTTAACACACTGTCTAGGGTTGTCATAACTTTTCTCCTAAAGAACAATCGTCTTCTAATTTCATGGCTGGAGTCACCATCTGTAGTGATTTTAGAGCCCAAGAAGAGAAAGTCTGTGACTGCTTCCACATTTTCCCTTTCTATTTGCCATGAGGTGATGGGGCCGGGTGCCGTGACCTTAGTTTTTTAATATTGAGTTTTAAGCTGGCTTTTTCACTCTCTTCCTTCAGCCTCAACAAGAGGGCGAAACAGTCATAGTGTATTTTATTCTGCCTTTCTAATCCACATACATTTTATTTGTTTTTCTTGACTTACTGCATTTTCTGGAACTTCGATTACAATGTGAAATAGAGACTCTGAGGGCAGGATTTGCTTTTGCAATCCTTATCTCAAAGATAAATCTTTCTGACTGTTTGATTTTGGGTGATATTTCCTCTAGGTATTTGTATAAATCTTTTATTAGTTTAAGGAACCTCCCTGTGATTCATAACATGCTAATATTGACTTTTTTGCCATTATGCCATAAATACAAACAACTCTGCCTCTGCAGAAGCATGGATTATAATAACCCGGCCAACAGGAAGTAGTTCCTGGGAGCAGACGACTCAGAACCTGGGGGGCTCTGTGAGCCGAGCGGAGCATGAACAGCGCATGGCCCGCCCCGAGGTCACTGTCCCCCGGCAGCCAGCGGCCCTGCCCAGGATTCTTATTCCAACAGCTGGGCCCTTAAAGACATTCACTCCCCACCCATCTCACCAAATTCTCACGTCTGGTCCAGTGCACACACACATTTTCAGCCTTTTTCCCCAGCACAGGAGAAAGCATCTTCCTATTTTTTCATCTCTGCTTTGCTTTCTCCGGAACGGGCGTTCTCAGGTCGGCACCCAGCTCCCTCGTTAGGAGAATCTCCTCCAGGGCTGCCAGTTGTTCCTTCCGGCCTTCCTCGTCACCCAGACTTTCTCTGAGGTTGTGAAAACGAGACAGGCTGGGGCCTGGGCCCTGGCACCCCTTGCTGCAGCACTTGTACCCAGACAAACGTCTCCTCCAGCAACAAAATACACAGAAACTATGTTTTTCAGTTGCTCAGTCGTGTCTGACTCTTTGCGGCCCCATGGACAGCAGCACACCAGGCTTCCCTGTCCTTCACCATCTCCCAGAGCTTGCTCAAATCCACGTTCATTGAGTCGGTGATGCCATCCAACCATCTCGTCCTCTGTCATCCCCTTCTCCTCCCGCCTTCAGTCTTTCCCAGATCAGGGTCTTTTCCAGTGAGTCAGCTTTGGGAACCATCAGGGCCTAACAGTGACTGCATGTGTGTGCAGCTGGGGCAGACTGTGGACAAACGATGCTACAAGACCCGCACCCAACGCCACTTCTTTTTTATTACTTTTTACTGGGATATAATTGCGTTACTGGGTTGTCTTCATTTCTGCCATGCAATATCAGGAATCAGCCGCTTGTACACACAGACCCCTCCCTCCTGAGCCCCCTCCCACCTCCCCATCCCATCCTCTAGGTCATCTCAGAGCACCACCTGGGCTCCCGAAGCTGTACAGCAGCCTCCCCCAGCTGTCTGTTTTTCACAGGGGAGTGTATGTATGGCAGCGCTAATCTCCCGATTCGCCCCACCTTCTGCTTCCCCTACTGTGTCCACAGGTCGGTTCTCTCTGTGTGCATCTCTATTCCTGTCCTGCAAATAGATTCATCTGTACTATTTTTCTCGATTCCATATATATGCTTTAATATGCAAGATTAGTTTTTTCTTCTGAGTTACTTCGCTCTGTATGACAGACCCTAGGTCCATCCATATCACTTGAACTAACTCAGTCTCATTCCTTTTTTCGGCTGCCAGCTGCCCCTTCTGAAAGGCTGGGAGCAAACGCAGGGCAGTGCCCATGCCCTTGCAGGCTGCCCCACAAAGGGATGGGCAAACCTCCAGTCTGACTCCTGGACACACTCCTTCCCTCACCCGATAAGGAACCAGTTCAAACCCCACCCCGCCCCGGGGAGCAAGTGAGCAAGAGAACCTGTTACCTGTTCTTGCTCCCTGCCTTCTGCAGCGGGAGCCCCAATAAAGCGCTGTCTGAATTTCCTCTCTGGCCTCTGATCAATTTCTATTGATTAAGCAGGCCAAGAACTCTGGGCAGTAACAAAAATGCTCACCTGAATTACTTAAGATCATTACTGGACTTCCCTGGTGGTCTAGTGGTTAAGAATCCATCTGCCAACGCGAGGGATGCTGGTTCCATCCCCTGGTCCTGGAGGAGTCCACAGGCCGCAGAGCAGCTAAGCCTGTGCACAGCCACTGAGCCTGCGCCCTGGAGCCTGAGCTGGAACAAGGGAAGCCACCGCAACGAGAAGCCCCCAACTAGAGGGCCGCCCCTACTCACCACAAGCACAGAAAAAGCCTGCGCGTAGCAACGAAGACTCAGCACAGCCAGAAATAAGTAATTAATTAATTTAAAAATGCAAACCATAAAAACCTTAAAAAATAAAATCATTACTATGCTGGAGAAAATGGGTCTACATAAGCATTATTCCTGTGTCATACTGATATTTCTTATAGACCAGTTGCTTTTGAGTTAATTTGTATTTTATGAACACACATCGCAGCAGAAATAGCTCAGATCTATTACATTGAGATTGAATGTTATTGAGCGACATTTCTCTTTTGATTTGATCGTGTGATTTTCCCACTTTAATACGTTAATGTTGCAAATCATTTGACGTTTCCCAACCCAATATTCATGGCAAATAGAAAGGGAAACAATAGAAACAGTGACAGACTTTATTTTCTTGGGCTCCAAAATCAACGCAGATGGTGACTGCAGCCATGAAATTAAAAGACACTTGCTCCTTGGAAGAAAAGCTATGAAAAACCTAGACATCGTATTGAAAAACAGAGACATTACTTTGCCAACAAAGGTCTGTATAGTCAAAGGTATGGTTTTTCCAGTAGTCATGTATGGATGTTAGTGTTGGACCATAAAGAAGGCTGAACACCAAAGAATTGATGCTTTTGAACTGTGGTGTTGGAGAAGACTCTTGAGGATCCTTTGGACTGCAAGGAGATCAAACCAATCAATCCTAAAGGAAATCAGTCCTGAATATTCTTTGGAAGGACTGATCCTGAAGCTGAATTGCAATTTGGCCACCTAATGTGAAGAGCCAACTCATTACAAAAGACCCTGCTGCTGGGAGAGATTGAAGGCAGGAGGAGAAGGGGACCACAGAGGATGAGATGGTTGGATGGCATCACAGACACGATGGACATGAGTTTGAGCAAGCTCCGGAAGTTGGTGATGGACAGGGAGGCCTGGCGTGCTGCAGTCCATGGGGTCACAATGAGTTGGACACGACTGAGCGACCGAACAGCAACAACCCAACATTAAAACAGCCTTGCCTGCTTGGAATAAATCAAAGCTCTCCATGTTGTGTTATCATTTTAAAGTGTTTCTTCGCTTACTGTGGTATTTTTCCTTTGCCTTTTGCTCAGTATGGTGACCGACTTCCAAGTTCCCCTTCTCACACCGTCCTTGTTAGGTCTGGGTGGCAGAGCTGTGTTAGTCTTGCGTCATTTCAAGGGCATTTTTATTTGTCACTTTCTTTTTGTTGCAGTAGCTGATGAAGCCACACGATCCTAGAGTTTTTGAAGAAGAAAGGTTTTGTTTCAGTTCCTGTAATAGTGATTATTTTGTCTTATTTATTTGTGCCTATCTCCAATACCTCACACTAAACGCTTAACTTGTTCATTTTAGTTTGGAAAATGTTTTTGTTGAAATACAGCTGTTTTGTTGAACACAATGTTGGGTTAGTTTCGGGTGTACACCCAGGGGATTCAGTTGCGCATGTGCATGTGTATATATGTTCTTTTTCCAGTTCTTTTGCGTTGCCGGCTGTTATAAGGCCTGGAACACAGTCCTGTCTGCCACCCTCGCTGCCCGTCTGCGTTCGTCTCAAACTCCTCGTCGGTCCCTCCCCGCTCCCCCTCTGGTTATCATAAGGTTGTTTCTACGTCTGTTAACTTACTAATTTTTATCTTTTCTCATTTTCTTTTTTTATTGTTATCTTATCTGCGGTCATTGCAAATACAGATGTGACCGCTGTCCAGTTTATGACTCTTTTCCATAAAGGCTATCAAGCATTTGTACAACCTGTGGAACAACCATTCCTTTTCACTCCACGTGGTGCGTTCTTCCCCAGATATGTTAAGTAAGTAGACATGAGAAGAGGTATTCTGTCGTTGTGGCTTCTGATGAAGACGCTTCTGCCTCCCTGCTGTCTGGGGAGCGCCCCACACTTGGATGAACCACGGTGTTGCTTCCATTTGGGTTTGTGCAGAAGCCTCCAGGCTGGTGGGACGGCCCGAGGCAGGATCCACGGCCCTGCGTCTTCACGCATGTTTCAGGCTGCTCGCACGTTCAGCCCCTGGTGGCCCCTCAGCTGTCCTCTTGGGCTATCATTTTGTTTTTTAGTGCAGGATAACTCTGAAAAATGGGTCGAAAAACTGGAGAAGAAAATGGTGCAGAAAAAAGACGGGAAAATACGAAGCTTTGTCACATTTCATGCACCAACTAAATTCATTTCCGATCGCTTTCACTGCTTGATTAGACCACTTTCCTAAGATAGCTTTGGTGTCCTGAGTGACAGCCCTGCTCGTAGTTTTTCACGTTAAAGCTGGTGGAGGGACGGCCCCGGAGGCCCCATGTTTGAGAGTCCCTGCTTCCACTGCAGGGAGCTCCGTCTCGATCCCTGGCTGGGGAACAAAGATCCAGAAAGCTGCGCCGTGTGGACAATAAGAATAATAAAGCTAATGGACATATTACCTTGTCTACCCTATTTTACATACGGCCGAGTTTTCAGGAAAAGAAATCCATAGGGTCAGGTTCTCCTGCATTTAAATCATACTTTTTTTTTTCCTTCAGTCGTTTCCTAATTGTTCGCTTAGCCTTGTTTCCGTTTTATTGAATTGAACCATTTGATTTTATTGGCCTCATGGTGGTTGTCTAACCGCCAAGTAGTGTCCGACTCTTTCTTGAACCCATGGACCGCAGCTTGCCAGGCTCCATTGTCCACTGGATTTCACAGGCAGGAATATTGGACTGGGTTGCCATTTCTGTCTCCAGGGGTTTTCCTGACCCAAGGATCGAACCCAGGTCTCCTTCGTTGGCAGGTACGTTCTTTACCACCTGAGCCACCGGGGAAGCTCCTGGTTTTATGGTAAAGACAGATAAATAGTAGCCATATCATGACTTTAGCCTATGAATGGATCAGTAACATTATTAACTTCAGTCAAGAGTATTTCCCCTGTGACCTTGTGTTTTTATCCACCACAGTATATTTATCATACGTATCTTAATGTCCAAACATGAATATTCTAGTTAAATCTTTTTCATGGAGTTCTAGCTTAATTGAACTGTGGGCAGAGAACATTCTGTATACGATTTCAATCTTTTGAAGTGTTTACACACTTACTTTATGGTCAATCTTTTGTTAATATATCATATGTCCTTGAAAAAATATTTATTTTACAGTGTCGGCGTCAGGCTTTGTGTGACTTGTAGGTAAGATTTCTTCATCGTGATGTCAAATCCTCCGTGCACTTGCTGGCTTCGTTTGGGGGGCTGTAATTGATCAAAGGCCCCAGCAGCTGCGCTCTGAAATCCAACACCCCACTTGACTGGAGCCACAGGCTGCCTCCCGCCGATGACTCGGATTCCCAGGCAGGCTGGGTCCGGGGGGCCTAGCTCTCCCTGAAGGAGGCGGGCGGCCGAAGGATTTCTCCAAGGCCTTGCCCAGCCTGATCCAGACCCTGCTCTGCCACGGCATCACAAGGACCAGCTGGTGGGTCCCGTGGGAGCTGGGGAGGTGCGCGTGCTGTTGGACAGAGTTTTCCCTGTTAACAAAAAGACTGAGATATAAGCAAGGTGCAGTCACATTCACAGTTCTTTGAATTTTCACAAATGTACACTCATATAAACTCCACCAAAATCACAATATAGAACAAGGCCACTCTCTCAGACGATTCCACCCTCTCTTCAGCCCCGGGGGCCCAGGCCACCACTGATCTTTTCTCTGTTTCCGTGATGTTGCTTTGTCCAGAATGCTATCTAAATGGACGCTTGTGCCTTGCAAGAAAAGTTATGACAAGCTTAGATAGCTTATTAAAAAGCAGGGACATCACTTTGCCGACAAAGGTCTGTATAGTCAGAGCTATGGTTTTTACAGTAGTCGTGTATGGATGTGAGAGTCAGACCATAAAGAAGGCTGAGCACCGAAGCACTGATGCTTTCAAACTGTGGTGTTGGAGAAGACTCTTGAGAGTCCCTTGAACAGCAAAGAGATCAAAGCAGTCCATCCTAAAGGAAATCAGTCCTGAGTATTCACGGAAAGAACTGACGCTAAAGCTGGAGTTTCAGTGCTTGGGCCACCTGATGCGAAGAGCCGACTCAGTGGAGGAGACCCTGATGCTGGGGAAGATTGAGGCAGGTGGAGAAGGGGATGACAGAGGAAGAGATGCTTGGATGGCATCACGGACTCAATGGACATGAGTCTGAGCCAGCTCCGGGAGACAGTGGAGGACAGGGAGCCTGGCGTGCTGCTGCCCAGGGGTTGCAGAGTTGGACGCAACTGAGACCCTGAGCAGCAATGTGAACAAAACCTCACGCGTGTGTTCAGGCCCATCCTCTTTCAGTCGTAACCATGCCTCTGAGATTCACTCACAGTGTTGTGTGGATAGGAATTCGCTTCTTTGTATCACCAAGCAATGTGCCATTCCCAAAATGCAGGTCAGTTTGGGCTGTTTCTGGGTTTGGTAGTTACAAATAAGCATTTAGGGAGCCCCCTGCGATCCAGCGGTTAGGACTCAGAGCTTTCACTGTGCAGGCCGAGTTCAACCACGGGTCGGGGAGCTAAGATCCTGCAAGCCATTTGGCAAAAAAACAAACAGCAACAAGAATAAAACCTCAACAAACAACAGTCAATGACGGGTTTCAGTGTAAACACAGGTTTTTTTTTTTATTTTTTTTTTTTGTCTCATTTGTGTGGATGATGCCGAGTCAGATTGCTGAGTCACATGATAAACTTGTGCTTAACTCACACGAACCCAGCAAGCTCACCCCCATGGGACCGCCCCGTCCTACACCAGGGCCAGCGGTGTATACGCTTCCATTGCTACCGTCCATGTCAGCACTTGAGACGGTCTGTTTTTTTTTTTTTTTTTTTTTTATTCTAGATGCTCTAAAACGTACGTAGGGGACTTACCTGGTGGTCCAGTGGTCACGAATCATCTTGCAATGCAGAGGATGCAGGTTCGATCCCTGGTTGGGGAGCTAGGATCCCGCATGCCGAGGGGCAAGTAAGCCCATGAGACTGAAGCACAGCCCACAAGCCTCGATGACAGATCCCCCATACACAGCAAAGCTCCCGGGACCTCAACCAAGACCCAACACAGCCAAATAATGATAAAATAAAAAGTACGCAGTGCTTTCTCACGGAGGTTTTATTTGCATTTCCCTGGTGGCATGTGATGTGGAACTTTTATTTTTAATTGAAGGGTAATTGCTTTACAGAATCTTGTTGTTTTCCGTCAACCCTCGACCTGAATCAGCCAGAGGAAAACCTGTATTCTTCCATGCGCTTCCTCGCCATCTGCGTATCTCCTTCCGTGAAGCATGTTCAGCCTTTTGCTCATTTTTGATATTTAGTTCCTTTCTCAGCTTTGAGAATTCTTAATGTGGGTTTCCCACATGCACAGCCCACGGGGTTAGACAGCAGACACTCCCTGTCTCCAGTGTGGAGGCTGGAACCCCAGCCCCCGGTGCGGGTGGGGCTGGTCCTCCGGAGGCCCCTCCCTGGGCCCGGTGGCCGCGTCTCCCAGGACACCAGTCTTGTGGGGCGAGGGCCCCATGGAGGCTGGAACCCCAGCCCCCGGTGTGGGTGGGGCTGGCCCTCCAGAGGCCCCCCCGGGCCCAGTGGCCGCGTCTCCCAGGACACCAGTCCTGACCTCACTGTGCCATCGCCGCCTCTTTAAAGGCCCCGCTCCAAACACAGCCACACTCTGGGACCCTGGGCGTCAGGACTCGAACACAGGGATCCGGGGACACAGCTCCCCCCGTGCAAATGTCCCTGTTAAACACACCCTCCTGAGCTGAGGGCCACGGTTTCCGAGATTTCTGCAGATTTATGATAAGCTTTGGAGTCAGGAGACTTCAATCCTCTTCTCTTCCTAAGTTGCTTTGGTTAATCCGGCCTTTTTCATTTCCGTGTATATTTTAATGTAACGCTTCCTTCCTCTTCAGTTTTCTGGAAGGATCTGTGCACAGTTTATACTATTTCTTTTCTGCATGTTTGGTAGAATTCACTGCATGAAGCCATCTGGGCCTGACATTTTCTTAGTGGGAAGTTTTTTTTTTTTTGAAGCCAAAATTAAACTTCTTTAGTAAATAAAGTTATCTGATTCTCTGTTTCTTCTTGAGTGAGCTGTGGAAGACTGTGTCATTCACCGATTTTGTCCAGTTTAATTTATTATCTAAATTATCAAAAGTACTGATGCAAAGCTGCTCTTACAATTCCCTTTCCGTTCCTTTAGTATCTGTGGAACGTGTAGTGGTTACGCTTTTGTCAGAGGACGAGATGGTTGGATGGCATCACCGGCTCAGTGGACAGGAGTCTGAGCAAGCTCCAGGAGTTGGTGATGGACAGGGAGGCCTGGCGTGCTGCAGTCCATGGGGTCGCAAAGCCGGACACGACTGAGCGACTGACGGCAACAGCAAGCTTTGTCATGTGTGATCCTGCTGACTTCTGTTTTCTCTCTTCCTACGGTCAGTCTGGCTAAGAGTCAGTCAATCCTACTGATCTCTGAGAACCATCCTTCAGTCTCAGATTCTCTCTAATGCTTTTTTGCAGTTTCATTGATTCTCACTCTGACCGTTCACATTTTTCTTTTTTTTTTTTTAAGTTGAATTAGCTCCTTCTTTCTCTAATCAGTTAAGGTGAGAACTGAGGCCCTTTCATTGAGAACTTCTTTTATAATCTGTACAGTAATACTCTAAACTGTGAAAACAGAAATTCAGAGAGTGAGTCACTTCACTTTCTTTCTTTGGAAGTAATTTCTAACTTACATCCTAACCTATTCTTTGATCTGTGGATTTTTTAGCGGTTTGGTATTTTGTTTCCAAATACACAGGTATTTTAAAGATTTCTTCCTGCTCTTAGGACCTAATTTAACTCCATCTGGTCAGATAACATATTTTCTATGATACAAAATTTTAAAACGTACTTTCTGCTCCAGAATGTGTTACTGTCCCACGCGCACTTGAGCAACGAGCCGTCGCGGGGTGGAGGTGCCGTGAGTGCCCTGGGACCCCGTCTCCTACTTCCGGGCTTAGTTTCTGCCTGCGTCCATCAGTCCCTGCAGTTTGAGACTTTGTGCAGGACAAATTAGGAGAAGGCGATGGCACCCCACTCCAGTGTTCTTGCCTGGAAAATCCCATGGACGGAGGAGCCTGGTGGGCTGCAGTCCATGGGGTCGCTGAGGGTCGGACACAACTGAGCGACTTCACTTTCACTTTTCACTTTCATGCACTGGAGAAGGAAATGGCAACCCACTCCAGTGTTCTTGCCTGGAGAATCCCAGGGACGGGGGAGCCTGGTGGACTGCCGTCTATGGGGTCACACAGAGTCGGACACGACTGAAGCGACTTAGCAGCAGCAGCAGCAGCAGGAAAAATTACTCTCTTCGCACTTCTTTGTGGCCCAGACAGTAAAGAATCTGCCTGTAATACAGGAGACCTGGGTTCGATCTTTGGGTTGGGAAGATGCCCTGGAGAAGGAAATGGCTATGCGCTCCAGTGTTCTTGCCTGGAGAATCCCATGGACAGAGGAGCCTGGCGGCCTACAGTCCATGGGGTTGTTCCTTGCTCCTGGGACAGGGATCTGAGATTGTTCTGACCCAGGAGGCTCCTGGCTGCTGCTGTTCTTCCCGGCTCTCTTACCCTGCGTCTCTAAAGGATTTCGCTCTCTCCTCCCAATCGCAGCCACTGGTTCTGAGAGGTGACTTCACTCTGCTGCAGATGAAGTCATTCTTTTGCAGAAGGATTTAGCCTGGTTCCACAGCCTGCTTCTCCCCTGGAAAGCTCTCTGAACCACAGCCCTGACACTGGGGGCAGGAACCACGGCTTGTAGGATCTCATCCCCACTTTAGATATTGAATGCTTGGAGACATCCCTGGTGGTCCAGTGGTTAAGACTCTGCGCTCCCAATGCAGAGGACACAGGTTAGACCCCTGGTCGAGGAACTAAGATCCCACATGCTGCGGGGCAAGGCCGAAAAGTAAAAATTAAAAGGAGAGGAAGAAATTGTGTGCCTGGTGGGTTGGGCTGGCTGCTCCAAGTCTCGGCGGGGAACCCCCCACGAGCCAGCGCATGGAGAGAGGGACCCTGCACCCTCAGCGCCTGAGCCCAGGGTGGGGCCCGGGTGGGGTCTGAGCTGGAGAAGGACCCCCCTCAGCCACACTCACTCAGGATTTAGCCTCAAACGCAGATGTCGGAGGGGCAGGGCAAGAAACGCTGACAAGCTGCCCTCCCGGGAAGGTAGCCCAACAGTGGGATCTGGGGGCGCAGGGTGTGGGGGCCCCTGCGAGCGTGGCTCTCAGCCTGGGGTGGGCTTCCGTCTGGCTGAGGCAGAGTGCAGGGGTCCGGGGGTACACACCTAGGTTCACAGACCCTGGACTCTTCAGTTCCTACCAAGTTCTAGTGAATTTTATGGGATGAGTGTTTCTTCATTTGAAATGGCTGCAGGGTAATTTCCAGAGAACAGCCATTTGCATTTTTTAAAAAATAGTCTCCGGTTTTACATTAAGTGGAACCACAGAGCCCCCTTGCTGTCGTGCTGAGAGCAGGGTGCCCTGCGGCTTTATGATTCAGCAACATTTCAGTGTAAGGTTTTCACGAGTTCCCCTTCGGCTGCGTGCTTGATGGGCAAATGGTACAGGAAACACACAGTCCCTCCAAAGGGACCCCCACTCAGCTCTCCTCCCGCGACCACTGCCCGCTGTCCAGCGCTTCCTCCTTGGCAAACACACAGGATTTTATTCCCTTACCCTGTACATCCAAACTGTAATAAATGCCACTTAATTTATTGTTTATTTCTTTTTGTAAGCTTTTTATTTTGTACTGGGGTATGGGCTTCCCTGGTGCCCCAGACGGTAAAGAATCTTGATCTTGCTAAAGATCAAGAGACATGGGTCTGATCCCTGTGTTAGGAAGATCCCCCGGAGAAAGAAATGGTAACCCACTCCAGTATTCTTGCCTGAGAAATCCCCAAGGACACAGGAGCCTGGTGGGCTACAGTCCATGGGGTCACAGAGAGTCAGACACGACTGAGCGACTAACACTTTTCACTTCACACAGTCGATTAACAACGC
Organism: Bubalus kerabau; assembly: GCF_029407905.1. Classification (NCBI taxonomy): domain Eukaryota; kingdom Metazoa; phylum Chordata; class Mammalia; order Artiodactyla; family Bovidae; genus Bubalus; species Bubalus kerabau. The sequence goes on along the minus strand of NC_073628.1, from coordinate 1,358,904 downwards.
TGTGATGATTTCAGGTGAATACAAAGGGACTCGGCCCACATATTCATGCTCTTATTGCTGACTGTGTGTGTTTCTCAAGGCCACAGAGACGTTCCCCTATGCTTTATTCTAAATGCTTCGCAGTTTCACAGACCTTCCCTGGCGGTTCAGTGGTTAAGACTCTGCACTTCCACTGCAGGAGGCCTGGGTTCAGTCCCCGGTTAGGGAACTAACATCCACGTGCAGCAGGGCCCAGACAGAAGTAAAGAAAATAAGTGTTCCGTAGCTTCGGAGTTTGCATTTAGATCTATGATTGCTACACAGTTAATTTTGTATCAAGAGGTTTAGGTCAAGATCCTTTGTTTTCCTATTGGCATTCAATTGTTTCAACGTCATTTCTTGAAAATTAAGTAAAAACATTTTATTTCTGGATTTTCAAATAGTTCTTTGAGTTTTTTTGGTGACTTTTGAAACATTTTTGAGTGATTTAAAAAGGCAAATGAAAGAAACAAGAAAAAACCCTCCCTTGGAAAGAGCCAGGTTTTTGCGGGCTCTGGAGTTCTGAGGGTCAGGCGCGGCCCTTTCTCAGGGCTGGTGTTCGCGCAGGGAGGCGGATGGGGTGGGCGGGGGCCCCGGGTGGGCACGTCCCCTGTCCTGCCCCGTTCCTGCTGCAAGGGACATGAGGCCCTCAGGGCACCATCTGAAAGCCAGGGAGCAACGGGAGGCAACTCAGGAGCCTCCTGGTTTCCCCCCCAAAAGCTTCACTCCAGTCTGTGCGGCGATAAGTAAAATGTACCTGAGAGAAAACTCAAATGCCTCGTGGTGCCCACAAGGCGAATCACAAAGCAGAGGAAAGGAGGCCGGGGCCCTGATGCGCCGGGACCACGACCGGCCCCAGAGGCGGCCCTCGGGCGCCCCCTGGTGGCAGCGCTTGGCGCCGCGGCTCTGCGCGTGGCTGCGGCCTGGGCTGGGCGCCGCCGGCGGCTCCAGGAGGCTGACTCAGAGGGCAGGTGGGAGGCAGATGATGGACGGGTAGATGGGAAGGTGTAGATGGGTGACACGGGTAGGTAGATGGACGAGATAGAGGACAGGCATCAAGTATATGGTTTACACGAAAATATGCATTTTATATATTCTATATTTTTGAGGGGCAGTCCCTGTATTTAATCTTTAAACAAGTTCCTATGAAAATCTCTACTTCCCTCCCTCGTCCTGATCTACCGCAAAACACACACACACCAATTTACATAGAACATATTTATAGATATGTTACATATTGTGCGTGTAATTACATCTAACATATACACATATTACATCTATGCATATAGAACAGCTGGATTTCTTGTGCTAGCGCTTGGCTGAGTTTGAGGGCATGAGCACAGGTCCGTGGCTTTTCTTTCTCTTCATCTTTTCTGAATCCTTCCTGGACGCCCTTTGTTTCCGGGCCTCGCTCGGGCAGACGCTCTCTCACCTGCAGCTCTGACTTGCGAAGGACATTTCCTTGCTCCCTCCTTCAGATGGTGGGTGGGCTTCCTGGCCCCCCAGTCTCTGATGGTGCAGCCCACCCCCTCGGACCACCCACCGTGCACCCCGCCTTCACGAGGGCTCAGCGGCACATGCGCCCGGTGGACGCTCCGCCGTCCCCTGCATGGCGTGGACAGAGCCGCCGGCACGCCTGGGTGGAAAGGACTTGGAGCCAAAGGACACGAGGGGCGCATAGAGTGTGCGGCGCCGGTGTGACCGCCCGTGACCAGCAGGACTCGCTCGGCTGGAGGACTGAGAGTGGGCCCTGGGGGCAGCGGGGGACAGCAGCTCACGGTGGGTCCCTGGGTGCTGGAAGCTTCTGTCCCCACCCGAGTGCCGGCTGTAGCAGGCGGCCAGCGTGTGCAGTTATGGGGGCCTGTGCCAGTCGTCCCCTTTCCTGCGGGTTTTCTTTTCTTTTTTTCCAGTGTAAGGAGCCGAGGCAGGGGAAGGTGGCGGCTGGGGGTCTGGGGGCAACAGCAGGGCGGGCCTGACCACTGCCCCTCACAGCCACCTCCAGCAGCGCTCACCTGGCCCGTGACGACCAGCCTGGCAATCGTGAGTCAGCCGCGGCCTGAGAAGGACTTTTCTTCTTCTACCCAACAATCCCATTTTCGGCTCAAGGAACTCCCCAGGCCCTGCATCCTCTGGTGTGCCGGAGCTGGAAGGACTCCAAGGATGTTGCTTTCAAGGTTGGAAGCCGCACGTCCCACAGGTGAGGGCTGGCGGGACCAGCTCCCATGGGCCCGCGGAGCAGACAGAGGCTGGACTTCCAGGCCTGATCGGGCCCTCGGCCTCCCCCCACGGCCGACCCAGGCTGCCTTTGAGGTCAGGCCCCCGCCGCATCTCACGTGGGGTTTCTACTGTTCAATGGTGTCTGTTACCCAACACCCCCCCCACACACACCAGCTGGCTGGGCAGCCTGCTTCTCGCAAGAAGGCCCACCACACACACATACACACAGCCACACGCCTGGCGGCCCAGACCTCAGCGTGCATCCCAGGATGTGTGCGGGCTTGCCCGGGTTCAGGCCAGAGGCCTTCTGACAGGGAGGCATCTTCCCAGGACTGGTTACTTGAGGTCTTCCCTGAATTCTGGGCTCCACCATCCTCAGTGGCATCTCACAGAGGCAGCTCGGAGGGCCTGGAATCTCCCGATGTGGATGGGCCTCTGTGGGCAGTGTTCCCGCGGCCAGCAGTCAGTCCAGAAAGACCCCCACTTTAAGGCACTGGCGAACCATCACGGAGGCCTGGTGAGTCCCCCGCTGAAAGGGGTTCGGGGTACAGAGCAGGACGGGGTGGCAGTTTGAGTTGGAAGGCGGTCTGCTGGCAAGCCAGCAGAAGCCAACCCTGCAGACAGAACCCAAAGGCCACCCCGGCAGAATTTCCTCTTGCTAGGGGAAGTCGGCCTTTTGTTTGGCTCAGAACTTCAGCTGATTGAGTGGGTCCACCCGTCTCGTGGACCGCCATCTGCTTCACTCAACATCTACCAGGTCAAATGCTCGTCTCACCCACAGACACCCTCACGGAAACATCCAGATGACATCTGACCCAACACCCAGGCACCGTGGCCTGGCCATGCTGCTGGGATGCGACGGGTCCTACCCTCGCTTACACAGGACCAGACACGCTTTCCCTGAACTTGAACTTCAAACCTGCTGACTGCATGAATTACGCTAGCTTCTAGACATTGCCTGCAGAACTTCCCAGGCAGGTCTGAGAACAGGCCCCTGAGCCCCACTGAGGCAGCCATCGGGACCCCTGCCACGGGGAGTCCTCTGTCCTGTGGGGGCCCCCCCCGTGTGACTCTCCCCTCTCTAGAGGACGGAAGGGCTTCTGCAAACTGCTCTGCACCCTGCCCCAGGGGACAAGGCTGGTGAGACCCCTCTTTCCCTTTTGGAAGGAGCTGGGGGTTCGGAGCAAAAGCTGGGCTCCCAGGCTCCCACCACCCCAGACCCGGACGCAAGGATGTCATTGTCCGTCTGCTCTTTCTTCCCGTGGGAGGCTGCATTCCTGCTGAACTTTTGCTCTGAAATAATCTACACCCTCTGGGTAAGTCAAGAGCATCCAAGGGAATCAGGCCTTGGGAACAAAGTGACCCTCTTTGGAACCCTGGCTTTGGACTTACCGGCTCCGTGACTTGGGGCAAATTCCTTTACCTCCTGACCCCTTGTTTTTTAATTATACGTTTAGGATAAAGTATATAAAGCGGTTAACTTATAACTCAGTTAACATTTAACCTGACACATGAGAGTATATAGAGCATTTAACTCCATTAACGGTTAACCTGGCGTGTGACACTCAGTAAAAGTTAGCTATTATTGTTATTATTCTTCAATCATGGTTCCATGTTAAGGGAAGCCATAAATCAGATGTCAAAGGACAGGGCACCTCCGGCTGGCTGGGAAAGTGCCTGCCCAAGGAGAGCAGGCGGAAGGAGGCCAGGCCTCCCTGATGCCTGAGACTGGTCCCTGGAGACGGGGGGATGCCCACACCTGGGGTTCAGGGGTGACCTAGGCAGAAGGTGCCCTGCCCGGTGGGGTCCTCCCAGGGGCTAGCAGGGAGCACTGCCCCCACCCCCAGATCCTCACTGGCCCTGGGACCAGGGAGAAGCCCCGATGAGGAGGGGTATGGGGTAACCCCAGTCTTTATCATGGTGATCCCAGGACTAAACGGGGCTCCTGACAGGAGAGAGGAGGGATGGGTGATCAGAGGAGGGCATTACAGGCAGAAGGGAGGGGTGGGGAGACGGGCTCCCAGCCCCTTCCCCCTCTGGACCACCTCCTCTTGTGACTGGCAGTGGGCAGAGGCTTTGGCAGGGCTGAAGCCCGGCCCGGGACACTGGCATCAGAAGTATCAAGCCTGGTGAGTGACCGAGGGGCCCCACCGCCCTGGGGGTGCCAGCCTTTCCTGTGACATGGCTCCCACGAGGCCTCACTGAGCAGGAGGGGCAGGAACGGGGGCCTGAGGGCAACCTGGAGGAGGCATGGGGCTCTGCGAGCCTGTCTGATGGCCACGGGGGACCTGACCTTCCCCAGACCTGGAGGCCGAGCAGGCCCAGGAAGGAAGCCCCTGGGCGGAGCCCAGAGTGGCCCCCAGCAGCCTGTGTGCCCCGTGGGCCCGGGAGGGCATGAGCCCCAGGCAGGCGCAGGGCAGCCCCCTCCCACCACCCAGGCCCCCAGGCGAGGAGGTGTCAGAGTATTCAAGCACGAGCCATCCCTCCAACCCCGGAAGCAGAGAGTGTGCACGACCCACCCCAGACCCTGTCTCTCCTCTGCCCTCCCAGCGGCCTCTACAGATGGAGGCCCTGGGTGCTGGCCGGGAGTCCCGGCCCGGTCACTGGCAGGACATGCAGGCAGACAGAGGCGTCAACCCTCACCTGTGCGCCTACGCCCAGGCCTTGCCCAGGTGTGTGCCCAGTGCCCGGGAGGACCAGCCCCTGGGCGGCCACAGGACTGGGGGAGCCCGCCCCACAGACGCTGACCCCCAGGCAGGGGTCTCCGTGTTCCTCACGGCTGCATCCCCAGGGCGACGGAGCCGGAGGTGCTGTGGGCGCTCAGTATATGTGAAGGCAAGACAGTGGGTGAGCTGTGTCTGCCGGCCAGAACTGCAGTGAGGGCTCGACAGTCCCACGTTCCGCTCCCCGCAGTTCTGAGCTCCACTTTGCCTTGAGGCTGGCTGAGACGGAGCGAGTGCAGAGGAAGGGCCAGGAAGTGGGGGGCCAGGGCCAGCAGGGAGCCCATCTGGGCTGGACCCGGCAAGGGCTTGCTGGAGATTCCAGGTTCTTAGAGATCTGAAGCTGTCGGACTCCCATCTGGGGAAGAAGGAGGCTCCTTGTGAAAGCAGAGGGGTCGCGCGACAGGCCAAGGACGTGACAGGGCCATTCCCGTCCTCAGGGCTCAGGGGACACTGCTCCTGGGTGCGAGAGAGGCAGAACTGGGACGGGCGCTGGTCGTGCCCTGGGGGGAGCGGATTCCCCCGAGGTCCTCGGCCGGAGCCTCGGGTCCTACACAGCAGCTAGACAGGGAGCAGCCCCACGGGCCGCGGCCCCCACAGCTGGACCCGCGGCCTCCGGAGCAGCCAGAGCAGCCCATGGCTCTGGTGGGCTAAGGGTGGAGGAGGTCAGAGGAGCAGGTGGAGAGAGAGAAGGTGCTCAGTGTGGGGCCTCCAGGGCCAGGACAGGTGAGACGCTGGGCACGTGGTCCCTTTCTGGTTCCCGTCTGGGCCTTTTCTCCTCTACGTGTGCACATGTTTACTGATTTTAAAATAACCTCCTTGGGGCGGTGGTTTTGCCCTCTCTCTTTAGTTCATGATTTTCCGTCACGTGATTCCTGAGAAACAGCAAAGCCCCCTTTCCCGTGTCGCAGAACATGTCGCGCAGGTCCTTGGCCTGAGGCTCTGTTCACCTTTGCGGCCTCTGCTGGTTTTCCACGGATGCTGGAAAAAGTGAGTGTAACTGCTGCCGTTGCTCACTCACTCAGTCGTGTCCGACTCTTTGAGACCCCGTGATCTGCAGTACGCCAGGCCTCCCTGCCTTCACCGTCTCCCGGAGTTGTTCATTGCGTCTGTCAGATGCGTAGAAAACAGGCGTGAACTCTCTCCCAGCTCTGGGGGCCAGAGTCCACCAGCAGGGTGTCAGCAGGGCGTCAGCAGGGCTGCACCCCCTGCCGGCTCTGGGGCAGCTCCCACGGCCTTGTTCCCGGGGCCCCCTGAGCTCTCACACGGCTTCTCTCCCCTGTGTCTGCACCTCAAGTCTTCATCTCTCTCCTGAGAACACCTGTTCCTTGATTGGGGACCGTGCTTACCTAGGGCAGCAGCATCTCAAGTTGATTATATTCACCTCCCACCCCCCACCCCCCAGTAAAGTGCCTGCAAGCTCTGCCACCACCATCAGCCCTGAGCACCGTGGGCACAGCCTTCCCGTGGTCAGCGGCTGCAGCACACGCCTGTGCGGGTGATGGGCAGCGGCTGTGGGCGTGACGGGCACACGGCTGCCAAGTCCAGCCTCGTGGGACCACACTGCCTCGGAGCCCACCCCACCACCCTTCCCTGCCCGCCTACGGCCTCAGGCAGTCAGGCAGCCTCCCTGGCCCCCAGCTTCCCCATCTGTCAAGTGGAATCTGCAGTGACCCGGGACTGCCCAGTGCAAGGGACAAAAAGCCACTGGCCTTGCAGTTTCCCTGTGAGGGTGCTGTGACCATGTCACTCTGGTCTTTTGTCATCTGCTAGGCCCCATCTCTCACAAGAGGAGCTGACTTTGAGGAGGACGAGGAAGCGAGTGGATGAGCAGAGGCCAACGGGAATCCATGGGTGCCCCCTGGTGCCGCGAGCTCTGCGTCTGCACACAGTCAGGGTGGGAGCAGGGCTCCAAGCGGGACAGTCTGGATCCAGCCGTTGTGACATGCTGGTCCCCCGGGCAGAGAACTCGGAGAGACCGGTACCGTGGCCCCTTCCTCCCAGCAGCAGAGCCCTGGCCCTGAGGTGATGCACGTTCTCATCTGACCCCGTCCCTCTGTGTGGACCAAGCTGAGCTGCCTCAGGGCAGGACGGGACTGGGCAGGGGAGTGGGGTCTCTTACTCGCCCTGTGCCAGACTGGCCTGCGCCTGCAGACCCCTGCCGTGCCTGTCTCTCTGCAGTTTAGACCGCCTCCTGGGCCTTGGGCCACCAGGGCCAGGCCCCAGAGGAAATGGCCCTGCCTCTGCTAGCCTCTCCGTGCCCTGTTCCTCTCCCTCATCTGCACCTGTGGTCCTCAGGTCCTGCATCCAAGCCCTGCCCCCTGACTCAGGGGGGACTGTGTCCAGGGCGGACTCTGGCCCTGGCCGTGGCTGCTGCCAAGTTGTTCCTGCTCCTAGGACCTCCTTCCCCCAGCTCTGGAAAGACCCTGGTAACAGCAGGGCCCATCCCCGCTGATGGGAAACCAAGCAGGAAGATGCTCTGGACAGCAGGTGTGGGCGGGAATGACCAGCACATGGCGGGGACCCGCCCAGGGCCGGAAGGCTGGGGTCCAGATACTGTCCGGCTAGGGCCGGACCAGCTGCGGCTCAGGGTCTGGGGTCTGCAGGAATCTGCTGGGGTCTCAGGGGTCTGTGTCCCCGGCTGGTCAGGTCCCTGCAGGCCCACGGAAACACCTGGAGGCTCCAACGACATTACAACCACCCAGACGTGGACAAAGCTCTGCTGAACCAGACCGAGACCGTGGGGCCAGGCCAAAGGCGGCCTCCATCTGGGTGGGAGGCGGTGATTTTGTCTGTACCATTTAAAGAGTTTTCATTATAAAGTAATCCTTAAATTCATCTTCTGTCTAATCAACAGAGGAGTTACAGATACAGCCTAAAAGCCCTTGTTGTTGTTAAGTCACTTAGTCGTGTCCGACTCCTTGTGACCCCATGGACGGCAGCCCACCAGGCTCTTCTGTGCATGGGATTCTGAGGCAAAAATACTGGAGTGTGTTGCCATTTCCTTCTCCAGGGGATCTTCCATCCCAGGGATTGAACCCGAGACTCCTGCATGGACGCTTTACCACTGAGCCACTTGGGAAACCCAAGACCTTCCCCAAAAGACCAGCACACCCTGAAGTGACAGGAGAGCATCCCGGAGAGGATTTTGGAAAATGGCTGTGATCAGAGATGGACCCGGACAAAGCACGGGGAGCAGAATGGCCCTGGAGGACACAGAGATGAGGGAAGCAGGGCTGGGGACAGGCCTACTGGCCTCTGGGGAGCCAGAGGGTGGTCCCTGCCGGCGACAGCGGAGGAGAGTAAGGATGAGGCCGCCATGGCTGGGACCAGTGGCTCTGCAGGCTGCTGAGCTGCTGCTCAGGCTGAGAGGGAAAGCAGCAGGACCAGCTCAGAGTTGCTGCAGCCGAGAGGCGGGGACACCTACCCATCCCGAGCCCCATGGGTACACTGCAGGAGCCCCCAGCCCCTCGGAACCTGGGGTCCCCCAAGGATGCTGGGCTCCCCCAGACACAGAGCGGATGCACTGACCCCTCACCCTGAGCGTTCAGCTCCAGGGGTCACCACTGCTTCTCCCACAGCGAGGACTGGCCCCTCCAGGTCCATCCACCCCAGGACACAAAGGCCTCGTGGCTCCCAGCATGCCAGGCAGTGTGGACATGTTTCCCGTGGCTCCCAGCAGCCCCGAGTGCTCAGCAGGGATCGGGGCCCGAGATACCCACAGGCCCAGACCACCCCGGCCGTCCAGCGATGCTAGAGCTGGGAGCAGACACGCAGCGAGCAGCGAGCACGGCCCCCAGCACCAACTCGGAGGCCACAGCAAACCCTGCAGGGCAGCCACCCTGCTCAGCCCCTGCTCCCCGGGGCCTGCAGGCTCACCCTGCGGGCGGCTTCACCACGTCCAGGCCTGTGTGACCCGCGGTGCGGAGTCAGGGCTGCGGGATGTGGAGCTGGAGCCCACAGGTGCCAGGGCAGGGTGCGCGGGCTGGGCTGGGGCCTCCCCACACCAACCGAGCTGTGAGGCCAGAACAGACGCAGGCCAAACAGGAACCTCCCCGGGGACATATGTGGGGCTGGGGTTTCCTGGGACCAGCTGCCCCGCAAGGGGCAGGAGCGGGTGTGGACTGGGGCCTGGAGGGCCGTCTCAGCCCCAGGCGGGGCTGGTGGGCTGCAGGGGGAGGGGGCGGCTCCCTCAGATGGTGGCGGAACCCAGGGCCTCACAGCCTCCGTCCTGCACATTCACTCTTTTCCTGAACCTTCCCCTGGGGTAGAGCCCTCTGTCGCGGCCCAGCAGCCCTAGTCTGTCCAGTAGCCATTAGGAGAGCCCTTCACCCTTGCAGTCTGAATCCATGACCAGCCCTTCTGTGTGAGCTGAAAGAAGGGCTCCTGAGTGGATTCCTTCTCATGAAGATGGAGGGGTTTCTGTCTCAGCCAGAATGAGGAGTGTGGGGTGGGGCAGGTAATCACACAATCAAGTCACTACCCGGACAGGGAGAAGCCAGGCTTTCCATCAGCCCCAGGGACTAGTGGGTGTTTAGCATTGCCCCACGCAACTTCCCTGGTGGCTCAGATAGTAAAGCGTCTGTCTAGAATGTGGGAGACCTGGTTCAAGCCCTGAGTTGGAAAGATTCCCTGGAGAAGGCAATGGCAATCCACTCCAGTACTATTGCCTGGAAAATCCCATGGACAGAGGGGCCTGGTAGGCAACAGCCTATGGGGTCACTAAGAGTTGGACACGACTGAGTGATTTCACTTTACTTCATGCAACTTTATGTGAGAAAATTCGCTGAACTTGCTCGTCTTACTCTACGTTCACGGAAGCCCTGTTGGTATTTGTTACCCTGGCCGTACGTCCCTTTGCCATTAAACAAACACAAATAATGGTATTTTTCAGTAACCAGATTAAATTAATAGCCAAACAAATTCAGAGTGTGGCCAAACACTTGTTAAATATAATGACAAACTTGTTACCATTAATATCTGGAAGACTTAAAGACTGAAGAAAAGGCCCAAACCCACATAAAATAGGCAGGCTAAGATGTTGGTCACATGCATAAAAAATGCTCACCATTTTGTTCAAAAAAGAAAAAGAAAGGGGACACCACGGAGAGAAAAGCTGAGGTGCCCTTTCATCTCCGAGGGCAGCTGGGAAGATGCTGTCAGCGTTTGCTCAGAGGCGGACTGACTGCTGACTCCATTTCTGGAAGCAGCTGACAAAATGCTCCAAAACCTCACACTCTCCCTGCGCTCAGAAACAGCAATTGCCCTGATGCAGTTTTATCTGCGGGAGCGCTAACAGCCTGATGCATAAAGGGGTGCTGGTTAAAGACATCTAATGTTATAACAGAGGGATCCAGCCTCACTTGGAATAATATTAAAACCCTGGATGTAAAAACGATTAATGTGCTGAGAAGTACACAAGTAGACTGCTCCATGCAAACAGACACACAAATCTGCAAGGAAAAGTCAGGGCGGATATAGCAAAAAACTGGAGACTATACTAAAAACTGCAGAGTCTGCACCCATCTGGGTGGTGAGATTACGGCCCACTTTAATTTCTTTCATTCTTTTCTTAAATAAAAAGAATTATTCCAATTTGTCCCAAATCTAGTATTATTTTTAAAGAGTCAGTGCATTACAGGAAATGCACAGAAACATTGGCTTAAACAGGATAGGATATTAATCCTCAACCACATTTTCCAAGTCTAGAGGTAGAGTCTACTGAGGCTGGTTATTCAGAGGCACCAGCAGACAATCGGGCATTCGAGCTCCTTCTGTCTTGCTGCTCCACACTCCTAGCAGGAGGAATCCATCCCTCGTGTTTAAGATGGCTGCTGGAGCACCTGCCATTGCACCAGCCTTCTAAAAAGCTGAGAGGAGCATCAAGGACATGACCAAAGAGTGTGCCAGCCAGCAGAGCATGTTCCTTTTGAGAAAGCGAGTTGAACATAGAATTTCCACATGGCCCGGCAACCCCAGTCCTCGGTATAGACCCAAAGAATTGAAAATGGAGATTCAGATAGATATTTGCACACTTATGTTCACAGCAGTCTACGTATGGTCCATCCACACAGTGGAATAGTACTCAGCCTTGATTTAAGAAGGAAGGAAATCCTGACACAGGCTACAAACATGGATGAATCCTGAAGTCATGATGCTCAGTGAAATTAGCCAGACTCAGAAGGACGAACGCTGTCTGACTCCACTCACAGGAGGTCCCTGGCGGGGTCAGGTTCATAGACACAGGAAGTAGATGGTGGGGTCAGGGGCTGGGGGAGAGGGAGGGGAAGGGGGTGAGTATTTCACGGGGTCAGTGTCAGTTGGGAAGGTGGCACCTTCTGGAGATGATGGTGTGAAGGCAACACGCCCGTGTGAGCGTGCTTCGTGGCCCTGAGCTGCGCACCTAGAAACAGCTGAAATGCTGACGTTGATGGAGTGCACACTTTATCACAATTTTGAAAACAGGGAGGAAAAAAGGCGGAAAAAAGGAGTAAAACAAAGGAACAAGGAGGCTCCTGCCTGCCTCGTGTTTGCCAACGTGTCCCCATCCTTCCTGGGCGCCCGGGACCCGGGCCTGCGACCGCTGGTGTGAGCGAGGCCGGGACACAGGTGGCGGCCGTGCGGGGCTCCCCACGGGGGAGCAGAGGGACAGGGCAGCCTGGCGTGTCCGGCAGAGGAGCCGAGGTCAACTGAGGGATGGGGGCGTCCCGTGCGCCTGGGTCACTCGGGCAGGGCCGACAGAATCACAGGACTGACACCACGGGGGTCACAGGGGTGGGGTGGTATCTGGGCCGCAGCCCCCAGAGCAGCCCAGCTGCATCTGGAGGTGGAGGAGGGGGCAGGTCAGGCGAGGTGGGGGCGAGACCAGGCCCTCTGACCCCCACGGCTTTGCCATCCCAGGACCCTGTCTGTGACCCCCACCTCCTCTAGTGCTCTCGCTGCCCCTGACCAGGGCCCTGGGTCTGGGGTCTGGACTCTGGGTCCCTGGGAAGTGGGGCCTCCCAGAGCCAGGGACGACCATGACGCAGTGTCCACTCTCAGCCTCCACTTGCAGAACAGCCCGGAGGGTCCAGCATCCCGGCCTGGGCCTGCGAGGATCCGGGGACGGACAAGCCCCTGCCCCCACCCCGAGGCCGTGCCCCGGGCCGAGGCCCACTCCGCTCCCACGCGGGGGCCCCGGGACCCGCCCCAGCCACACCGCCAGCCCCGGGCCCGCTGACCGCCCAGGTGGGGGGCCGGGGGCCGCCGCGGGCCCGCGCGGGGCGGCCCGGAGATGGCGCGACTGCAGTGATGTTAGCGATAGTCCCACAGGGACCCCGGAGAGACCTGCGGAGCGTCACAGCCAAGCGGACGAGAAGCAGAGGGGAGGCACGTGTGCTGGGCTGTAAACAGTCTGATTTCTCAATGTAAACCAGACTCGGGCCCAGGACTCCAGGTAAGCGTCCGAGGCAGAGCCCGCCCCCCGGGGGCCCAGGCTCTGCAGCCCTACTCTGGGACGCGTCAGAGTGACCGCCGAGACGGTCCGTAATTAGGCGAAATTGGTCTTGCATTCCTCCCCTAAATCCCCAAGATCTCTGCAATTTTAGGTCTTCTCAAAAAGGAAAACATTTGCTAATTAAATGATACAAGTGAAAAAAAGCATAGAATGTTCCGTCGACTGGAAAATACCAATTAGGGAAGCAGCTCTGCTTTTCCTCCCACCTTGGGCTGAGCGGGGCGCTTATCTCGCTGTGAGGGGTCTGCTGGGAGCGGGGTGTGGGGCAGGGCCCTCCTCGGAGACCCCTGGGGGAGGATGGAGCGGCCGGGGCCTGGCCGGGCAGGCGGGCCATGTGCTGGGGCTGGGGAGGGGGCCGGCTGACCCTGGGCCAGGGCCTGAGCCTGGGCCCTCGGAGCTGGGCGGCCCGGGCGTCGCCTCCAGCTGTGAGGCAGCACCAAGGACAGGGGCCTCGCCCGCACCTGTCGGTGGTTAGCCTGCTTCCCTGCCGGCTGGGGGGCCCCTGCCCTGGCCTTCACGTGGAGGAGCTGGTCCTTCGTGCTGGTGGTGGGGTGGTGGTTCCCGTGTGTTCACCCAGCCCGGCTCCGCTCCCTGGGCCGGAAGTGTCCTTCCCCAGCGCCCTGCTCAGGGCAGGTCTGGGGCAGGTCTCTGAGGCGTGGAACTCAGGTGTGTGTTTGCTGACCTGTGGTTCTCCCCCTGTGTCTTGCTGAGACCCCCACCACCTGCAGGCTCAGGAGCTCTCAAACACCTGTAAGGAAAAGTGTCCCCCAGCCTTCCCACCCTTGCACCCCAAGGATGGCTTGGAGACCATGTCCCTGAGCAGCCCACACCCTAATAATGGGGTTTATGGTTTTGAATGTGTGGATAAAAGTCAGAAGAGGAAGGACACTTTGGGACACACAAAAGTGACAGACGTTCAGGCTCAGGGCCAGCAGTAGCCTGTCTCCGAGGAAGCTGCCCGTCCACCCGAACTTTCCGCAGCCCCTTTCCTGCTCCAGCAGCAGAGCTGAGCTGTGGCTCAGAGACCGTGAAGCACACCACATCTATACCATCTGCCTGCCCTGACCCATGTCCCCACTCGGACTCGGCCCGGTTCAGGGCCGGATCGGGCTGGGCTCAGGTCTCTGCCCCTTGGCCTCTTGCGTGGTGCTGGTGGGGCTTTTAGAAAGAGCCTCGGCTGAGTGTTTGAACGGTGTCTCAAGGTCCCTGGCTTCCAGAAATTCTAGCCAAGACACATACATGTTTCTAGAGCATGAACTTGCAATGGGCAAGGTGGGGCAACCAGGGGGCTGGGAAGTGGTCCAGTCCTCAAGCATGTGTCCGATCAGCGTGGAGCCATGGGCCGAGTGTGGGCCCAGCTGGGATCTGGGGCCCAGAGCTCCAGTCTGCAGTGGGGGAGGCCCAGACACGGTGCTCAGGCTCTCCCGGCGTCGGGACCCATCTTTCCAACAGACACGGTGATCGGCCAGTGAGCACGCACCCTGTGTCTGCTTCTCTGGGACAGCATCGTTGTTGTTCAGTCACTAAGTCGTGTCCAACCCTCTGCGACCCCATGGACAGCAGCACACCAGGCTTCCCTGTGCTTCACCATCTCCGGACTTTGCTCAAACTCATGTCCACTGAGTCAGTGACGCCATTCAACCATCTCATCCTCTGTCACCCGCTTCTCTTGCCTTCAGACTTTCTCAGCTTCAAGGTTTTTTCCAATGAGTCAGCTCTTTGCATCAGGTGGCCAAAGTGTTGGAACTTCGGTTTCGGTATCAGTTCTTCCAATGAATATTCAGGGCTCATTTCCTTTAGGATTGACTGGTTTGATGTCCTTGCTATTCAATGGAAGTCTTAAAAGTCTTCTCCAACACCACAATTCAAAAGCATCAATTCTTCAACACTCAGCTTTCTTTGTAGTCCAACTCTTGTATCCATACGTGACTATTGGAAAAATACCATTGCTGGGTGTAAAGTCACGGTGATTGTGTCCGGCGGTGATCAGCGGCGCAGGTCTGGAGGAATGGGCGCTGGATCAGAGGCACTGCTCTGGTCGCTGAGCTGCGTCCCCGGGAAGGCACGGCTTGTCGTCGGAGCTGCCGTGGGAGAAGCCTTTCCTGAGGAGCTGAGATAGCAGTCCCCACAGCTCGGAGACTGAACAGTGATTTTGACACGGCAGGTGGCCTGGCTGCTTCTCCCGATAAGACAGCACCCTGCTGTTCTCGGTGAAGCGAGGGTTCTTGGCTCCCAGGGGGCCTGGGCCCGGGGCAGGGGCACCTCGGGCCGTTGTGCCTTGGTGACCAGAGGCTCTAGCGCGTCCAGGTGTGTGCTGACCCTGCTCCTGCCAGACCCCTGCCTGCCCCAGGCAGACCCCGGCCACATCCTGCGGGCAGGGGCTGGAGGGTGGGGGTCCTCCTCGCAGGGGCCTCTGCGCTGCTCTGGGGCAGAAGGGAGGGGAGAAGAGGGATGTTGTCCTGTGGGCCCGAGGCCCAGGACTCCCCATGCCCGCAGGGTCCATCCTGACCCCGGTCACACGCAAGGCCCTAAAGCTGGATAGATGAGTGGCTTCTCAAGGTCGCACAGTGAGGGCCTGGCATGCAGAGAGGCTCCGCTGCCTCAGACAGCGAGCATGCACCTCGGCAGAGCGTGAGTGATGGAACCTCCCGCAGAGCCAGAAACATGCTCTTCTGGCAGCGGGAGAGGCACAGCGGGCCGCGGTGCCTCACTCAAGGCCCCCATCCTGGTCTCGGCGGGCGGCAGGGGCCCCTAGCCTTGGCAGGCCTTGCTCCACTGTCATCCCCCTCCCCACCCCGCCCGACGCCCGGAGGTTGCTCCGCTCCACGGGGTGTTTTCTGACTGTCTCCCACTCCACGCGGCCGCGGTCCAGGTGCCAGAAAGCCCTGGGGAAAGCCACGAGCTGGAGCCACGTGCCCGTGGCTCCTTTGCCCTGGGGTCATGGACCCCCAAGTCCCGCCTTCCTCAGGAGTCACAGCAGGGTTGTCAGAGGCAGGACGACAAATGAACACATGTGTACACATATGTATCAGTATACGGAGAGATTCAATATCAGGAATCGACTCGTGATTACAGAGGCTGGGGAGTCTGCAGTGTAGACAGCAGGCCGGAGGCCAAGGAGAGCCCAGGGTTCAGATGGGGTTGAAGGCCGCGGGCTGGAGAATCCGCTCCTGCTCGGGGAGCTTGGTCTCTGGCTCTAGTCGGGCCTTCAACTGATTGGATGCGGCCCACCAGCCTGAGGGGGCAGTCTGCTTCTGGAACGTCTGAAAGCGGTTTACGCGCTAATCTCACAGCCAAACACCCTCCAACCCCTTCGTGCTTTTGCAGCCCCTCCCTCTCACCACCACCCGGCCCACCTGGTCTCCCCGCAACCCCCACTCTCCGTCACTGGGTATTCCTTGAATTCTTTAGAGAAGGGGAATCATAACATGTGTGCCCCTTGGGGCTGGCTTTTCCACTCAGCAACGTGACTCTCAGGCTCATCTGTACTCCCGCTTCCCCAGGTTTTCCCAGTCTCAGCCAGGGCCATCTCCCTGTGGGTCCCTGACGACCGGCCAGCCCGCCCTGAAGCGTTTCCCTGCCGCCGGAGGGTAGGGGCTCCAGGTGCCTCTGCTGGGGATGCTGTCCTGAGGTCAGGACGGTCTCCACTTGGTGACATCTCAGATGCCCAGCCCGGGGGCCCCAAGCTGCCCCCTACTGAGTCACCACAGTGAGCCGTGAACAGACTGTGGGCTGGGCTGGGCTCTGGGGCGGTGGAGGATCTGCACGAGAAGGTGGCTGGACAGTTACAGACAATGTCCGTGCTTTGGGGCGAATTAATTAGACACAGCCCCAGGCTTGGAGCTGGGAGATGGCGCATGTTGCTGACCCCTGACCCTCACGCAGGCCCCGCCTGGACCTGGGCAAATGTCCTGCGTTCTGAAGGTTCAGCCTCCTCGGAGCGTCGTTCTGAACTCACAGCCTCACGGAGAGCTGCTTCCCTAGTTTACATCCCAGGTGAGCGTTTGGGGAGAAGCCTGAGCTCCGCTACAGGATGACAAGCAGGAGGCCAGGTCCCGATTCTTCGCTCACTCATTTATTCCCTGGATGCAATGAGGCCGTGTCTGTTCCAGAAACTGAATGGAGAAGGGCATGGCACCTGAGCCGTCCAGGCCCCACATCCCTCCCCTACCGCCCGGCTCCTGCCCCATCTGCTTCGCACGGGGCTGGGATGGCCCAGCGTCTGAGGCCAGTGTGACTCGAGGCTCGTTCAGCTTCTCAGACGCCCTCGACCCCAGGGAGGCTCAGCGTGCAGGACACGGAGCCCAGAACCTCAGAGGTCACACGGAGGGAGCAGGGACCCCAGACTTCCCAAAACTGCAAAAAGTAAACGTGCACAGTATGAACCAAATAGAGTGAATAATAGAGTTGTTTTAAGATAAAACTAAACAGATTTCTCTGGGGGAAATAGACAAGTAAGCATGTGCCCAGGTCACACCTGACCCGGCAGGTATATAGAGGCTCCTGGCCCCGGAGGCCCCACACCTGAGCACCTTCTCTCTCTCCACCTGGTCCTCTGACAACTGCACCCTCAACCCACCAGAACCATGGGCTGCTCTGGCTGTGCTGCAGGCTGCGGCTCCAGCGGCTGTGTGCGCGTCTGCCGTGGGCTGTGGCTCGTGTGGGGGTCTCCCAGTCCACCTCCCGTGTCGCCATTTGCTCCTAGTGCAAGATCTGAGCTGCTGACCGCAGACCGCAGGACTCCAGTCGTGCAGGGACTGCGGTACCCAAGCGGCCCCCTCCTCTATCCACTGATCCCCTCCCATGTTTAAAACCAGATGCTGAGTCATCTCTAAAGTCTCTGCCTGACCCGAGCGCCCTGTCTCCTCACTCCGATTCTCTCCTCCGGCTCTGGCGGTTCTGCTCCTGTGTTTCCTGGCAGCAGGGAGGGGCTCCCTTGGGAAGAAAACGAGGTGTTGGCTGCCATGTAACAAGGCAGACGCCATGTGGGGAGACGTCACCCAAAAGTAGCAGGAAAA
Organism: Bubalus kerabau; assembly: GCF_029407905.1. NCBI lineage: Eukaryota > Metazoa > Chordata > Mammalia > Artiodactyla > Bovidae > Bubalus > Bubalus kerabau. The sequence continues at coordinate 1,341,436 of NC_073628.1, read as the reverse complement.
AGTTAATGGATGAAAGTATATAAGGGAAACTAAAAGATATGGAACCAAACGCAGAAGGCCAGCACGCAAGCAACAGGAATCTGAGCCCAAGAAGAATGATTCTGGAGGGGAAAAAAAAAAAACTAGAAAAAATAACCGAGAGTTTTCCTCAAAATTAAAGAAACACTTTTTTAAAAGTCCTTATGT